>NC_069782.1:76277708-76963541 GCF_027406575.1 Nycticebus coucang | reverse complement strand
TTCTAGATGCTAGGAACATAGGCTATATTCAATAGAGACTTACTTTAGTAAACAGAATAGAAAGGAAATAAACATGACTAGAGCTGAGTGAGTGAAGGGAGACTTTTAAGAAATGAGGATGGAGAGGAAGCTTAAACTGATGTGTTTCTCATTAGGTGTCCAGCTTTCTGAATATCAGCATTAATTTGTAAAGAAGCTTATTAAAGTAGGCCATCTCCCAGAAATTGTTAGATAGAAAGTAATGGAAAGATTTTTAAATTGCAAAATCATAAAAAGCCCAAGATTTGGGCGGCAACTGCCTGTGGCTCCGTGGATAGGATGCCGGCCCCATATACTGAGGGAGGCGGGTTCAAACCTGGCCCTGGCCAAACTGCCACAAAAGATAGCCGGGTGTTGTGGCAAGCTCGCCTGTAGTCCCAGCTACTCGGGAGTCTGAGGCAAAAGAGTCGCCTAAGCCCAGGAGTTGGAGATTGCTGTGAGCTGTGACGCCATGGCACTCTACCTAGGGTGATAAAGTGAGACTCTGCCCCCACCACCCAAAAAGCTTTAGATTTAAGATTGTTAAGAGAACACCAAATAATGCTATGCAGGCACCTCCCACAGCATGTTTGTGCATGTTTTACTAGAGCAGGTTGAAAGGCCACTTGATCTTACACAGCATGTCTGTGCATGTTTTAGTAGAGCAGGTTGAAATGCCACTTATAGCTTTTTTTTTTTTTTTTTTTGAGACAGGGTCATCCTTTGTTGTCTCAAAGTACAGTGGCATGATCATACCTCTTGGCAACCTTGAACTCTTGGGCTCAAGCAGTCTTCTTGCCTCAGCTTCCCAAGTAGCTGGGACTATAGGCACATGCTACCACACCCAGCTAATTTTTCTATTTTTTGTAGAGATGGGGTTCTCACTGTTATCCAGGCTGGTCTCGACCTTCTGGGCTCAAGTAATCCTTCTACCTAGGCTTCCCAAAGGCCTAGGATTACAGATATGAACCACCATCCCTGGTCCACTTTTAGCTTTTTTTAGGGAGCTATGTGTAAAATCAAGATGTTTTTGTATTTTTTATTTTTTTTAGAGACAGAGTCTCACTTGGTCACCTTTGGTAGAGTGCCATGGCATCTTAGTTCATAGCAACCCCAAACTCTTGGGCTCAAGTGATCCTCTTGCCTCAGCCTCCTAAATAGCTGGGACTATAGGCACCTGCCACAACACCTGGCTGTTTTTTAGAGATGGGGTCTTGCTCTGGGTCAGGCTGGTCTTGAAACTATGAGCTCAGGCAATCCACCCACCTTGGCCTTCCAAGTGCTGGGATTACAGGTATGAGCCACAGCGCCTGGCCAAAATCAATATCTTAATAAAGGTTTTAGAGATCTTTCTTTCTCTCTTATTTTTAAGAGGCGGGGTCTCACTCTTGCTCAGGCTGATCTTGAACTCCTAAGCTTAAATGATCCTCTTGCCTCAACCTTCCAAAGTGTTAGGATTATAGGCATGAGCCACTGAACCCGGCATGGTTTTAGAGATCTTTTTACCAGTTATTTCCTTTAATGACAAAATAAAACTTCAAATTTTGAAATATAACTAGTATTAAATTAAAATCAGTAGTTTTCTTATCATCTATATAGAACTTCTGTGCTTGGTGCTGAACTTTTATTCTACTGGAAGAGTCTAGAGTCTAGTCTCTACTAGAGTCTACTAGTCTCTACACAGCCCCATCACTTTTCATCAGGCTGAATTTGATATCTTTTTTTTTAAATATTTTTATTTTTAGAGACAGAGTCTCACTTTGTCGCTCTCAGAAGAGTACCATGGCGTCACAGCTCACAGCAACCTCCAACTCTTGGGCTTAGGTGATTCTCTTTGCCTCAGCTTCCCAAGTAGCTGGGACCACAGGTGCCCGCCACAACGCCTGGCTATTTTTTGTTGCGGTTTGGCTGGGGCTGGGCTTGAACCCGCCACCCTCAGTATATGAGGCCAGTGTCCTACTCACTGAGCCACAGGCGCCTCCTCGATGTCTTTTATTAACACAGGGTCTTGCTCCCTCGCCCAGGCTAGAGTGTGGTAGCATGATCATAGCTCACTGTAACCCTGAACTCTTGCTGGTACCCTTTCACATGCGTGTTGTTCTCATTTGTACCTTTCTTGCTGGGTCAGATACTCAACTCTTGTCAGTCAACATTGCAGCATTAGATTGGGCAAGAGGGTGCTAGACGCACCTGTAGAGGATTGATACTGTATTGATACTGGACAGATACTTTTTAGTGGGGAGAAGTAGAGGGCATCCCTCCTCTTTTTCCTTTTTCTTGAAACTGGGTCTTGCTCTATTGCCTGAGCTAGAGTACAGTGGTGTCATTATAGCTCATCGTAGCTTCCAAGCGCAAACCATCTTCCCACCTCAGCCTCCTGAGTAGCTGGGACTATATATATTGATTAAGACAGTCTTGCTCTGTCAAGCGATCCTCTCACCTTGGCCTCTGAAAGTGCTAGGACTATGCATGAGCCACTGCACCAGGTCTCAAATTTTCTTTGAGTTTTCCATGATTTTTTGTGGATTTTTTTTTTTGTTTGTTTGTTTGTTTGTTTGTTTTGACAGAGTCTTGCTGTGTCACCTAAGGAGTGCAGTGGTAGACTCATAGTTCCCTGCAACTTCAAACTCCTGGACTCAAGTGATCTTTCTGCCTCAGCCTCTTGAGTTTCTGGGACTAACAAGTGTGTGCCATCACTCCCGGCTAGTTAAAAAGGTTTTTTTTTTTTGTTGTTTGTTTGTTTTTATGGTGATGGGATCTCGTTTTGTTGCCCAAGCTGGTCTTGAACTTCTGGCCTCAAGCATCCTCCCACTTCAGCATCCCAAATTGCTGGGATTACAGGCATGAGCCACTATGCCCAGCTTGTTTGTTTTGATAATAGTTCTTTATTTCCATCTCTTTCTGGGAATTTCCTATTTCCCATTCATCTCTCCATACCCCTAGTGTTCAGCCTTATGCCTCTTCCCCCTCCAGTCTGTAGCCAGAACTCGTGACCACATGTGCTGGTTGCCACTGTCAAATCTAACCACTTTCCTGACCTATAATGCCGTGTCACAGGTTTTTTCCATTTGTGGCAGAGCATGGTGATGTTGAGAGAGAATGGCTAATTTGCTTAATGAAACCGAAGAATCTACTTGCTGTTCTATATTGGGTAGTGATCTGGCTTTTTGTGTGTTTTTTTCAAATCCTGACATCAATACCCATTTATTATAATTCAGGTTTGAATGTTGGTGCCATTCAGTTTCATGGTAGTTTATCAGAAAGATTATTCAAATTCAAGTAGGTGTCTGAATTTTATTAATTAACCTCAGTGGCAGCCATAGAGTGCAAACTACATTATAAAGTTCTTGAAACAATCCGGAGTTCTAGGGCAAGGGCAGTCAGGACTTTCTAGGGCAAGAGAAATTAGTACTATAAGTAAAGGCTCATGAGGATACTCTAAGGAGGAGAAATACTAATTAAGGTTGGTCAGTGTTATACTGTCTAATAGAGTGTAACACAATTTTTAAAGCTTCATTAATCAGTTAATTTATAAATTTATCCTAAAATACTAAGTGCCATAATTAATGACTTCAGTTTGTTAAAAGATCTGGTAAAGGCAGATTTTTAATTTAATTAATTAATTAATTTATTTTGAGACAGAGTCTCACTCTATTACCATAGGTAGAGTGCCAGTAGCTCATAGCAACTTCAAACTCTTGGGCTCAAGACTTTTCTCTTGCCTCGGCCTCCAAAGTAGCTGGAACTATAGGTGCCCACTCCAATGTCTGCTTTTTTTTTTTTTTGCTTGGGCTGGTCTTGAACTCATGAGCTCAAGCAATCTACCTACCTACCTTGGCTTCCCAGAGTGCTAGGATTACAGGCATGAGCCACTGTGCCTAGCTGGATTTTTTTTTTTTTTTTTTTTTTTTGAGATAGAGTTCACTTTGTCACCCTTGGTCGAGTGCTGTGGCCTCACAGCAACCTCAAACCCTTGGGCTTAAGCGATTCTCTTACCTCAGCCTCCCAAGTAGCTGGGACTACAGGGACCCAACACAATGCCTGGCTATTTTTGGTTGTCATTGTCGTTCGGAAGGCCTGGGCTAGATTTGAACCCGCCAGCTCCAGTGTATTGTGGCTGGTGCCCTAGCTGCTGAGCTTCAGGTGCCAAGCCAATTATAGTTGAGTTTTTACCATAGGATATAAACAGATAATTAAGAAGATTGAGTCAAGTCTATATGCATTGACCTAGAAAATGGTTTATGAGAACATTAAGTGAAAAAGTGGGGCAGAGATATTTGTATAGTATGAGTGTATTTTTATTTATTAATAAAAACAAGGGTCTGGGTGTGGTGGCTCAACCTGTAATCTTAGCACTCTGGGAAGCCAAGGCAGGAGGATCCCGTTAGCTCAGGAGTTTGAGACCACCTGGACCAAGAGCTAGACCTGCTCTCTACTAAAAATAGAAAAATAAGCTGGGCATTGTTGTGGGTACCTATAGTCCCAGCTACTTGGGAGCCTGAGGCAGGAAGATTGCTTAAACCCAGAAATTTGAGATTGCTATGAGCTAGACTGATGCCCTAGCACTCTAGCCTGGGTGCAGAGTAAGACTCTCTCAAAAGATAAATAAAAAATAAAAAAGAAGAAGGGAAGGAGAGCTCAGTGTGTGCACGTGTCTTTATATGTTTATGTAAAGGGAGCACATACACCAGGCTTAAACTGCTTATTCTAAGGATTAGGTTGGAGAGAGGGTGGAAACTATTTTTAAACAGCCCTACCCACTGAGCTATGGGCACCACCCTAATTCTGGAACATTTTAATCAACTCTTTTTTTTTTTTTTTGAGACAGTCTCACTATGTCGCCCTTGGTAGAGTGCCATGATGTCACAAGGTCACAGCAACTTTAAACTTTTGGGCTTAAACGATTGTCTTGCCTCAGCCTCCCATGTAGCTGGGACTTCAGGCACCCACCACAACGCCCGGCTATTTTTCATTGTAGTTGTCATTGTTGTTTAGCTGGCCTGGGCTGGGTTTGAACCCGCCACCCTCGGTGTATGTGGCCGGCACCCTAGCTCTGAGCTATAGGTACTGAGCCTTAATCAACTCTTTTATATTGATTTTTTATAGCAAGTGTGTTATACTTCAGTAGTTGAACAAAAAACAGCTTGCAAAAAAGAAAATCAGAGTGAGTTGGCAGTGATGGATTTATTCTGTAAAAGAGAATCCTGCCCTCTGTGCTGTAAGGACCATTCAGAAGCCTGGCCTTGCACATCAGAGGGAGAGTTTTGTCTATCTCCCATCATGTAAATGGGATAATAAAAATTTAACCATCATTTCAAGCAACAAAATGAAAATATATTTTACCTGTACCATTTCCATTGCTCCAAATGTTAATGGCCTCATTATCTGGTTGATAAGTTATACCATTTGATTTTCTCTGTTGCCTTGGGCGAGAATACCTCTATCATTGTCCATCAATAGAATATAATTTTAAGCCATTATGAAAAGGCTTAAAAACTCATATCTTGCTGTTTTTGCAAGACTTTTAAAGTTATTTCACATTTCCTAGTCGTTTGTATCTTTTTATTATTAATTTTTGGTGAATTGACCATTTTGTGACCCACTGGTAGGGGCCTGGGCCATTTGTTGGATAACCGTTTTCTTTCCCATGTTTGTCTTTTCTTAAACTAAGTATTAAGTTATTAACATTGTGATTTATTTCAAGTGATGTTTTGACCTTCTGAAAATGAATTTGCTTTCACATTCAGCGTGTGTATGATGAAGAAGTGGAGGAACCAGTACCTAAGGCTGAGACAGAAAGACCGGAACAGGTACTTGCACTGAGTCCCTGTCCAGTGAGTTCTTGGCTCTGAGAAGAAATAAGACTTGTCACTTGGCTGGTGAGGGGTGCTGGGCAGGGTCCTGGGGGAAGCGGGGAAACCTGCTCCTGACAGCCACACAGAGGTCGCATGGCTTGCATTTATTTCTGAAATATAGTGTTAAATTCCTGAATTACAGCATAAGAAGGCAAAGGTTAGCAAATTTTTTCTGTAAAGGGCCAGTTAGTAAATATTTAAGATTTAGCAGGCCACATAGGTAATTTTTTCCTTACGGCTTCATGGGTTATAGATGCATCTGCCCTCTTGCTCAGATATTTTCACATTGTACCTTGAACTCTGGCAGTTTCTTCTTTTTCTTCCACTCAGGAAAGCACAGTGGAATGAGAATACACTTTTATGGGAGTAGCTTTGAATTAGCTTTCCAGCACTCTGGCAGTTTCTTCTTTTTCTTCCACTCAGGAAAGCACAGTGGAATGAGAATACATTTTTTTTTTTTTTTTTTTTTTTTTTGTGGTTTTTGGCCGGGGCTGGGTTTGAACCCGCCACCTCTGGCATATGGGACCGGCACCCTACTCACTGAGCCACAGGCGCCGCCCATGAGAATACATTTTTATGGGAGTAGCTTTGAATTAGCTCTGATTTATTCAGATAATATAAATCACTTGAAAAGGTTGGTATTTTACCAGTAACTATTACTTACAGCAGGTGAAGCTGTTAAACTAGGGAAGGATATTAGAAAGCAGCTACAGTTTTGCCTACTCCTGTCATTAAAAAAAAATGAACTTTTAGTAGTATTTAAGGATTTGCTAGCCATTTAAGTGCTATCTAGTTATACCATTTGAGAATTCAGTTTGAAAGTGATGGATATTTAGTGAGCAATTTTTTTTTTTTTTTTTTTTTGTAGAGACAGATTCTCACTTTATCACCCTTGGTAGAGTGCCGTGGTGTCACAGCTCACAGCAACCTCCAACTCCTGGGCTTAGGCAATTCTGCCTCAGCCTCCTAAGTAGCTGGTACTATAGACACCCACCGCAGTTCCTGGCTGGCTATTTTTTTTTGGTAGAGACAGAGTTTCACTTTATGGCCCTAGGTAGAGTGCCATGGCATCACACAGCTCACAGCAACCTCCAACTCCTGGGCTTAAGTGATTCTCTTGCCTCAGCCTCTGGCTGGCTATTTTTTTATTGCTGTTTGGCCGGGGCTGGGTTCAAACCAGCCACCCTCAGTATATGGGGCTGGTGCCCTACCCACTGAGCCACAGGTGCCTCCCCTAGTGAGCAGTTTTTTAAAAGCCACTCCATATTTATTTTACAGGCATATTTTTACAAACTCAGTACAATAATAGCTATTAAACTCAGAAGCATGCATACCCAAGTAGAAAACAATATACCCAGTTGACTATCAGAACGACGCTGTATGCTTCTTTCTTTAGTTAGGTATCAATGTCTAGAATATTCGTGAGTTGGAGAAATGACACATGTAGTGTCATTTTTCATTATTTTTCACAAGTGATGGCACAGTTGGAGATTGTCATTGGGAGCTGCTGTTTTAGGAAGTAGAGACCTGTGGGAAGTTTTCAGCAGATTGATAATATGAACAGACTTTTCTTTTAAGGGGAGCATTGTTCTAGTATGATGCACAAAATAGACTAGAGATGAAACTGATCCCCTTTTAGTGGGTAACAAATTTAAAAATAATTGTAATTGTCCAGTGGGGTTTTTTTGGTTTTGTTTTTTTACTGTAATTGGAAAATGACCTCTCTGGCTAGAGAATTTCTCCTAAGTCTTAACTCCTACCATTGTCCAAGGGACTATTAGTCAAGGATAATGAGGTAGTCATCGTGGATCTAAAAGGTCTAGGCTTTCTTTCTCTAGTGTCTGACAAGAGCCCATTCATAGTTAGGGTGTTTTGCCCACTTTCTCTAGCTGAACTATCACACAGCAATTGTACTTCTTTTTTTTTTTTTCATAGACACAGTCTTGCTTTATGGCCCTCGGTAGAGTGCCGTGGCCTCACATAGCTCACAGCAACCTCCAACTCCTGGGCTTAAGTGATTTTCTTGGCTCAGCCTCCCGAGTAGCTGGGACTACAGGCGCCTGCCACAACGCCCAGCTATTTTTTGGTTGCAGTTTGGCCGGGGCTGGGTTTGAACCCAGCCACCCTCGGTGCCCCATATGCCACCCTCGGTATATGGGGCCAGCGCCCTACCGACTGAGCCACAGGCGCTGCCCGCAATTGTACTTCTGTTTGAGTGCATGATGAACCTGGAGCTCTGGGGCCTTGGGTAGTTTGATGCATATCCAGAAAGCAGCAAAGTTGGGATTTAAACCTTGCAGTCTTGCTCCCAAATCTTGTGTCAAGGCATTCAGCAGAATCTGACTTTGACATTTTTAATTGTTTTATTTTAAGCACTAGGTTAGCCTTTGGAGAACATTCAGTGTTTTTTGGGGGGTGGTAGCAATGTATTGGAGATTCATACTGCATGGTATTTGTTTTTTAGGAGAAGACCCGAGAACAGAAAGAAGTAGACCTTATTCCTAAAGTCCAGGAGGCTGTGAACTATGGCTTACAAGTATTGGACAGTGCATTTGAGCAACTTGATATAAAAGCAGGAAACTCAGACTCTGAAGAAGATGATGCTAATGAGCGTGTGGAACTGATCCTTGAACCAAAGGTAAAGACATTCAGTTTAAATGTTCCTTGTTACACCTATTATGTCTGGGGTACTTGGGCACATGGTTATTAGGTCATGGATTTTACCACTAGGAGGTGAGTGTGTCATTTAGCAGTCTCACATTGACTCCATCAGAAAAATGCTGCCTGAGCATTGACTGAGCCTTTGCGAGGTGCCAGGCAACGTAACCCCGTACAGAGCTGCAGGACACCGACTCTACTCTCTAGGCGTGTATTACCGTCTGGTGGGGGAGAGGAGACATTTGTGAGAGTAGCTGTCATATATGCTGTGAGAGAGAATTGACTTCCAACTAGATCCTGGGGCACAGATGAGATTTGAATTGGGGTTTGGAGGGTGGGGAGGCTCATGAGAGGCTGACATTGTTGGGAACTTGAAATTCTGTACCTTGTGCCAAGGAAGAACGCAGGAGGATCGAAAGGCATTTGGGTTGTTTCCCAGTTTGGTTATTACAAATAAAGCTGCTGTGAGCGTTCACATCTTGGCTCTTTATTAGTCTTGCAGGTGTTGATTTTTGCTGGTACTTTCTCAGATTTTTTAAAGGAGACATTTGGGGCAACACAGAGTTACTCAGTAGTAAACACAGAAGTTTGCCATGTTGATTTGCAGAGAGTCTTTGTGGCACACAAGTCTTAAGTATCTTACGAGTTAAAGCTTGCCACAAAATGTTCATTTAACTGTAAGTTTCTCTTCCAGTTTGAGCTTGGCAGAGTCCCACTAAGTTGGGGCACATCCTTTAGCACTGGTACACTTGGTGGCTTGCTTTTTTACTGTTTGAATTTGGAAGTCAGCAGGAACCCTGGGAAATGTATTGCCTGGGCCACACTTGACACTTCCAAATTACACACCACTTTCCCTTTCATAGGAGGATCCTTCTGAGTCCCAGAGAAGATAATTTGTCCAAATTAAGGCCGTCTTTTCTTTACACCCGATTGATTGCTGTTACTGCTTTTGTACCTTTAACAGTTATATTGATCCTCCCAGTCCTTCGGTCCTGTTCAGTGACAAAATTGTTCTCCCCCTTGCCTTCCTTTGACAGGAAAGAGATAACTGTGGCCAAAGGGTAGTGCTTCACAGGGGAAGAGCCAGGCCTAGGGTGGAGCTCTTTCTTGACCGTAAATTTTTAACATGCGTGTCATGGGACTAACAGGAGTGGAGAGGCTGACGTGGGCACATCTGCCACATGCGCTGTCACGGCCACAGCCCTCTCTTTCTGTGTTTTCTCATCTGGTCTCCTTTTACTAACTTCACTTTTCTCAGTTGAGCAGTGTTGAACCACTGTTCTATTTCTTGGGTTTTCTTTTCCTCATACAGAGGCTCTTGTCAGTCTTTTGGGTATATTTCTTCAGTTCTTTACATCAACTGTACATATTATGTGGTTGCCAGTGTTTCTTTTCACTCAGCCCATGTGGGATGTGCTCTGTTCCCGCTTTCTCTTTACTCTGATGCAGTGTGAACAGATCCACCTGGAGACCCTTTGTGCTTTATTTGTGACTTGTGCGTCCCTGCCACACCTGGGCCTACCCACCTACTTTCTTATAATTATGTCCAAGCATTTGGATTTTGTCCTAGGTATGCTTCTCTCCAAATTTGGAACCATTATTGATGACTCCTCAGATACGTATTTTACATATGAAAGTAGTATAAAGTGACATGGGGGTGAGCCAAGAATTATATTTTTAATATAAATAATTATATAAATAAATACATATTTTAAAATATATATTTTAATATGAAAATTATATTTTACTTATATATTACAGATTTGTTTTATCTACATAATATGTAATTGTATAATTACATAGATAATTACATGTTATATATACAGTAGAGCCTCCATCGTTGGCCACCTCCCTACATTGACCACCTCCTTAAGTTGACCTAATTTCCATAGACCAGACGTGCACCACCTGTCCTTATCAGTACAGTAGGCCTCATTCCTTATGTTGACAGTTTGTTACACTCCCTTGGGGATCCACTTACCAAGGTTCTTTTATATGCATGTGTGTGTATATGTATCCATCCCTTTTTTTTGGTCACTGGGAATGTGTTTTAGAGGAGGAAGGTGGGGAGGGTTAGAACCCTCACAGGTTTTGGGGAAGGGGAGATTCTGTGTGACTCAGCTTTACCCTGCCTTCTTTACCTAGGATTTGACTTTTTTTAAAACAATGAATTTTTTTTCTTCCTTTTACATTAATTTGCTGTGTTTCTTTTTCTCTACATTTATTATGTAACTTATTTTGGGGTTTTCAGCTGGAACAAGACATCAGATGGAAAACTCAGTTTTATTTCCAACTTAAGTGTTTGATGGTGGTTCCCTTTCCTTACATGTAGGATTTGTACATCGATCGTCCTTTACCGTATCTAATTGGATCAAAGCTGTTCATGGAGCAAGAAGATGTGGGTCTCGGAGAGCTGTCCAGTGAAGGTGCTGTTCTTCACCAGATGTTTGGTGACCTTTAAGATTTCTATCTTAACTTTTTGTTTTAAAGTAATTTCAAACTTCACATTAAAGTTGCAAGAAGAGTACAAAGAACTCACATATGTTCACTCAGGTTTACCACCTGTTAATAACATTTCTCAATCAAACATTTTATGATTGATTCTATGTATATATAATATTTTTTCTTGACCCTACTTTGAGAGACCTTATGCCCTGTTATTCCTAAGTATTTCCATGTATACATACTTTCTACGAATAAGGACATTCTCCTCTATAACCACGCTATAATTATAAAAATCAGGAAATTTTACTGGATATAATACTATTATCTAATCCTCGGTCATGTTACCATTTTGTCAGTTGTCCCAATAATGTCCTTTATAGTTTGCCTCTTTGCTTCTCTGGTCCAAGACTCAATCCAGAGCCACTCATTCACGGGATTTAGTTCTTGAATCTTTCTCGTCATATTTTAATTTGATACAGTTTTTCAACCTGTCTTTGCTTTTCATGACCTTGACATCTTTGAAGAATACAACTCATTTTTTTTTTTTTTTTTTGTATGCAATGAATACTATTTGGGGGGTTAAGTATCTTGTGAGATACTTTGAAAGTATATATCTCATTCCTCACCATGATGAAGAATTTTAAATTTCGATCGATGGGTAAGGATGGTTTATCAAAGTCTGTGTGATTCTGTTGTGTGGTGGTTTATGATTTTAAGAAGGAGCTAAGGACATTTTCTTGTGGCTTGTGATCGTAACTCTGACCTCTCTTCTCAACAGAAGGCTCTGTAGGCAGTGATCGAGGCAGTATTGTGGATAGTGAAGAAGAGAAAGAGGAAGAGGTGAGGACTGTTGAGTTGACCTGGTCATGGTGGGCAGGAAGCTTGGGATGTGTTTAGTAAGAAAAGGAACATGTTTATGAGTTACCAATCTGTTTTCATAAAACTTGAACAGTCATAGAAGCCATATTGTGAAGTTTTTCCTTGAGGTTAGGTTTCATTTTTGTCTTATGTACAAAAACAAGGAGAACTGCCTTAATTTCTTTTACTGTTACTCTCCCTCCCACCTTGCCACTAAATCCCTTTCTCACCCCATGTATTTTGAGGAGGGAAGCTTAGATATTTTGGTGGAATCTCTGCCCAGGATATAGTCCTTGAGTACATTGTCTCTTGGAAGGTTTTGTACTAAAAAAGTCTTAAATGTAGACCTAAACAGAAACAGGTCTACATTTAAGACTTTTTAGTATAAAACTTGTAGATCAGGGAATGTTTTCTTAAGCAATCTTGCTGTAACAGATGGTCATTAGCTGAATCCTGTGTCTTTAACCCACCAATCTTTACCAAGTTGCTGGTAGCAAATACTGATGTTCCCTTCTTGGGGCTGATGAAGTAGTTATCTTACTTAGAGGTAATATAAAGAGTGGAGTCCAAAATGTAAAGCAACAGACTGACTTTTGTTAGTTCATTTACTTCAAATTACAGGTCTTCAAAACCAAAGATTAGAGTTGAAAGTGCAGACGATATGAACAAAGTGTTAGAGGTGTTTAAGTGAACCACAGAAATTACATGTTGACTGAACAGCCCTTTATGATATTGCCAGCTGTCCATGTTACCTGCACCTGGGTACTGAAGGTGACCAGAAGTTGGTACAGAGGGACTGAGTATCAGAGCTTTTCCTCAACTTGACATAGTCAGCTTGCCCCAGACACTCAGACCTGAAATCATTTCTGTGCTTCCAAGTAAAGCCTGTTTAACAACAAAGCCTTTTTTCCCTCCCAAAGGAGTCAGATGAAGATTTTCCCAATCACAGCGACAATGATCAAAACCAGGTAAGGCTCATATATTGAAACAACTTTATTTTAAAATTTTAATTGAAGCATAGCATACTTAACCAAAATCACTTTTGTATAATTCATGACAAAGTGGGGATTTTTTCATGTTTAAAGCTGTTTTTTTCTATACACATTTCATGTATTCAGGCTAATTGCCCCCTTTGTGTATTTTTCCCCCAATTTTGCTTTATAATTTATCTTTATTTTTCTTAGAAAACAAGTAAAAAACAAAATTGGAAAACAGAGCCTCCAAAAGAAGGCTAATTACCCAAACTGAACTATTTCACATGAATCCTCCTTCCCTGCTTTAAACTTTGAGATTAGCTAGCAGTAACATTAATTCTCGTGCGATGAAAACTTCTAATCCTGGTCTTTTAGCAAAGTTATCTTAATATTTGAACATTTATCTAAGGGCATATTCTGTTCATATTATGCATATTCTATTTTCTGCTCTTCTATGTTAACATGTTTCCTTGTCATTTTAGGTAGCCTTTGTAATTTGCTTGGTAAACCTTTTTTTTTTTTGGGGGATTGAGTCTCACTATGTTACTCTCAGTAGAGTGCTGTGGTGTCATAGCTTACAGCAACCTCATACTCTTGGTCTTAAGTGATTCTCTTGCCTCAGCCTCCCAGGTAGCTGGGACTACAGGCACCCACCACAACGCCCGGCTATTTTTGTTGTTATTATTGTTGTAGTTGTCGTTGTTTAGCAGGTCTGGGCCAGATTTGAACCCGCCAGTCCCGGTGTATGTGGCCAGCGCCTTAACCACTGAGCTACAGGTGCTGAGCCTGCTTGGTAAACTTACATATAGTATTTTTAAAACATGTTGATACATACTATTGTCATAGTCTCTAAATATATAAGGGAAAATAGTTTATTTCTAGAGTTTTATTTTTGAGATAATGCTGGGTTCAGTATCTTTATACATAGAAATCCTTTACCTCTGTGAACTGTTTCTTAGGAATAAAGTGGTGTAATGTTATATTAATGGCTCTTGATACTTAAAAATTATAGATCATGCATATCAATTTTCCCATAATCTTATCAACACTAGGGTGATGATTTTAACTAAATTTTTGCTACAACAATATATGTACCATAGTGTATTGAGATTGTCTCAATTTATATTTCAATTTCCCAACTGGGAAATATTTTTTCACAAAAATTGCCAACAATCTAATGAAGGAGTTTGCACTTTTTGGTTGGTACTTGTATCTTCCTAGTTGCATTCACAAATGTTATTGGTCTCTATCATTTTATTAATCAGTCTTCCTTTGGAGGATATTTAGCTGTATGGAATTGACTTTCAGGGTCTATAAAAAACAATTTTTCAAACAGTACAGTGTAATGATTAAAAGCAGTGGCTTACCCATTTCTTGTTATTGTAAAAGATAGACTGGTTTTGTATGCTGCAGCTAACCTCAGAGTAGTAAGGATGAAGTTAAATAATAAAATGCTTTTTAGCATTGTGCATGACACAGTTTATTTATTGAAACATGGAAAAAAGGGCGGCGCCTGTGGCTCAGTCGGTAAGGTGCCGGCCCCATATACTGAGGGTGGCGGGTTCAAACCCAGCCCCGGCTGAACTGCAACCAAAAAATAGCCGGGCGTTGTGGCGGGTGCCTGTAGTCCCAGCTACTCGGGAGGCTGAGGCAAGAGAATCGCTTAAGCCCAGGAGTTGGAGGTTGCTGTGAGCTGTGTGAGGCCATGGCACTCTACTGAGGGCCATAAAGTGAGACTCTGTCTCTACAAAAAAAAAAAAAAAAAAAAGAAACATGGAAAAAAATTTAAACTATGTAAATTATACATACTGATGGCTGCCTTTGGAAAAATTAGAACTTAATAGATTTAAGGCTACGTTTGAAGCCTCTAAACCTTATCTTCTCTGAATCCCCTCCAGAGGTAACTGGGTTGTGGTCTGGGAGTGTGTCTTTTGAGTCTTTTTCTTTGTTTTCATAATTATGTCTGTGTCCACGGAAGAGGTATATGGTGTAGGTGTGTGTGTGGGGGCCAGGGTGTTATGCTGGGTTTGTCATTCTGCACTTACTGACCTAATCTACAGTGGGTGGGTCTTCAGTTGTTAACATCCTTCTAATTATTACTCAGCATTCTTACTAAGTTAAGACTGGGCTTACTTTGTTTATATTTCTCTAGTGATGAACATTTCGAATGTTCCATAATTGTACTTTTGCCCTTTCATTAATGAATACATTCTTTATTTAGATTTTCAGTAAATCTTGTGCATTACTCCTGGTGGCAGGTGGATTGCTTCATAACTTGCTACATAATGATTTTCATCATTTTTCTTTTAAAAAGCTGTTTGTTACCTTTTTGAAGGAGCCTAAAGGCCAGGTGACAATGTCTCCTTCTCAGCTTGATGACTGTACCTAATCTCCAACCTGGTATTTCGTACTCTCAGCACAGGACACAAATGAGTGATGAAGAGGATGATGATGGCTGTGACCTTTTTGCTGACTCTGAGAAGGAGGAGGAAGATATCGAGGATGTTGAAGAAAGCACTAGACCAGTAAGAAATACTATAGTTGCTATCCCTTGGCGGTATTTTAGAAATGGTACCTATGTCTCTTTTATTTTCACTTGTATTTGTGGCCATCTTGTTTTCCATCACATTTGTCATTTCAGTTACATGTTTGACATCAATGGCAAATATCCCAAATTGCCTCAGAAATACCACTTTCTTCTCTAAATGGTATTATTTTACAACTTAGATCATCTGTTAATAGAATCTGTTCAGTTCTGGGGCTTTAAGACCCTAGTGCTTTTCCCTCCCTTTCCAAGCATCTTGTACCAGTTTTCTTATCTAGATTTCTAAGTGTTAAAGTGAAGGATTAAAACAGTAAGGAGGTGAAGAGCACCTGCCTTTGAAGGACCATCTTGTGAGTCCACTTCCTTGGGTGATCTGTATAGGCTACATATATTTAAATTTGTTTAGTGAAACTTTGTTTTCTCCTCAGTTCAACTTTTTTGCTATTGTTTGCATAATTTTGTTAGGTGTTCAAAAGTAAACTGCGCTAGTTTGTCTGCTACACAGTAAGTGATTCTTTTGGTCTCTTCTGTGTATAGAAAAGAAGTGTACCGACGTTTGCTGACGAGCTGGCGGCCAGGATCAAAGGGGACGGCGGGAGCCGAGTGGGACAGGAGCAGACAAGTGAGCCACAGAGAAGTGGGGATGGGCAGTCAGCGAAGTGTAAGGCCCACTGCTGGCTTCACCGAGGGTGGATTTTCCTTTTTTTTTTTCTCCTGAGACAGAATCTTGCTCTGTCCCAGTTAGTGTGCAGCGGCATCATCTTAGCTCACTGCAACTTTGAACTCCTGGGCTCAAGTGATTCTCTTGCCTCAGCCTCCCGTGAATCTGGGACTGCAGGGTTGGGCCACCAGGTCTGACTCATTTTTCTATTTTTAGTAGAGAGGTGGTATCACTATTGCTCATGCTGGTATTGAACTCCTGAGCTTATGCTGTCTTCTCACCTCGCCTCCTAGAGTGCTATGATTGCAGATGCATGCTACTATGCTCAGCCAGATTTTCTTTTTTAATTACTAAGGCACAAGAGGCTTAAATGGTAGTTCTTATTTTTTGGAGAGTTTATAGACTCTCTTTATTACATGAACACTGTGGCCCCCAAAGAAAAATGCATATGTACACATCCGAGTAACATTTTACCTACAATTTCAGGGGATTAATGGGTATGGCAGAGAGTATCTGACTTAATATTTACTCCTATATTTTGAACAAATAAAAATGTACTATACCCTGTATTCTAGTTATTTAATAGGGCAGAAAGCTAGCAGAATAATTTTTTCAACAAATACAGTCCGGGTATGCATATGAGCCTGGTCTAGAGGTAGAAGCCTCCACCTTACAAAGGAGTATCTCTGAGTGCCACTGCGGGCTGGCACTGAATTAAATTCTCTGGTGGAACTAAAATGCAAAGTTGAATATCTTGCTCATAGCTTATAAGTCATGAAGATGACAGATGTGTAAATAATCTACATATATAGAGGGTGCCCAAAAAATGTATACACGTTTTAAGAAAGGATAAAACTACATTAAATTTGTAAATCTCAAGTCACATTTGACTTCTGCAATTACAAAAGGTGCTCAATATGACTCTATTCATCTTTTGTTATCAGTATATATTGAGTATTAACAATTTTCATACAGTTTTCCCTACTTTAAAATGCGTGTATGTTTTTTTGGGCGCCCTCTGTATAAACCAAGTGTGGGCTACGTATTCTTAAAACTGTGAAATACTCTTTATCCTCAGGAGAAGCAAAACCTCAGAAGACACTGAAAGAGAAGAAGGAAAGAAGAACTCCATCAGATGGTAGGCATTTCCCCTCAATTCTGCTGTTTTGGGGACCTTCTGACTTGGGAGTATTCCTTACTTAATTCATAAAGTGTTACTTAATAGGCTGACAAATAGGGTATGTCTCCATTTGCTTTATCAAAGCATCTAAAAGCATGTTTTGGGGTGCTGGGAGGAGAAGTAGGTATGGAGTAAAAATGCCTGTAAAGATTTGAATTATTTGATTTTATAGTGGTCATTTCTAACATCCTCTAGAAGTATAGAAACTAGGGCTTTCTAGCATTTATTCTCAAAAAAGAATATATGGGGACCTTTTGTGTTAAATAGCAGTGTCCAGTATATTCCATTCATCACCATGTCAGTTGGTTGTTCAGTGTGCCCTTCTCCAAGATTCTTGGCATGCTGGGTCTTAAATGTGGCGATGGAATTGTATACTTGCTTCCAAATTAGTAAGTCTGGATGAAGGGAGATTGCTTAAAGAATTCACTCTGTCTGCTCCAGACTTCGACATACTTGAGAGTAGGAGATCAGAGAATCTTTAAAGGCTTCAGTGAACTGTTGAGTGGGGTTTTGTTTGAAATTCATCACCCTGCCCTCACATAGTCTGTTAAATGTGATTGGATAAACTCAGTGCTAGTTTTGGAGCAATAGAGGCCAATCTGGGAATTTTGGTTCCAAACCTACCTTTAATGCTCCTTGCACAACATTTCTGTTTGCTAGATGAGGAAGATAATTTATTCGCACCCCCCAAGCTGACCGACGAAGACTTCTCACCATTTGGCTCGAAAGGTGGCCTGTTCAGTGGAGGCAAGGGGCTTTTTGATGATGATGATGAGGAGGTGAGTCAGTGGTCCCCAGCCTGGTTCTTTGTAGCTGTGTCATGGGTCCACAGGGAAGATGTGCACTTTGTTCCTTTAGTGGGGGGAAAATGGCTTCTCTTTAGGAAGTTTCTTCTACTTTCGTATTTTGGGAAATTTTGATCTAAGAATCACAGAATGAAAACTACTGTGTCCTGATGCCCTTTGTTAGGTAAGGAGAGGATGAGAGAGTGTGAAGAGTGAGTACTTTACTGTGCGAGGTGATTGTTTCTGATCTATTCTGTTGCCTTCTTCCATCTTAGTTTTTAATTCCTGTACAGATCTTATGGAAGGTCTGATTTTGCCATAGTCTTCACAACTGATTTATTGGCAGAATAGTAAATGTGGAGCTTTTAATTTTATAGGTTACTTTTCCTTAGAAATCTTCAAATGCAGGTATATCTTCTCCTAATTCTTTGAATTCTTTGTCATATGCCTTATTACAACCAGAGTGACCTCTTCACGGAAGCCCCCCGCAATCGGCAAGCTCACACCCCTGTTGGTGAAGGTAGGTTGGGTTAAGGCTACCTCTGCTTCTTGGTTCAAAGAGTTCCAGAATTGTTTCTTTCCCTAGGACATGGAATCCTGAAATTGTTCCTGAGCCTTATTTCTTTGTTAAACAGTAAGCTGTTGTTTTTACCTTGGTCCAGTTAAAAGCAGTTTATCTTCACTAATTCATGTTTTGGAAAAAAGAGAGTACCATCTACCTGTAAATCTATATTACAGTCTTGACTCTTTCATAGGAGAGAATTGATACAGAGTCAAACAGGGAAAGTCTGTCTGTCTTTCTTTTCTTTTTTCTTTCTTTCTTTTTTTTTTTTTTTTGAGATAGTCACCCTTGGTAGAGCACAGTGGCATCAGCTCACAGCAACCTCAAACTCTTGGGTTTAAGCAGTTCTCTTGTCTCAGCCTCCTAAGTAGCTGGGTCTACAGGTGCCTGCCAAAATGCTGGGCTATTTTTTTTTTTTTTTTCCGAGATGGGGGCCTCATTCTTGCTCAGGCTGGTCTCGAACTCTGTGAGCTCAGGCAGTCCACCTGCCTCGGCCTCCCAAGTGTTGGGATTACAGAGCCACTGTGCCCAGCCTGTTTCTTTTCTTTTCTTTTCTTTTGGTGGGGGGAGGGGCAAGAGTTTTGTGTCATCCCAGATAGTGTGTGTGGTGTCATCATAGCTCACTGCAACCTCAAACTACTGGCTTAAATGATCCTCCTGCCTCAGCTTCTTGAGCAGCTTGGACTATAGGCGGGTACTGCTACACCTGGCTAATTTTTCTATCTTTTGTAGAGATGGGGTCTTATTCTTGCTTACGCCAGTCTTAAACTCCGAGGCTCAAGCAACACTCCTGCTTTGGCCTCCCAGGCTCCTGGAATTACAGGCATGAGCCACTGCAGCCCACCAAGAAACATTTCTTTCTTCTTTTCTTTTTTTTGTGTGATCCGATGTTGGTAGAATCAAGAAACATTCCTAACATTGCATATAAGTTGGAGATCAGTAATTCCCCAACCCAATGTGCATCAGCATCATCTGTGTAGTTTTATAAAAGCACATCTTTTTTTTTAAGCCTACAAATTTTATGCTACTAGGTTTGTGGTAGTTCTTAGCCATTGGCAATTAGTTTTTTGTGTTTTTTGTTTTTTTTTGAGACAGAGTCTCACTGTGTTGTCCTTGGTAGAGTGCCGTGGCATAACAGCTCACAGCAACCTCAAACACTTGGGCTTAAGCAATTCCCTTGCCTCAGCCTCCCAAGTAGCTGGGACTACAGGTGGCCGCCTCAACGCCTGGCTATTTTTTGTTGCAGTTGTCATTGTTGTTTAGCTGGCCTGGGCCGGGTTCAAACCCGCCAGCCTCATTGTATGTGGCAACCACTGTGCTACAGGTGCGGGGCCGGTGATTAGTTATTTTAAGTGACTCAGTCTCCTAGGTGCACTTGATCAGAATTGCGGCCCCTCCGAAGCTCCTTTTTGTCTTTGCTAAGGCCAACCCAGCTTTTGCTCATGATTTTTGGCTGATAATGGCTTTGCTAGTTTCCCTCTTGGTCCTTATTCTCTTTATTATTTTCACTGACATCTCACTTTTTTTTTTTCTCTGAAAGAAACATTTAATAGGGACTAACAGAAGCCATGTCCTCTCTTGGGTGGCCATGAGACGAGATGGGAGATGGTGGATCCTCTGCCCATCTTCCAGTTTTTGCCCTTGTTTTTTACTTGTTTATTCTCATCGAACTGGAAAGGGTTAAGCTAGAACTACTTTGGCGAGCACTGGTGTGCTGCTCCTGCCTCCCTCGGACTCCCCCACGCTGTTGTTTCTTGTCCACAGTCTGCGTGACCTTCCATGGGAGTCGCAGCTTACATCGCGTTAAGCTCCCGGAAAAGTCCTGACATCCGTAAAGAAGAAAATATTAAGAAATTTTAAAATGGCTTGTTCAGGAAAAATGCAGAGGTCTCTTTTTAGCCATATATTGTCTTGCACATATTTCAGGAAGGTGAGTCTAATAAGGAAAGTTATTTTCTTTGTAAAAATAATTATCCATTTCTTTCTCATTCTAGAGTCTTCATCCTCCAAACCTGGAAAGAAAATTCCAGCAGGAGCTGTTTCTGTATTTTTAGGTAATGTAACTTTTTTTTTTTTTTTTTTGTAGAGACAGAGTCTCACTTTATGGTCCTCGGTAGAGTGCTGTGGCCTCACACAGCTCACAGCAAACTCCAACTCCTGGGCTTAAGCGATTCTCTTGCCTCAGCCTCCCGAGTAGCTGGGACTACAGGCGCCCGCCACAACGCCCAGCTATTTTTTGGTTGCAGTTTGGCCGGGGCAGGGCTTGAACCCTCCACCCTCGGTATATGGGGCCGGTACCTTACCGACTAAGCCACAGGTGCCACCCCAGGTAATGTAACTTTTAAGGCTTGTTTTTAAAAAACGATATAACTGCTGTTTGGTCAGTTTTTAAATTTTTATCTCCTGAACAATGGCTGGAGAGTAGGAGGCACCCAGAAGCTTCAGAGGGCATCAGGCAGCTTACATCATAGAAAGAACTCTGAGTGGCACTCATAGCTCAGTGGGTAGGGTGCCGGCCACATACACTGAGGCTGGCGGGTTCCAACCTGGCCCGGGTCAGCTAAACAACAATGACAGCTATAACCAAAAAATAGCCGGGTGTTGTGGTGGGCGCCTGTAGTCCTAGCTATTGGGGAGACCGAGGCAAGAGAATCACTTAAATCCAAGAGTTTGAGGTTGCTGTGAGCTGTGATGCTATGGCACTCTACTGTGAGGACAACATAGTGAGACTGTGTCTCAAAAAAAAAAAAAAAAAGACAGCTCGGTTACTGAGGTTAGCTTATATTCTTCTGGAAATCATAGGCCTTGGACTTTTTGTGTTTGAACGACTAGTAATTGTGTGCTGTGGGATGTTCTATTGCAGTACTGGAAGGAGGTTAATGGCATTATTGAGTTTTTTTTTTTTTTTGTGGAGACAGAGTCTCAGTTTACCACCCTCGGTAGAGTGCCGTGGCATCACACGGCTCACAGCAACCTCCAGCTCATGGGCTTATGTGATTCTCTTGCCTCAGCCTCCCAAGCAGCTGGGACTACAGGCGCCCGCCACAACGCCTGGCTATTTTTTTGTTGTTGCAGTTTGGCCGGGGCTGGGTTTGAACCCACTGCCCTCGGCATATGGGGCCAGCGCCCTACTCACTGAGCCACAGGCGCTGCCCGGTATTATCGAGTTTTATGAATGAACTGAAACTAAAAGTTCTTAGAGGGTGGTATTGTTTTTTTTATGTAGAGACAGGAGGTCTACACTGGCTCATGACTGTGGCTGTCTTGTCCTTATCCACAGCAGACACTGATGTGTTTGGTGCTACCTCTGCTCCATCATTGAAGGAAGCCCAGAAGCCTGAGCAGCCCCCGCCGGGAAAAAGCTCGTATACCCCAGCTCCCTCGAGCCTCTTTGATGATGATGATGACGACGACGACTTTTTTGCAGCATCCAGCAGCAAACCTTCCAAGACAGGTACCTGTTTCCGCCTCTGTTCCTGGGAATTTAGGCGGAAAAAGAATGATTGACATAAAAAGGGCATAAGCCCCCTCTCTCTTGTAGTACCAGAATCCCTTCTCAAGCATTCCCATCACTGAATTGTCTGTACTTGAACAGTCGTAGTGCCTCAGAAGGTTCTGTTTTATAAACCAGTCTTTTCTTCTCTGAAAACTATTAAGATTATCTTTCTTACAGAGAGCTGAAATCTTTTCCTCTATAATTTTTGCTTTGGAATTACAGAACAGATTTTAATTACACTTTCTTTCAGCCTCCCTTAGTGAATTTTATAAACATAATGACATACGCTAAATATCTAGTTCCCATTTTCTATTCTCTCTGCCAAAAAACTCAGGTGTTCTTGACCTTTCTTTTTTTTTTTCTTTTTTTTTTTTTTTTTGTAGAGACAGAGTCTCACTTTATAGCCCTCGGTAGAGTGGCATCACACAGCTCACAGCAACCTCCAACTCCTGGGCTTAAGCGATTCTCTTGCCTCAGCCTCCCGAGTAGCTGGGACCACAGGCACCCGCCACAACGCCCAGCTATTTTTTTTTTTTGGTTGCAGTTCAGCCGGGGCCGGGTTTGAACCCGCCACCCTCGGTATATGGGGCCAGCGCCCTACCAACTGAGCCACAGGCGCCGCCCGTGACCTTTCTTTATACGAGGAGGTTTTCAGCCCCTACCTAGAAACTCTCCTTTTTTCTTCCCTCAGATGTAAGTTTGTATATTCGCAAAGTCATTCTTTCTACCTTGTTCTTTAATTTGCAGATGAATCTTCTTGTCAAAATGAAGATTCTGATTCAGTGGGTCTAGGGTGGGCCTCAAGAGTCTACCTTTCTAACAGGGTCCCTGGTGGGCAGATATTGCTGGTCTGTGGATCATACTTGGAATAGCAAGACTTAGATTCATTGGGTACTTTTCCAGAAAAGAAAAGTAGATCACTAAGGTGCACACAATTTTCAGCAACTTGAAAAAGGAAAGAATGCCCTAAAGGAATAGGTGGAACCAGAATGTATGTGGAAGTGAGCTGTCCGGCCTTGTGCAGTGTTAGATAGAAACAGGAAGAACGGAGGCAGAAATGCAAGGAAGATGGCCTTCTTACTCTGTAAAGAAAGAACTCTAACAGATGCATCTAGGCTGACCAAAATGGCAGTGATTGTAACTAGTAGATCTGATAGCTCCAGAGGGCTATTGCTTAGTGGATGTCTTTTTTTTTTTTTTTTGTAGAGACAGTTTCACTTTATTGCCCTCGGTAGAGTGCCGTGGCATCACACAGCTCACAGCAACCTCCAACTCCTGGGCTTAAGCGATTCTCTTGCCTCAGCCTCCCAAGTAGCTGGGACTACAGGCACCCGCCACAATGCCTGGCTATTTTTTTGTTGCAGTTTGGCCGGGGCTGGGTTTGAACCCGCCACCCTCTGTATATGGGGCCAGCGCCCTACTCACTGAGCCACAGGCGCCGCCCAATGGATGTCTTTAAGAACTCATTTGGAATCACAAATAAGTTGATGCTGCTTTCAATGACAGCTGATCTCTCAGGACATTCAGGAGTCAGTCCCCTCATTTCGGTCACACATGCCTCACTTGGCACAGCAATGCTTGTGACAAATGGCTGGAAACCACCCAAGTATTCCTCAGTAGGATAAGCTAATGGCCATTCTATTCAGTGGGATTTTGTAAAGCTGTTAAAAAGTGGTCTGTGCATGTTCACTTGGGAACATTTTACATTAAGTGGAAATTGTAAAACATTATTAAAATAGTCTCATAATTGATAGCCTTATCTGTGAATATATAAATTTAGTTTATTAGTATGTCTTTCAGGGGAATTAGAAATGTGTACTAGACTGTTCCTACGTCTGTCTTGTTTGGGGGGGCTGCTGGAGGGGTTTCAGTATTTGCTTTTATCTGCTTTTGTATTGTTTGATTTTTTAAAAGTAGGAGCCAACCCTCACTTCTCCAATTCTTAGAATGGTTGACTTGATGGCCCTTTTAAATGATCTTTGTTCCTATAGGTCTCTACTTTTTAAGGCATTCCAAGCTACTCTAAACATAAAGATGCTTGCTGCTTGGATCAGTGTGTCAGGCAGACGGTTAACTTGTCCGTCCTGTGTTTCAAATTCAGCTGCTATTATGCTATTTGAAAAATTTCAAGGGAAAAATATAGTTCCACTTACTAGTTCTTTATAACAGATCAAGAAATAACATACCTTTTCTATTTATTATTTTGGGAGGGAAGAATTTTTAATCTATATATTTTTGTGGTACCGTACTGTAACTTTATGCTGTGGTATCTTTTTAAAGGCAAAGTCCAGTCCCCTGCTAATATCTTTGATGAGGAGGAAGGAGATCTGTTCAAAGAACAAGCAGGGTCATTACCAGGAGCTACTGTGAGTCAGACAGATGAAAACAAAGCAAGAGCAGAAAAAAAGGTGAGCGGGAGGAATTCCACTGGACCAAGAAGGGTTGATTTGAGGCATCTTGCCAATCGTATGGAGCTCAAAGGGCAGTATTGTTCCTTTTCGTGTTTATATTGAGGAACTTAAGACAGAAAATGGAAAGAGGACAGTGAACACGCAAAAAACTGCCACCCAGATTCAGTAATAGTGGGATTTTGCCATGTTTTATGTATCTGAACCTTGCTACATATATATTTTTTTCATGAACTATTTATTTGCAAGTTGTTTCAGCTATTTGCATGGAACTATTTGTATGTAGTCACTATGAGGTTTTACCCTTACACTTTTATTATGCATCTCTTGAAAAAATTGCCATGTAACCAAAATGCCATTACCGATTATGAGATAAATAGTAATTCTGTAGTAGAATCTAACATCCAGTCCATATTCAGATGATTTCAGTTTGCTTCAAAATGTCATTGTAAAATCACACCCAACAAATATTATGCTGATTTAAAATTATCTCATATATAGTTCATATTCTATTTTCTTCTCTTTTCCCTCATAGCATTTTATTTTTTTTTTAAGAAACCCAGAATCCAGTCAGTATGTCTACTGACTGGATGCATTTGATATGCATTTGATCCCCCCCCACCACCACCCTTTGGTCTCTTTAAAATGTGAAACAGTGGGCCTGGCTGGGCTCAGGAGCTCATGCCTATAATCCTAGCACTCTGGGGGGGACAAGGTGGGTGGATTGCTTGAGTTCAGGAGTTCGAGACCCACCTGAGCAAGAGCACAACTCTATCTCTACTAAAAATAGAAAAAGTAGCTGGGTGCTGTGGCAGGCACCTATAGTCCTAGCTACTCAGGAAGCTGAGGCAAGAGGATCCCTCGAGCCCAAGAGTTTGAGGTTGCTGTGAGCTATGATGATGCCATGACATTCTAGCTTGGGTGATAGAGTGAGACTCTGTCTCAAAAATTTAAAAAACATAAAAAATGTAAAGCAACACTTTCTGCATTACCTGCCCCTGACCAGCAAGTTGTCTTGTAAAAGATTATTTTCCTGTGATTAGATTTAGATTAAGTATTTTCAGCAAAAATACAGGCAGGCAAGGCTGCGCAGTCCCCCATTGTATCACCTCCCAAGACACATCAGGTCACCACCTGCCCCAGGTGTTTTGTCACTTGCTTAAAATGGTGTCCACCAGGGGAACAATGACCTGTTGTCTTCTGTCATTAGTAAGTTAATCTCGGCGTGGCGACCATAGCACAGTGGTTATGGCGCTGGCCATGTACACCTAGGCTGGTGGGTTTGAACCCGGCCCAGGCCAGCTAAAACAATGATGACAAGTGCAACAAAAAATAGCCAGGCATTGTGGCGGGCACCTGTAGTCCCAGCTACTTGGGAGGCTGAGGCAAGAGAATCGCTTAAGTCCAAGAGTTTGAGGTTGCTGTGAGCTGTGACACCACAGCACTCTACCAAGGGCTACATAGTGAGACGCTGTCTCAAAGAAAAAAATGAATTAATCTCTTAACGGGCATGGCAGTACGTGCCAGTAGTTCCAGCTACTCAGGAGGCTGAGGCAGGGAGATTGCTTGAGTCCAGGTTTGAAGTTCTGATGTGACATAACCACACTCCAGCCTGAATGACAGAGTAACACCCTGCCCCCACCCCCTACCCCCAAAAAGTTAACCTCTAAAGAGATATTTTGACCCTGTGTGAATATCTGCTTTCTACCAGCCTTTCAGTCAGTGGTTTTAACACTGGTGGCCTTTTCCTGAGCAATTTATCCTGATTGTGGGTATAAAAGAATATTTTTTAATTCTCTATTTCTTCTGTGTATGTTAGTAGGCATACTTCTGAATAGAAGAGCTTTTTCTCCTCCTTCCCCTTTTGATGTTGCTTTGGGATCACAGATTCTTTACTCAGTGCGTGATGATCTATTATCATCATCATTTTTTGAGAGTCTTTAAGCCCTTCTGGCTGCTGGCCCTCGTGCTGTCCTGCAGACCAGATCCCTCCTTTCTTTAAAGCACATCTCATCACATCATGTCCTTGCTGTGAAACCCTGACTTTCCTCTGCCAGTCACCTCCACGGCCTAGCATTCCGAACCGGTAGGGCAGCCTGCCTTTCCTCGCTGTCTGTGATTGTATGTGTCCCTTCTGTGCACCACGTGACACAGGCAGCGTGTCCTGCTCTCTTTTATACCAGACATACCCTCTGCTTTCTTTTGCTCTTTTCTTCTCACATGGTTCCCTCCATCTGGAGCATCCGTGCTTGTATCATATCCCTGTGTCCCAGCCTTGTTTGTCCTGAGACATGTACTTTCTCAAGGAACAGTTTCTTCTCTCCTTCCTAAGTTATACCAATTTTTGCATTTTTTTCATGGTACTTACTCCTTTGTGTTAGTTCTTTGTGTGAGCTTTATACATGGCCAAGGTCCAAGGCATCCATATTTCCTTATCCCAGGTGCATGCTTTGGTGTACCTGTCATACAGGGACTTGGTACAAAAAATATCTAAATGAATGAGTAAATCCTAATTTCCAGGTATCCTATTTAAATGTTAATCTTTAATTTTTTTTTTATTCCCCCCTCCCCATTGTAGGTTACCCTATCTTCCAGCAAAAATCTCAAGCTTTCGTCTGAAACGAAGACTCAAAAAGGTTTATTTTCAGATGAGGAGGATTCTGAGGTATGAAATTCTTTTTCCTAGTTGTAGGTAGTGGTCTATGGCTGTGACATTAGAAACTATTTCTGAATCAGGTTTTCTCAGTAGAGGTATAAGACTTTCATTAAGTGCTTCAGTTCTTTAAAAATAATCTTTTGAGAACACATGGTATTTAGAAAGCAGTATGTATGTAATACTTTTCACTTTGGGATTTGAATCTGTTGCATCTCCTGGGAGGAAAATACTCTCCTGTCAGGATTCTCAAATTTCAGGCTGCTAGTTGGTCTTTTAGTGCCCTGAGGCACTTGCACCGAAATGAATGTCACCACACTGCTTCCTTCTTTGACAGCCTTGCTAACCAGGTGCTGGGCTTAGATGGTGTATGTGGCACAGCCTTTTGTCCATCATGTTCGCTAACAGACTGTAGCTGGTCCTGGTTCACAGACTACTTGGTTCCTCTGGGTGTATCAGTGTCAGTTCAGAAACATCACTACTTTTTCTGACTCCCTCAGGCCTTGGTCCTTTTAGAGCTGATTTTAAGACTGGAGATTATATGAGAATGTAATGGCAAGTAGTAAATTCCCTTTACAGAAAAATATGTGGACATGGCAGAAATTTCTGTGTAATTTTTTTTTCCTGATTAATTGAGGGCACAAATGATTAGGTTACAATGCATTTGTTGGGTAAGGTCCCTGTTGTACTTGTGTCCTGCGCCTAGGAGGTGTGCCATACACCCTGATACTGTGCCGATTAGGTGGGAGCACACCAATCCTCCTCCTCCCCCCTCTTCCCAACTGGAATTACATTGAGTTTTTCTCTTGTGTGGGTGTATGTTAGTTTTACCTCCTGGCTGCTGCTGCTGCTCCTTTTTTTTTTTGAGACAGAGGCTCACTTGTGTCACCCTTGGTAAAAAAAGTATACATTGGATAATTTTTCTTCCATTCTTGGTGTTTTAGCTCACAGCAACCTCACACTCTTGGGCTCTAGTGATCCTTTTGCTTTCGACTCCCAAGTAGCTGAGACTACAGGTGCCCACCAGAATCCCTGGCTATTGTTTAGAGATGAGGTCTCTCTCTCTCTGACTCAGGCTGGTCTCAAACCTGTGAACTCAGGCAATCCACCTGCCTCAGCCTCCCAAGTGTCCTGGCTTCTTATTAGTATTGAGTACATTGGATACTTGCTTTTCCATTCTTGTGATACTTTACTAAAGATAATGTTCTTTACTCCATTCAGGTTAATACAAAAGATGTAACGTCTTCGTCTTTTTTTATGGATGAAGAGTATTCCATGGTGTATATATATACCACAGTTTATTAATCTATTCTTGGGTTGATGAGCATTTAGGTTGTTTCCATATCTTGGAGATTGTAAAATGAGCTGCGATAAAATTTATGTATAATTTCAAGAAACTGTGGACTCTGGGGTTAGGCTGTCGTGATTTTGTATGCTAGCCAGGACGAATGTGTAGCCCTTGGGAATCAGAATGATTGCCCTGGGTGTAAATCATACCTCTGAGGCATATATTTGATGGAGGCTAGCATACAAAGATGGGAATTAACCATAGTCCAGTTCCCTAGCCTCTAAGGCGCCGCATGATGGGGCCACAGTGTCTCATCCGCATGCTCCTGGATACAACCTGCACACCTTGGGGTCTTTGCACTGGCTTGTGCCGCTCTGTGCAGCACTCTTCTCAGAATCTGGGTGGCTTCCTTCTTCCTCTTCTAGTTTTTGGTAAGGCCTCCCTGCCAACTCATATGCAACCACAAGTTTGGCAGCACACTCCACGCTGCACTCTGCCCTGCCTCCATTTTCATTGTTCACCTCAGCGTGTGTCTCTAGGGACAGTGTTCATTTGCTTATGAACAACTTGTCTTTACTCCAACTAGAGTAAGCTCACGAGAGCAGGATGTTTCATTCCCTCCTTGTATCCCTAACATCCTATCCCTCCTACCAAGGCACATGGCAAGCCATCCGTTCACTGCTAACTACAGGAAAAAAACCAAAAGATGAGAAAATTCAATGATCTATTAGATGTTCTAGTTATTTATTGCTATGAAACAAATCACTGCAAAACATAGTTGTTTAAAACACCACTAACTTTATTGTCTCTTACAGTTCTGAAAGTTCACTGGGGCCCAGCTAAGCCATGGTCACTGAGGGTTTCTATTGTTGGAAGGTGGCTGGGCTGAGAATCGGTTCACTCATGCAGCTGGGACCCCTGAGGCATCCCTGTCTGGCCCAGGGCCTCCCATTGTACGGCCTCAGGGAAGCTGAGCCTCTTATGCGGCAGCTCCAGGCTGCAAAGTCCCCTCCTGAGAGAGGACTGGGTGGAGGCCGATGGCCTCTTTTCCCAGCCTTGGAAGTCAGTGGTGTTCCTTCTGCCGTGTTTGTTGGTAGGTAGTCACATTTTGTCAGGGTGATCGTAAAGGTCCACCTAGGTCAAGGGGAGCGGCCAGAGACTCCACTGCTCGATGGTAGGAGTGTAAATCAATTTGTAGCCGTGTTTCAAATCCCCCACCAAAGGATTTGTCCCATGTGTCTCCTTGTAGAGCAAATGTTTTTATTGAACATGGTGAGGAGTCTTGGGCAAGGAGAGTAAAACAAGGCAGTCTAGGAGACAACACTGTGACCAGAAGGAATGATTCTTCCCTCCTGCCTGTGGGTCTCAAGTGTGGAACTGAAGCTTGCCCTGCAAAGTCATCTGGGGGGACATGTTTGAAGCAATGGAAATGTCTTTTTTCCAATACCAAGAAAGGTATTGGTTAAGGGTCCAAAATTGTGATGTTGAAATTTGCTTTTATTCTTTGCATTGGTTCACTTTTGTTTTCTTAAAGCAGCAGACCCCTTTGTTTTGCCAGTGTGTAAAATACAAGGGATCATGGGAAGCTTGAGCTCCCCTGTGGCTTCTTTTTTTCTTTTCTTTTTTGGAGACAGATTCTTACTTTGTTGCCCTGATTAGAGTGCTGTGTCGTCACAGCTCACAACAACCTCAAACTCTTGGGCTTAAGTGATTCTCTTGCCGCAGCCTCCCAAGTAGCTGGGACTATAGGCGCCGGCCACAATGCCTGGCTGGTTTTTTTTAGAGAAGAGATCTTGCTCTGCTGGCTCAGGCTGCTTTTGAAATCCTGAGCTCAGGCAATCTACCCACCTCAGCCTCTAAGAGTGTTGGGGTTATAGGTGTGAGCCCCTACACCCGGCCTTCCCCTGTGGCTTCTTCTTGCTGAGTGAACCCATGGGATTTGGTGGCGCATAGGGGAAATGCCCTGTGCTGAGAAGGGATCTCAGGGAGTGACCTCATTACAGAATCAAGGTCTGTAGTTGAGGAGCAGGCCTGGATTCCATAATTTTAAAAAAGATTTTCCAAGGAGGTCTTAGAAAATATGTTCTTGGCCTATTTGTGTCACTCTTGTGTACTAAAGTTTCTCTTCCCAAGAGAATAGTTGTTCTATTTTATGTTTCTAACTCAATGTAGTTCAAATTACAAATCTTTCTTTGTAATACAGGCTAATATTTTTTAGCATTTTAAAAATTTCATCAGAATCTAGCAGATCTTTTCTTGGTTTGCAACATCTAGCTATAGTTCAAGTAGAATAGCAAACATTCTAAAATAAAATTTTAATTTGTATTTATTTTTTCCTTTTTTTTTAGAGACAGAGTCTCACTTTATTGCCCTCTGTAGAGTACCGAGGTGTCACAGCTCACAGCAACCCCCAGCTCCTGGGCTTAGGCAATTCTCTTGCATCAACCTCGCGAGTAGCTGAGACTATAGGTGCTCGCCACAACACCCGGCTATTTTTTGTTGCAGTTTGACTGGGGCCGGGTTCAAACCTGCCACCCTCAGTATACCGGGCTGGCCCCCTACCCACTGAGCCACAGGCACTGCCCTTAATGTGTATTTCTTTTTTTTTTTTTCTCGTAGAGACGGAGTCTCACTTTATGGCCCTCGGTAGAGTGCCGTGGCCTCACACAGCTCACAGCAACCTCCAACTCCTGGGCTTAGGCAATTCTCTTGCCTCAGCCTCCTGAGTAGCTGGGACTACAGGCGCCCGCCACAACGCCCGGCTATACCCACCACCCTCGGTATATGGGGCTGGCGCCTTACCGACTGAGCCACAGGCGCCGCCCAATGTGTATTTCTTTAAAAGAAATAATAGTATAATTTTAGGAGAAAGGCGTGTTACTAAATAAAATAGTTGTAGATCCAGTAATTTGGGAATCTAGCCTCTGTGTCCATTATTGCTTCTGTTTAGTCTCTTTTATTCTTTAGACAGAAAAAGAAAGTTATTTTTTTATTATTTTTTTCAGAATGATAGGACATTGATTGGAAAACTTCCTCCTGCCTTATGTGGGAGCTCAGGTGGGAGCATAGCAGCCTCTGGATTCTGTGAGGACACCTGGGTCCTGCGGCCTCTTCCTCCTTACAGCCAGGCATTTGTGCTGCACATTTGTCTGTCCCACCTGGGACAGACTCTGGGGCCTGTCTCTGTAAAGACTCCCTCTGAGCCACCTTCTCTGTAACCAAAGAAACCTAAGCACGTGGCAGCCTTCATGTTCTAGTCTTTAGTGTTTTATATGGACCTAATACTGTTTGTATTATTTGGGGTTTTTTGAGACAGAGTTTTGCTCTGTTGCCCCGAGGTAGATTGCAGTGGTGTCCTCATAGCTCACTGCAACCTCAAATTCCCAAGCTCAAGTGATCTTCCTGCCTTAGCCTCCTGAGTAGCTGGAACTACATACAGTTTGCCGCAATGCCTGGCTAATTCTATTTTTTTTTTTAGAGACAGGGCCTTGCTACCTTACCCAAGCTAGTCCTGAAACCCAGGACTCCACCAATCCTCCCACCTTTGCCTCAAAGTGCCAGGATTACAGACATGAACCACCGCCTCTGGCCTATATTGACCTGATATTTTAAAAATGGATATCTCTTGTTAACTTTAATCTTTCTCCAAATATTCTTTCTCCAGCAGGATTTGTTTTCTTCTCAAAACGCAAATAAGTTAAAAGGTGCATCCGTGCTGCCTAATAAGCTCTCCACTTCGGTCTCCCTGTTCGATGATGAAGATGAAGAGGTAAACATTGTTATTGCAACACAAGATAATTAGCTTTTTAATTTGCAGAAAACTTGATGTAGGGAAAGGTGATAGGGAAATAGTCAGGCTACCTGAGGCTTATTTAACAAAAATCCCTGTTTTTATTTCAGTGACTCTGTCCTTCAGTTTTCCTTGCTGTGCAATGGGGAGGACCTTAGACTCTTGACCTAGTTCTTACGGAAGGCTTTGTGGCTTTCATGTTTCAAAATCTGCCTTCGAGAAACACAGTTGACCCTTGAGCAGAATGGGGGTTGTTTCAACTCCATGGGGTTGAAAATCTGTATGTAACTTTTGACGCCCTAGAAACTTAACCACTGATAGCCTGCTGATAACGTGAACAGCCAACTAGCACACAGACTGGGATCTGCCTCCGATGTATGCATTCACGATGTGCCTAGCTTTTCCTCAGTATTTTCCGTATTTCTCAGCTAGTCGGTCTGTCTGCAAGTTTTTTCAAGGTATTGCAAATGTCCAAAAATTTTTCCAGTGTACTAATTAAAAAACATCCACCTGTAAGTGGACCTGTGCAGTTCAAATCAGTGTTGTTCATGGGTCACTGTACTTTTTAGAGGGTGGATCTTTGTTATACCCTATGAATGTCTTGGGGGTGGGAAGGAAAAGGCAGCCGCATCCTGCCTTGCCTTTCTTTCCCCTCCTGAATGGAGAGAGCAATGTGGGAGAGAAATAAGAGGGAAGCCAAGCAAACCTCAGCCCTCCCGCAGTGCTGCACAGTGGCTGAGCACATAGGTCTCAGCATCAGATCCTAACTCCACTACTGCCAACCAGGGACCTTGGGCGAGTTACTTAACTTTTCTTCTTCTTTTTTTTTTTTAATATTTAATCTTTTAAAATATTTTTTGGCTTAGGGCGGCGCCTGTGGCCCAGTGAGTAGGGCGCCAGTCCCATATGCTGGAGGTGGCGGGTTCAAACCCAGCCCCGGCCAAAAAAAAAAAACCACAAAAAAAAAAAAATATTTTTTGGCTTAATATTTTGTGTCTTTTCTTAAATAGAGTCACTGTGACAGCTATAACAAATCACTAAATGTGAAGCACAGTGAGTGCATAAGGAACGTGTGCTCTTGTCATTAGTACTCCTGTGGGACACCAGCTCGTTATTCTCCTGGCTTTAAAAGCTTCCTTCATTGATCTTTACATTCCAGGACTGGTCACCTGCTGTCAGTTTTCGTTGAGTTTTTCCATCCTAACTCAGACTTAGGCCCTCTTCAGGCCCTCTGATGGTTTTGTTCTCTTTTCCTTAACAAAAGCACCTTAGGAAATACTTCAGGAGTGCTTGGCTACACAAGACTTTACAGATGCCATTGAACTTATGAATCAGTCTTTAGTGTGCCACCAACTTTATTTGGTAAATTATTCCTTCACTTGGCAAAAAAAAAAATTCCTTCACTTTGTTTCATGTCTTTAAAATTAACTAGAAACAGAAGTCATTCTTTCTTCTGTCCCAGGCATTTGTCTTTCTTAGCTGTGAATGAGTGGAGATAGCCCCCTAGTTCTCTCCTAGTTCTCTCCTTTTGTCCATTGCTTCTAATTCCTGGAGAGGGAGGTGTGAGTTGCTGCTGCAGGGCTTTCTGCAGGGCTTTCTGTGTCCTGTAGGCTCCTGTGAGGCGCGGCTCATGGGAGGACTGGACAGGCCCAGTTCCTCCTTGTACTTCTGTGATCTTCTGTGATCTTGTTCGCATGTGTCCTCCCCCACTTACCCTCCCAGGTAGCTGCTGTGCTTTCAAGTTCTCTGTTAGTCTCTTTCTTGTCTGTGGATGGAAAACTCAGTGAGAAAAAGCTGTAGGGTGGGGTTTACTAGCATTTTGGTGCTTCCCCCCCCCCACCCCAAAGGTGTGTATGTTCTGTTTCCTACTGGAGACTTACTCCCTAACAGTTTGATGTGGGAGAATGCTTTACATTTTCTGTTTATATATATATAAAGTTTCATACCTTTCTGCCGTTTGTTTTTCTAGGATAATCTTTTTGGGACTACACCTGCCAAGGTGCAGACCTCAGCTCTACAGACTCAGAATCAAGAGAAGCCAAAACCCTCTGAGCTCTCCCAAAAGAAAGCATCTGCCTTACTGTTCAGCAGTGATGAAGAGGTGAGGTAGTTTCTCCTAAAGAAGATAAAGCGTTTATTTGATGGGATTTAGGAGTTACAACTATCCTAAACATTTTCTTTTTCTACCTATTTTACATCTAGTGATGTTCCATCACCAAAGATAATGTTCACAAGATTGTTTTTTCCTTTTTTTCTCATCTGTTCCCATATGGAAGGTTGTTATATCTTAATTTTTTTTTTAGAGACAGAGTCTCACTTTGTCATCCTCAGTAGAGTGCTGTGGTGTCACAGCTCACAGCAACCTCCAGCTCTTGAGCTTAGGTGATTCTCTTGTCTCAGCCTCCCAAGCAGCTGGGACTACAGGCGCCTGCCACAATGCTTGGCTGTGTTTTTGTTGCAGTTTGGCCGGGTCTGGGTTTGAACCCACCACCTTCAGTATATGGGGCCAGCGCCCTACTCACTGAGCCACAGGTACCACCCTATATATTAATTTAAAGATAAGACTTTTCAAAATGGTTGGGAATAAGTATGGCTCCCAAGTAACAGTATATGCTAATTCAAATGCCTTAGGCCACGTAGGAGAGAAAAGATTTCCCCCCCATTGCTGGGTTCATGGCTGAGGACCCTATTACAGATGACAGATTAACAAGAGAAGAGCATACAAATTTATTTAAGGTAAGTTTTATGTGACACCGGAGCCTCCAGAAATGAGACTAAGAGAAACAGGAAAATCTGTGTATTTTAGTCTGATGAATAAGTGGATAGTTTTGGACAAGTGTGATTAGACAAAAAGGATATGACCTAATGGTAATAAACTGGGGCAATTTAGCAAAGCCTGTTTGTTCAGATTATTCTCCACCCTTCTGTCTTTAGAAATAAGGGCATTCCTTTCCTCTGGGTATAGGGAGGAAGTCTTTTAACTTACTCTAGAAAGGAAGGTCACAGAATTCTTCCATGGCCTGCTTCGGGGGAATGGGAAGGGGAGGGTCAGCGGCGTTTCTGCCTCTGTTTTCACAAATACCAAGCAAGGTGTCATATTTGGGGGTAGCATGTCCTATACCCTTTCAGCCATATAGTATCTTGTTAAGTGACTATATTTTATTAATTTATAAATTAATTTATTTACTAAATTAATTCATTAATATACTAAATTAATTTATTAATTTAGGATACTCCTACCGTGTCTAGCTTTAGCTATGACAAAATCAGTAGTGAACATGGTTTAGTTGCTAACTAAATCAGATTTAGCAGCAGTGAATTTGATTTAGCAATGCAGAAAAAGACTTTAAACATAATGATGCTAAAAAATTTTGAGCATTAAGTCTTTTTGTATTATAATAATTGCTCTTTATTTTAACATTGGAGGTAAGTTATAAGGATACAAAGCAGATAGATAAACCCTAGATACATTTATGTTTCTATCGAAAGTAACCTCAAATGCACAACATATCATTTGCTTTTTCTTTTTTTTTGTAGAGACAGAGTCTCACTTTATGGCCCTCGGTAGAGTGCCGTGGCCTCACACAGCTCACGGCAACCTCCAACTCCTGGGCTTAAGCGATTCTCCTGCCTCAGCCTCCCGAGTAGCTGGGACTACAGGCGCCCGCCACAACGCCCAGCCATTTTTTGGTTGCAGTTCAGCTGGGGCCGGGTTTGAACCCGCCACCCTCGGTATATGGGGCCGGTGCCCCACCAACTGAGCCACAGGCGCCGCCCTATCATTTGCTTTTTCTATTCAAATGTATAACTTTATGGTAGATTATCCGTTTTTTTTTTTTTAGCATTGCTAGTATTTATTTGCCCTTTAGTAACAGCCAGACATCAGTGGAATTGTTGACTTTTTTTTTTATAGAGACAGAGTCTCACTGTACCGCCCTTGGGTAGAGTACCATGGCGTCACATGGCTCACAGCAACCTCTAACTCTTGGGCTTACACGATTCTCTTGCCTCAGCCTCCCAAGCAGCTGGGACTACAAGCGCCTGCCACAACACCCAGCTATTTTTTTGTTGCAGGTTGGCCGGGGCTGGGTTTGAACCCGCCACCCTTGGCACGTGGGGCCGGCGCTCTACTCACTGAGCCACAGGCACCGCCCACATCAGTGGAATTGTTCCTGCCAGAGTATTATAGTGCTGCTGAGAAAGTAAAAATATTAGCTAAAGCTAGGAGCCAAAGAACATGCAGAGTAAAGATAACCAAGGTTCTAGAACAGAGACTTAGCCTTGGCTGCCCACTGCTAATAGCAGATCCCACTGCTTGAGAGTCTGAATTATTAATAATTGGTTTGGAGTGCATTAGAATTATTTAAAACTCCTTAGTGCTTAGTGAATTCTAGAGTGTCGTCACTGGTGAGCATCACTGCTCTAAGGGGAACACCTCTCAAACCTCAACATTTGAGGAAATCACTGGGGGATCCTGTGAAATGCAGGCTCTGATTCAGAAAGGACAGTTGTAGAGCCTGAGATCTTGCATAGCCTGCTGCTGCCTGGTGGACCTCATCTCAACTGGCAAAGCTCTAGATTGCAGAGATCAAAGGACTGCTTAAGCAAATGCTTGGGAGTCCCTTGATTTGAAGAGGAGAGCGTAGCCTGGTGGAATTTCCTTAAATGCTTTTTAAAGGCCAGGTTGAGATTGTTGTGGTAAAAGGATCATTAGCAGTTTGTCCATTGTGTCTTTTTTTTTTTTATTGGTAATTTTTAATCAAGTTTCTATAAATCTCAGTCATGAAGTAATTATTCAAACAAATGAAGGAAGACCACACAATCCATAACCATACTAAGTATCTATTAAAGAACTAATATCTCATTTTAAGATGAAGGGCATAAGTAGTATACAATTCAAGTAAAGCATTTTTCTTCATCAAATACAAATTACAATTAATTCTACTTAAAGATTACATGTTATGGACAAAATAATGTACCATTATAATTCTAATATCTTTATCATTACAATGGATTATTATTGCTATTATTAATAATAGTACTAACTATAATAATAACTCATTTTATAAAGTACTTTTTCCATGCAAAGCACTTTGCAGCATTACTGAAGTTAGTTCATACAACCCTAGAGTTAGATACTCTTTATTTCTTATTGAAGAAGTTGAAACAACTAAGAGGGCTTAGCTTAAATATCTGTGTCAATCAGCTAATTAGTAGAATTAATTGGAAATCTAATTAATTAAGTAACTGGGAATCAAATACATGTTTGTCTGACTCCAAAACCTATGCTTCTTGCCTGTCCCACATTTCCACTGGCTATGGGATTCAAAGATAACATACTTAATATAAAGTTCAGTCCTCAGTAAGATAACAGAGGTGTTTGGATGTATCAGCTCAAGATGGCATTTGAGGGTAGGGCAATTTTACATTCAGTGTTCCTACCTTCAGTTTCCTGTTTTCTTTTTTCACGCACCAACCTTTGATGCCTGTGGCCTGTTGTGATGCATCTGGTTGACCAGTGTTCCTACTTCCATGGCCCAACTGCTGCACCTCTCGTTTTACTAGCAGAGGAGAGGAGTACTTTTGCTTTGGCTGGGATTACTTACAATTAAAATACCACCCCATCTCTTTCTCTCCTAACACTCAGCCAAGATAGATTTTTATTCACAATAGCCACAAAACTAATCATTGTGTCTTTTTTTATATGCATATTTCATGAGCTTTTTATACCTTTTTTTTTTTTTTTTTTGCAGTCTGCTTTGGGGTTTTTAATTAAAGCATTATTCTTCTCCCAGAGTTGAGAGTTCTCGCTTTTTAAATGTTCTTCTTTCTTATTCCCTTCATCATTAATGTCAATCCCCGAAAATAATGTTGCCTTGTCCTAACACAGGACAGAACTCTAGAGGGGAGAAACATCATGGCTGGTGGTGGAGGGAGAAGGCATGGGAAACTTCTGTGAGGTCAGAGAAACCGGCTCTCTGGATTTGAGTTCAGCAAAGAGTTTTGGCCATCAGTTTTTTGCAAAAGAGATGCACCATGTTTAATACTTAGTTTAACAAATGTAAATTTTATTTTACGCCTCCACTTCCATAATATAAATTGCCACTGGATTTTTAATATGTGTTTCATGTTTTAAGGACCAGTGGAATATTACTGATTCACAGCCCAGCTCATCATCTAACAACAGATCTAAAGGAGAACCCAGGGACTCTGGGACCACCCAGGGCCAGGAGGCCAAGGCTGTGAAAAAGACCAGTCTCTTTGAGGAAGACGATGAGGATGATCTGTTTGCTATTGCTAAGGACAGGTGAGATGGTTGTACGAAATTGTTCACCCTGGGTTTGTGGCAGTTCCTGCCCAGTTGCTCATCACTGATCACCGAGTCATCACGCAAATGAGAACCTCTTTGTTTTTCACTTGGAAAAAGTTCTGGAAATGTTTGTCTTCCTGGATCCTTACCTGGTTTCTTCTCTCTATTATTTTTTTAACCTTAAAATATTCTTTTTGTTAGTTTGTCAGGGTTTAAGTACAGTTTGTCATCTTTCATTTTTTCCCCTCTGGGCTATGTTAATGAATGTAAAGTTTGGAAAGAGTTGCGTAAAAGTTTGTCACTTAGATAGGAGCCTGTTGAGCGTTGCAAACATCCTCTTAGGGGGATGGTCCTCTGCAGAGCATTGCAGTATCTGAGCTGGCTGATATCCCTTAGGTTGACAGCAGCCTGAATTCCAGATGATTCTCCACATACATGCTTGAAAGAAAGCTGGCAGGATATTGAGAGTAGGCGTGGGCTGTGGTTGATCTAACATGCTGCCAGATGAGCTTGTTGATTCAGAATAACTTGCCTGAAAATACTTTTTTTCTCTCTTGAGAGCCTTAAATAATTACTTTGAAATTCAGCTAAATGGCAAGGATTAGACATGGAATCCTGTATGCTGGCATGGTTAATCCTCACCGACAGATTTAGAGTATCTCATATTTCTGTCTCCATGTACTGTGATGTCTTTAGTCATCACTGTTTCTACCTTGGGCCCCCACAGTTGACTCGTAAAATCCCAATACCTGATATTAAATTCTGGCCCTGCCAGTTCCGATCTGAATAATCTTTGGCAAGTTACCTAACTTCCCTGTGCTTCCGTTTCCTCATCTGTTAAGCAAAAATAATAATAGTACTTCTCTCGAAGGATTGGGGTGAGATGGTTAGATGAAATCTAAATATGAAATGCTTAGCATAATGGCTGGTACACTGTGAGCACTCAACTATCACCATTTATCATCACGGAGACAGAGTAGATACTTCATTCTTTTATTTTTGTTGCTTTCTCTTGGGATAGTTTTCTTCCTGTCTCTCCTGGCCAGCTTCTTTCAAGACTCAGTGTATGTCTTCTCTTTTAAGAAGCATTTTCCAGGGCGGCACCTGTGGCTCAGTGAGCAGGGCGCCGGCCCCATATACCGAGGGTGACGGGTTCAAGCCCGGCCCCGGCCAAACTGCAACCAAAAAATGGCCGGGCGTTGTAGCGGGTGCCTGTAGTCCCAGCTACTTGGGAGGCTGAGGCAAGAGAATCGCTTGGGCCCAGGAGTTGGAGGTTGCTGTGAGCTGTGTGAGGCCACGGCACTCTACTGAGGGCCATAAAGTGAGACTCTGTCTCTACAAAAAAAAAAAAAAGAAGCATTTTCCAACCAAAATAGATGAGAAAGAGAAGAAATATGATGAGAATCTAGTGTAGACAGGGTTCCACCTTCTTATGTGCCGCCCTCTGGCTCTACAGCGGGTGAGCATTTTCTGCAATTTGTTTTTTCGTTTTTGAGACAGAGTCTTACTTTGTGGCCCTGGGTAGAAGGCCGTGGTATCATCATAGCTCACAGCAACCTCCAACTCTTGGGCTGAAGTGATCCTCTTGCCTTGGTATTTCTATTTTTAGTAGCGATGGGGTCTTGCTCTGGCTCTGGCTCTCAAATTTGTGAGATCAGGCAATCCACCTGCCTTGGCCTCTGAGAGTGCTGGGTTATAGGAGTGAGCTGCTGCGCCCAGCTTTCTACAGTGTTTTGAAGCTGCCTGTTTACGTGTGTGCTCCCTGGGTCCCCGCACAAACACAGCCATGAGTTTAGCCTTCGGAAGCGGGTCTTATTCTGAGTCCTGGTTCCGGGCATGCGCAATACGTGGCTTTAGTAATGCTTCTTCACCAGACTCACTCTGCCTCCTGTTTCTGAAGTTGTAAAACTTTGTACATGGGCAATAATTCATAGCTTTTACCAGATCTCAAATGAAGCTTTACAGAGACAATAGTAAGTGTAGGGGAGGATGTGCAGGAATTGGAACCCTCACATACTGCTGGTGCAAATGTAAAATGGTGCAGCCACTTCAGAAAACGGTATGAGTTCCTCAAAGTGTTAGACATAGACTTTCTGTATGACCCAATAATTTCACTTCTAAAAGAAATTGAGGCTTGGCACCTACAGCTCAGTGGCTAGGGCACCAGCCACATATACTGGAGCTGGCAGGTTTGAGCATGGCCCAGGCCAGCCAAACAACAATGATAACTACAACCAAAAAACAGCCGGGCGTTGTGGTGGGCTCCTGTAGTCCCAGCCACTTGGGAGGCTGAGGCAAGAGAATCACTTAAGTCTATGAGTTTGAGGTTGCTGTGAGCTGTGATGCCTTAGCACTATACCCAGGGCAACATAGTGAGACTCTGTCTCAAAAAAAGAATTAAAAAAAAAAGAAATTGAAACATACAGTCATAAAAAAACTTATATATGAACGTTTATTGCAGCATTATTAATAATAGGCAAAAAGTAGAAATAACCCAAGTGTCCATCAACTGATGAATAGATAAAATGTTGTGTAACCATATACTGGAGTATTATTCAGCAATAATAAGAAGTAAAGTACTGAAACATGCTAGAATCTGAATGAATCTAAAATGTCTTATGTGGCTGCATATCGTATGGTCCATTTTTGCCAAATGTAGATAAACCCATAGAGACAGAAAGTACCTTAGTGGTTGCCAGAGGGTAGGGAAGGGGAGAAGAGGGAGTGACTGCTCATGGATATGGACTTTCTTTCTGGACTTTCTATTCATTTTGTAATAACAATGTTGTGAACTTAGATTGTAGTGACACTTGCACAACCCTGTGAGTGTACCAAAACCCACCAAAGTGTACACTTTCAAACAATCATATACCATTGTGGGGAGGGTATTGGTTTTGCGACTATATTTAAAGGCTTAGTTTTAGGCTGGGTGCAGTGGCTCATGTGTTTAATTCTAGACCTCTGGGAGGGCCCATAATCTTAGCACTCTGGAAGATCGAGGATGGAGACTTGAGTGAGACCTTATCTCTACTAGAAACAGGAAAATTAGCTGGACATGGTGGGTACCTGTAGCCCCAGCTGTCTGGGAGGCTGAGGCAAGAGGATCACTTGAACCCAGGAATTTGAGGCTGTAGTGAGCTAGGCTGAGGCCATGGCATTCTAGCCTGGGTGACAGAATGAGACTCTGTTTTGAAAAAAAAAGGAGTTATGTGGGTACAGTGGCTCATGCCTGTAATCCCAGCACTTTGGGAGGCCAAGAAAGTTTAAGACCAGGCTGAATAAGAGTGAGATCCTATCTCTGCTAAAAATAGAAAAACTAGCCAGGCGTTGTGGTGGGTGTCTGTATTCTCAGCTCTGGAGGCTGAGGCATGAGGATCACTTAAGCCCAAGAGTTTGAGGTTGCTGTGATCTATGACATCACAAGGTACTCTACCCAGGCTGACAGAGTGAGACTCTGTCTCCAAAATAAATAAAATAAAATAAATGAAGAAGAAGAAAGGGTTGATTTTGGGGTGTGTAAATTACATCTTGGTAAAGCTATTAAGAAAAAAGACACAGAAGCCCAGCCACCAGGACAGCTCCTGAAGCTGGCCTGGCCCTGGCCCTGTGCACTCTCTGGCGGCTGCCTTCCTGAGCATTCTGGAGATGGGCACGTCCACTCTCTGATTCTTCCGGTGCCCTAGGGATTGGTTCCAGAGTGCTGTGCTTGGGAATGTGCCCCGGCAGAGCTCACAGCGAGTGCACCTACACTCAGAGGACAGTACTAGGAAAGGTGGAAGATGGGGAGGCCCTATTCTCTTCAGTATGAGAGTGGGGACAGAGGCTGATAATTTGCTAGAGACAGATTTCACCTACTGCAAAGATTTTTCCTGTTTTCTTTCAGTTATGTAAGGTCAACTGATGACTTGGGTGTTTTGGTGGTAGGAGGGTTTCTTTGGCTATGGCTTAGAAGGAATATTGTTTTTATTTTTGTTATTTTCAAATGATCACATTTGCTCGTAATTTGACCTTGTGTTTGTTTGTGTAGCCAAAAGAAGACCCAGAGAGTGTCACTCCTCTTTGAAGACGATGCTGACAGTGGAGGCTCTCTGTTTGGATCCCCACCCACATCTGTTCCTCCTGTGACGACGACGACGACGACGACGGTATCTTAATCTCATAGACCCAGGCTATGTCCTTGAGGTCATGCTACGTAAACAGTGGTGCTTCCGCGAATCAGCTCTTTAAACCTGACCGTGGAGGACCAAGTCTTAGGGAAGAATTTATTTAACGAGTTTTAGAAAGAGATCTTCTGGTTAGTGGGATTCTACAGGTGAAGCACACATGCCAAGTGTAGAGAAAAGGATTCCTCCATGTCATACAGGCCTTTCAGTGTCAGGTGTAGGGACAAGAAACTGAGCCTCAGACGACGCTCAGCCCCGGGGGCACAGAATTCTGCTAGCACCAGACTAGGCTAATTAGGGCACACATTATTCCTTTTAGACAACAGTAGGTACAAGATATTTTTCATGTAGCGGATATTTTAAAGTAAGTTAAATGTGACTCTGTTGTACACCTATGTCAACTGAAAGGTCAAATAACAGGTACTAGAACTGAAAGAAATTTAAAGTGAGCTTTATTCTTCTGGACAGAATGGAGACCCGTTACAAACTGAGAATGTGCCCCAAAGTGGGCTGCATAAGGCACAGCGCTGATACATTTTCTTACGTAGAAATGGGAGGAGGGGCAGGGAAGCAAAGGTGACATTGCAGCAATTCTGATCCGTACTCAGTGCCATACATGAGACAGAGCAAGAGGAACAGAGTCAAAGGTTAAGGAGCGTTCAGGCATCTTAGGGTCTGACCGGGGAGGACAGATTCTGTCCTGCCTCTTGCCAAGAGAAAGGTGTAATTGGTACAAGTTTTTTCCTTTAGTCATTTCAGTGTTGCCTTATCTCTTCTAGACTTTTTCATGCACTTCTAGTTTTCTCTTATATCAATCTCAAATGATTTTTTACTTAACGATCCCTTACTAACAATAACTAAAAACAGATCTCCTTAACCTGGTCTTCCTTCACTCAGCACTTTTTTCTATCATGGTTAGTAACGCCTTCCTTTAGTTTTTCAAATCTGCCGCCCTAACTTGATTTAGGCATTGCTCAAAGTGTACTTTCTTGCCAGGTGTGGTGGCTCACACTAGCAATTCCAGCACTCTGGGAGGCTGAGGTGGGAGGATTGCTTGAGCTAAGGAGTTTGAGGCCAGCCTGAGCAAGAGTGAGACTCTGTCTCTACTAAAAATAGAAAAATGAGTCAGGCCTTGTGGTGGGTGCCAGTAGTCCCAGCTACTTGGTAGCCTGAGGCAGGAGGATCACTTCATCCCAAGAGTTTGAGGTTGCTGTGAGCTAGGTTTATGCCCTTGTACTCTAGCCTGGGCTGACAGACTGTCTCAAAAAAAAAAAAAAAGCAAAATCAGAGCGTACTTTCTCATAACATCTCCTCTGATTTCTGTGATTCTCTTTCTCAAGAATTTGTTGATAATGACTTGGCGCCTGTAGCACAGTGGTTATGGCACCACGGAGGCTGGTGGGTTCGAACCAGCCTGGGCCAGCTAAACAACAACGACAACTGCAACAAAAAATAGCCCAGCGTTGTGGCAAGTGCCTGTAGTCCAAGCTACTTGGGAAGCTGAGGCAACAGAATCACTTAAGCCCAAGAGTTTGAGGTTGCTATGAGCTGTGATGTCACGGCACTCTACTGAGGGTGACATAGTGAGACTCTGTCTCAAAAAAAAAAAAAAAATTTGTTGATAAGTCACTTACCCCAAGGATGCTGATAGCTGTAGATAAGTCACATTATTTCAGTTTTCTAGTCTCTAAAATCCTTGCGTCCCAGATAAGAGAGAGAAGAAAAATGGGCTGAAGTGGTGTTGAGCACTGACTTGGTGTAAAATGTCGTGACTGGGTATGGAAGACTGTTTATGTGCAGTTTTCAGATGAATGGACAGAAGTGTGCGAGGTGTTACTAAGTTGGAAAGAAAGTTAAGTAAGAGCTGAGTAGAGATATAAATAATAGGCTTATTCAGTGAAGCAGTTGACACTTCATGAAGAGAGCAGAAGACCTTCATGGGTGACATCTGAGCTGGGCTCATTTGAACGATGAGGAGAGTTTGCCTCTCCAGACAGCGGAAGCAGCATGGTGTGAAGGTTTGCAGTAGGCTTAAGGAGTAGCAAGGAGTGAAGGGTGCAGGTGAGTCAAGTGGCTGCAGGGCTTTGTAGATTGCCATTTGCTTAATGCAAAGAGCACAGGTTTGGGGTGGAGATTTGTGATGTGGCAGGTGTTTTTGTTTTAGTAAGGCACCCCTGGCTGATATCTTAACAGTTGTAGTGTAAGAGAAGTGAGGCAGAGAGACTGGGCATTGTCTGCTGCAGAGGTGAGGGCCTGACCAAGGGTGGCGTGGGGATTGACAGACGTAGGGTGACAGGTGTAGCGATGCAGTGGCGTGAGGCCACGGCGGTGTGTTTGTTGCTCCTCCGCGCTGGTGCTGTCTTCACGTGCCATTGTCCTGTCCTCTTCCCCATGACACACACTTGGCACCCCGAGAAGACTGGTTCGTGCTTGTTCTGTACATTGTCACCTTAGTTAGGCACACGTTTTTATTGTCGCGGATGTCATTTATTCTTCTTTTGGTAGAAAAGAGAAACGGTCCCTGAGGTACCACCTTTGCTGTTCAGTGATGAGGAAGAGAAAGAAGCACCACTTGGAGTGAAACCTGTGGATAAGAAGGTGGAGAGTGCCAAGGAATCGGCAGAATTCGGGAAAGCTGATGTGGCCAACGAGTCAGAAAAGGTGGATCTTTTTTTCCTCTTGTCTAATGAATTTGTCCCTCCTCTGTTGTTTTAAACACACACACACACACATACACACATCTATACACACACATACCCCTTACGTTTTTCTGGTGCAGAAAATAAGCAGCTCCTTTGTAGACAGATTTGAAAATGCAGGCAAGCACGAGGCAGCGGGTCTGTGCTCCCCGGCCCTTCCTCTGCCCGCTGCACACTGTCTGTCGCGGCCTGACATCTTTACCTTCTGCCTGCTCTCTTCTCTGTAGCATGCCTCTGACCCAGGGGCCTCTCGTCTCCATCCTTACTTAAAGTAAAATGTGAGTTTGAAGGAGATTTTTAGGTGAGCATTTTTTACATGTAGTCGATGAATTATGTGAATTACGGAATAGAGTGAAGTTTGTATTTCTTTCGACACCAGTTTTCATCTCCTGAACAGGCTGCCATCTTGTGCAGGAGGTCTGGGTGCTGCTGCTGGCCACATCTGGCAGTAGCCTCGGCAGTGGCCTTCGGTCTCTGCGTTCCTCTTCTTTCTTCCAGCTTTTCTTGGGCTCTGTGTGTTCAGCTTAGGCTTAATCCCTCTCCGAGGGCCTGTGTGAGCAGCGCTGCATTTCCTTTTCCTGCTGAGACTCTTTGGAGCTCCAGTGATACAAGTGTTTCATTTGTACCTGTGTCAGCACGTGGCAGTCTGTTCCTAGTGGCTGTGCGTGGACCTGAGTTTCCCCAGTCCTGGCCCAGTCCACACTTGACACTGACTGCGGCCATCCTGCCCTCTCCCTCCTCAGTGTAGTCTCCCTGTTTGGTCTGCTCACTACTGTATCTGTAGCTCCTCGCATGTTACCTTGTAATGCATTAGGTGCTAGTTTATAAATTACGTATTTCTTCAGAGAAGCATTCTCTTTTTGTATTTAACTACTCTGAAACGAGGTGCGCCTCAATCAATGCATATTTATTTAATTGGAAGTGATTTTTCTTTCTTAGTGATACATACAATAATAGTGGTTCTTATAATCAATGATATCTTACCACAAATGTGGTACTTATTGAATGAATAAATGCTACGTTTTAGAATTATCGTATGTAATTAATTTATTTATTTTTAGATAAGATCTCACTCTGTTGCTCTGGGATTGGGTGCTGTGCCATCATCACAGGTCACAGTAACCTCAAACTGTTGAGCTCAAGTGATCCTCTTGCCTCTACCTCCTGAGTAGCTGGGACTACAGGTGCCTGCCACAATGCCCAGCTAGTTTTTCTATTTTTAGTGAGATGAGGTCTCGCTCTTGCTCAGGCTGGTTTTATGCTCCTGAGCTGAAGTAGTCCACTGCCTCAGCCTCCCAAAGTGTTGGGATTACAGGTGTGAGCCACCGCACTCAGCCTAGAATTACTTTAGAGATTGTTCAGTTGCACATGCACTGTAAGCCTTCTACAATTAAGCATTCTGATTTTACTGCTTAGGTTTCCCCTTCAGGCTTATGTATTAGTTAAATGCTAGGAAATACATGATCCACTCCCAGTGATTGGCATATGTTATCTCTACCACTTACAAATTTTTTCTAGCGCATGAGCAACGAAATGAATGCCAGGGCTATAACTGTTTTACAATTTGATATGAGAGAGAGCCTTAAAATGACTTTCACTATGGGCAAGACTCTCCATTGGGTCAGCCAATCAGAAATTGAGCTCAGGTAGGTGTGGTGGCTCATTCCTGTAATCCCAGCACTCTGAGAGGCTGAGGCAAGAGGGTTGCTTGAGCTCAGGAGTTTGAGACCAGCCTGAGTAAGAATGAGACCCTATCTGTACTAAAAATAGAAAAATTAGCAAGGCACAGTGGTGTGCAACGCACCTATAGTCTAATTATTGGGAGGCTGAGGCAGGAGGATTGCTTGAGCCCAGGACCTTGAGGTTGCTGTGAGCTAGGCTGATACCACTGCTCTCTAGCATGGGCAACAGAGTGAGACTCTGTTTCAATAAAAGACTGTGAGGTCCTTTTTTTTTTTTTTTAACTTTAGCTGTATTGCCCTAAATCATACAGTATGGCAGTTACTGAATTAATGAGGGGCTTGGGAGGGTCCATGTTAGGATTTGTGTTTCCAGATATTACTCCTGCCCTTTACTATTTCCATTTTCAGGAAGGACTTTTGACTAGATCAACCAAGGAAGCAGTCAAGAGTTCTGATTTATTTTCTTCATCATCCCCATTGGACAAAGGAACCAAGGGCAGAACCAAAACTGTTCTTAGCTTGTTTGATGAGGAAGACGATAAAACAGAAGATCCAAGTAGCATCCCAGCTCCACAGAAAGAAGTAGGAAAGGTGAGTGAAAAGCAGTAACGGTTCACGTCTCTAGATGAGATTAAAAAAAAATCTCATTTCGTGGTATCAAATCTGTCATGTCTGTTACTGAAGCAGTCTTAGCCTTCAGTGCAGGATATAAATGATTCTCACTAGTCGTTTACATGTTCAGGAGTTACTCTTACCTCAAATAACATTACTGGATAGAAGATTAGTATTTTACCTGCCTTTCCTGGGATTTGTAGATCTTCTTGTTCCTCATAGCAAAGCTTTGCCCCCTGGCCAGTCAATGGGTTACATGTAACAGGAAGAGGAAGTGAGGCCAGATCTGTACATTCAAGTATTTCTAGAATTCAGTTTTAGAAATATGTGTGACAGACTCACTTTTCATGTTTATCACGTGTCAGCACACTTTTTCTGTAAAGGGCCATTTAGAAACTATTTTAGCTTTTGTAAACCATATGGGCTCTCTCCCATTTGTTCAGCTCTGCCATTGGTAGCATGAAAGCAGTCCTAGAAAATACGAAGATGAGATGAATCGGCATGCCTGTGTTCTGATACATTTTAGGTGATGGTTATTCTTTGAGGCTACATTACCCTGGTATTAAAACTAGACAGAGTTGTCACCAGAAAATTACATACCAATATCCTTTATGAATGTAGATGCTAAAATTTTCAAGAAAATACTACTAACCCCAATACAGCAGAATATAAAAAGGATTATACACCAGGAGAAGTGGAATTTACCCCTGGAATGCAAGGTTGGTCGAGCATCTGAAAATCAATTGATAAAATATACTATAGAAATAAATAAAATATAGGATAAAAAGCACATGATTATATTGATAGATGCAGAAAAAGCATTTGATAAAATCCAAACCCTTTCTTTCTATTTTTTTTTTTTTTTTTTGAGACAAGAGTCTTACTATGTTGTCCTCTGTAGAGTACTATGGTGTCACAGCTCACAGCAACCTCAATGTCTTGGGCTTAAAAGATTCTCTTGCTTCAGTCTCCCAAGTAGTTGGGACTAAAGGTGCCTGCCACAAAGCCTGGCTATTTTTTTGTTATAGTTGTCCTTAATGTTTAGCAGACCTGGGCCGGGTTCGAACCTGCCAACCCCGGTATAGCCAGTGCCCTAACCACTAAGCTCCGAGCCTCAAACCCTTTCTTGATAAAAACACCCAACAAATTATGAAAGGAACTTCCTCAAGTTGATAAAGAACATCTATGAAAACCCACGCTGACATCATACTTAATGGTGAAAGACTTGTTCCCTAAGATCATAAGTAAGACAAGGATATCCACTCTTACCATTTCTAATCAACCTTTTACTGGAGGTTCTAGGCAGGGTAATTAGGCAAGAAAATGAAATAAAAGGCATCTAGGCTCAGAACCTGTAGCACAGTGGTTACGGCGTCAGCTACATACACAGAGGCTGGAGGGTTCGAGCCTGGACCAGGCCTGCTAGACAACAATGACAACTGCAACAAAAAAATAGCCAGGCATTGTGGCAGGTGCCTGTAATCCCAGCTACTTGGGAGGCTGAGGCAAGAGAATCGCTTAAGCCCTAGAGTTGGAGGTTGCCGTGAGCTGTGAGCACTCTACCGAGGTATACACCCTCTCATATTAACCTCTCCCCTATTAATCAATTCCATTTACAGTTAGCACCAAAAATGATAAAACACTTAGGAATAAATTTAGCAAAAGCAGCACAAAACTTTTAAACTAAAGACTATAAAACATCGAAAGAAATTAAAGTAGTAAAATAGATAGAAAGATATTTCATGTTCATGGACTAAAAGCCTTAATATTGTTAAGATGATAATAGTTCCCAATTGATCTATAGACTGAATATAGTCCCTATCAAAATTCAGCTTGTTTTTTGTAGAAATGGACAAGCTGATCCTAAAATTTTTATGAAAGTATACAGGAGCCAGAATAGCCAATAATCTTATGAAATTAGAGGACCCAAACTTTCTAATTACAAAACTTAACTTCAAGTCAATGTGGTACTGGTATAAGGTTAAAATATATACATCAGTGTTACAGAATTGGGAGTCCACAAATAAACCCTCACATTTATGGTCCATTGCCTTTTTTTTTTTTAAAGCTTCAACCTCTCAAAGTGCTAGGATTACAAGAATAAGCTACCCTGGCTGGCTGATTGTTTTTTTAATGAGGGTGCCAAGATAATTCAAGGGGTGACAAAATAGTCTTTTCAAGAAGTGGTACTATGACACTGATGATCCATAAGCAAAACTCAGATTATAGATCTAAATGTAAGAACTAAATCTCTATAACCCCTAGAACAGAATACGTAAGTAAATACATCACCATGACTTCAGATTAGGCAAAGCCTTCTTAGATATAATGCCAAAAGCATGAGTGACAAAAGAAAAATAACCAAATTTGACTTTATTAAAATGAAGAACAAATTGTAGTTAAAAGAGTACCATCAAGAAAGTAGAAAGAAGACCCACAAAATGGGAGAAAATATTTGTGAATCATGTATTTGATTAGGAACTTTGGTCCAGAATACCTAAAGGACAAGTCAGTAATAAAAAGAGATAGTGGCTCAAAGGAGTTGGGTGCCAGCCTCATATACCGGAGGTGGAGGGTTCAAACCTGGCCCTGGCTAAAAACTATAGGAAAAAAAAAAAAAAAAGATAGATAGTACAATTAATAGATGGGACAAAAGATCTGATAGATGCTTCTCAAAAAAAGATATACAAATGGCCAAAAAGCACATGAAAAGATACCAAGCATCAAGGAAATGTAAATCATAACAACAGTGAGATACCACTTCATACTCACCAGGACAGCTATATTTTAAAAAAAGGAAAATAATAAGTATTAGTGAGGATGTGGAGAAACTGAAACCTTCATTCATTGATTCTGGGAATGTGAAATAAGGTAACCACTTTGGAAAACCATACAGTTACCACATAATCCAGTAGTTCCACTCCTAGGTATATGTCTAAATGAAATGAACACATATGTTCACTCAAAAACTTGAATATGTTTGTTCCTACCAGCATTATTCGTGACAGCCAAAAGATGAAAACAAATGTCCATTCACTTATGAATGGAAAAACACCAAGTAGTGTACCAGTTCAGGGGAAAATTATTTGGGAATAAAAACAAGGAAGTACTGATACGTGATACAACGTGGATGGACCTTGAAAACAAAACTCAGTGAAAGAAGCCAGTTACAAAAGACCCCATCTTGTGTGATTTTATTTGTATGCAATGCCCAGAATAAGAAAACCCATAAAAACAAAGTAGACTAGTTAATGATTGCCTGGGGGTTGGGGAGATTTGGGGTGGGCAGGAATGGAAAATGACTGCTACAGCTTTGGTGATTCTTTGGGGGATGACGAGAATACTCAATTTTTGTATTTTTTTTTTTTTTTTTTTTGAGATAGAGTCTCATTATGTGGCCCTCGGTAGAGTGCGGTGCATGTCACAGCTCACAGCAACCTCAAACTCTAGGGCTTAAGGGATTCTATTGCTTCAGCCTCCCGAGTAGCTGGGACTACAGGTGCCTGCCACAATGCGCAGCTATGTTTTGGTCGTAGTTGTCATGTTGTTTAGCAGGCCCAGGCTGGGCTCCAACCCGCCAGCCTCGTATGTGGCTGGCACCCTACTCACTGAGCTATGGGTGCTGAGCTGATGAGAATACTGTAAACTTAAATTGTGGTGGTGCTTGCACGACTCTGTGACTATACTAAAAAAGTCATTGAATGTCATATTTTAAATGGGCAAACATTATGGTATATGAATTTTATCTCAAAAGAGATACTAAAAACAGCAGGTTAGCAGGCTATAGATTACCTTTCCCTTTTGTATATCAGAGTCAAGAAATAGTCTGTGTTGATTTCTTTTTTTTTTTTTATTTTTTTCTGTGTTGATTTCTATAAAAAGTGTTTTATGAGCTTTTTTTATTATATCAGTAGAATAACCCTACTTATAAATGAGAGCTGCATGCAAGAAAAATATGAATATTTTGCTATTTTTTCACATTATCTTAACTATGTATAGTTTTGTACTATTTTACCATGGTTGTGAAACTTTTAAGCCTTAATGGCTATTTTAAACTGGTTTTTATGTATTAACAATAGTAATTGTTAGTTAATTGTTAATGTGATTTTGTCAGAAGTGGGTTTTTTGTGTTAATCTGTGGTTTGCTATACAAAGAAGAAATAGGGGGTGTATTTTAGAATGTGGAGTCTGAGACATTTTATTCAAATCAAGTAATGTTGATACTAACTTTTAAATGTCAGGTATCTTAGCAAACTAAAACATTTACTTGGAGTCTGAAGGTGGGATACAAGGGATGATTGGATGTGGGGTCCAATGATTGGATTGGATGTGAAGGCTTGTGGTCACACCTGTGCCAGGCCTTTGGCCTGCAGTGCTGACAGGTGAGGGATACACACTTTATACTCTGTGCGGTTTCTGAGATGAAGTCAGCTGCTGTTTCTTCTCTTTGGGAATGAGATAGAACTCATTCAATTATATGTGCTTTTCTCCCCCCGCACCCCCCCAATTTTTCTCATTATGGAACTGATGGATTGTTATTTAAATAAAAAATTCAAACACTATGCAAGGTTGAAAAATGCCTTTTCCAGATTATGTGTGTGTTATTTGTATTTGTAAATATATTCTCTTCTATTTTTGACAGCTCCATAATATTCCATTGTGTGAATGTTTTATTCTTCTACTGATTGGCCCTTGGGCTGTGGCCAGCCTTTTGCCAGTGTAAACAAAACTGTAGGGAACATCTTTGATGAGGCCATCTTTGCATGTGTGTGATTTCTTTGAGATAAATCCTTAGAACTCTATTCACATATGACCTTCCTTCTTTTTCATAGGGCCACAATCCTGATGCCCGCCCCAAGAGCACAGGGGTCTTCCAGGATGAAGAGCTCCTTTTCAGCCACAAGCTCCAAAAGGACAATGACCCAGATGTTGACCTTTTTGCCAGCACCAAAAAAACTAGGGTCAGCTCCCATGGTTTCCCACCCCATGGCTTTGTTACTATCTCAGCTCTTGTCCCAGCAGCTCACCTTGCTCTCCGTGGACGTTGTTTTTCTCTTGGATATTGAATCTCAGTGTTGTCTCTTCTAGTTGTTAGAGCCGAGTGTTGGGAGCCTCTTTGGGGATGATGAAGATGAAGATCTTTTCAGCTCTGCCAAATCCCAGCCTTTGGTATGAGCATATTTTGTTCTCATGTTGGGGTTGGTGGGAAAACTTCTGGGAAAGGAAGTTAGCGCAACCTTAAATGAATTAAGGAAGATCCACAGAGAATCGTGGTACTTAATAATAAATGAATGGCAGATAACGTGCTGATGGGAGTGTGTACAGAGGATGCAACTCGCAGGTTGTGTTGTCCCCTAAACTAACATTAAAACATTAACTGACCCAGGCTCTCTGTCTATATTATGAATTTGTTTGATTTTGATACGGTTTATTGAAAAATCATCGCATATATTATAGCAACTAAATGTTTGTGCCTTTTAAGTACAAAGTTTTAAATCTGAGTTTTAGTCTGTGTGTGTGGTTTTTCCCCCCACTCCAGTAGTTTTTGTAAGTACTCTGTCTTTCATTTTTCTTTTTATTATCAAGAGTCTCCTATGACAGTCACCATTCTTTGAAATGCTATTTCTGAAATACTGCTTTTGAGTTAGTTCAACCCTCATTTGAGAAAAGTCATTTGAAACTCAGAAGCCAGTTTCCATTTTTTTGTATTATGAATTTTCTTTAAAATTGCATAGATGCCTGACTGAATTTTGGTATTTTTTTTCTTTTGAAGGTTCCAGAAAAAAAGAAAGTAGCGAGAAAAGACCACTCTGTTTCCTCTTTCAAAACGCAGAAACATCCTGAATCCGCTCAAGGTAGCAATGAAAAAAGCATATGGAAGCCGGAAACATCCCAGGTTAGAACTGATCTAAGGATCTTCAGCTCTTGTTTGCGTCCCAGAGCAGATAAATTTCATTATACAGAACCCAAGTTATTTAAGTGTTCCCTTCCTTAACAGAAAGCAGCAACCAGGGCTACTTCTGTCTTCACTGTACTTTTTTATCCATGTTCATCTCCCCTCCCCTCACTCCACACTTCAGAGTCTCAAAAATATACACTTAATCATTATTATTTTTGGAATTTGATGCCAGATTTGATTCTAAGATGGAGTTAAGGTAGGATGAAGAATCTTATTCCCACCAGAGCTTGTGCTTCTTCCTCTGGGCTCCCTTGGAATAGAATTACATCAGAATTAAATACAAATTACATTTGATTTCTTGGGTGTACCCCCATGCCCCCACTGTTTCCTCTCCTGAGATTGTTGCCTTTGTTCCCTCCCTCCTCAGCAGTCTGTCCTGGGAGAGGCCAGGGCTAGGAAATGGAGCACCAGTTTTACCGGCAGGTGTCCCTGTTGTCCTGAGCTGAGAAAGGGAGACCCTTAGACTAGCCCATCTTCACTGATCCTTCCCAGCACTCAGATTGATTTGCTTTTATAACTGGTGTTGGACTGTGTGCAATTTTCTGTGGCTCCTTGATATTTGCTGTGTTGGATAACAAACGCAGGAACTTTGCCAGCTGGTAGGGTTTTGGTGTACTGATAAACTGTAACTCCTGTGAATCTTATTTACACTTGTGTCTTCCTTTTGTGCATTGTCTGACAGCCTTCCATTTCCACGATGGAGGAAGAGGAGGTGTGAGGGAGGGATATCAGTAAAATGTTCTGAGGTCCTAGGAGAGATTCGAAGGCCTTTCCCTTTATAAAGCTACAGAAAGTGACAGCTTTGCTCCATCACAGATTGATTTACAGGCAGAAGAGATACTTTTCTTTCTATTTCCCCAATGGATTTTTAACTGAATGTAATTTCACACAGGACTCGTCAGGTCTCGCTCCATTTAAAACCAAAGAACCATCCGCTCGGATCGGGAAAATACAAGTAATTATAACACGTCTGGAATCTTCATTGCCTGCCTTGTGACATCTATAAACTTTTTTGAATTTTTACTTTTGTCAGCTGCTGCCAAGCATTTTCTCATCTCTCCCCACCTCCAAAACCCTTCACCCCCTCCCTAGTTGTTGCTTTTTGTGTGCCGTGTGTGTAACATCTTTTCTTTGACCCTGGTGGTGGGCACAGGTGTGTGACCCTCTGTTTTAATTCTGAAACTAGACAAGGTGATTTTCCTGCGTTTCTCTTTTCCTCTTGTATTATACATTACGTACACCGAGTCTCGTCTCGTGTCACAGTAATGATTATAAACTGCTGTGCTGAAGAACAAATACAGAGTTTAATGTTTCTTCTTTAGGCAAATTTAGCGATCAACCCAGCAGCCTTATTGCCTACAGTGGCTCCCCAGATCTCTGAAGCAAAGCCCGTTTCTTCACAATTGGCTTCTCCTTCATCTGAACCCGGAAGGAGCCATGTTCTGGAAGGTGTGCCTGCCCTTTCTGGGAGTGGGGAAGCCGGCGTGAGTTTCGATCTTCCAGCTCAGGCAGACACCTTACACAGTGCAAACAAGGTGATAAAACCATCTTTGCTTTCGTTCTTTCTTCCTTTTCTTAACCAGATACATGCTTCTTTCTGGGCCATCCGTTGCACACAGTAGTCTGGCTTTGACTCTGCATTTGAAGGCAGTACTTCATCTTTGCTTTGGCTTCTTCTCTCTCCCAATTCTCTCCCCCTCCCTAATGGTGCATCTGCTTGTCCGTGGCCTGTGTTTGTTCCATTTACATTCTGCTCTGTAGCCAGGGTGTAGTCCCACCACCTCAGCTGATGTCTGCTTTCAAGCTCTCAGGCACTGCCACCCAGGGAGCCTCTAACCAAACAGCAGATGGTGGCCCCCTGCTAGATCCTCATTGCCTGGAGGAGAACGTTGAGGCTTCTGGATTAGAGGTGAAAGCCCTTTATGGTCCATGCCAACCCACGCATCCATGTTTTCCGCCAGTTATCCCATGTTGATGGCCCAAGCTCCAGACCCACCGAGTGCCACTCCCTGAACACTCGAGCTCTTGCTGTACCTGTGTACAGCTCTGCTCAGACACCCGGCTCTGTGCCCAGGCCCTACACTCCCTTCTTTGAGAACCCTCATCAGTGACCCCCGGCTAGCACTGCCCATCACACCATTTCATGGGATCTCTTCACTGTTCTGTGAGCCTTCAGAGGTTTTCCTTTCATTTCAACTGGTTTTCTTGTTTCTACCTGGTCTCCCCTCTCTAGAACGTCGTCTTAGCTGATCTCCAAGTAAGTGACAGGACCCAGGATGACCCAACCCTGGCAAATACATTAATGTAAATGTTTCCAAACCTCTTTTCCCTGTGCAAAATAAAACATCCTTCCTCTATTATAGTTTTTGTTAGCTTTTTCTATTTGTTTAAGTTTAAATTGGCTACTTCCTAAAATTACTTGGGATATTCCCTTGAAATAGGTGAAAGTAAATAAGTACTTTGCCCAAAGTACCTTCTCAAAAACTCTACTTGATTATATATTTTGGAAAATATCAAATACTGCATCATTGCTATGAAGTGACTCGTGTTCTGAGGTTACAGTAAGGGCTATAATTCCTAAGCCGTATATTTTTAATGTGAAATATTTAACATTTAAATTTAGGGTTTTTTATTTTTATTTAGTTTTGAGACAGAGTCTCACTCTGTTGGCCTCGGCTAGGGTGCCGTGGTGTTGTAGTAGTAGCTCACAGCAACCTCCAACTCTTGGGCTTAAGTGATCCTCTTGCCTCAGCCTTCCAGTAGCTGGGACTACAGGCACCTGCCACAAAACCTGGCTAGTTTTTCTATTTTTAGTAGAGATGGGGTCTCACTCTTGTTCAGGCTGGTCTCGAACTCATGAGCTCAAGCAACCTTCCCACCTCAGCCTCCCAGAGTGCTAGGATTACAGGCACGAGCCACCACAATTTAGTGTTTTTTAACTTGGAGAAAATATCAGCTTTGATTATGTCTTGTTATTGTCTTATGTCTCCCTGCTCCTGGAGCCTCAACTTAGACTAGCCTCCTAACAAATATCAGTATCAGAATGCTCCAATTCTTTCTTGTTTTGAACCCACATTTAAATTAAGGGCAGAGTTGGGACCAGAGAGGGTTGTGGGATACAAAGCACAGTGCTTGCTTTCCAGGGTTATGGCAATAGGTGAGTTTGTTATGTAAAACAGAACTGAAACTGCCTTGTTGGAGTACTAGGATTTTCAACTCCTTTGAAAATCTTTAAAAATAACCTCTTCTGTGTCTTAGATAATACCTTGATTGAAATAGACCCAATAACCTCACAGTATCTTGGGTCACCAATTCTTGCTTTTGTAGCTTTGAACACCTTTTATTTTACCATTAGATCAACTTGTGGTTTTTTGCCATTGCAGAGCCGTGTCAAAATGCGAGGGAAACGCAGACCGCAGACTCGAGCAGCTAGGCGGCTGGCTGCCCAGGAGTCCAGTGACGCCTACATGGGCATCCCCAGAGGACCCGGTTCCCAGTTGGCAGATGGGACTATTTCGCCAAATGGCTGCCAGCCACTGCCTAGAGCAGGCAGTGGAGAAGATAGCTCTGAGGAGGCCGAGGCAGCTGCTGCCCCACCTTGGGAAGGCCGTCCTATGTGTGGAGTGGACAGGAGCCCTTTTGCAAAGTATCTGGATCATCCCAGAGGCGAAGTTGACCTTTTTGATTCTGGGGACATCTTTTCCAAGGCCACTGGCTCTCATTCCACAGAGAGAACAAAAACCAAGGCAAAAGCAGCAGAGAACTTGGCCAACCTGCCAGGGGGAAATAAAGAAAAGAGCGCCATGTTCCCTGCTCTCGGAGAGGCAGGCAGCGATGATGATCTCTTTCAGTCCGTTAAACCAAAACCCGCAAAGGAAACAAATCCTTTCCCTCTCCTGGAAGATGAGGACGATCTCTTTACAGATCAGAAAAGCAAGAAGAAAGAGTCAAAATACAATAGCCAGCAGGATATCGTATCAAAAACTCAGGATGTTTTTGAGGTAACAGGACATGACATGTTTTTTTGCCTGGTTCTGTGTTAAGGAGAATATCTGATTAGTTCATTTGGGCCATAGATTATGTTAAGTTTATTAGTAAGTCTGAAGTTCACTCACAAGTGTTTTTTGTTGTTGTTTCATGTAGGGTATCGTTCCTGGCTGGCCATCATCATTGATAAAGGTCTCAAATTCTATAGTTGTTTTTTTTTTTTTTTTTTTAGACAGAGTCTTGCTCTATTGCCCAAGCTAGAGCACCATGGCCTCAGCCTAGCTCACAGCAACCTCAAACTCCTGGGCTCAAGGGATGATCCTCCTGCCTCAGCCTCCTGAGTAGCTGGGTGTGCACTACCATGCCTGTTCATTTTTCTAGTTTTAGTAGAGACAGTCTCAATTTGCTCAGGCTGGTCTTGAACTAACCTCAAGTGATTGTCTGGCCTCATCCTCCCTGATTGCTAGGATTACATGTGTGAGCCACCATACCCAGCCGAATTCTGTAGTTTTTCTAGTTTGATTTTTTATTTCAATGGATGGTTGCTGTAGTCAGCTTCCTTGCTTGCCTCTCTTTGACATGCATAAATCTCTATTGGTCCAACCTGAGTGTTTAACCTCTGGTTTTGGGGAAATAGGCCCTGGTTGGAGGTTATGACTTAGCGCAGGCAGTAAGGCCTTTGGTGGCATCTTGTCAACAGATGTGTTTACTGAGCATCTGGGTACCATAGGCTCATATTTCAGAAAGAGGGGTGGGATCTTGTGGCTGTTTCTCAACATCCCAGCAGTTTGCATTTCCTTATCTTGTTGAAGTGGGGTTTTTTTAGAGACAGAGTCTCATTTTGTCACCCATAGAATGCCATGGCATCATAGCTCACAGCAACCTCCAGCTCTTGGGCTTAGGTGATTCTCTTGTGTCAGCCTCCTGAGTAGCTGGGACGACAGGCATCCACCACAGCGCCTGGCTATTTTTTGTTGCAGTTTGGCTGGGGCCGGGTTTGAACCTGCCACCCTTGGTATATGGGGCTGGGGCCTTACTCACTGAGCCACAGGCACCGCCCTTGGTGAAGTGTTTTTAGTTCAAAGAAAAAATTGACATAATTATTTTCCTTGTTTTTTTTTGCTTAATAAGGATGATATATTTGCTACAGAAGCAACTAAACCCTCTCAGAAAACAAGAGAAAAGGAGAGAACATTGGAATCTAACTTATTTGATGATAACATTGATATCTTTGCTGACCTAACTGTAAAACCAAAAGAAAAGTCCAAAAAGAAAGTGGAAGCCAAGTCTATATTTGATGATGATATGGGTAAGTTTTCTTTTCCGTTTTTGGCCGGGGCTGGGTTTGAACCCACCACCTCCGGTATATGGGGCCAGTGCCCTACTCCTTTGAGCCACTTAGGCACTGCCCTAAGTTTGCCTTTCTACATTTGGCCTAGAGAATCATTATCATTCTGTCACTTGGCCCTTTTTTGGAAAATGCTCCCTTGAGGGTTTCCTTTGGCATACTGTTTAATCCTGAGTTCAGCTGAGAGTAGATAAGTAAGTGGATTGGTCATTTTGGTGAAGAACTTTTTGGTGTGATGGACATCAAGGAATCTGAGGTACCCAGGATTTGAGGTTTAAGTATAATTTAACTTTTATCTTAGTGTACCCTGGCAACCATCTGTGGCAAACACTCTGAGGCTCTGAAAGGAAACTACTACTCCACATGCTGAAGTGGGCTGAGGTGGCTGCCTTGGGTGTGATGCAGCTGGCTGGGTGTATGTGTCAGTGGCCCGTGGGGAGGAGGGCAGGGCTCTACAGGGGAGTAGGTTATAACTCACACTTTGCGTCTTGCAGAGGTCTTCAGTGTATATGAACGTGTCTCCCCTTCAGGATACAACTTCTACTTTGTTAATAGGCAGACTAAAGACTTGATGACCCCTTAAATGGCCTCTGATAATACCTGTGTTGGTAGAGAGGACTTGGTCTGAGGCCAAATAGACACTGCCTACTGTATCCCCCACCCCCAGTCTAGACCTTGAGCCTAGGTGGGGGACTGCTGGTGCTACAGAGCCACCCTGGGTGTGTTCACCCAGCCGGTCGCATGCTGTTTCCCTCTGCTTCTCACTACCAGGGTGCAAAAGAGACTTCATTTGTTTATTTTATGACCAGAAAAGTAGTACATGCCTAATGCAGTGGATTCATGTAATTCAGAAAATGTAAAAAGTGAAAAACAACCCCTAGGGATAACCCCTAGGTTTAACAGTTTCATGTATATCCTTTCAGACATGGTGATGTTTATATATTTGTATACATATAAATATGTACTTTTTTTTTTGAGACAGAGTCTCACTTTGTCACCTTCGGTAGAGTGCCATAGCATCATAGCTCACAGCAACCTCAAACTCTTGGGCTCAAGTGAGTCTCTTGCCTCAGCCTCCGAAGTAGCTGTGACTATAGGTGCCTGCCACAGTGCCCAGCTATTTTTTAGAGACCCAGTCTCGCTCTTACTCAGGCTGCTGTTGAACTTGTGAGCTCAAGCAATCCACCCGCCTCGGCCCCCCGGAGTGCTAGGATTATAGGCGTGAGCCACTGTGCCTGGCCCAATATATACTCATTTAAGAAAAATAAGAATACACTTTATCTGTTCTCTTTTTATTCACTGAATGTCTCTTCATGTCAGTACACACAGATCTGTTGTGTCAATGGTTGTGTATTACTGCTTTGTGTTCAGCCATTAACTTATTGGTGATAATCTAGATTGTTTCTAAGTTTTCTATATTACCCCTAAGATCTGTGTACAAATTTCTGCTAAAATCCTGGTAGGAAATCCTAGCAGTCTAACAATACTGGTTTAGAGTCAGCGAAACCCAAGTGTACTTACAGATACACTTTAACTATTGCCTCAAATCCATGAATTTATTCTAAAAGAGAATGGATCCTATATTGGATTTCCTTTTCCATATTTTTATTGCTCTTGCCTTTTAAAACCCCATGTGAAAAGAAGGTAGAAGTCCAGTGTCACATACAGTAAGGTCATGGGCTGAGTTGTGGAGATCAGGTACCCTTCCCTGTTTCCTCTCCTGTTTGTGCACATACACACCCTTCTGAGCTGAGAGAATTGTGCTCAAAGAGAATTGTGACTTGTATGTAAATATAAACTTTAATTACTAATCGAGCCAGGACCCGAAAATTTAAGAAGTTTGAGTTCTATGTTAGTATCTTTGGATATCTGTACTATTTCCAGAATTGGGTCTTTGATGGTTTGTTTTGATGTGTCTTAAAAGCACCCATTTTCTTGCTTGTTTTGCAACTCTTTTTCTTTTTTCTTTTTTTAAAGATGATATCTTCTCCTCTGGTGTCCAAGTTAAAACAAGCAAACCAAAAAGCCGGTCTACACAGGCAGCTCCTGAACCAAGATCTGAACACAAGGTGTCTGACATATTTGATGATCCCCTGAACGCCTTTGGAGGCCAGTAGAGCAGTTCACGTCTCACCCTTCAGCTGCATCCTTGAGTCAGTGATGATGTCTTCTATACTCATGGTCTTAACTGGATTAAGAAAAGCAAATACTATCAATAATGCCTAGCTCACCTTTACCCAATGTACTTAGTATTTTTCTGCACTGATTTTAATCATGCTTAATACCATAAAACAAAAATAAATGTTTCACAGAGATTGGTTGGTTGGTTTTTAATTACAATTTGCTTTAATTCACCTTGGTATGGTCACCATATGATTTAGGGCTTGTTAGAGAAGAAATCTATTTTGGTTTTCATGGGTGGGCAGGGAATTGACCAGGAGTCTTCATTACATGAATAGGAGCCCTAATGCAGGGCTTGGAAAGGTAAAAGAGAAGGAAAATGAGTTTATCCTTCATAAGTGTTAGCAATATGAGAGATTTCCACTGATTGTACTGAATTCTGAAGATGCCTTTATAAGTCTTCTAAGGCAAGGTTTGGCAAACTGTGCCCCTCCATTGGCTTGATTTTTGTAAGTAAAGTTTTATTAGAACACAACCACATCCATTCATTTATGTATTGTCTATGACCGCTTCTGTGTCTGTGACCTGCCTCCTACTCAGAGTTGAGTAATTGTGACAGAGATTGGATGGCCCACAGAGCCTAAGATGTTTTCTCTCTGCCCCTTTACAGAAACAGTTTGCTGACCCTGGCTCTAAGGCATCCATTTCCATCTTTGTCTTGTAGAGGCAGCAGAATGAACCCTGATAACAGAGAGAAGTGCTAAGGATGGAAATGTCAGCTTCTAGAGCAGTGCTGCTGCGTTGAACTTTGCACCGATGGGAGTGCTCTGTATCTGCCTTGTCCAGTTCAGTAGCCACTGGCCATATGGATGGCTCACCTCTGTTCTAGTCTTTGTTTTTTTTTGGTGTGGTGTTGTCTTGCTGTTGAGTGTTCAGTCTATAATCATGGCACAATCATGTAGGCTGGCCAGATTGGCCTCACCAAACCCGAAGTTACTAACTTCTTCCTTGGGTACCGTAAGATTGAAGCTGGAATTACTCATATACAGAGTCAACAATTTTATACAGCTCCCAGATCAGTGGTTTGCCCTACTCTGCTGTGAGAGTGACTGAGTGGCAGAAGAGGCACTTATTGGTTACCTCTGTTTCCCTATTCATTTATTTGTGCATCTTCCTTCCCTTCCTTAGGTTACTTGTAGATACAGTTTCTTGGTCTGAATCAATATTTGTTAAATATGTTGGTTTTTTTTTTTCCTTTGGAGCATCCAGATCTACTTGCCACTCATTAGGACTGATTTTAGGGGGTTGGTGAGATAGTTAGAAAATATGCAAACCATCTTGGAAAGGGGAGGGAACTTAGGGCCCCCCAAAGTTCCCATAGTTGGCACTTTTCGTACTATTTTATTCAGTCTCCATGGCCTACCAGATAGGTAATACACTAATTTTAGAGATGAGGCTAAAATGTGGAAGCACTGTGGAACAGTGAGATTGGATTTTTGTATTGTGTCCCAGATTTAAACGTCTTTCCCACTTAAGGTGGTTTGATTATAAGCAAGTTGTTCTACCTTTCTTAGCTTCTGCTTCCTCCTTTGTAAACTAGAGATTTCAATACCAACCTTGGAGGGTTGTTGGGTAAAGAATATATAAAAGCCCTTGTTAACTTGTAGTTACCTTGTACTTGAAAAACAGATGATGGGGTGGCACCTGTGGCTCAGTGAGCAGGGCACCGGCCCCATATACCGAGGGTGGTGGGTTCAAACCCGGCCCCGGCCAAGCCAAACTGCAACCAAAGAATAGCCGGGCGTTGTGGCGGGCGCCTGTAGTCCCAGCTACTTGGGAGGCTGAGGCAAGAGAATTGCTTAAGCCCAGGAGTTGGAGGTTGCTGTGAGCTGTGTGAGGCCATGGCACTCTACCGAGGGCCATAAAGTGAGACTCTGTCTCTACAAAAAAAAAAAAAAGAAAAACAGATGATGATGGTGGTGGTGGTAATGATGTAGAGAATGAATGACGTGGCTGGGTAACAGAGCTTCAATATTGGAAGCCAAGACTTTAAACCTATCTGCCTGATTCCAAAGCCCATGCTGTCAATTCTCTGAGTGACTGAAGTGGGGAAGCAGGGATGAAAAACTAGATTTTTTACCCAGTCAGCCTCCATCACAGATGCTCTTCTGGGCTCGGGTGTGCAGATATGATTACCATACCATCTTATCTGTGTCCTCAAAGGTCTCCAGTCTATTAAGCATTAAGCATGTGTAGTTTAAAAAGGAACCAGTGGCAACAAAGATGCAGGAATGAAAGTCCAGTGCTTCACCACACACCTCAGTGTATGCACAATAGCTTTTTGAACTGTGGAGATTAGTGGGTAGGGTATCAGTCTCAGGGGAGAAGGAGGGAGAATGGGGGACAGAGATTAGGTGTTAGTTCTGAGTGACAAGTTGAGTGATAAGGATGAGTGAACCTGCAGTGAGAGTGGGAATGAGTAATTGTCAGTTTTTAAATAGGTTAATGGAATTGGAAAATCTGTTTAGAGCCACCTCTGTGAGGAATGAAGCAGTGAGGGCACAGTTTACACTGCAGCTCAGCATCTTGGAAACGGGAGCAGGAACAGAGTGGCTGGGCTCATCAAACGCTGGCGTTTGACCCCAGGGTGCCCACTCTGCCTGGCCTACAGTCCTCAGTGAAGAGGATCAGGCTTCCAGAGGGTTATCTGCTTTCACTCGTCTTCAACCAGGCATGGCAGTGCCCCCAATTTTCAGATGAGGCTATTGAGGCCAGAATCGTTAGGGGACGATGAAGACCAGGAAAGGGAATTTGTTCAGGGCAGGCCAGCCCCAAAGTGGCAGCGACTGCTGGGAACTAAATGACGGCCTCTGGGGCTCAGCGCCCGTGCACAGTGGTCACGGTGCCAGCCACATACACCCAGGCTGGCGGGTTCGAACCCGGCCCGGGCCAGCTAAACAACGACAACAGCAACAAAAAAAAGCCAGGTGTTGTGGCGGGCGCCTGCAGTCTCAGCTACTTGGGAGGCTGAGGTAAGAGAATCACTTAAGCCCAAGAGTTTGAGGTTGCTGTGAGCTGTGATGTCACAGCACTCTACCGAGGGTGACATAGTGAGACTATATAAAAAAAAAAAAGAAGAAAAAGACGGCCGTCAGTGGGTCTCAACGAAGGCGCTCCCGACCCCCTTGTCCATTGGTCGCCACCACCGCCGTTCCCAGCAGGCCGTGCGGCTGACCTTCAGCGGCCCGGGAGTCAGGCGGTCACTGTTGTTAGCAATAAAGGGTCAACATCCGGGCCTCTCGTAACCGACAACAACCACGGAACGCAAAGGAGTCCCCGACTCCGAGCAACCGCCGGCGACCGGCAGCCAAGCCCCGCCCTCTCCCCTGCTGATTGGAGGGAGTCGTGAGCACCGGCAAGCGATTGGTAGGGGTGTCACAAAGGGGAGGGGGCGCGGCGGCCGCGGAGCGCTGCGGCTCGGTGCCTGTCGCGGCGTCGCTCGCAGGGTGGCGCGTCCCGAAGTAGTCTAGTGTGCAACGAGCAAGTGGACTACACTGCCGGTGAGGGCAAGCGGGCGAGCGGGGAGGATGGGGAGAGTGCACGGGGTCCGGGGCCGCTGACCCGGGCCTCGTTGCCGCAGCTGCCCTTCGCTGGGCCAAAGAGGCGCGCCGGCCACTTGGCTCAGGGCTGTGGATCGCGCCCCGTCCGCCGCCGCCGCCGCCGCCGCCGCTCACCGTGCGCCCCCCCATACCCGCCCCTGCTTCGGGACTGGCACGGCGGGCAGCCTTTGCTCAGGATACGCGCTCCAGTGTTCGTTCATCCGCGGGCGCGACGTAGACTTCCCCCTTACCCCCCAGTCCGCGACAGGTGCTGATTTTACGGGGAGCCCGAACTCTGCCCTCCAGATTCAGGCTGGTGCGTCTGGGTAGTTCAAGTTGATCCTGGAGGAGCAAGGGCTAGGAGAGCTTCCAATGTAGATGTGCTTGCGTAGACGCTCGCTGCAGTCCCACTTGCACATTGACTCCAGAATAAGAGTTTAGGCTACAGACGCATTAGGCGGTTGATTTTGTAGGTTGTATTTTAAACTTTAGGGATGTTTTCACACGTTTGTAAATGCGGATCTATGTCAGCATTTTTAAGGGCTACGTCACATTCTGGATATCTTTATGTTGGGGGGAAATTTTAAAAGGAAACTGCTCTTACGTGGCTAAGCTTCTTTAGAACAGAGGATGTAGTAAATTCTAAAATAGTGAAATTACTTAGTGCTATTATAGCCTTAAAATATTTTTAAATTCCCTTTCATTTTTTTGGTGGATATACTTTCAGAACTTTTTCATAAGACATGAGAGAAATGCTTTGGGAATTCATTTAGAAATGCTTTTTGATGCCATTACTCTTGATAGCTTGGTATGCTTTTGAATTATTTTTTAAAATTCTGGAAATATTTTTCTCTCTACCTGCCTTCTTTCCTTTTACTCTTCTGTTTTTTACCTGCTCTCGCATCATTTTGCATCCCATCTTTGAGTCTCCGTTGTCCCTGCATTTACCATCATTATAGGTCCCATAATATGCTCAAGCAAGCTTGGCCACACACTACTTTGAGAAGCAGTCTGTGGACCCAGCTTTTAGTACTAGCTACATCATTGACCTTGTGGAGCTACCATTTGCTTGTCAGTCCTTAGTCCTCCAGTCTGGCTTAACCAGATTTCCTGGCCTCTTTCTGTCTTCTGATACAGTGTGATTTCTATGGCTGAGACGTATAACTGTTTTCTGGAGGCAGACATTTTCAGTTTTGGTTACCACCCTTGGCTTTTTTTGGTTTTTGGAAATTATTCCATTGACTGGACTGAGACTTGCGGTGGAAGTTCTAGCACATTTATTTTTGTACTGGTTTTTCTGTTTGTTTTGTTTTGTCTTCTAGCCTGTAATCACTTTATCCATTTTCATTATAGATGACAATTTCCAAATCTATCTGCTACCTTCTGCTGTCCCCCAGCTTAATTTTTTATAGGATACACATGTTACTTCGGAAGATCATTGTAGTGAAGGAAATGCTGCTTATTTCCTCTAGTGAATGCCTATGCCTGGTCACCTATGCCTTTATTTCTGGAATGTTCATTTCAACATTCCTGAAACCTGGCTTTTGTTTCTGGATCTGCTACGGTGTAAGTAGGAGTGCTTTTGCCTTTGGGGAAACAGACACTGATAATTCTTTGATGTAGCGTGATAAATAGGTTTTCATGAATCCACGTTATCCAAAATAATACTATAAAAGCAGTCGTTTTGATGAGGAAAGGGCTCTATATAAAGTCATTTTTTTCTACAGCTATTTTGCTATTAAAGAGATAAGAATATAACAAAATCTAAGCATGATAGCTATTTACCTGTTATTTAAGAGTAATGGGTTTTTACCACTATTTCCAGCAGCACTATTAATATGGTACTTATTATATTTAGTACTCATTATTTTGATAAATAGTTTAACAATATTCAAGACAGCTGTGTGGCAAGCAATGGCTTTTCTTCCTATGCTGCTATCTCTTTTAAGACCATTAGCAGTCTGCACAATGCAGTTCAGGTTCCCTAATTAATTAATTGTATTTCCTATTAGTATTATGCAAACTCACATTATAGCAGAAATAACCTGTTTGTCCATGTATGTTATGAGTTGGATAAACTTTGATGGGCTCCATTTGGACTGAGTCAGAACTTGATTGCTGTGGGAAGAAATATTTCCCTCCAGACAAACTTTTGGAGCATAACTAAATATTTTTTCATCTCTAAAACAGGGACAAGACCCTACCTATATATCACAGTTTTCTTCTAAGCATCAACTGTGAGCAGAAATAATTTATTCTTTTGCATAAACCTTTAATGAGTAACAATATGTGTAAAACACTGTGCCAGGTAGTAGAGAGGTAAATCACATATGCTCTCTGCAGCTTAGTAGGCCAAGAAAGCTACGTAGAAAATGAAATTGATTGTTACGGCTACAATATATGGTGATATAGGTAGTGGTGCGAAAGAGTAAATATAAAAGGCTTTGGTAATAGTTGATATTTGAGCTGAATCTTGAAAAATGTTTAGTTGCTTGTCAGGTAGCCATGGGTTAGGACAGTAATGAGTAGAGAAGAGCAGAGCAATAATACTTAGAAATATTAGAGGCTGAAGGATAGAGAGAGTAAAAGTTCCAAAGGCGCTGTAGGATAAGGGGTAAGGTATATAGATGAATAAAATGGGACTGGAAGGAGAGATGCATGATTTTAGGAGCCTTTCTAAGGAGTCTGAATTTTATTCCATAGACAGTAAGAAGCCATTATAGGGTCTTAAACCAAGATTGGTTTTACATTTTCAGAAGATGCCTGTGTTCCACAGCAAATGTCTTTAGGAAAATGCAAATTAAAATAACACCAAAATACCACTCTATGACTGTTTGAATGGCTAGAATCAGAACACTGACACCACCAAATGCTGGAGGATATAGAGTAACAGAAACTCTCATTCATGCTGTGGGAATGCAAAGTGGTCTAACCATTTTGGAAGATGTATGGAAGTTTCTTACAAAATTAAACATACAATTACCATACGATCCAGCACATGTGCTTAGAATTTGCCAGAATGAGTTGAAAGCTATGTCCGTGCAAAAACCTGTATACAGATGTTTAAAGCAGCTTTGTTCGTAATTGCCAAAACTTGGAAGCAACATGCCTTTTAGTAGATAAGTGGAGAAATAATCTGTGGTACATCCAGATGATAGAATATCAGCACCAAAAGAAATGCGCTATCAAGCTGTGAAAAGACATGGGGAAAACTTAAATGCATATTGCTAAGTGAAAGAAGCCAATCTGAAAAGGCTGCCTACTGTATGATTCCACCTATGTAACATTCTGGGAAAGACAAAACCATAGAGACAATAAAAAGACCTGTATTTGCCAGAGTTGGGAGGAAAGGGGGATGAACAGGCAAAGCCTGAGGGATCTTTGGAACAGTGTATCTTATTCTGTGTTCTCCTAGCTATAGGTATAATGATGCATACATGTCTTATGCATTTGTCCAAACCCATAAAAGTACATCAGGAAGAGTGAACACTAGTGTAAATTGTGGACTCTGTGATAATGATATGTCACTATAGGGTTCCACAGTTGTAACCAATGTACCAGTTTGGTACAGAACGTAATAGGAGGCTGGAAGGGGAGCAGAGGTATGTGAGAACTCTGTGCATTTTCTGCTCACTTTTGCTGTGAATCTAAAACTGCTCAAAAAATAAAGTCTATTGAGAAGGGGAAAAAATTCATTTTTTATTTTTTTAATTTTAATTTTAATTAATGTTGCCCTCTGTAGAGTACTATGCTATCACAGCTCACAGCAATCTCAAACTCTTGGCTTAAGCAATACTCTTGCCTCAGCCTCCCAAGTAGTTGGGACTACAAGTGCCTGCCTCAATGCCTGGCTATTTTTTTGTTGTTTTTGCAGTTGTCATTGTTGATTAGCTGGCCTGGGCCAGGCTCGAACCTGCCAGCCTCTGTGCATGTGGCTGGTGCTGTAACCACTCTGCTATGGGCACCGAGCCATCATTTTTCAAACTAGCACATTCATTCCCCTCATATAGTTCCTTTAATTGGTGAGGTTTTGCTGTAATGGCATTGTAAAATAATTTTAGAACTTTGTGTAACTTCTCCCCTTGTTTAAATGAAGATCATTGAGAGTAAAATAATCACTGAACAGTGTGATGATACCATGACCCAGTTTTTATGAGCTTTCTTTTCAAAATTGAAAAAAAAAATAGATAACTGTTGACATCCTGGAGGATAGATTGGAAGAGTAAATTAAGAATCATAACTAGGCCATGAAAATTGTTAACTTGAGAGCTAATGAAGCCCCTAAACTAAGTCCTAATAAGTATAAATGGAGAGGGTAACAAATTATAGAAATATTAAGTTACAGATCACGCCTATAATCCTAGCACTCTGGGAGGGTGAGGTCAGGAGTTCAAGACTAGCATGTGCAAAGTGAGACCACCCATCTCTAGTAAAAATAGACAAACTAGCCAGGCATGGTGGCGGGCACCTGTAGTCCCAGGTACTTGAGAGGTGGAGGCAGGAGAATTGTTTGAGCCCAAGAGTTAGAGGTTGCTGTGAACTAGGCTGAGGCAGTGACACAGAGTGAGACTCTGTCTCAAAAACCAAACCGAACCAAACCATGGCAACGAGGAAAGAAGTTATTTAGATAGATAGAATGAACAATATTTGACAGTAGAACAAAATGATTATAATCAACAATAAGTTAGGGTATACTTTAAAATAACTTAGAGTAGAATTAGAATAGTCCTAACACAAAGAAATGACAAATGCTTGATGTGATACCCCAATTACCCTGATTTGATTAATTCACATTATGCTTATATCAAAACATCTCATGTATCTTATAAAAATATACAATTATTATATACCCATAATAATTAAAATTTTTTAAAAAGAAAAAAAAGTTGTATTGTTAAGGATTAGTGATTTCCAGATGTCACGGGCATGGGGGTAAAAATCCAACATTATTCCTGCATTTCTAGCTGGAGTGATTGGACGAACGGTGGTATTCTGCCAAGATAAGGACTGTAGGATAAAAAGTAGGTTTGTGGAAAAGATGACTAGTTTTGGATATGTTGAATTTTAGGTACGTGTGCAATGTCCAGATTTCAGATGCCTATGGAATATCATGCTTATGGAGTGGAAATTATTAACCCGACGACAATCTTTAACAGTAATTGCTCTTTCAAACATATTTCCATGGCTCAGTGAGTAGGGCACTGGCCACATACACCAAGGCTGGTGGGTTCAAGCCCAGCCCAGGCCTGCTAAACAACAACGACTACTGCAATCAAAAAATAGCCCGGCGTTGTGGCGGATGCCTATAGTCCCAGCTACTCGGGAGGCTGAGGCAAGAGAATTGCTTAAGCCCTAGAGTTTGAGTTTACTGCGAGCTGTGACCCCACGGCATTCTACTGAGGGCAACACAGTGAGAGTCTATCTCACAGAAAAATAAAAAACCCAACACATTTCTATGAAACTTTCAGTGACTTTAGTGCTATCTCATATCCTTTGGTAAAAAACAAAGTATAAAATTTAGGTATGGCCCATATTTATTTTTGATTGTTGTATTTCCATACTGTTCACTTTCTGTTCACCTACGCTTACTTCCTGATACTCTTCTCTCACTCTGAGACTTCTGTCCTGAAATACATTCAAAAGTTTACCCAAGTTTACTCTCAGGAACACTTCTTAACTCATCCCGTGAGGCCAATGCCAAATCCAGACAAAGACATAAAACCATAGCTCTTTATCCCTTATGATAATAGACACAGAAATCCTCAAGAAATACTACAAATCAAAATCCAGCAACATATATATATATTTTTTGAAACAGAGTCTCACTTTGTCACCCGTGGTAGAGTGCCATGGTGTCACGGCTCACAGCAGCCTCAAACTCTTGTGCTCAAGTCAGCCTTCCAAGTAGCTGGCAACTGCCACAACACCTGGCTATTTTTAGAGATGGGTCTCGCTCTGGCTCAGATTGATCTCTAGCCTGTAATTTCAGGCAATCTACCCATCTCAGCCTCCCAGAGTGCTAGGACGGTACCTGGCCAACATATGTTAATATAAAGGATTATACACCATGTGTAAAAGCAGCTTATCTCAAGAATGCAAGCTTGATTTGACACAATAATACATCATAAGAGAAGAAACAAAACCGCATGACCTTTTGAAACACACTGACAAAAAGCATTTGACAAAATTCACACCCCTTTATGATTAAAGAAAAAATTAAACACCCAAACAAGGTAAGAATAGAAGCTCCTATGCAAACCCCATAGCTGACATTGTACCTAATACCTAGAGATGGGTGGTCTCACTTTGCATATCTGTTTGTAGATATGATCTTGTATATAGGTCCTATATAAGAAATCCACTGAAAAACCTATTAGAGCTAAATAAATAGTTTAGCACAGTTGCAGTGTACAAGATCAATATGTTAAAATCAATTGTATTCCTACGCACTAGAAGTGGACAATCTGAAAAAAATTTACAACTACAATTCCATTTATAATAGCATCAAAAGGAATAAAATACTTAGGAATAAATGTAACAAAAGAGTACAAAACTTGTACTTTAAGAACTATAAAATAGTGTTGGAAGAAAGAGATGTCAACTAAATGATGACATTTATGGAGTGGAAGACTTACTATTGTTAAGATGGCAATACCCTCGAAATTGATGTACAGATTCAACACAGTCCACCAGGCATTTTTGCAAAATGGCAAGCTGATGCTAAAATTCATATGGAGATTCAAGGGACTCAGAATAGCCAGTCATCTGGAAAGAGAAGGACAAATTGGAGGACTCATACTTTCTGATTTCAAAACTTAACTACAAAGCTATAGTAATCAAGAGAGTGTGGTACTAACATAAGAATAGACATGTAGGTCAAGGGAATAGAATTAAAAGTCCATTTATAGTCAATTAATTTTCAACAAAGGTTCCAAGGTAATTCAGTGGGAAAATAATGGCCTTTCCAACAAATGATACTAGAAGAACTGTTTCTGCACGTGTGTACAAGAGTAAAGTTGGACCCCTCTCACACCATACACAAAAATTAATTCAAAATGGACAATAGTCCTAAGTGTAAGTGCTAAAAGTATATAATTCTTAGAAAAAGATATGAGTACATCTTTATAACCTTGGGTTAGGCCAGGCTTTTAAAATATGACAACAAAAGAAAGAACAGCCAAATTGGACTTTAAAATTTTGTATTTCAAAAGACAATGTCAAGAAACTTAAAAGACAGCCCATAAAATGGGAGAAAATCTTTGCCAATCATATCTGATAAGGGGTTGTACTTAGAATGTATATTTCAAAAAACTCTTAAAATTAAAAAAATCCAATTTAAAAATGGACAAAAGCTCTTAATAAACATTTTTCCAAAGAAAAATGGACAAAAGCTCTTAAACATTTTTCCAAAGAAGATATGCAAATAGCCACTAGTCACATAAAAAGATGCTCAACATCATTAGTCACTAAAGAAATGCAAATCACTACCATAATGAGATGCTACTTTACAACCACTAGGATGGCTTTAATTAAAAAGGCAATAACTGGGTGGCGCCTGTGGCTCAGAGGAGTAGGGCGCCGGCCCCGTATACCTGAGGTGGTGGGTTCAACCCCAGCCCCGGCCAAAAACTGCAAAAAAAAAAAAATGGCAACAACCAGTATTGGCAAGGATATGGAGAAATTGGCACCCTCTTTCATTCTTGGTCAAATGACTGTAAAATGGTTCAGACCACCTTGTGAAACAGTTTGGTAGTTCCACAAGTTGTTAAACAGAGATACCATATACCTTAGCAAACCTACTCCAGATACATGTCGAAGAGAAAGGAAAATATGTCCATACAGAAACTTGTATGCGAATGTTCGTCACAGCATTGTTTATAATAGCCAAGAATTGGAAACAACTTAAATAACGCATCAAATAAAAGCCAGATAAACAAAATGAGATATGTCTATGTACTCAGTAAAGGCCTATTATTTAGCAATGAAAAGGAGTGAAGTACTAGTGCATCCTAGAGAATGGATAATCTTTGAAAACATGTTAAAGAAGCCAGTTTAAAAAGACCATACATATATATTATGTGATTCTGTATATGTGAAATATCCAGAGTAGGAAAATTACAGAGACAGAAAATAAATTAATTGTTGCCTAAGCTTAGAGGGGGAATGGAAGGATTTGGAAGTGATGGCAACAGGATACAGGGTTCGTTTTTTGGGTGATGAAAATAAAGTGATTGTGGTGATGGTTGCACAACTCTGAATATCCTAAACCCCAGTAAATTTCAGACTTGACATAAACGATTTTTATGGTGTGTGAACTATATCTCAGTAAAGCAATTTATTAAAAGGTTTACCCACCTCTCTAGGAAGATGTGTATCATCTGTCCTATTTTAAGTTAAAGGTGCACCCTTTACAGAGTTTTCTCTAAGTGATAACAGTTTACAATTTGAGCATTCCTGTGTTCTTACATCTATACTTGTTTATTTTACTGCTTCTGTTTGTTGTGTATGCCCCCCACACTCATTAACCATTGTATGTTTGTGAATAGGGATTGTCTAATATCCATTACTAGTATTAACCTCATCTCTTAATGCTAGAAAAATAGATAGAAACCCAAAATGCTCATTGGTCATTTAGTGAGTACTGTTTTTAAGGAACCTGTTAAGATGGTTACTATTCCTTTTATCCACTATTACTCAAATGTACAGTGGTTGTAATACGGTTTATGCTTACATGGTTTAGAAGACATAAATCACATGTTTTAGAAAAGTACATAAATTTCACAAAGTTTTGCTAAAATATACTGATGGGTTTGTTGGTTTAAATATCGTTAACAGCACAAATATTTGATTAGATACTATATATAACTGTGCTGAGCTCTAGTAAGAGTCTAAGACATAAAAATATGTATACCTATTTTTAATAATCTTACAGTGTAGGTGGGAGAATGATTTCAGAGACAAATGTGAAAAATTCAGGATTAGACAAATTAATAGCACTAATTTGAATTGTGGGTCTGTCTGGAAGATTGAAATTGGCTAAAGTTACTCAGAAAATCTTTAAGGAAGAATGAGACTTCGGGATAGGCATGTTAAAAAAATTATTCTTGTTTTTTAGGTACAAAACTCAAAACATGAACAACGATACATATTACCAATGTTTAAAGCTGATTTGTCTATTATTGGAATACAGTTGCCTACAACATACTCTAGAGGAATTAGAAAAGTCAAAGTAATGGATAACCGAAAAGAGCCTCCATTCTTCAATGAAGACAATGTCGGACCATTTTACTACAAACTTCCTTTGTATGATACAATGGAGCTTTTTATTGAAACATTAACTGGAACATGTTTTGAGCTGAGAGTTTCTCCTTTTGAAGCTGTTATTTCTGTGAAAGCAAAAATTCAAAGATTGGAAGGTACTAGTCTTTCTTTACTTTTAGGCTGTCAGGATTAAATTTGTTGGCCAAAAATGTATAATAATTTTTAAAGTTTTTTTTTTCTTTTATTGTCCTCAGTAGAGTGCCGTGGAAAGTTGTTTTTTTTTTTAATGGGGGAAATCTCAAACATATATGATGTTAGAAGTAATGGGATAATGAACCCTTATGTACCTACCCTTTACTCAATGTCAACATTTATCAACTATGAGCTATCTTGTTTCCATTTCTGTGTTCTCCCTACCTTGTTTCCCTTTCACTAGATTCTTTTGAAGCAAATTCCTGGCATCGTGCTAATGTTGTGAAATAATATTTTACAATAGTTTTCAGCGGGTTATGGTAATATGCAAACTCTGCCTTATTGTCTTACAGTTATGTGTAATGAGAAGTAGTAACCATAGTCCCTTTTTTCTTTTTTAATTGGGACCCAAGGTTTGGTATGTGTTCCATTTTATTGACCTGGCTTACCTTTTTACATTGCTTTGCAAATTCTTTTTTTTTTTTTTTTAATGTGGAGGTTTTCTGAGAAGAGTTTGACTTAAATTTATATATATTCAAAGTTCCTTTAGTATAACAGGGATACTGAATAACATGTAATGTCTCTTTTATGGTTTGCACATGTTAAAATTAGCCTTTATCCTTAGTAAATTTCTGAAATAAGTGGTATTTGCCATTTATAGTTGTTAAAATCTAGTTTTGACTAGGAAATTAAATTGTTCCCGATAACACTAAATGGATCTTTGCCGATGGAGCCAGCTGGAACTTCGTTCCATACCAATATACAAGTGGTAACTAGGGTTGACCTCCAGCCAGTTTCATTTCAGAATTATAGAAGGATGAGGAGGGTTGGAATTTTTGATCTTCTGAGGTCAAGGATCCTGGTATCTGAGCTTGTGAATATTTAGTGTTTCTGTAGCCCTGGGAATGTTCTATTGAAGGTAGTGGCTGGCTGAGTCCAGTGACCACATCAACACAACCAGCATGATATATCTGGTAATGATTTTGTCCCCCAAATCATTTGATTTTGTCCCTCCAGAGATCTGGAGTCAAAATAGTTTATTTTGACTTTGTTCTGTTTTTTTGTCTATATGCTAGTGTGATGATACTTTTTTCAGAGCAGTAAGATCAAACTCTGTCTGCACTTTTTCTTCTTTCATGCATTTCAGATCATCTCTGTGTAGCAGAAGCACTTGAGCATCCTATTTCAATCTTCTATGTTGGCAAAGTAAACTGGGCCTTAGAGATTAAGAACTCTTCCAAGGGAGATACTTAGTTACTGTCAGACATAGAACCAGAGCCAAGTTTTCCTTGTCCTCCTAGAAGGAGACACTCTTGGGTAAAAGCAGTGGCTTTGTTCATTAGACAGTTGAATCAGAGTTTAAATGTTTATAAAACAAAAGCAATTTCACAGTTTTTTAGGGAAATTAAAGTAGTATGTAAAATGCCTCCTGTTTTAGACTGCTGGAGCTGCCATAATAAATGAGGCTGGAAGTCCAATATCAGGGTACCAGCCTGGTTGGGTTCTGGTGAGGGCTTCTTCCAGGCTTTTGGGCTTCTTACTGTGTTTTTACTGTGTCTTTGAAAGGCAGAGAGAGAAGGTGAACAAGTTCTCTGATGCCTCTTCCTGTAAGGACAAATCCGAATATGAGGACTCCACTGTCGTGACCCTGTCTAAACCCGGTTATCTCCCACAAGCTTCATCTCCCACAAGCTTCATCTCCAACTACCATGATACCATATACATTTTGGGAGACACAGTTCAGTTCATAGAACCTACTGTTAGTGGTCAGTAGATCTTAATTCCCTTTTCTTGTTCCTGTTCCCCATTCTCACACCCATCACTTCTCTTTTCCCTGTGCTTTATTGTAGCTTCTGGTAGCCCTTGGGCTGTGATGGTTGTTCTGTTCTTTAGGAGGTGTCAAGAGGACAGCCTTCATGGAAAATAAATTTTAAACCTTTTCTACATGATCTTTATACTTCTATCCTGGAGCACATTTGAGGCTAACAGTCCCTCTAAAACTTTTCAAGTTACAGGGATGTGAAATAGGGAGGGCAGAGGTGCGCTGTGGAAAATGGTTGTTTTGCCAGATTTCTTTTTCTCTGAAGCAGAACTAGATCCTGGTGGGAGATAGAAGGGAGTATGGAGGGGATTGTGGAGAAAGGTTTGAAGGAATGTGCTGGATTAGGAATAGTGAGGCTTCAGGAAGAGAGGGACAGTGCCTACAAGGGGACCTTGGAGAGAAAGTAGTGCTAAACCACACTGCCTGGTTTTAGATTACAAGCTGAGCAAAGTACTTAACCTCTCTTTATCTTAGTTGTCCTGACCTTAAATTATCTCAAAGGTTGTTCTCAGGATTAAGGGAGTTAATAAAAGTAAAATACTTAGTACACTGCTTGTGTTCTTTGTCAGGACAAAATGAGAAAGTGGGTATGACTAAACATATACCTAAGAATATTAAATATGGTGTCCTTAGGAAGGGACATAGCTTAGGTCTCTGGCTTTCTTTTTTTTTTAATTTTATTATTTTTTTAATTAAGTCTTTTGTACATAGATCATAAATACATTTATGCCCATTTCAGTGTGTTGATTATTTGTACAGAAAGGTCTCTGGCTTTCAAGAGAAATTGGTTGTATTTCCAGATAATTGGTTGTCTAAATACTGTGCCATTTAACTGAATTAGTCTAGTCTTATCTCATTCATTTCATACAGTCATCTCAGACTTTGTCATGTATACACAATCTCTTTTGATCAGCTAACCTGTTGGTCTGTCTCTCCCTATGTCAACATTACGTTGTCTTATAAGTCCCAAGTTAAGGGACATCTGTTTGATTTTCAGTTTTTGGTGATTACGGATAAAGCCATATAAACTTTCACATGCAGGTTGTCATGAAAGCATAGATTTTCATTAAACTGGAGTAAATACTTAGCAATAGGAAGTGTGTATTTAATTTTGTAAGAGATTGCTAAACTATTTTCCAGAGTGGCTGTACCATTTTGCATTTATACAGGTAAGATATAAAAGTTGTAGTTGCTCTGCATCCTCATTAGTACTTAGTATATCTTGGGCTGTTTTTGTTTAGTTTTAATTTCTTCTTTGCTATTCTAATAGGTGTTAGCAGTGTTTTAACTTACATCTCCTTAATGACTAATGATGTTAACCATCTTTTCATTTGCTGTTTGTCATCTGTCTTAGTAAATTCAAGCTACTGTAACAGAATAGCATAGTCTGGATGGCTTAATCATCTTTTCTCCCAGTTCTAGAGGCTGGGGAAGTACAAGATCAAGGAGATGTGGTGTCTGGTGAGGGCACTTGTGGTAGTTTGCAACTAGCTGTTTTCTTATTATCTCTTACCATGGCATAAAGGGAGATTAATCTCTCTCATGTCACTTATAGGGGTGCTAATCCCATTCTTGAGGACTCCACCCTCATCACCTAACTCCAGTACCATCACATTGGGGATTTAGGCTTCAACATATCAATTCTGGGGGGATACAAATGCTCAGTCCTTTGCCTCATCTGTATGTCTTCTTTCTTGAAGTGTCTATTCAAATTTTTGCCCATTAAAAAAAATAGTTTTCTTGTTATTGTGTTTTAAAGTGCTAGTGTTTAAAAATTTTCCTTTTTTTTTTTTTTGAGACAGTCTCACTATGTCACCCTCGGTAGAGCGCCATGGCATCACAGCTCATAGCAACCTCAAACTCTTGGGCTTAAGCGATTCTCTTGCCTCAGCCTCCCAGTACCTGGGACTATAGGTGCCTACCACAACGCCTGGCTATTTTTAGAGATGGGGTCTCGCTCTGGCTCAGGCTGGTCTCTAACCTGTGAGCTCAAGCAGTCCACCTACCTTGGTCTCCCAAGTGCTAGGATTACAGGTGTGAGCCATTACACCCGGCCTCTTGCCATGTTTAACAAGAAATTTACAAATGTTTGTTCCTTGCTCTAATTCAACCTCTGACATTCTCACAATGGCGCACAAAAACACAATAGCAATAATAAATACCACTCACCAAGATGTTGATGTAACACAACTGTAAGACCCTGATACACCAAGAGGTTATGAAACCTTACCAAGTTGTTTGTATAGTGCTGCCAACAAAAGAGCACAGTGACAAGTTCATGAAGTTAATTGTCAGAACTTGTGTTTTTCTTTTTTTAATTAAATCATAGCTGTGTACATGAATGTGATCATGGGGCACCATACACTGGTTTTATAGACCATTTGACATATTTTCATCACGCTGGTTAACATAGCCTTCCTGGCATTTTCTTAGTTATTGTGTTAAGACATTTATATTCTACATTTACTAAGTTTCACATAAACCCTTGTAAGATGCACCGTAGGTGTAATCCCACCAATCGCCCTCCTCCGCTCATGCTCCCCCCTCCCTCCCTTCCCTCTCCCTCTTCCCCATATTCTTAGATTATAACTGGGTTATAGCTTTCATATGAAAGTCATAAATTAGATTCATAGTAGGCTGAATACATTGGATACGTTTTCCTCCATTCTTGAGATACTTTACTAAGAAGAATATGTTCCAGCTCCATCCATGTAAACATGAAAGAGGTAAAGTCTCCATCTTTCTTTAAGGATGCATAATATTCCATGGTGTACATATACCACAATTTATTAATCCATTCATGGATCGATGGGCACTTGGGCTTTTTCCATGACTTAGCAATTATCAATTGGGCTGCAATAAACATTCTGGTACAAATATCTTTGTTATACTGTGATTTTTGGTCTTCTGGGTATATACCTAGTAGAGGAATTACAGGATTGGATGGCAGATCTATTTTTAGATCTCTAAGTGTTCTCCAAATATCTTTCCAAAAAGAATGTATTAGTTTGCATTCCCAGCAGCAGTGTAGAAGTGTTCCCTTTTCTCCACATCTACACCAACGTCTCTGGTCTAGGGATTTTGTGATATGGGCTAATCTTACTGGAGTTAGATGATATCTCAAAGTAGTTTTGATTTGCATTTCTCTGATGATTAAAGATGATGAGCATTTTTTCATATGTCTGTAGGCTGTGTGCCTGTCTTCTTCAGAGAAGTTTCTCTTCAAGTCCCTTGTCCAGCCTGCAGTGGGATCACTTGTTCTTTTCTTGCTTATACGTTTGAGTTCTCTGTGGATTCTGGTTATTAAACCTTTGTCAGAGACATAACCTGCAAATATCTTCTCCCATTCTGAGGGCTGTCTGCTTGCTTTACTTACTGTGTTCTTGGCTGTGCAGAAGCATTTTAGTTTGGTCCCAGTAGTGTATTTTTGAAGCTGCTTCAATTTTATGAGGGGGGGTCCTCCTCATAAAATACTCACCCAGACCGATTTCTTCAAGAGTTTTCCCTGCACACTCTTCTAGTATTTTTATAGTTTCATGTCTTAAGTTTAAATCTTTAATCCAGTGAGAGTGTTAGTTAATGGTGAAAGGTGTGGGTCCAGTTTCAGTCTTCTACAGATTGCCAGCCAGTTCACCCAGCACCATTTGTTAAAGAGGGAATCTTGCTCTGCCACGTGATGCCTTCCGCTAAGTTAACACGGCAAGAAGGCTCTCAGTAGACAATCTGGCTTCAGAACTGTGACAAAGGGAGGAGAGCAAGATGGCGGCCGAGTAGCAGCTTCCTTGCATCTGTGCACCGTGAGTCTGGGGAGATAGGACTCCAGGCATCTCTGGCTGGTGGGATCTGCCTATCATCACCCCTGTGAGGATACAGGGAGTCAGTGAGAGACTTCTGGACCCCAAGAGGAGGACTAAAACAGTGGAAAACCGGCAAGTGGTTGCGTGTGTTCAATCGGTCTAAATCCGCCCGCAACTTCCATAGGCACGAGAACTTAAAGAGCAAGAGGAAGTGAAAGGAAAATTAGGGCAAGGAAACAGATAAAATAAATCACTCATGAGGAAGAATCAGCAGAAAACTCCAGGCAACATGAAGAACCAGTCCAGAACAATCCCGCCAAGGGACCATGAGGTAGCTACTGCAGAGGATTCCACCTATAAAAAGGGAATCTTTTCCCCACTGAATGTTCTTAATTGGCTTGTCAAACATCAAATAACGGTAAGTAGCTGGGTTCATCTCTTGGTTCTTTATTCTGTTCCATACATCTACCTCTCTGTTTTTGTGCCAGTACCATGCTGTTTTGATCACTATCGATTTATAGTATAGTCTGAGTTCCGGTAGCGTGATTCCTCCTGCCTTTTTTTTTCTGAGTAATGTCTTTGCTATTCGAGGTTTTTTCTGATTCCATATAAAACGAAGTATTATTTTTTCAAGATCTTTAAAGTATGACAGTGGATCGCTTCTCGGCCTTTTGGCTAAGATCAAGTGTAAAGTATGACAGTGGAGCTCTAATAAGGATTGCATTAAAATTGTTTATTGCTTTGGGTAGTATGGACATTTTAACAATGTTGATTCTTCGCAGCCATGAGCAAGGTATGTTTTTCCATTTGTTAACATTTTCAGCTATTTCTTTTCTAGAGTTTCATAGTTCTCTTTATAGAGATCTTTCACGTCCTTTGTTAGATAAAGTCCCAAGTATTTCATCTTCTTTGGCACTACTGTGAATGGAATAGAGTCCTTAACTGTTTTTTCAGCTTGACTATTGTTTACATATAAAGGCTACTGATTTATGAATGTTGATTTTGTAACCTGAGATGCTGCTGTATTCCTTGATCACTTCTAAGAGTTTTGTGGTAGAATCCCTGGTGTTTTCCAGATATACAATCATATCATCTGCGAAGAATGAAAGTTTGATCTCTTCTGATCCTATATGGATACCCTTGATCGCCTTTTCTTCCCTAATTGCCCTAGCTAAAACTTTCATTACAATGTTAAAGAGCAGTGGAGACAATGGGCAGCCTTGTCTGGTTCCTGATCTGAATGGAAATGATTTCCATTTAACTCCATTCAATACGATATTGGCTGGGGTTTTTTTGTAGATGGCCTCTATCAGTTTAAGAAATGTCCCTTTTGGATGGTGCCTGTGGCTCAGTTGGTAAGGCGCTGGCCCCATATACTGAGGGTGGCAGGTTCAAACCTGGCCCCGGCTGAACTGCAACCAAAAAATACTGGGTGTTGTGGCAGGTGCCTGTAGTCCCAGCTACTCGGGAGGCTGAGGCAAGAGAATCGCTTAAGCCCAGGAGTTGGAGGTTGCTGTGAGCTGTGTGATGCCATGGCACTCTCTGAGGGCCATAAAGTGAGACTCTATCTCTAGGAAAAAAAAAAAGAAAGAAATGTCCCTTCTATACCAATTTTCTTAAGTGTTCTGATCATGAAGGGATGCTGTATATTATCAAAAGCTTTTTCTGCATCAATTGAGAGAATCATATGGTCTTTGTTTTTTAATTTGTTTATGTGCTGAATTATATTTATAGATTTACGTATATTAAACCAGCCTGAGACCCTGGGATAAAACCGACTTGGTCATGATGTATAATTTGTTTGATGTGTTGCTGGATGCTGTTTGTTAGGATCTTGATGAACATTTTTGCATCTATATTCATTAGTGATATTGGTCTATAATTTTCTTTTCTTGTTGGGTCTTTTCCTGGTTTGGGGATCAGGGTGATGTTTGCTTCATAGAATGTGTTGGGTAGTCTTCCTTCTTTTTCTACCTTTTGGAACAGGTTGAGTAATATAGGTACTAGTTCCTCTTTTTTTTTTTTTTTTTTGCAGTTTTTGGCCAGGGCTGGGTTTGAACCTGCCACCTCTGGCACATGGGGCCGGCGCCCTACCCCTTTGAGCCACAAGCGCTGCCCAGAAAATTGGTTTTAGTTTTTTGTGTTTTTTTTAATTATTTTTTTTTTTTTTGGTTGCAGCCATCATTGTTTGGCGGGCCCAGGCTGGATTCGAACCGGCCAGCTCAGGTGTATGTGGCTGGCACCTTAGCCGCTTGAGCCACAGGCGCCGAGCCTGGTACTAGTTCCTCTTTAAAGGTTTGGTAGAATTCTGACGTGAAGCCATCTGGTCCCGGGCTTTTCTTTTTGGGGAGATTTTGTATGGTTGATGCTATTTCAGAACTTGATATAGGCCTGTTCAACATTTCCACTTGATTCTGGCTAAGTCTTGGAAGGTGACGTGCTTCCAAATATTGGTCAATTTCCTTCAGATTTTCATATTTCTGAGAATAAAGTTTCTTGTAATATTCATTAAGGGTTTTTTTTAATTTCTGAGGAGTCTGTTATTTTATCTTTGTCATTTCTGATTAACGAAATTAGAGGTTTTACTCTTTTTTTCCTGGTTAGGTTAGCCAACATTTACCTATTTTATTGACCTTTTCAAAAAACGAACTTTTTGATTTATTGATCTGTTGTATAATTCTTTTGTTTTTAATTTTAATTTATTCTGCTCTAATGTTGGTTATTTCTTTTCTTCTACTGGTTTTGGGGTTGGAATGTTCTTCCTTTTCTAGTTGCTGGAGATGTTCCATTAAGTTGTTAACTTCCTCTCTTTCTGTTCTCTTGAGGAAGGTTTGCAGTGCTATAAATTTCCCTTTTAAGATTGCCTTTGCGGTTTCCCAGAGGTTCTGATAATTTGTGTCTTCATTGTTGTTTTGTTCCAAAAATTTGGCAATTTCCTTCTTAATCTCATCTCTGAACCAGCTGTCATTCAGCATAAGGTTATTTAACTTCCATGTTTTTGTATGAGTATGCAGATTCCTGTTGTTACTGAGTTTGACTTTTATTCCATGGTGGTCCAAGAAGATGCAAGGAATAATTTCTATTTCTTTAAACTTACTGAGGTTAGACTTGTGACCTATGGTGATCGATTTTGGAGTATGTTCCGTGGACTGATGAGAAGTATGTGTATTCAGTTTTGTGGGATGAAATGTTCTGTAGATGTCTGCTAAATCCAACTGTTGGATGGTTCGGTTTAAATCTAAAATTTCTTTGCTCAGCTTCTTATTGGAGGTTCTATCCAACACTGCCAAAGGAGTGTTGAAATCTCCGACTATTATGGAGCTGGAGGAAATCACGTTGCTAATGTCTATTAGAGTTTCTCTTATAAATTGAGGCGCATTCTGGTTGGGTGCATAAATAGTAATAATTGAAATCTCATCATATTATTACCCTTAACAAATATGAAGTGACCATTCTTTTTTTTTTTTTGGCCGGGTTTGAACCCGCCACCTCTGGCATATGGGACCGGCGCCCTACTCCTTGAGCCACAGGCACAGCCCGAAGTGACCATTCTTATCCTGCCTTACTTTTGTTGGTTTAAAGCCTATTGTGTCTACAAATAGAATTGCAACACCTGCTTTTTTCTGATTACCATTTGCCTGAAATATGGACAACCATCCTTTTACCCTGAGTCTATATTTATCTTTTAAGGTAAGATGTGATTCTTGTATGCAGCAAATATCTGGCCTGAGTTTTTGTATCCAGTCAGCCAACCTGTGCCTGTTTAGAGGACAGTTTAAGCCATTCACATTAATGGAAAATATTGATAAGTCTGGTAAAATTTTGGGTATCGAGTTTTTCGAAAGTCCAGTGGACATTTTTAATCTTTTCGCCACTGTGGAAGTTGGAGTTGATCAAATGTTTATGAGTAAGTTTACTTTTGTGGTAGAGGATTGGGCTGGTCATTGTGGAGGATAGGTCTGAGAATATCCTGAAGAGCTGGTTTGGTTATGGCAAATTTCTTCAACATGTGAATGTCATTAAGGTATTTAATTTCTCTATCATAAATGAAACTCAGTTTAGCTGGATACAGGATCCGGGGTTGAAAGTTATTTTGTTTTAGGAGATTAAAAGTAGATGACCACCCTCTTCTGGCTTGAAAAGTTTCAGCAGAGAGATCTGCGGTCATTCTAATGTTCTTCCCTTTGTAGGTAATGATTTTCTTACGTCCTGAGAATTTTCTCCTTCATATTAACTTTAGTGAAGTTAATTATGATGTGCCTGGGGGATGTCTTATTCGGGTTGAGTTGTGCTGGAGTTCTGAAACTGTCTGCTATCTGAATTTCAGAATCTCTTGGCATGTCTGGAAAATTCTCTTTCATAATTTCATGGAGAAGGGCGTCTGTGCCTTCCGAAGCCAGTTCATCGCTTTTAGGGATTCCAACGAGGCAGATATTAGCCTTCTTTGAATTATCCCAGAGCTCTCTGAGAGAATGATTCGTTTTTACTCTCCATTTCTCTTCGTTTTTGAGAGTTTGGGAGTGTTCAAAAGCTTTGTCTTCAATGTCAGAAAGCCTTTCTTCTGCTTGCTCCAGTCTGTTACTGAGGGATTCTACTGTATTTTTCAGATCTTTGAGGACTGCAAATTCTTGCTTCAGTGTGTCAAAATCTTTCGTGGGTTTGTCTTTAAATTCGTTGAATTCCTGAGACAACTTTTCAATTTCTCCTTGAATTACTAATTCCAACTTTTGAATTGTTCCTCCAATTTCTAATTACAAATTTTCCTCCATTCTATTAATCTTGTTTGCAATCCAAATTCTGAATTTGATTTCTGACATCTCAGCCATCTGTTTATGAATGGGATCTTCAGTTACATCTACCATATCTTTCCTTGGGGAGGTTGATCTACTCTGGTTATTCATGTTACCAGAGTTTTTGTGCTGATTCTGCCCCATTATTATTTTAAACCATTTGACTTTTCCCCTGGAGTTTTGCGAGGACCCGTACAGTGCTACGGCCTGAGAAACTGGGTTCCTGTTTGGTGTGATGGGGCTAAGTGGCTCTGTCTTGTTTTCAGCTGATCTCTGTCTGACCCTAGTTAAACAGTTACTCTGGGTTGAAGTCTCAGCTGTGGAGAAATACCAGCAGTTAAGTCACCCTGCCCCCCACAGGCAACAATTGGAAAAGGACAATCAAACCTTCCTACAACCACACACCCAGGGCACCACTTGGATTATCTTCGGGCAATTGGCTCAGTTCAAAAGGTCCAAATCAATTGTCTCAGTCAGCACCTGTCTCAGGTAGAAGAGTTTAAAAGGTCTCTGGCAACTAGATTGCAGGGGTCTGGTGACAACTCAAATATGACTTGCTCCTGTGTTCTGTGGGGTCAGGAGGATCCACTCAGCAAATGGATTAGTCTAGGAAGGTTGATGCACCTCTGTCACACTCCACCTTGCTCCTCTATCACACCCAGTCACTGATAACCCCACAGGTCTGTGACCCAGTTGCCTCCAATGAGCAGATACTCCAGGGGTTTGCACCTGCCTGAATCACAAGGAAATCTATGTCTCCTCAGCCAGGCCGCTGCTCTCTGCCTCTATCCGGCAGAGGGAGGTGAAGCCTGACAGCCACGGGAGGGTGGGGCTGTTCACTCAGTTCCAGCCCCGCCCCTGATTGATGTTACTGACAGAACAGAACAACTTTGCAGGAAGTTGTTTCTGTCCCTGCTAAATTCCCCTGTAGAAGAGAAGCTGTTTTGAGTTCCCAGAGCCTGTGCCTCAGGCCCTGTCTGTGCCGCTGTAGTTTGTATTTGCAGCACGGTTACCTGTCAGTTTCAGGCTCTGCCTGCCCTCCTTTGTTTATGCTGATGATCCCCTGTGGGCCAGGTGCATCTTGACCCCAGTAAAGCGGTCCTCTGGGTCAGCCTTGCCCTTGGAATCTCCAGGCTGTGCCCATGCATTTTCTAGTTCCTGCGCTCCACCAGGCTGGTACCGCCTCAGGCAAACCCTTTATTCACGGGGCCTGCTTTTCCATCCCAGATCTGTTCCGCGGTGATTGCCACCTAAGAAGATGCCCGGCCTCCTCTTGTTGCCCAGAGAGACATGGGGTGTGACTTTGGAATATCCGGGGGTGAGCCCTATTGTTGCCAAAAACAGCTGCTGCTCTGCACCTCGGGGCACCGCCCCTCTCCGGCATGGTTCCCTCTCAGCTGACCATCCTGTCCTCACTCCCGTGCCGCAGAATCAGCACGGACCAGCTACAGTCCAGGCCCTGTCCACACCCCTCAAGAAATCACCCAAGAATCCTGACTCCTGGGGGACAGGCCTCCAGACCTCAGAGTGAGAGTGCTGGGGAGTGCTGGGAGCTCAGAATTGCAGGTAGAGATAATATACGGTTTTACACAGTTTTATGCCTGGCAGGAGAGTGCCACAGCAGGTCCAGTTTTTAGAGGGTCTTTCCCGTGGAGTATAATGGGAGGACTTTTGAACTCATTTGTTTATCAGGTACTCTGAGCCGTTCTTATTGGGGGGGGGGACTCCCATCCGCTTGGTGATGGATTTTGTACCTTTTGTTTGTATCCTTGGGGTTGCAGCTCGCCTCGGCAGGGTTGATGTGCATTCTTCAACCTTCTCTCTTGGCACAAATCTAATCCACCAGGTTACTTGCTAAATTTCTGTTCTTTAACTCTCCTTTTGGAGGGGAGCCTCTATGGAAAGCTGGCTTTAGTCAGCCATCTTGTCTCCACCCCCCATATTTTTCTTTAATGAATTTTAATAATGTATTTTGTAGTTTTCAGTGTACAGATGACCCTTGAAACAATGTGGGAGTTTGGGGAACTGAGCCCAAGCATAGTCAAAAATCTGTCTGTAACTTCTGAATCTCCCAAAACTGAAACATTAATGGTCTACTGTTGACTGGAAGACTTCCTGATAATGTAATCTATTCACACTTTTTTGTGTGTGTTATGTGTATTCATAACAAATGAAGCTAGAGAAAAGAAAGTGTTATTAGGAAAATCTTAAGGAAAATGCATTTACTGTACTTTAGTATATTGATTGACATAAGTTGACATTGTCTGTTTATAAGATAAATTGTCTGAAATGGTAGGTACCCGCAGATTGAGATCTCAATCTAAGGGACATACCAAGTAATTCAACTTTTTCTTGTAATATCATGACTTTTTTATGCTTCTTGGGGCTCTTCCAGCATCAGTAGTGGCACTTAATGTGAGTTCTATGGTGTTAATCCAACGTTTATGGTATTGCACTAAACACAACGGTGATTTTCAACCATTTTTATCTCATAGCACACTTAAATTATGTGGATGAAAAAAAGAATAAAAAAAGAATATACTTACTGTGCTTTGAACTTCTTTTGAAAATAATTTAATGATCTTTATAAATTTTCCTGGCATTCCAAGTGCCCATCAACCCATGAATGGATTAATAAACTATGGTATATGTATACCATGGAATACTATTCAGCCATAAAAAAACGATGGAGACTTTATATCTTTTGTATCAACCTGGATAAAATTGGAGAACATTCTCTTTAGCAATGGTAAAGCAAGTATCCAATGTACTCAATACTAATATGAAGCTAGTAGATGAACTAATACACCCACGCAAGAGAAAACTCAATTTAATTCACATTGAAGGGAGGAGTTGGGAGGATTGGTGTGCTCCCACCTAATGAGCACAGTGTAAAGGTATATGGCACACTTCCTGGGTGCCGGACGTAACTACAACAGGGACCTCATCTAACAAACTGTAACCTAATCATTTGTACCCTCATATTTATCTGAAATTTAAAATAATTTTTTTCCCACGTTACGCGTAAGATCCTCTCATGGTACACCAGTGTGCTATAGCACAAGGGTTGAAAACCCTGAACTGAAACACAATGGAAAATACCCAAGAACCAACCAGGGGAGATCACTTTTTACTGTGGTATGCAGTTTACTCTGGAGGAATGGCTTACCTGGGAATACATCCCTGTAGTGATTTAAGTGGATACTTGCAAGATTTGAGCTCACTGCAGTAGCAACAGGAGAGGACTACAAAATTATTATAGTATAGTATGTAGGTAATTAATTTTATGCAGTTATGATTTAATGTTCTTTTTTTTTTTAGGACACATTAAAATTTGCTTTAATACTTCTTTGGGGGGAAAAAACCCCACACTTGCAGTGAATGAACAAGAAACATTTTTATGCTATTATTTGTATCTACCATGCCATGAATTCATAGGGGAAGAGGTTGCAGCAGCTCAGGGAGGCACCTTGCCATTGAATGTGACAAAGTGTTGATTGACTTTTGAATTCATGGGAAATAGGTCCCAGCACCTTGTATCACTGTTACATGGAAACTATTGGTTATCTTGTGTGCCCCTGCTGTACACATATGCCATGAGCTCATGGGGAATAAATAGGTTCTTGCTCCTAAAAACATGGGTCCACTAGTACTCCTGTGTGCTATGTTATATGCTTATTATGCCATGAATTTATAGGGAATGGGTTCCAGGAGCTCAGGCTCCTTTCCGTTAGTTCTCACAAAGTGGGCTTCTCTGGGTGGCGCAGGCTGGCGCTTCAGTTGAACCCAGGTACCTTTCTCTTTGGCTTCCTTCTTTTTCTGATCATTTTCCTTCACACATTTCAGGAAGCTATCTCTGCTCTTAGAGTGCTTAATATACTCAATACGAACATTAATCCTCTTTGCGAGGGTCTTGCCCTTAACTTGTTTGTTTACAACAATACCAACAGCATGCTGGGTAACATTGTAAACGCTTCCAGTTTTGCCATGGTAACGTTTGTGTGGCATGCCTTTTTGAACAGTACCCATTCCCTTGATGTCTACAATATCACCTTTCTTGTAGATTCTCATATATGTGGCCAAAGGAACAACTCCATGTTTTCTTTTTTTTTTTTTTTTTTTAAAGAGACAGAGTCTCACTTTATGGCCCTCAGTAGAGTGCCATGGCATCACACAGCTCACAGCAACCTCCAACTCCTGGGCTTAAGCGATTCTCTTGCCTCAGCTTCCCAAGTAGCTGGGACTACAGGCGCCCGCCACAACGCCCAGCTATTTTTTGGTTGCAGTTCAGCCGGGGCCGGGTTTGAACCCGCCACCCTCGGTATGTGGGGCCGGCGCCTTACCAACTGAGCCACAGGCGCCGCCCACAACTCCATGTTTTCTAAAAGGCCTAGAGAACATGTATCGGGTGCCTCTCCTCTTTCCCTTTGTGTTTGTCATTTTGGTGAATTACTGGAAGATGGCGTTTCCGGCCGAAAAGCTAATGTTCTTTTTTTGAGGCAGAGTCTCATAATGTCGTCCTTGGTAGAGTGTCGTGGCGTCACAGCTCACAGCAACCTCAAACTTTTGGGCTTAAATGATTATCTTGTCTCACCCTCCTGCATAGCTGGGACTACAGGCGCCCACCACAATGCCTGTCTGTTTTTTTTGGTTGCAGTTGTTATTGTTGTTTAGCAGGACCCAGGCTGGGCTTGAACCCGCCAACCTTGGGATTGCATGTGGCGGTGTCCTACTCACTGAGCTATAGGTGCCGAGCCAATGCTCTATTCTTTACATTTCTCTCGACTGCCAGTGTTACCTGGTATGTTCTGTAATTATTTGTGTATAAGTTAGTTTTGATAAGTTTCAACTTTTTGTAATAGATTTGTGTATATTTTATGGTAGTAAATGATAAAGTAGACTAGCATCTGTATATATTTTTATGCATTCATGACATACTTGTTTTTAATTTTTTTTTACATTTCTTAGGTATTGGGTTCATATCTGAGATTTTTCAAATTATCATTAACCTTCAACAAATTTCTCACTGTATTTTTTTTTTGAGTTTGTTTTATTTTTCAAATTAATATGAGAGTACAATTTTTAGGTTATATTGTTCTCACTTCCAGGGTAAAGTTCCATTTTTCAAGCATCCCTCCACCAGGGGGCTTGTTATACACCCTCATAATGTGCACATTAGGTGAGATCCAGCCTCATGCTCTCCCTCCTTCTGCCAAACGTCCTCCTCCCTCCCCCATCCCACTTCCCTCTACTCCTGAACTGGACTATATTAATGTTTTATTATTCTTATGAGCATATAATTGTTTATATATTGATTTCATATTAGTATGGAGTGCACTGAATATTTATTTTTCTATTCTTATGATACTTTACTAAGAAGAATGTATTTCAGCTCCATCCAGGTAAACGTAAAAGATGTAAAGTGTCCATCTATTTTAATGGTTGAATAATATTCCATGGTATACATATACCACAGTTTGTTGATCCAATCATGGGTTGATAGGCACTAAGGTTGCTTCCATGGTTTGGCAGTTATGAATTGAGCCACAATAAACATTCTAGTGCAAATGTCTTTGTGGTAAAATGATTTTTGTTCTGGGTAGATACTTAGTAATGAGATTGCAGGTTCAAATGGAAGGTCTCCTTTTAGATCTTTGAGGATTCTCCATACTTCCAATAAGGCTGTGTTAGTTTGCAATCCCACCAGCAGTGTAGAAGTGTTCTCTTCTCTCCACATCCACGCCAGCGTCTGGTGTTTTGGGACTTTGTGATGTGGGCTAATCTTGCTGGGGTAAGGTGATATCTTAGAGCGTTTTTGATTTGCATTTCTCTGATGATTAAAGACAATGAGCACTTTTTCGTGTGTTTGTTGGCTATTTGTCATCCTCAGAGAAGTTTCTGCTGACAGAGAGAGTTGTTTGCACTTTTCTTGTTGTTTAATTTGAGTTCTCTGTAAATTCTAGTTTTCAGGCTTTTGTTAGATCATAGCATGCAAAAATCTTCTCCCATTCCAAAGGCTGTTTGCTTTGCTTGTCTCTTTATATTTATTGAAAAAAATCACTGTATAAGTGGACCCATGCAATTCACACCCATATTGTTCAAGGGTCAACTTTAGAAGGGCTGCACTTGCATTGTTAAATTTATTCCTAAGTATTTTATTCTTTTTGATGCCATTGTAAATAAATTTGTTTTCTTAGTTTTATTTTCATATTGTTTATTATTAGAGTATAGAAATACAATTAATTTTTATATTGATATTGTATCCTGCAACCTTTCTCAACTCCAAGCGATTTTTCTGTGTGTGTGTATTCTTTAGTTTTCCATGTAACTCAGATCATGTCGTCTGTGACATCCAACCTTACCTGTTTCTTTCGAGACTTGATGTTTTTTGTTTCTGTTTTATGCCTAATTATCCTGATTAGAACCTTCAGTAACTGTTAAATAGAAGTGGTGAAAGTGTGTATCTTTGTCTTGTGCCTGATCTTAGGAGGAAAGCTTTCAGTCTTTTACTGCTAAATATTGTATTACTTACTAGTTTTTTGTTTTGTTTTTTAAGACAGAGTCTCAAGCTGTTGTCCTAGGTAGAGTGCTATGGAGTCACAGCTCACAGCAACCTCAAACTCTTGGACTTAAGTGATTCTCTTGCCTCAGCCTCCCAAGTAGCTGGGACTACAGGTTCCTGCCACAACACCTGAATATTTTTGTTGTTGTTGCTGTTGTCGTGTTGTAGCTGGCCAGGCTAGGCTCTGTGTATGTGGTCTGCACCCTACCCACTGAGCTACGGGGCACCATCGTACTTACTAGTTTTTTTAAAAAATTCCCTTTATTTAGGTTGAGGAAAATTCCCTTCTATTCATTGCATTGGAGTTTATCAGGTGCTATTTCTTCATCTACTGAGATTATCATGTAGATTTTGTCCCCTCTTGTATTAATAGGATATATTACGTTGACTTCTGTATGTTGAGCCAATCTTGCATTCCTGGAATAATTCCTGCTGGGTCATAGTGTAAAATCCTATCAATATGCTGTTTTATTCTGTTTCCTTGTATTTTTATTGAGACTATTCACCTCGGTATTCATAAGAAATTTTGGTGTACTGGGAGGCTGAGGCAAGAGAATCGCTTGAGCCCAAGAGTTTGAGGTTGCTGTGAGTTGTGACCCCATGGCACTCTACCAAGGGTGACCTAGTGAGACTGTCTCAAAAGAAAAAAGAAAAGAAATATTGGTCTGTTGCTTTCTTTTCCTGTAATATCTTTCTTTCTTTCATATCCCAGGAATATCAGGCTTGATTAGAATGATTTGGGAAGTGTTCCATCCTCTTTTATTTTTTTAGAAGAAATTTTGAAGGATGATATTAATTCTTAAAACATTTAGTAGAATTTAGCAGTGAAGTAATCTGGTCCTAAGCTTTCTTTTTCAGATATTTTTTGATTACTGACTCAATCTCTTTACTTTTTATATGTTTATTCAGATATTCTGTTTCTTCTTGTGTCAATTTTAATAGTTTATGTGTTTCTAGGCATTTGTCCATTTTAACTAGGTTATTTAATTTCCTAGTGTACAATTGTTCATATTCCTTCATTTTTTTTTTTTTTTTTTTTTTGGTTTTTGGCCACGGCTGGATTTGAACCCACTAACTCCGGCATATGGGACTGGCGCCCTACTCCTTGAGCCACAGGCGCCGCCCGTTCATATTCCTTTATAATCCGTTTCATTTCTGTAAGATCAAGAGTAATATTTCTACTTTCTTTCTTGGTTTTAATAATTTGAGTCTTTCTTTTTGTTGGTTAGTCAGCTAAATTTTGTTGATTTTGTCACTTTTTTGAAAGAGCCAACTTTTTATTCCATTAGTTTTCGGTGTTGTTTTTCTGTTCTCTATATTATTTATTCTTAACTTTGTTATCATCATTATTATTTTTAGACAGTCTTACTCTGTTGCCCTGTGTAGCTTGCTCTAGTATAGCTCACAGCAACCTTAAACTCTTGAGTTTAGGAGGTCCTCTTGCCTCAGCCTCCCATGTAGCTGAGACTATAGGCACCCACCACCACACCTGGTTAGTTTTTTCTATTTTTAGTAGAGACAGGGTCTCACTCTTGCTCATGCTGGTCTTGAACTTCTGAGGTCAAGCAATCCATGCGCTGGGATTATAGGTATGGGCTATCACATCTGGTACAACTTTATTATTTCTTTCCTTCTTACTTTGAGTTTAGTTTGGTTTTCTTTTAAATTTCATAAGATGGAAGATAAATTATCAATTTGAAATAATTTCATTCTTTTTTAATGTAGACATTTACATATAAATGTCCTTCTAATCACTGCCTTAGCACTCTTCCATAGTTTTGGTATGTTGTGTTTCTTATTAAATCATCCTTAAATATTTTCTAATTTTTCTTGTGATTTCTTCATTGACCCATTAGATTTTTAATTTTAAATCTATTTTATTTAATATTCACATTTGTGAATTTTCTATATTTTTTATTACTGATTTTCAGTTTTATTCCATTGTGGTTGAAGGACATACTTAGTATTATTTCAGGTATCTTAAATTTAATGATACTTACTTTGTAGCTAATACCTGGTTTAGCTACAGAATGAAGAATGGTCCTGTACTTGAGAAGCATGTTTTTATTCTGTTTTGGTTGGTTGAAAGTCTCTATAGATGTTAGATGTTTATTAGATGTAGTTGGTTTATAATGATGTTCAAGTCTTCTGTTTTCCTGATGTTTCATCTAGTTCTGTTCATTATTAAAAGTGAGATACTAGAATCTTAACTGTACTTGTTGAAATAGTTCTTCCTTCAAATCTATCTCTTTTATTAATTTTTGGGTTTTATTAGGTGTATTTGTGCTTATAATTGTTAGATCTCATTGATAAATCAACACTTTTATCATTATATAATGTCCTTTGTCTTTTATAACATTTTGTCCTAAAGTATATTTTTCTGATATTAGTATAGCCAGCCACTCTAGCTCTCTTTTGGTTACTGTTTACATAGCTTATTTATTTGGTCCTTTAGTTTCATCTTGATTTTTTTTTGTCTGTGCTGGTAATCTGTGAATTTAAATTAGTGCACTTAGATTTAACATAATGATTGGTAGACTGGTAGGAAGGATTTCTGTCATTTTGTTATTTGTTATCTATATATGGATTTTTTTTTTTTTTTGAGAGGAGGTCTTCTTCTGTCACCCAAGCTGGAGTGCAGTGGCCCGATCATACTTCACTGCAACTCCTGGGCCCCTGTAATCTTTCCATCATAACCTCCCTCATAGCTGGGGCTACAATCATGTGCTTCCGCACTCAACTAATTAAAAAAAAATTTTTTTTTTTTTTTTTTTTTAGAGGTAGCATCTTGACGTGTGGCCCAGGCTGGTCTTAAACTCCTTGACTCAAGTAATCATCCTGTCTTGGGCATCCGTGATGAGCCATCTTGCCAAATCTTATACATGTTTTTTCTCCCTCTGTTTCTCCATTTTTTTTTATGATAATAGGATATTTTCTAGTTTATCATTTTAATTTTCTCTATCTATATATATGCGTATACACATATGATATTTCTTTTTTAATTGTTTTCTTTTTAATTTTGCTTTCGTTTTCAACTGGCTTTCACTCATCTTAGTTTGAAGTTTTTTTTTTTTTCTTTTCTTTCTTTAGCGATTCTCTTGCCCTTTGCCTCTCGAGTAGCTGGGATTACAGGCACCCGCCACAACACCCAGCTTTTTTTTTTTTTTTTGGTAGAGACAAGGTCTCACTCTGGCTCACTCTGGCTCATGCTGGTCTCGAACCTCTGAGCTCAGGCAATCCACCCACCTCGGCCTACCACAACTCTAGGATTATAGGCATGAGTCACCATGCCCGGCCGATATTTCTTTTTTAAAAGTTGTTTTCTTAATGTTTGCCCAGGAGTTACAATTAATATCTTAATTTATAACCGTCTAATTCAGATTACTACTAACTTAACTTTAATAGAATAAAAAACTTTGCTGCTAAATAGCTCAATCTGCCCCTTTTGCTGTTATTGTCATGAATTAAAGTTATGTGTTACATAATGACATTTCCGTCAGTGATAGACCACATATAAAATGGTAGTCCATAAGATTATAATGGACTTGAGGGAGGGGAGTGGGGCCTTGGTGTGTGTCACACTTTATGGGGGCAAGACATGATTGCAAGAGGGACTTTACCTAACAATTGCAATCAGTGTAACCTGGCTTATTGTACCCTCAATGAATCCCCAACAATAAAAAAAAAAAAAAAAAAAAAGATTATAATGGACTTGTGCCTGTATTCCTAGTACTCAAGGAGGCCAAGGCAGGAGGATTGCTTGAGGTCAGGAGTTCCAGACCAGCCTGAATAAGAGAAAGACCCATCTCTACCAAAAATAGAGAAAATTAGCTGAGTGTGGTGGCATGTCCTTATAGTCCCAGCTACTAGGGAGGCTGAGGCAAGAGTATCACTTGAGCCTAGGAATTTGAGATTTTAATGAGCTGTTATAATGCCACTATTCTCTTTACCAAGGCAACAGAGTAAGACTCTGTCAAAAAAAAAAAAAAGATTATAATGGAGTTGAAAATTCCTTTTATCTAGTAATGTCATAGCTGTCATAATGTGGTAGCACTATTACTTTATTTTATTTATTTTGTTGAGACAAAGTCCCACCCTGTGCCCTGAGCAGAGTGCCCAATAAGCCCAGCTTATTTGTGCATGAGATATTCTACCCCTCGCTTTATTATTGTATGTAATAAGAGCTCACTGCAACTCAGACTCGGGCTGTGGGCATCCTACTGCCTCAGCCTCCAGAAGCCACTGGGATTACAGGCACTCGCTCTGGCGCCCGGCTGGGTTTTTCTATTTTTTTGGGAGTCAGGGTCTCACTCTTGCTCAGGCAAGTCTCAGACTCCGGAGCTCAAGCCATTCTCCCTCCTCAGTCTCCCTCAGTGCTGGGATTACAGGCGTGAGCCACTGCGCCCAGCGCACTATTACTTTATTATGTTATTAATTTAGTGTAGCCTAAGTATATGGTGTTTATAAAGTCTATGGTAGTGTACAGTAATGTCCTAACTAAGCCTTCGCAAGTACTACTCATTACTCACTCACTGACTTACTCAGAGCAACTTCCAGTCCCGTGTTTCACATGTGCCCAATAAGCCCAGCTTGTTTGTCCATGAGATATCCTACCCCTCGCTTTGTTATTGTATGTAATTTCATGAAGCCTTCCTTGACCACTCTTACCTAAAATACATTACTCACCCCCACCTGTGCTAATCACTGTTGATCATTACAATGATTAACCTGGCTTTATAATATAGATAAGTATGTAGATGAGGGGGGTCATTATTATCAGCGTTATTTTTATCTATGTTAAGTAACATCTAAGCTTCATTAGGGTCTCTATTCTTCTCTCCTGCTTTATTGAGATATGATTGACAAAAATTGTATATATTTAAAGTAAACAATGTGATGATTGGCATATGTATACATTGTGAAATGATTACCATAATCAAGCTGATTAACATACTCATCTCACATAGTTAACCTATTGTATTTATATCTGTGGTGAGAACACTTAATACCTACTTTTTAAATCACATTTCAGGTATACCGTATAGTATTAACTATAGTCATCATATTTTACATCAGATCTCCAGAACTTATTCATCTTATAATTGATGGTTTGTTGTCTTTGACCAATATTTCCTCATTTCACCCATCAGCCAGCTCCCGGTAACTACCATTCTACTTTGTATTACTATGAGTTTGTCTTTATTTATTTATATTTTTAGAGACAGAGTCTCATTCTGTCACCCTCGGTAGAGTGCCAGTGTGTCACAGCTTGCATCAACCTCCAGCTCTTGGGTTAGGAGATTCTCTTGCCTCAGGCTCCCGAGTAGCTGGTACTACACGTCCCCACCATAAAGCCCAGCTATTTCTTTTGTTGTTGCAGTTTGGCTGGGGCTGGGTTCTAACCCACCACCCTTGGTATGTGGGGCTGGCACCCTACTCACTGAGCCACAGGTGCCACCCATGGTTTGTCTTTAAAAAAAAACCTAAGATTCCAGATATAAGTGATAGCAGATAGCATTTTCTGTGTCTGGCTTGTTTCACTTACTATAATGTTTCACTTACTATAATGTCCTCTAAGATCATCCATATTTTCACAAATGGCAGGATTTTTCTTCTTTTTTAAGGTTCAATTAATATTCTTTGGAGAGTGAATGTGTGTGTGTTTGATGTTTTCTTTATCCATTCATCTGTCAGTGGGCACTTAGGTTGTTTGCATTGAATAGGGTTTTTTTTTTCTTATTTACCAATAATGTATTTCTAGCTTGGATAATAATGCTTTACACAGAGTAGGCTTTCAAATATTTGATCTGATGGTGTCACTGGTAAATCCTATCAAACATTTAAAGAATTAAAACCAATCCTTTGCAAACATTTCTAAGAAATTGAAGAGAATTCATTCTGTGAAGCTACCTTTAGCCAAAGCCAAAGACACTAAACCTGCAATATTCTTTACACATGTGATGCAAAAAAATCTCAATAAAATGCTAGTAAATCAAATTCGCAGCATTTTAAAAGGATTATACATCATGACCAAATGGCATTTACTCCTGAAATGTAAGGATGGTTCAAGACATGAAAATCTATCAGTATAATACAACACATTCACATAATGAAGGAAAAACCCCACATAATCATCTCAGTTGATGCAGAAAGCACATTTGGCAAAATTCAACACTGTGATAAAAACACTCAGCAAATAAGGAATAGAAGGAAACCTCAACATGATAAAAGCCACATATGAAAGCTCTCCAGCAAACATCACATGCAATGGTGAATGACTGAGAACTTTTCCTGCAAGGTGAGGAACAAGACAAGGATACATGTTTCACCACTGTAAAGGAAGGTCTACTCAAAGCACCTAGGCAAGATTAAAAGAAGTAAAAGGCATCCAAATTGGAAAAAGCGAGAAATAAAATACTCTTTCTTCACAGATATGAGTTCATACGTAAAAAATTCTAAAGGGTCCACAAGAAAACTGTTAGAACTAATGAAGGAATTGAGCAAAGTAGCAGGATACAAAGTCAACACACAAAAATCAGTTGCATTTTGAGGAATTTGAAAAGGGTATGTTGAAAAGAATTTCATTCACAATAGCACTAAAAAGAATAAAATATTTAGTAATTAACCAAGAAGGTGGAAAAGTTGGACAATGAAAATTTAAAGTATTGCTGAAAGAAACTAAAGAAGACATTAAATAAATGAAAACATACCTCATGTGCATGGATTGGAAGACTTAATAGTAAGATGTCAATATCATTGAAAGCAATCTGTACTGAAAGGATTCAGTACAATTCCCATTCAAAATCTCAACAACATTTTTTGTAGAAAAAAAGAACCCATCCCAAAACTCATGTGAAATCTCAGGGCATCCTGAATAGCAAAATGTCGAAAAAGAACAAAGTAATAGCACTCAAATTTCCTGATTTCAAAACTTACCACAAAATTCCACTAATTAAAACAGTGCAGTACTTACTGGCATAAAGACAGATAAACAAGGTGGCCATAAAGTTATTTTAAATAAGATATTTAAACTTGCACGTGAACTTTATGGCCACTCTGTATATGTGCCAATGAAGTAGAATAGAAAGCCCAGAAATGAACCTACAGCTATGTGGCCAAGTGATCTTTGATAAGAGTACTGAGGCCATTTCATGGTGAAAGGATAGTCTTCAACAAATGATGCTGGTAAAACTGGATATCCACATGCAAAAAACGAAATTGGACACTTACACAACACCATATATAAAAATTAACTCAAAATGGATCAACAACCTAAATGTAAGGCCTAAAATTATTAAGCTCTTAAAATAAAACATATTGGAAGTGCTTCATGACACTGGATTTGACAAAGTTGTTCAGTTGTGTAAGAAACTATCTTCCAAAGTGGTTGTATCATTTTATATCCACACTGGTAGTAAATGAGAGTTCCTATTGTTCTGTATCCTTGTCAGCATTTGGTGTTGTCAGTGTTCTGGATTTTAGCCATTCTAGTAGGCACATACTAGTATGTCACTGGGGATTTTTTTTTTTTTTTTGGTTTGTTTTTAGAGAGAGGGTTTCACTCTTTTGCCCAGGCTGGAGTGCAGTAGCCTAATAATAGCTCACTGTAACCTCAAATTCCTGGGCGTAAGTGATTCTCTTGGTTCAGCCTCCTGGGTAGCTAGAACTACAGGCACATGCCACCATACCTGGCTAATTTTTTTGTTTTTTGTAGAGACGGGGTCTTGGTATGTGGCCCAGGCTGGTCTGCAACTCCTGGCCTCAAGCGATCCTCCTGCCTCAGCTTCCCAAAGTGCTGGGATTATAGGCATGAGCTACCGTGCCCAGCCAACATGGTATGTCATTGTTTTAATTTGCAATTCTCTAATGACATATGATGAGCATCTATTTATATGCTTATTTGCCATTGTCTTTTATTTGGTGAGGTGTCTTTTTAGGTATTTTTTCTAGTTTTTAATCAGGTGGTTTGTTTTCTTATGGTTGAGTTTTAAGAGTTTTTCGTGTATTTTGGACAATAATTCTATTTTAGATATATGTTTTACAAATGTTTTCTCCCAGTTTGTGGTTTGTGTGCACATTCTCTTGACAGTGTCTTAAGTAGAGCACAGATTTTTCATTTCAATCAAGTCAAGCTTATCAATTTTTGTTTCATGGGTTGCTCCTTAAAAGGTCATTGCTGGACCCAATGTTATCTTGGTTTACTGCTATACTATCTAGGAATTTTATAGTTTCTGCAATACTACTAAGAATTTTATAGTTTTGGATTTTACATTTAGGTCTATTATTCATTTTGAGTTATTTTTTGTGAAAGGGCATAAGGTTTTAGTCTAGGTTCATTCTTTTGCACGTGGATATCCAGGTACAGCACCATTTGTTAAAAAGACTTATCTTTGCTTCACTGTGTTACCTTTGCTTCTTTGTCAAAGATTAGTTGACTATTGACTGACTACACAGATCTCTTGCTGGGTTCTATTCTGTTTCCTTGGTCTGTTTGAAGATGGAATATCACTTTGCTTATTTAGTTCTTTGATAACTCTTGTAGAGTTTTATAGTTTTCCTCATATAGCTCTTGCACATAGTGTGTTAGATTTATACCTACTTGTTTCATTTTTTGCGGGGGGTACCATTGTGGATGGCATTGTGTTTTTCATTTTAAATTCTATGTGTTCATTACTGATTATATAAGAAAGCAGTTGCCGCCGGGCGCCGTGTCTAATGCCTGTAATCCCAGCACTGTGGGAGGCTGAGGCGGGAGGATTGCTTGAACTCACGAGTTCCAGGCTTGACTGAGTGAGAGTGAGACCCTGACTCATGAAAAAAATTGAAAAACTCAGCTGGTTCCTTGGGGAGCGCCTGTAATACCAGTGACTTTGGAGGCTGAGGCAGCAGGATGCCCACAGCCTGAGTCTGAGGTTGCAGTGAGCTACAATGCCACTGTATGTACTCTGCTCAGGGCTAGGGGAGAACTCTGTCTTGACAAAAAAAAAAAAAAAAGAAAGAAAGCAGTTGCCTTTTGTACATTAACCTTATTTCCTTGACCCTTACCATAATTACTCATAATTACTTAGTTTCAGGAATTTTCTTATCTATTTTTTCTTTTTCTACATAGAAAATCACATCATCTGCTAACAAAAAGTTTGATTTCTTCCCAATCATTATACTTTATATTTCTTATTGCATTAGCTAGTACTTCAAGGACAGTGTTCAAAAGGAGTTGTGAGAGGAGAAATCCTTGCTGCTTCAGCCATCTCATCTTCCTGGGAAGTTTTCTAGTTTCTCACTATTAAGTATGACTTCTCTTGTTGTTGTTGAGACAAAGTCTCACTCTGTTGCCCTGGATAATAGAGTGCCGTGGCATCATAGCTTACTGCAACCTCAAACTCTTTGGCTTAAGAGATCCCCCTCTCTCAGCCTCCCAACTAGCTGGAACTATAGGCCCGCCATGATGCTCGGCTAGTTTTACTTTTACTTGAGAAGGGGTCTCACTCTTATACAGGCTGGTCTCAAATTCGTGAGCTCAAATTGCTCCTACCTCTACCTCTCAGAGTGCTAGGATTATAGGTGGGAGCCACCACACTTGGCTTCTAAGTGTAATTGTTAACTGTAGGTTTTTAGTAGATGTTCTTTATCAAGTTGAGGGACTTCTTTGTTTCTAGTCTGCTAAGTTTCTGTCATGAATGGGTATTGGATTTTGTTAAATGCTTTTCCTGTATTTATTGATATGATTATATGATTTTTCTTCTTCAGCCTGTTAATGTGATGAATTCTGTTAACTGACTTTTGAATATTCAACCACCCTTGAGTACCTGGGATAATCCCAATTAGTAATGATGTATAAGTATTCTTACCCATTGTCAGATTTCATTTGCCAATCTTGTTGAAGATTTTTACATTTGTGCTCATGAGAGATATTGGTCTGTAGTCTTCTTTCCTTGTAATATCTTTGTTATTACAAGGAAATGGTCATAGGGTAATGCTGGCCTCATAGAATGAATTAATAGTATTTCCTCTGGTTCTATCTTCAAAAAGAGTGTAGACAAGTGGTATAATTTTTTCTTAAATGTTTAGTAAAATTCACCAGTGAACCTGTCTGGGCCTAGTGTTTTCTATTTGAGAGACAGTTACTGATTCATTTTTTAAAACAGATATAGATGTATTCTAATGATACATAAGTTCTTGTGTAAGTTTTGGCATATTGTATCTTTCAGGGAGTTGGTCCATTTCGTCAAGCTTGTCAGTTTGTGGGCATAGAGTTTTATTCATAATATCCCTTTACTATCCTTATCCCTGGGGTCTTTAGTGATACCCCATCTTCTATTTCTGATATTAATAATTTGTGTCTTCTTTTTTTCTTATCCTGGATAAGAGGCTTATTGATTTTTTTTTTTTTTTGAGACAGAGTCTCACTATGTTGCCTTTGATAGAGTGCTGTCGCATCACAGCTCACAGCAACCTCCAACTCTTGGGCTTAAGCGATTCTCTTATCTCAGACTTCCAAGTAGCTGGGACTACAGGCGCCTGCCACAACGCCTGGCTATTTTTTTTTTTCAGTTGTCATTGTTGTTTAGCTGGCCTGGGGCTGGATTTGAACCTGTCAGCCTCCGTGTATGTGGCTGGTGCTGTAACCACTGTGCTATGGGCGCCGAGCCAAGGCGTATTGATTTTATTGATCTTTTCAAAAAACCAGGTTTAGGTTTTGTTGATTTTCTCTAAGTGACTTTCTGTTTTCAATTTCCTTAATTTCTGCTCTAATTTGTATTTCTTTTCTTTTGCTTATGAGACTTAGATTACTGATTTTAACTAATTCCTCTTATCTAATACATGTATTGGGTGCTCTAAGATTCCCTGATAATACTGCATTTGCTAAAGCCCCCAAAGTTTGATGTTGTACAGTCATATTCAGCATTCCAACATTTTGGTTAACAATGGACAGCATTACAGTGGTGGTCTCATAAGAATATAATGGAGCTGAAAAATTCCTATCATCTAGTGACACCATAGCCATTGTAACATCATAGTGCAACGCATTATGTGTTTGTTGGTGTAATGTTTTGTCTTGTTGAACCTGAAGCTGAAATTGCCCCCAAAGCTGTGCCCCAGGAGTTCCAACAAGGGGATGCCCCAAACCTTTCTGAGATGGATCTGCTTGGGATTCCAAAGAACTAAATGCCAGGGTGATGAGTACGAAAGCATGTATTATAGGAACTTACTCACAGAAGGCCACAGCAATCCTCAGGACAGAGAGAAAAGGGGTGTTCTGGGCAGCGCCTGTGGCTCAGTGAGTAGGGCGCTGGTCCCGTATACCGAGGGTGGCAGGTTCAAACCCAGCCCCGGCTGAACCGCAACCAAAAAATAGCCGGGCGTTGTGGTGGGCGCCTGTAGTCCCAGCTACATGGGAGGCTGAGGCAACAGAATCGCCTAAGGCCAAGAGCTGGAGGTTGCTGTGAGCTGTGATGCCACGGCACTCTACCAAGGGTGACAAAGTGAGACTCTGTCTCTAAAAAAAAGAAACAGAAAAGATGTGTTCTACCTAGGTGTGTTCATGGTGAAGGGGTCAGAATTTTTATAAGGGTTTAGAGAATTTGGCTCAGAGCTGGAGCTAGTATTTTTTCAGTGTTTTTGAGCAACAACTTAGATACTTTTATCAGTGCCTGAGAATGTTTAAGGCCTCAGTTTGGGTTCGAGCCTGCTAGGAAAAACCTGTCGTGCTAGGTTGCAGAGTGGTCAAGGCACTCTGTGATTTTTGATGAGAACAGAGACTGAAAGTCAGGAACTGGGAGATCCTACATGTAAACAAAGTTAATATAATACTTGATAATAAATGACCATGCTCCTGGCTCATGTATTTACTATACTATACTTTTTATTGTTATTTTAGAGTGTACTCCTACTTATAAAAAAATGTTAACTGTAAAATAAAGCTTTGGTGCATCCTTTAGGAGGTATCGCAGAAGAAGGCATTATTATCATTGGAGATGACAGCTTCACACATGCGAGTGCCCCGAAGACCTTTCAGTGGGGCACGATATGGAGATGGAAGACACCGATTCTTTTTTCAGTTTTTTTATTGCTACCTAATAATTATACATATTTATGGGGTACATGTGATATTTTGATAATGCATACAATGTGTAATGATCAAATAAGGGTAATTAGGATAGCCGTGACCTCAAACAGTTACTTCTTTGTGTTGGGAGGATTCTAAGTCTTCTCTTCTAGCTATTTTGAAATCTGCAATAAATTACTGTCTACTATCGTTACTACTACCTGTGCTATTGAACTTTTTCCTTTTCTCAAATTGTATTTTTTTTTAGAGACAGAGTCTCACTTTATGGCCCTTGGTAGAGTGCCGTGGCATCACACAGCTCACAGCAACCTCCAGCTCCTGGGCTTAAGCGATTCTCTTGCCTCAGCCTCCCGAGTAGCTGGGACTACAGGTGCCCACCATAGCACCTGGCTATTTTTTTGTTGCAGTTTGGCCTGGGCTGGGTTTGAACCCGCCACCCTCGGCATATGGGGCTGGCGCCCTACTCACTGAGCCACAGGCGCCGCCCTCACATTGTATTTTTATGCCCATTAACCAACCTGTCTTCATGCTCCCACATCCTTCCCAGCTTCTGGCAACCATCATTATACTTTCTACCTCCATGAGATCTGCTTGTTCAGCTCCCACATATGAGTGAGAACATGTGATATTTGTCTGTCTTCACCTGGCTTATTTCACTCAACATAATGACTTCCAGTTACATCTATGTGGCTGCAAATCACAGGATTTTTTCTTTCTTTTTTTTTGTTGCCCTTAGTAGAGTGCCATGGTGTCATAGCTCACAACAACCTCAAACTCCTAGGCTCAAGCAGCCCTCTTGCTTCAGCCTCCTGAGTAGCTGGGACTACAGGTGCCTGCCACAGCACCTAGCCGTATTTAGAGACAGAGTTTCACTCTTGTTCAGGCTGGTCTTGAACTCCTGAGCTCAGGCAATCCACCTGCCTCAGCCTCCCAGAGTGCTAGGATTACAGGCATGAGCCACCACATCCCGCAGGATTTTTTCTTTGTATTTATCCATTCATCCATTGATATACATTTAACTTGATTCCATATTTTGGCTATTGTGAATAGTACTTCAATTAATGTAAACATGGAAGTATAGGTACCACTTCGATATACTGATTGCCTTTCTTTAAACACGTACCCAGCAGTGGGATTGCTGGATCACATGGTAGTTCTATTTTTAGTTTTTTGAGGAACCATCATACTATTTTCTATAATGGGTATACTAATTTACTTTTTCAGCATACTACTGTCTTTGCCAATGTCTTTTTTTTGTCTTTTTAATAATAGCTATTTTAACTGGGGTGAGATTATATTTCATTGTGGTTTTGATTTGAATTTCCCTTATGATTAGTGATTTTTTCATATACTTCTCGGCTATTTGCATGTCTTCTTTTGAGAAATGTCTGTTCAGATCATTTGCCCATTTTTAAATCAGATTATTTTGGTTTTTGTTGTTTGAGTTCTTTTGACTTGATGTAATTCCATTTGACTATATTTGTCTTTGTTGCCGTGCTTTTGTGGTATTATGTAAAAAATCTTTGCCCAGACCATGGTCATGAAGCATTTCTCCAATTTGTATTCTAGTAGTTTCACTTATATTTAAGTCTTTAATCCAGGTTTATTTGACTTCTGCATATGGTGAAAGATAGGGGATAAATTTCTTTCTTCTGCTTATGGCTACCTGGTTTTCTCAGTATCATTTATTTAATGGAGTGTCTTTCCCAGATGTATGTTCTTTTTTTTTTTTATTAGATAATAGCTGTGTACATTAATAAAATCATGGGGTACAATGTGCTGGTTTTATATACAATTTGAAATGTTTTCATCAAACTGGTTAACATAGCCTTCATGGCATTTTCCTAGTTATTGTATTAAGACATTTATATTCTACACCTAGTAAATTTCACATGTACCCTTGTAAGATGCACCATAAGTGTGGTTCCACCTATTACTCACCCTCCACCCATCCTCCCCCTTCCCCTCCCCTCCCTCTCCCCTTTCCCCTTCTTCTTGGGCTATAATTGGGTTATAGCTTTCACAAGAAAGCTTTTCACATTTTCTTCTATTCTTGAGATGCTTTGCTAAGAAGAATATGTTCCAGCTCCATCCATGTAAACATGAAAAAGGTAAAGTCTCCATCTTTCTTTAAGGCTGCATAATATTCCATGGTGTACATACACCACAATTCATTGATAATTCATAGGTCGATGGGTACTTGGGCTTATTCCATGACTTAGCAATTATGAATTGGACTGCAATAAACATTCTGGTACATATATCTTTGTTATAATGTGATTTTTGGTCTTCTGGATATCTACCTAGTAGAGGAATTGTAGGATCCAATGGCGGGTCTATTTTTAGAACTCTTAAGTGTTCTCCAAACATCTTTCCAAAAGTAACATATTACTTTGCATTCCCACCAGGAGTGTAGAAGTGTTAAGTGTTCCCTTTTCTCCATATCCACGCCAACATCTCTGGTTTTGGGATTTTGTGATGTGGGCTAATCTTACTGGAGTTAGATGATATCTCAAAGTAGTTTTAATTTGCATTTCTCTGATTTTAAGGATGATGAACATTTTTTTTCATGTGTATGTAGGCCATGCACCTGTCTTCTTCAGAGAAGTTTCTCTTCAAGTCCCTTGCCCTACCTAAGAAGGGATCACTTGTTCTTTTCTTGCTAATACATTTAAGTTCTCTGTTGATTCTGGTTATTAAATCTTTATTGGTGACATAACCTGCAAATATCTTCTCCCATTCTGAGGGCTGTCTGCTTGCTTTACTTACTGTGTTCTTGGCTGTGGAGAAGCTTTTTAGTTTGATCAGGTCCCAGTAGTCTATTTTTGATGCTGCTTTTGATTGTCCAGGGGGGTCTTCCTCATAAAATATTCGCCCAGGCAGATTTTTTCAAGAGTTTTCCCTGCACTTTCTTCTAGTATTTTCATGTCTTAAGTTTAAATCTTTAGCCAGTGAGAGTCTATCTTAGTTAATGGTGAAATGTGTGGGTCCAGTTTCAGTCTTCTACAGGTCGCCAGCCAGTTCACCCAGCACCATTTGTTAAATCGGGAATCTTTTCCCCACTGAATGTTTTTAATTGGCTTGTCAAAGATCAAATAATGATAAATAGCTGGGTTCATCTCTTGGTTCTCTATTCTGTTCCAGACATCTACTTCTGTTTTTGTGCCAGTACCATGCTGTTTTGATCATTATCGATTTATACTATAGTCTGAGGTCTGAGAGTGTAATTCCTCCTACTTTGTTTTTATTTTTGAGTAATGTCTTGGCTGTTCGAGGTTTTTTCTGATGCCATATAAAACGAAGTTTTATTTTTTTGAGATCTTTAAAGTATGACAGTGGAGCTTTAATAGGGATTGCATTAAAATGGTATATTGCTTTGGGTAGTATGGACATTTTAACAATGTTGATTCTTCCCAGCCATGAGCATGGTATGTTTTTCCATTTGTTAACATCTTCACCTATTTCTTTTCTTAGAGTTTCATAGTTGTCTTTATAAAGATCTTTCACGTCTTTTGTTAGGTAAACTCCCAGTATTTCATCTTCTTTGGCACTACTGTGAATGGAATAGAGCCCTTGACTGTTTTTTCAGCTTGACCATTGTTAGTATATATAAAGGCTACCAATTCGTGAGTGTTGTTTTTGTAACCTGAGACACTGCTGTATTCCTTGATCACTTCCAAGAGTTTTGTACCAGAATCCCTGGGGTTTTCCAGATATACAGTCATATCATCTAGGAAGAGTGAAAGTTTGATCTCTTCTGACTCTATATGGATACCTTTGATCGCCTTTTCTTGCCTAATTGTGATGGCTAAGACTTCCATTACAATGTTAAAGAGCAGTGGAGACAATGGGCAACCTTGCCTGGTTCCTAATCCGAGTGGAAATGATTTCAATTTAACTCCATTCAATACGATGTTGGCTATGGGTTTGCTGTAGATGGCCTCTATCAGTTTAAGAAATGTCCCTTCTATACCAATTTTCTTAAGTGTTCTGATCATGAAAGGATGCTGGATATTATCAAAAGCTTTTTCTGCATCAATTGAGAGAATCATATGGTCTTTGTTTTTTAATTTGTTTATGTGCTGAATTATATTTATAGATTTACGTATATTGAAGCAGCCTTGAGATCCTGGGATAAAACCCACTTGGTCATGGCGTATAATTTGATGTGTTGCTGGATTCTGTTAGGATCTTGTTGAATATTTTCACATCAATGTTCATTAGTGATATTGGTCTATAATTTTATTTTTTTTGTTGGGTCTTTACCTGGTTTGGGGATGAAGGTGATGTTTGCTTCATAGAATGTGTTGGGTAGTATTCCTTCTTTTTCTATATTTTGGAAAAGGTTGAGTAATATGGGTACTAATTCCTCTTTAAAGGTTTGCTAGAATTCTGACGTGAAGCCATCTGGTCTTGGGGTCTTCTTTTTAGGGAGATTTTATATGGTTGAGGCTATTTCAGAACTTGATATGGGCCTGTTCAACATTTCCACTTGATTCTGGCTAAGTCTTGGAAGGTGACGTTCTTACAAGTATTGGTCTATTTCCTTCAGATTTTCATATTTCTGAGAATATAGTTTTCTTGTAATATTCATTAAGGATTTTTGAATTTCTGAGGAGTCTGTTGTTAGTTCATCTTTGCTATTTCTGATTGATAAATTTATAGAGATTTTACTCTTTTTTCCTGGTTAGATTAGCCAAAGGTTTATCTATTTTATTAACTTTTTCAAAAAACCAACTGTTTGATTTATTGATCTGTTGTGTAATCCTTTTGTTTTCAATTTCATTTAATTCTGCTCTCGTTTTGGTTATTTATTTTCTTCTGCTGGGTTTGGGTTTGGAATGTTCTTCCTTTTGCAATTGCTTGAGATGTCCCATTAAGTTGTTAACTTCCTCTCTTTCCGTTCTCTTGAGGAAGGCTTGCAGTGCTATAAATTTCCCTCTTAGAACTGCCTTTGTGGTATCCCAGAGGTTCTGATAATTTGTGTCTTCATTATGGTTTTGTTCCAAAAATTGGTAATTTCCTTCTTAATCTTGTGTATGACCCAGCTATGATTCAGCATAAGGTTATTTAGCTTTCAAGTTTTTGAATGAGAATGCAGATTTCTGTTGTTACTTTTATTCAACTTTTATTCTATGATGGTCCGGGAAGATGCAAGGAATAATTTCTATTCTTTTAAAATTGCTGAGGTCAGACTTGTGACCTAAGATGTGATCGATTTTGGAGTATGTTCCGTGGGCTGATGAGAAGAATGTGTATTCAGTTTTGTTAGGATGAAATAAATATTCTGTAGATGTCTGTTAAATCCAAATGTTGAATGGTTAAGTTTAAATCTAAAATTTCTTTGCCTAGCTTCTTATTGGAGGATCTATCCAACACTGCCAAAGGAGTGTTAAAATCTCTGACTATTATGGAGCTGGAAGAAATCAAATTGTTCATGCCTGTTAGATTCTCTCTTATAAATTGAGGCACATTCTGGTTGGGTGCATAAATAATAATAATTGAAATCTCATTGAGTATTACCCTTAACAAATATGAAGTGATCATCCTTATCCTTCCTTACTTTTCTTGGTTTAGAACAACAAAAAATTGTATCTGCGAATAAAATTGCAACACCTGTTTTTTTCTGCTTTCCGTTTGCCTGGAATATAGATGACCATGCCTTCACCCTGAGTCTATATTTCTTTTAAGATAAGATGAGATTCTTGTTGCAGCAGATATCTGGCCTGAGTTTCTGTATCCAGTCAGCCAACCTGTGCCACTTTAGAGTACAATTTAAGCCATTCACATTAATTGAGAATATTGATAAGCCTGGTAGAATTTTGGGTATCAAGGTTTTCGAAAGTCCAGTGGACATGTTTAATCCTTTCGCCAATGTGGAAGTTGGAATTTGATCAAAAGTTTCAGAGTGAGTTTACTTTTGTGGTGAAGGATTGCTCTGGTCATTATGGAGGAAAGGTCTGAGAATATCCTGGAGAACTGGTTTAGTTATGGCAAATTTCTTCAACATGTAAATGTCATTAAAGTATTTAATTTCTCCATCATAAATGAAACTCAGTTTAGCTGGATACAGGATCTGGGGTTGAAAGTTACTTTGTTTTAGGAGATTAAAAGTTGATGACCACCCTAAGCTTCAGCAGAGAGATCTGTAGTCATTCTAATATTCTTCCCTTTGTAGAAAGTTAGGGTTTTCTTATGTCTGGCTGCTTTCAGAATTTTCTCCTTCACATTAACTTTAGTTATGATGTGTCTGGGGGTTGCCTTATTCAGGTTGAGTTGTGCTGGGGTTCTGAAACTGTCTGCTATCTGAATTTCAGAATCTCTTGGCATGTCTGGAAAGTTCTCCTTCATAATCTCATGAAGAAGGGCCTCTGTGCTTTGTGAAGCAACTTCGTCGCCTTCAGGAATTCCTATAAGGCGAATATTAGTTTTCTTTGAATTATCCCAGAGCTCTCTGAGGGAATGATCCATTTTTGCTCTCCATTTCTTTTCCTCTTCGAGGCTTGGGAGCATTCAAAAGCTTTGTCCTCAATATCAGAAATCCTTTCTTTTGCTTGCTGCATTCTGTTACTGAGAGATTATACTGTATTTCTCAGATCTTTGAGGGCTGCAAATTCTTGTCTCAATGTGTCAAAATCTTTGGTGATTTTGTCTTTGAATTCATTGAATTCTTGGGACAACTTTTGAATTGCTCCTTGAATTTCTAATTCCAACTTTACCTCCATTCTGTTAATCTTTTTTGCAATCCAAACTCTGAATTCAATTTCTGACATCACAGCCATTTGTCTGTGAATGGGATCTTCAGTTGTGTACACCGTATCGTTCCTTGGGGGAGTTGATCTACTCTGGTTACTCATGTTACCGGAGTTTTTTCTCTGATTCTGCCCATGATTATTTTACACTGTTTGGCTAGATGAGAAGATAAGGTGAAGTTGGGTTGTGGGGCTCCTGGAGTAGTGATTAACCAGCCCTTTGCCCAAGAGCTTGTGAGTGGTGTCTGTACCTTTTCCCCTAGAGCTTTGCAAAGGACCTGTACTGTGCTACGGCCTGAGACACTGGGGACTTACTTGGTGTGGTGGGGCTAAGTGGCTCTGTCTTGTTTTAAGCTGGTCTCTGTCCTACCCTAGTGTATTAGTTACTCTGGGTTGAAATCTCATCTGTGGAGAAATACCAGCAATTAAGTCACCCCACCCCCCAACTCCCCCAGGGGCAAGAACTAGAAAAGGAAAATCAAACCTTCCCACAACCACATACCCAGGGTACCACTTTGGATAGTCTTCGGGTGATTGGTCCAGTTCGAGAGGTCCAAATCAATTGTCCCGGTCAGCACCTGGTCTCAAGTGAGGGCGTTCAAAAGGTCTCTGGCAACTAAATAATAGGGTCTGCTGGCAGCTCGAGTGTGACTCGTTCTGGTGCTCTGTGGAGTCAGAAGGACCCCCCAGCAAATGAATTAGTCTGGAAAGGTTGATGCCTTCTTCCCCACCTTGCACCTCTGTCACCCCCAGTCACTGGTAACCCTGCAGGGCTATGACCCAGTTCCCGCCAATGAGCAGATGCTCCAGGGTTTTGAGCCTGCCTGAGTCACAGAGAGATCTTATGTCTTCTCGCCCAGGCCTCCACACTTTGCCACCATCCAGCAGGGGAAGCTGAGGCCTGACAACCTTGGGTGGTTAATGGAAGGTGGTGTGGTTCACTCAGTTCCAGTCCTGCCCCTGATTGATGCTGGTGACACTTATATTTGTGCAGAATTTGTGATTCTGTCCTGGGTATATTCCCCTGTGGACCAGGTACTGTTTGAGTTCACAGAAACTGTGACTCAGCCCTGGTCTGTGCTGCTACTAGGAGCTGGTGTTTCTATCTCCCCTACAGTCTGTGTTGGGGTGGGTGGGGTTAGAACTCACACTCGGCTTGGAGTTCCAGCCTTGGTCTGCCTGCCTTTGTCTCAGCTATGATCCCCTGAGGGCCGGGTGTTTCTTAGGCTCACTAAAGCAGTCCTAGTGCAGCTCTGCCCTGGGAGTATGCTGTCTCTGCGCACATGTCTTCAATTCTCTGTTCTGTTGCACTGTGCCCAGGCTGATACTGCCTCATGCATACCCTTTGCTCACTATTCTGCCAGTGTCTGCCACTGGAGAAGATGCCCAGCTTCCTCTGTTTGCCCCGAGAGACCAGGAGTGTCCTTCCAAAATGTCCCCTGGGGTGTGAGCCCTGTTGTTCCTGTTGCTGCTCTGTGCTGGGGGCACCGCCTCTCCCCTTCTCATATGGTTCCTTCAGTCCACTGTTTTCTCCCTATCCCTGTGCCGTAGAATCAGCACAGACCTGCAATAGCCCATGCCCTGTCCAAAACCTCTTTGGAGAAAATGCCCAAGCATCTGCCTTCCACAGGGGACAGGCTTCAAGACCTTGGGGTGAGAGTGGAGGGGAGTGCTGGGAGTTCAGAATTGCAGGTACAGAATATATATAGTTTTATACAGTTTTATGCCTGGCAGGAGAGTGTCATGGTACCCTAGTAGGGAAAGGAGTTCCGGTTTTTAGAGGGTCTCTCCCATGGAATAAAATGGGAGGATGTTTGAACTCTGCTCGCTTGAAAGTATAGTTAGAAAGTATACTGCCAGCCGTTCTCATGGGGGAGGGGACTTCCGTCTGCTTGGCAATGGATTTTGTACCTATTGTTTGTATCCTGGGGGTTGCAGCTTGCCTCAGTGGGGTTGATGTGCATTCTTCAACCTTCTCTTTTGGCTCAGCTCCAAACCATCAGCTTACTTGCTAAACTTCTATTTTAAGTTTCTTTCTGGATGGGAACCTGTGTGGAAAGCTGGTTCTAGTTGGCCATCTTGCCTCTGCCCCACCATGTATGTTCTTGATGCATTTAGTAAGATGGTGACAGTAATGATTCTGGCCCCTGTAATAGGGCTAAACTAATATTTCTGTCTTAGTTTTTAACAAAAAAGTTTAGAAAGTAAAAAAATACAAACATTTAATAGAAAAAAGTTTATGCGGGATGTCCATGAATTTCCTGTGCAATTTAAAATAGTTGTAACTTTGTAAGTATATGTGATAGAATCTGTAAAAAGGATTAGAAAGAAGAAACATTTACATTTTTATTGTTCTTGTTAAGTTTCAACTTGTCCATTACCATTACTATACAAAGGGTAATACGATTCTGTAGTTCTCCGAAAAACATTTTCTTTTCTTGTTTGTTTGTTTTTTTTTTTTTTTGAGATAAAGTCTAACTTGGTCACCCTCGGTAGAGTGCCATGGTGTGTTAGCTCACAGCAACCTCAAACTCTTGGGCTCAAGTGATTTTCTTGCCTCTGGCTTCCAAGTAGTTGGGACTACAGGTGCCCACCATAACTCCCAGCTATTTTTTAGAGACAGGGGTCTCACTTTTGCTCAGGCTGGTCTCAAACTCATGAGCTCTGGCAATCCACCTGCCTCAGCCTCCCAAGTGCTGGGATTACAGGCATGAGCCACCACACCCAGCCTCCAAAAACATTTTCAAGCTAGTTTTCAATAATAACAGCAATCACATTAGTTATCCTAATTTGCAGGTCTTCTAAAGATGAGGTTTTGGTTGAAGATACATTCATTTTCATGTGTCCCCATAGAAAGCAATCCAGTGGAGTCAAAGCTGGAGAACGTGGAGGTCAAAAAAAATGGTCCACCTCTTCCAACCCATCTGTGAGGGAATTTCTCATGTAGAAACTGTCTAACATGCAAAGCAAAATGACAAGGAACACCATTGTGTTCAAACACTGTGTTCTCTATCAGTCCTAATTGTTCAAGCTAAAGAATAAAATAATTTTGTAGCATTTCTAAATAGCTATCACCATTAACAACACATCCTTCAAAAAAGAAAAGCCCTATGACTCGATTTTTTCCTCAAAGAACACTAAATATTAACTTTGGGAGAATCTCTTTCGTGTTCAACAGACTTGGGGATTTTTAGTTCCCCACAAACGGCAATTATCCCTGTTGACCTTGCCACTAATGTGGAATATTGCTTCATCGGAGAACATGAAATTACTCAAAAAGGCATCATTTTTGCTAATTTCACTGAACTGGTGGCAGAAAGTTAGACATGCATGATAATCCTCTTCTAACAGCATTTGATGCACTTGAACTTTGTATGCTGTCATGTGAAGTCTTGTCTGCAGATGTTACGCACAGTAGACTTTGAAAGCCTCAGCTCTAGTGATGCCGGTCTTAATGACTTTCTTGGACTTGCCTCAAAGTTTCTGCTACAGATGATATGGTTTTTTCACGAATACGTGGCCTACCAGACTGTGGTTTATCTTTGACAGAACCTATGTCTTTGCATTCCACTTGGGTATGGAATTCCTGTGTGGTGCTTCTTTCTGGTAGTGAGTTCTAAACCTTCTTTGGACAGCAGTGGTAGATTTTAGTTTAACAACCAAAGAATGCAACTTACTTTCTCTTCTGGTGAAACCATGAACCAACAATAGTTCTTAAAAATAAGACATTTTAAAATTAAACTTCTAAAAATAAAATTTCTAAAGACAAAGAAAAAAACAAGATACTTCAAGCTTTCTAGTCCTTTTTACAATATATTTACAGAGTTACAACTATTTTATTTTATGTATTTATTTTATTTTATTTTATTTAGTTTTTTGAGACAGAGTCTCACCTTGTCACCCTTGATAGAGTGCTGTGGCATCATAGCTCACAGCAACCTTGGGCTCAAGCTCAAACTCTTGGGCTCAAGTGATTCTTTTGCCTGAGCTTCCAGAGTAGCTGGGTCTACAGGCGCCCACCACAACACCCAGCTATTTTTAGAGATGGGGTCTCCCTCTAGCTCAGGCTGGTCTCGATCCTGTGAGCTCAGGCAATTCACACTGCTTGGGCTCCCAGAGTGCTGGGATTACAGACGTTAGCCACCATGCCCAGCCAGTTACAACTATTTTAAATTGCACGTGAACTTTATGGACACTTTATAGAAAAAGGATATGAAGAAGGTACATACTTTTATATGGCCCTATAATGTGTTTGTGGTTTTAAACAAAGTTTAAAAAATTAAAAAGTTTATAAAATGATGGCTTGGCACCCGTACCTCAGTGGTTAAGGGTGCCAGCCACATGCACCTGGGGTGGTGGGTTCAAACTTGGCCCCAGGCCAGCTAAACAACAATGACAGCTGCAACAAAAAATAGTCAGGTGTTGTGGGCGGCTGTAGTCCCAGCTACTTGGGAGGCTGAGGCAAGAGAATCACTTAAACCCAAGAGTTTAAGGTTGCTGTGAGCTGTGACACCATGGCACTCTACTGAGGGTGACATAATGAGACTCTGTCTCAAAAAAAAAAAAAGTTAATAAAATGAAAATGTTATAGTAAGCTAACTTTAATAATTTATTACTGAAGAAAAAAATTTATAATAAATTTGCTGTGGTATAGTATACTGTGCCATGTTTATTCAGAGTCTGTAGTAGTTTACAGTTATGTCATAAGCCTTCACGTACACTTACCACTCACTCAGTGACTTACCCAGAGCAACTTCGAGTCCTGCAAACTCTATTCATACAGGTATACCATGTTTTTATCTTTTATAGCTTACTTTACCATCTTTTGTTTAGATATATTTATACTACAGTTATCTACAGTATTCAGTATAGTAACATGCTGTAAAGGTTTGTAGCCTAGGAGAATTCGGCCATACCATGTGGTAGCCTATGCTATCTAGGTTTAAGTACACTTTGTGATATTCATATGACAGAATCACCTAACAATGCAATTCTTAGACCGGTGGCCCCCAACCTTTTTGGCACTGGGACCAGTTTCATGGAAGATAATTTTTCTATGGACTGAGGGTCGGGTGGGGGGATGATTTCAGAATGATTCAAGTGCATTACATCTCCACCTCAGATCATCAGGCACTAGACTCATCATGTGCGTAGTTTTCATAGGGTCCACACTCCTATGAGAATCTAGTGCCTGCACTCATTTGCAGGAGGTGGAGCTCAGGTGGTGATGGGTGGTGGATAACAGCTGTAAATAACAGATGACACTTTGCTCATTTGAACTGTCCGCTGCTCACCTCGTGCTGTGCAACCTGTTTTATAACAGGACATGGACCAGTATCAGTTCTCAACCTGGGTATTAGGGACCACAGTCTCAGACTCTATCTCTGTTGTGAAGTGATGTATGACTATATTTTCAATTTCTTCAAAATATTAAAAAAAATTTTTTTTAGATTTTGTCTTTGACTCTTGTTTTATTTGGAAATGTACTGTTTAATCTCCCAGCATTTTGGGGTTTTCTACCTGTCTTTTTGGTACTGGTTTAAAGTTTAATTCCATTGTGATCTGAACACAGATGATGTTGTTTTGTATTCTTTTTTTTTTTGAGACAGAGCCTTAAGCTGTCACCCTGGGTAGAGTGCTATGGCATCACAGCTCACAGCAACCTCCAACTCTTGGGCTCAAGGATTCTCTTGCCTCTGCCTCCCAAGTAGCTGGGACTATAGGTGCCTGCCACAACACCCGGCTATTTTTTGGTTGCAGCCGTCATTGTTGTTTGGCAGGCCCGGGCTGGCTTTGAACCCACCAGCTCAGGTGTATGTGGCTGATTGCCTTAGCCACTTGAGCCACAGGTGCCGAGCCAGCCCCAGAATATGTTCTATCTTATAAGTATTCCATATAAGCTTGATGAGAATGTGTATTATGCTTTTGCTGGATAAAGTAGTATATAGAGATGTGTCGAGGTTCCAAGAGGACCCCAACCCAGGGTGGGAGCCCAAGAGTTTGAGGTTTTTTTGTTTTTTTGAGACAGAGTCTCAAGCTATCACCCTGGGTAGAGTGCTGTGGCATCACAGCTCACAGCAACCTCCAGCTCTTGGGCTTAAGTGATTTTCTTGTTTCAGCCTCCCAAGTAGCTGGGATTACAGGTGCCTGCACAATGCCCAGCTATTCGTATTTTGGTTGCAGTTGTCATTATTGTTTAGCTGGCCTGGGCCGGGTTTGAGCCCCAGTGCATGTGGCTTGTGCATGCTCACAAGCTTGGTGCATGTGGCTGGCATGTAACCACTGTGCTACAGGTGCTGAGCCAGAGTTTGAGGTTGATGTGAATTATGACGCCATGGCACTCTACCAAGGACAACAAAGTAAGACTCTGTCTCAAAAAAATAAAAAACAAAAGTCAGAGTTAGATAAAATTTTCAGAAGTATTACAGTTTCATCCCTATTTCTCATTCCTTTTCCCCAATTTTTATTTTTTACCTATCTTCCCTCATTCCCTGTGGATAACCAGTCTCATTCATTTCTGACTTATCTTCCTTATCTTGCACAAGTAGCAAATATGTACGCACACAAACACACACGTATGTATTAAAGATAAGGTCTCACTCTGTTACTCAGGCTGGAGTATAGTGGGATGATCATAGTTCATTGCAACTTCGAACTCCTAGGCTCAAGAGATCGTTGCCGCAGCCATCTGTAGTCACCTGTAGCTGGGACTACAGGTGTGCCAGCTTGCCTGGCTCATTTTTCTTTTTTTGTAGAGACAGGGTCTCACTTGTGCTCAGTCTGGTCTCAAACTCCTGGCTTCAAGCGATCTTCCAATCTCAGCTTCCCAAAGTGCTAGGATTACAGGTATGAACTTTTTTGTACAGCCAATATTTAGATTTTTAATTCAATTGGAGTTTGTTTTTAAGAATGACATTAAGTATAGATCTAATTTTATGTTTTCCCAAATGACTTTTCCAAATGACCAGGTAGTTACAGCATCATTTACTTTAAAAATCCATTTACCCTCAGTGGGTAGGGTGCCAGCCACATACACCTAGGCTGGTGGGTTCAAATCCAGCCTGGGCCAGCTAAAACAACAATGACAACTGCCAACAACGACAATAAGAACAAAATGGCCGGGCTTTGTGGTGGGTGCCTATAGTCCCAGCTACTTGGGAGGCTGAGGCAAGAGAATTGCTTAAGCCCGAGAGTTAGAGGTTGCTGTGAGCTGTGATGCCATGGCACTCTACCCAGGGCGACAGCTTGAGACTCTGTCTCAAAAAAAAAAAAAAAAAATCCATTTGGCTCTTTCTTCTGTACTTGAGTTTATTTCTAGGCTTTCCATGTGTCAGTCAGTACCACACTTTTAATTGTGGAGACTTCATAATGTGTTTTCAAGTCTGAGAAGACCAGTAGTCACTGATTTTCTTTTTTGGTGTTTTCTTGTGGCTATTTTTGCATATTTGCTTTTCCATTTAACTTTAGTATCACCATGCCTGTTTTTTCAAAGTTGGTGTTTTTAGTGTGATTGTTTTAAATTTGTAAATTAACTTAGGCAGAACTGACATCTTTATAATGTTGAGTCATTCTGTCCAGGTGTACTTTTTTAAGTCTACTTTTATGTAGGGATATTTCAAATTTTTCTTTGTAGAGATTTATGTATTTCTTAAGTTTATTTCTAAGTATTAAATCTTCTTTATTGCTGTTGTAAAAGGGGTTTTCCTACCATTATGCCCTTTCATATTTTATCATTTGTTTATGTGAAAGCTGTTAACATTTGTATTAATTTTATATCCTTCTATTTTAGTGAATTTTTTTGAGATAGGGTCTTGCTCTCACATACACACACATATATATAATATATAAGATATATATAATTAATATATGTTAATAATATATTATAATTAATAATATATATGTATATATAATATACCTATATATGTATATTATATTATATTAAAGATAGGGTCTCACTCTGTTACTCAGGCTGGAGTGTAGAGGGACAATCATAGCTCACTGCAGCCTTTAACTCCTGGGCTCAAGTGATCCTCCTGCCTCCGCCACCTGAGTACCTAGGACTACAGACACGTTAAGAAAAGCCTTGCTAAAGTAACAGAAAAAAAAATCTCCACAATTTCGCTCAGTAACAGCTAAGTCCTCTCTGAGCACTCTTGCTAGCAGGTACCCCACACAGCGTTCTCTTTTCAGAGAGAAATGAAAATTGAAAAGGAAATGGAAATTGTTTTCTTTTACATTTGTCAATCCAATACACTAAACTCTTTTAGTCTGTTTGCTTTTACGGCCTTGGAGAATTTCTGAACAGACAGAGGGGGTTGTGAGCTTCAGGCCTCAGTTTCTGCCCAAAAAGAACTTTCTTAAGGGCCAAATCACATCCCCAGTGATAAGCCTGTCTCCCAGGGAAAGTCAAATGCTTCTGATATCAGCTTGCTGCTAAGCAAAAAAGAGAAGAAGCTGATGCAACAGTTACACTAAGCCACGTCAGTTATCAACTGACAGCAATCACATATTTTTTTCTTGAGACAGAGTCTCACTACATGGCCATTGGTAGAGAGCTGTGGCATTACAGCTCACAGCAACCTCAAACTCTTAGGCTTAAGCGATTCTCTTGCCTCAGCCTCCCAGTACCTGGGACTACAAGCACCTGCCACAAGGCCTGGCTACTTTTTTGTTATTGTTGTCATTGTCATTTAGCAGGCCCTGGCTGGATTCGAACCCATCAGCCCCAGTGCATGTGGCCAGCACCCTAACCATTGAGTTATAGGCGCCAGGCCTAGCATGAGTTTTTTTAAAAATTATTTTTATCATAGATCCTCGAGGGTTTTTAATGTCATATCATTTTCAATTGAAATAGTTTTACTCTTTCTTTCTTTCTTTAACATTTTGGCCTCTGATTGATTTCTCTTTTCTAATTACATAGACTAAAACATCTACTGCCATGATCAATAGTAGCAAAGATAGTGGGTATCCTTTCCTTACTTCTGATCTTATTAGAAGTGCTTCTAGTGTTTCACTTTGTCCTGTGTTACCTGCCAAACTTCTTTGTTTTTGCCTGCTAAATCAGCTGTCCCTGGGGACCAGTTTCATGGAAGATAATTTTTTTACCAAGCAGCTGGGGAGAGATGGGAGAAGTGGGACGGGGGTGGGGGTGGGGGTGGGGTGGAATTCAGGAGGTGGAGCTGAGGCAGTGATACCAGTGATGGGAGTTGCTACAAATAAAAATGAACCTTTCTTCCCTTGCTGCTGTTTACCTCCTGCTATGCGGCTTGGTTCCTAACAGGCCACATACTGGGACCTTTTTTGTACCAGTTTCATGGAAGACAATCTTTCCACTGACTGGGTGGGGAATGGGAATAAGAGGCCAAGCTCAGGTGGTGATGCTGTGTCTCTGATTCTTAATAGGTCACAGATACATGTGGTAGGCTTTCTCAGGGAGGGTTGGGGACTGCAGTGCTAAGTTATGGTTAAGTCTATGAAAAGCAAATATAATAGTTGTGCCAAAGCAGTGTCGTTACTGTTATATTGCTATTATATTCAATGCTGATTGAATATTAACGTGGTGGTACTTGCCCAAATTGCTTTATCTAGTTATGCTGAAGAAATCCTATAAGCTTGATTAAAAAGATGACCTTGATATATTTAAATTTTTTTAAATAAGAAAATGTGTTTAAAGTGAAATAATTTCTAGCTTAAAAATCTTTCCTTACTGGCATTCTCTTTCAGCTTTGGAGCAAAAGAAGTGGACTGTTCAATTTGGGAGATATGTATATCTACCCCTTGGGCGCCTGTGGTCTGTAATTCATGGTGGTATTGAGAACATTTGGTGAACATTTAGTAGACATTCAGGTCTACTAACAGGCTACACCCCTGAAACATATGCCCAGACAGCTACTTTTGCTTTCTGGAGGCTGATTTTCTAGAGAGTGATTAGCATAAAGGTTGGGTGCAGTCTCTGGAGTTAGCTGCTGGGGTCGGAGCTTCACCTCACATGTTCTTGCTGTGCTTTGGTTTTATCACCTGCAATATGCCAGTACTATTGTATCATACTCTTGTAAGATGCTACTGAATTCTTTAACACTTTTTTTATAACCTCCCCCTAAGGTATTCCCATATGTCAGCAGCACTTAATTTGGAATAACATGGAACTGGAAGATGACTATTGCTTAAATGATTACAAGTGAGTATAATTGTATGTAAGCTGTTTTTTAGGCACTTAGTGTTGTGCTTATGACTTCATATGTCAGTCTTTTTCTTATAAATCCTTGGGTCATGTGTCTTCTAGCTAGTTCTGATTCTTAGACTTCATTATAAAGCCTGAAGTTTAGACGCATTAGCTTGGTATACCGTACTACTTGATCTTTATCCTCTGATATTTTGTTTTACCTTTTCATTTTTTACACCAAGCTGTTTATACTCTGCCCTTTAAAAAATCTTATCATCTTTCCCCCTTCTTTGTTCTTTCTTCAGATATTGACCTATTCCTACCTGGCTTGTTCCTTTTCTTCTCGTTTTCTCAGGGGTTTGGATTAAGAAAGAATTGCTCTCTACCTAGTCCTTCATTTCTCATTAAGCCCTCTCTTTTGCTACTAAGCCATGTTCTGTGTACCAATGATTGCAGACATACTTTCTGAGTTTTTGTTGAAGGAGTTAAGAAAATTTCACCCCAAAATATGATTCCTTGGTATAAAGATTATTTTGAATTTAAGACTGTTCATAATCAGGAATCTCTGAATGAAGACTTTCCTCTATCTACCTAAAATCCTAAAGGGCTGCTAGACTCCTTATTGCATGCCAATAGACCTGGCCCTAAGGTCATTTGAAGCACAATACCTGTCCCTCAGGTTAATTTACTAATCAATCTGTTTCCCTCCATCTACCCATCCTCCCTTAGCAACCACTTGCTGCACATACACTTTCCAGTTTCTCTCCCCCCTCCCTTCTAAAAGGCATCTTTAAAAGCCACTGACTATCACTGAAACGTTGGGAAATCATTCTTGTGGTTCCCCCCATGAACATGGTATTTTGAAATAAACCTTTCTCTTATTAATCTAATATAACTGTGAGTTGATCTTTTCAGCGAACCAACTTAGGGGAAAGGGCAAATTTCCCTGAGACTCCCCTTCATTGTCTTTCTTTTTTCTTTCACATAATTCATCACACTCTTTTGTTAAGAAAAGAGCAAAAGAGTGAGGGGTAATTTGGAATAGCTGAAAGAGCACCAAAAATCAGGAAAACTTGTCATTTTGCCATTTTTCTGTGTTCTAGTTTATTAAACAGATAATGCTATTTTTTTAACACTCTGGGTCTTAGACAAGCTTCTTTTCTTCTCCGGGCCTCCTTTGCTTACATGTGAAGTGAAAAGGCTAAACCACATGATGTCAGGGGGCCTTTCTAGTACTTTTATTCTGAGAATGAACAATATTTGATAGCACAACAAAGTGGCTATAATGAACTGTAAATTAGTACAGTTAGTACTGTGTTCTCATTTAAGGCTTATCAGAACTTTTTTGTTATTTATACAAGTAAGTACATTAACATATTTATTTACATTGTGGTATCTTTTTGTATTTTAAAGAATAAACCAGTATTGATTTAACACTGAATGTATTTTGATGATTATGGTTTATTTTTGTATTAACTATCCACAGCATTTCAGAAGGTTGTACCTTGAAGCTGGTATTGGCTATGCGTGGTGGGCCTATAAATACTAGACGAGGTAGGCATATATACATTAAAGCAATTTGACAATAATGTTCATAAGTTAGCGTGTATGTAGCCTCAGGTTTTATTTAGGTTCCCCTTCTGCTTTTAGGCCTTAGAAGAGTCACATTTGATTCTCTAGGTATTGTTCTTTAAAAATATGCATAGAGGGGCGGCACCTGTGGCTCAGTCGGTAAGGCGCCGGCCCCATATACCGAGGGTGGCGGGTTCAAACCCAGCCCCGGCTGAACTGCAACCAAAAAATAGCCGGGCGTTGTGGCAGGCGCCTGTAGTCCCAGCTACTCGGGAGGCTGAGGCAAGAGAATTGCCTAAGCCCAAGAGCTGGAGTTTGCTATGAACTGTGACACCATGGCACTCTACCAAGGGCGACAAAGTGAGACTCTGTCTCTAACAAAAAAAAAAAAAAAGAATCCACATAAAGTTGGTTGGTAAGTGCTATGCAGGAAATAGACAGGGTTACATGATCATGTCTGTCGAAAAAGAATAGTAGGAAGGGTCCTCAGAGAAGATTACATGAATGGAGACTTGACTGACCAGAAGGTCTGAGGACAGGAAGAGCCGGGAGTATTCACACTGGTCTCTGATTCAGGTATGTGACACGAATCCCTACAAAGTGGAGATGACTACTCACAACAGTCCTGCACTGTGGACCTCATGGGGGAAGGCCTTCAAATTTGTCTGATCCTTTACCAACCAGAAAACTGAAGTAACCCATTGCTGGCTTACTTCCACATGCCAAATTATATCTCTGTGTTTCATAATTTTAGCTAGAAAATAGGATTATTACCATTTTTTTCTTAGCTACCTCAAGAGGATTTAGTGAGATCTGTTACTTTGGCTGTTGAACTGTTTGCATAGGTTAGAGAAAACGTTTATGTAATGATATTAGAACTGATTAGCATTGCTGATATCAGGGACTTTTTACTAATTGGATTTGTGAAATTGTACTGTGTGATGTAGGTAATGTTTATAGTAATGACTCTGCAAGAACCCTGAGTGTTTACTGAACCATTATGTTAAGATAGAATTATATAGTATTAATGCCATGTGAATTCTTTTGTATAATATTGTTGAAAGTTTGTTATTTGTGTGTAATATTGGCTTTAAACCAAAGTGTTTAATCAGAGCACCTACTTTTCCTGTTAGAACTACATTTTTTTTTTTTTTTTTGAGACAGAGTCTTACTCTGTTGCCCCAGCTAGAGTGCCATACCATCAGCATAGCTTTTAGTAACCTCAGACTCCTGGGTTTCAACAATCCTCTTGCCTCAGCCTCCCTAGTAGCTGGGACTATAGGCACCCCCCACAATGCTCAGCTAATTTTTCTATTTTAGTAGAGATAGGGTCTCACTCTTGCTCAGGCTGGTCTCAAACTTTTGAGCTCAAGCAATCCATCTTCCTTAGCCTCCCAGAGTGCTGGGATTATAGGTGTGAGCCACAGCGCCCAGCCCAATTATTATTATTTTTTTTTATTGTTGGGGATTCATTGAGGGTACAATAAGCCAGGTTACACTGATTGCAATTGTTAGGTAAAGTCCCTCTTGCAATCATGTCTTGCAGCCAGCCCAATTATTTTATATGTTTATGAAGAGTATAAGTGCTATAGATTCTGAATTAAGTATATGTGGGGCTTTCTTTTTTTTTCCAGTTTTTTTTTAACTTTTCTTTTTTTTTTCTTTTTAATTTTTAGAGACAGAGTCTCACTTTATGGCCCTCGGGTAGAGTGCCATGGCCTCACACACAGCTCACAGCAACCTCCAACTCCTGGGCTTAAGCGATTCTGTTGCCTCAGCCTCTCGAGTAGCTGGGACTACAGGCGCCCGCCACAACGCCCAGCTATTTTTTGGTTGCAGTTCAGCCGGGGCTGGGCTTGAACCCGCCATCCTCGGTACATGGGGCCGGCGCCCTACCGACTGAGCCACAGGCGCCGCCCAACTTTTCTTTCTTAAAAGGAAAAGGAAAGGCATCACTATCCTCTGGTAATTGCTTCGTAATAAATACTTTGTAATAATCATTTTCTACAGCTTTCTATAGGAAAGCTTGTTTGTGAACTGAAAAATCAGCAGCTAGAACTTGTCTAAGTATTTTAAGTTAAATTTTTAATAAATTTGTCTTTATTGAATTAACTTTTTTAAAATCAAAAGCTTAATATTGCCCACCTTGTCATTGGAAAATCTGTGAAAAAATCTGAACCTAGATTTAGGACTTCTCAATATTATTTTAGAGAAATTATATTTTTTACCAATTTAGTCTTATTATTTCAAAATTGTGGTTTAGAAAGCACTTTTATTGTGTGAGTTCCAGCAATATTTAATTTTTAAAATGGCTTTTGAAATAACCATTTTCAAAATAGCATAGAAAAAGTACTTTATTTCCTAAAACTAAATTGTGTTCTAAATTTTATATGCATTATTTTGTTATAGCTGATAAAATCTCAATGATTCTTCTGTTATGAAAAGAAGTGTCTAGGTGCAAAAATATGGTTAGGTAGAATGAACAATATTTGATAGCACAACAAAGTGGCTATAATCAATAGTAAGTTAAGGTATGCTTTAAAATAACTTAAAGAGTGGAATCGGAATGTTCCTAACACAAAGAAGTGATAAATGACTGAGGTGTTGGGTACCCCAGTTGCCCTGATTTGATTAATTCACATGTATGCCTGTATCAAAATATCACATGTACTCTGTAAAGATATACAACTACTACTTACCCACAACAATTAAAAATTAAAAAAAAAATGTAAAAAGGACATTTACACATAACATATGTGCAAAGGCAACCTTAGTATTTCCCTAAGAAAAAAACCCTTGTCTAGTTTAGGGTGGCTATAGTAATGGTAGTAACAACTAAAAAAATCAGTATCGTAATTTTGATTTCTTATTAATGTAGTGTGGAATGTGGAGCATTAACTTGAAAAGGGCAAGAACTTGTTTGAAAAGTCTCTCTTATTATTTATACATTTTGTGCCTATGTAAGTTAATCAGAACATCCAAATATTTTCATAAAATAATCTCAATATTTTATATTTCTCAGATTTTATTTTATTATTAGTTTTTGGAGACAGAGTCTCACTATGTTGTCCTTGGTGTCACAGTTCACAGCAACCTCTAATGCTTAGTCTTAAGTGATGCTCTTGCCTCAGCCTCCCAAGTAGCTGGGACTATAGGCGGCCGCCACAACACCCAGCTATTTTTTTGTTGCAGTTGTCTTTGTTGTTTAGCAGGCCCGGGCTGGGTTCAACCCCACCTTCCTTGACGTATATGGCCCGCATCCTACCCATTGAGCTACGGGCGCCGCCGTTTAGGATAGTAACATCTTTGACGTTTTTACTTTATTACTTCAAGCTATTGCTGCAACTTCTTTTTACAAGGTAGTATAGCCCTGTGATTATGTTAATAAATGAAATTTATGCAGTTTGGGAAATTGTTGCTTCTTTTAGGGGAGAATAAAAGTTTCTACAGCTTGACATGAAAATGTCTTTGGGAGAGAACTTTTTTTTCCCAACTGGAACTGTTACTTAGATCCCCCAAGTCTGAGGTTCAGGGGCTTCTGGAATATTCACCCTATGAGCCAGCAATCTTTTTAGACTCATTCCCACCGTACGGTGGCTGTTGTGCATGATAGCAGGTTCTACGATGGTAAAATATCACGTAAACCCAAGGACATCTCTGGGGCCACTAAAGCCTACCAGTAGTGGGGAATTCAGAGTGATTCCAGTTAGTCCGTGTGCCTCTGTGTGTACTAACTGGACTTATAAATACATACCAGGACAATTGGGGTAATGGGAGGATGCTTTAAAGAAGCAGCAGACTGACCATTTCATACATTTTAGTATACTAAGTAGCCCCTTGTGTTTGAGTTATTGTGTACTTTTAATTAGCTTCACATCAAGCAGTCTTTGTATAAAACTAGAAAGAAAAAGAAAGGCTCACTTAGTTGTGATTTCTTACGCAGGTCTCCCAATTGTACGTGTGTTTATTTTTTAATCTAAAGTAAGTGGGATTTACATCTCTTTTAATTATTGATTGTTAGAACCAGTATTTGAAAATACAGGAAGCAGAAGGTATACAAGGAAAATAATCCTAGAAGCTGGGCATGGTAGCTCATGCCTGTAATCCTAGTACTCTGGGAAGCTAAGGTGGGAGGGTTGCCTGAGATCAGTAGTTTAAGACCAGCAAGAGTAAGACCCAGTCTCTACTGAAACAGAAAAAATTAGCTGGGCATTGTGGTGGGTGCCTCTACTAAGGAGACTGATGCAGGAGGTTTGCTGGAGTCAAGGAGTTTGAGGTTGCTGTGAGCTAGGCAGATGCCATGGCTCTCTAGCCTGGGCAAGAGTGAGACTCTGTCTAAAAAAAAAAAAAAGAAAAGAATCATAGATGATAATGTCATAGAATCAGTAAATACACAGATTCTAGTGGCCCAGGGAAAAAAAATCCCTTAAGTTTTGGTTAAGCCCTGTCTTTGAACATAGCAATATAATAATGCTATATTAACTACAAAAAGGTCAGAGACTTATTTGAAGAATTATATATATTCATCCTGTTTCTGTACCAAGATAAAATTGGATATAAATTGAAAGCTGTATATCAATTTTTCCATTTGTAGTTCTTATGGAAGATCCACTAAAGGAAATGGCTGAATACCTGGATTCCAGTCGTGATGAGGTCTGGGAGAAGTCCTCCTGCAACAAACAAGTAACATTTTTGGTATATCGAGAAGGAGATCAATTGAATTTCTTCCGTGTAATAGATAGGGGAGATGGCACTTTAACACCATTATCTGAATCTTTAAGGTAAATTGGTTTTCATTTGCATATTTCACTTAGAAAAAGAGAACATCATATGATATGCCTCAACCTTTTATGTTACTTTGTGATGTCAAAATAATCCTAGTATATTAACAACACTGACTAAATTTTTTGTGTCTCTTTCTTACCCCACCCTCCCATCTGAAACTGTCCTTCATATGATTTATATGACGCGTAACTTCTCCAATAAGTTTCTTTGCAGAACAGGATTTTTTCATAAAAAAAAATATATTTGTTTCAGGCTGGGTGTGGTGGCTCACACCTGTAATCCTAGTGCTCTCAGAGTTCAAGGTGGGTGGATCACTTGAGCTCACAAGTTTGAGACCAGCCTAGGAAGAGTGAGACTTCCATCTCTACTAAAAATGAAAAACTGAGGCAGGAGGATTGCTTGAGCCCAAGAGTTTGAGGTTGCTGTGAGCTGTGATGCCATGGCACTCTACCAAGGGCAACAAAGTGAGATGCTCTAAAAAAAAAATTTGTTTCTGTTACTTTATGAAATCCTAAGATGCCTGTAAGATTGTAGAGTCTTGTTACGATATTGTGTTATAAATGCAGCTTGGTGTAATAGAAAGGAATATACCTAAAATTGATATCTTTCTTCTAAATTTAACTCACTCCTTAAAGGTGGCTAAATCTCCTTATCTTCATGGTCTTGTTTTCCTACTTTATAAAAAGAGGGATAAATTATAATATTACTTCTATCATCAGAAGGAAAAATCCTAGATATGTAGCTAGGTAAGAGAAAAATTAGAGAATTAGACATGGTGACCTCTAAGTTTCTGTGCATTTTGACTTAATATGATTCTCTATCTTCTTTCACTTTAAGTCATTAAACATTTACTGAACTTTTAGTGCTGGTCACTAAGCAAGGCATTGGTGTGTTACTACGATGTAATGTTGGTAATAGTTATAAGAAGATATCCGGATCTCTGGGAAAACAGATGAGAGGGCCTTCATCTTGCCTGAAAGGTAAAGAGTTAGAGACAACCTCTGAGCAGTAAAGGTTAAAAGAGGAATGGAGTTTGCCAAGCTGACAAAGAAGGGAAAGGTGTTATTGGTAACTGAAGTTAATCACACAAAATAAAAAGCTAGTGGTAAAACCATTCAAGGAAAAAACAACTTGTTATTTGGAGACCAGTTTCTGTGGCTCAAAAGTCTAGGCCTACTGCATGTCTAAGAAGAAACAGGAAGAGCTGAGGGTTCGTATGATTCATTTGGCTATGTAATACAGCATCAGTCTTTTATAGAATCAGATCTTTTTTTTTTTTTTTTTTTTTACTTTTTACGGGTTGTTTTTCTGAGGAATTTAGTCTCAAATCTTTTTGGTGGGTCAAACCATGTTACTGTTTTTTAAGTAGAAAGAAATATTGCAAGACTTAATGGTAAATTATCTGTGAATGTCATATAAGGTCTTGGTTTTGGGATGAACACAGTTCTTGTTGAAATAAATACTACATTCACTTATCTGTTATACTTTAAGCATATTATTAAATTAAAAGATTGAGAGAAAGTTATATATAGCATTCCTGAAAATATTAGCAGGCAGCGTGTATGGCTCAGTGAGTAGAGCATTGGTCCCATATACCGAGGGTTCGAACCCATTGGCCTCATTTGGTTGGTTCGAACCCAGCCCCGGCCAAACTGCAACAACAATAACAACAACAACAAAAAAATATTAGCATATAAATATGTTTTTAGATTACATTTATAAATTACAGTGCTATCTTAGCCTAGTTACATTTCTTTCATCTAAAAAAAATGTGATTGATTTCTAATTGATCTCATGAATCTCTCCTTTGAGAGATTGAACACAGCAATGTTCCTTGAAGAAAGCTAAGTGAATTTAAAAGGGTTTTTATATTCTAAAATGCATCCAATGAAATATTTGCATGATTGTTCCTTTTTACATATACATTCCATGGGAGACTTGGTCTTCTCATGACAGTAGGTTGAGCATAAACTTCCTTTTGTATTCAATAAATTGCTTCAAGTTAAAATGCCACTGGTTGACAAGAGAAGTATTTAAAGTTTAAACATCGCAAGGTAACCAAGAATAGTCGGTTCCTTCTAATTCCACAGGGTAAAATTACAAAAATCTTTATGCAACTCACCTTTTCAGGTACTATACAGTTGACCTCAAGACAAAAGCCTGCACATACTATGAGTTCTGTCAGTCATTTGGGGGCACAAGCATGATGCAATAAAGCCTGTTACTTGGTGCATAGGAAGAAACAGGAGGAAGAATCAGCTTTGGAACTGTGTACAATTTTTAGACAGATGGGGATATGAATCTTAGGTCCATCATCGCTTTCTGGTCTTGAGTCAAATCACTCAACCTCTCTTAACTGCAAGTTTCTTCATTTATGAAAATGAGATACAATATATACCTTATGTAGTTTTGTGAGGATTAGGAATAATGGTTGGGAAGTACCTAGAAGAAGAGGCATCTGAATGCCTATGTGGGAGACAGTTTTGTTACCTTAGTGTTGTAGTGTCAGTTGTCATAGGTAAGCATCTACAGTCGGTAGCAGTGACAGTCCTGAGTCAGCACTACAGACTGAACTAGTTGTGGAGACCAGTTCCTTCCTTCTTCCTTCTGATACCTATGCCAATTTCAGAACTTCATTTCACTGTAAAAGTTGAGGAATGGGTCTGTCTACTCTCTTTTCTGCCCTTATTTGGTGGTAGTACTTTGGTACTAAAGTAGTATTGTGGATGTGCTTTATTAAAGCTCTCCTAAATGGTTTCCATTTTTTATAACCACATAGAACAGGAAATTTTATTAACCCTCATACTTCTATACCATAGATATAAACTATGGTATAGTTTATATAGTTTATGCAACTAAACTAAAGTTTAGTTTACGTACAAGAAAATCAGGCACAGTGACTAATATGTATTCTTTTCTTTTACTTTATTTTTTAAATTTATTTTTTATTTCAAATTAATATGGGTATACAATTTTTAGGTTATGTTGTTTTCACTTCCAGGGTCAAGTTCCATTTGTAAAAGAGTCCCTCACACAGGGGGCGTGTTATACACCCTCACAATGTGCACATTAGGTGAGATCCCGCCTCATGCCCTCCCTCCTTCTGCCAATCGTCCCCCGCCCTGTTTCCCTCTCCCCCTGAACTAGACTATGACTAATATGTATTCTTATTCTGCTCTAGTTAATGTTTTAGACTGGATGTGGTGGCTCACATCTGTAATCCCAGCACTTTGGGAGGCCAAGGCGGGAGGATCGCTTGAGGCCAAGAGTTTGAGACCAGCCTGGGTAACAAGGCGAGACCCTGTCTCTACAAAACACAAAATAAAGTTTTAATCGTTTTCCACATATGCTGAGCTTGTGTTTTTTTTTTCAAATCCTAACCATTCTAATATTCCCACTATTGAAAAGATAAATGGAGCTTCAATATGCTTGTATTCAGCATATCAAACAATTGGATGGGTGCTAAGCACTGTGCCATGTGTAAACACTGGGAATTTGAATAAAGTCAAATATCTGCTTTCAATTGCTTATATACAGGGGAGTAGGGGGACAGATATACATGTAAGTATAAATATGAGGATAAAGTTATGTGTCATCATATTATGTGATCAAAGAAGAGGGGTTCCGTATATTATTTTAAAATATGAACAGATGTCATGACGGTTGATCAGTAGTTGAAATGTTTAACATAATTTGTCTCATATCTTGAGTGGGTATCTTTTTTCCGTGTTAAAATCTATTCTGTTCTAGGTGGTTACATTTTCAAACACATTTAGAAAAATTTTGTTACCCTAATTTTTAAAAATTTATTTTTGTTCTATAAGAACAGAAAACGCTCTGATGATACTTGTTTATGAATTACTTTGGTGAGAATCCCCTCAGGATAAATACAAATCTGTACTTCTTTTCTGTGCCAATGTTTATATTGATTTTAATTCATGGAAATTTTTGCACAATCATCAGCATTAGCTGATAAAATGAAATTAGAACATTGTTGTGGAAATGATATAGCAGGTGCCAAAAGATTTCATTCATGATTTACTGAATTTAGAGAAGTTCACCTATACTAGATTTCAGTAACACTAGATCGTGATATTAATTCCCATTTAATTTTTTTCTTCTAAGAAGTACATTTATTGAAATATATTTACTTTGCATTTATATCAACGAAAGAGATTTAGTGTTTTATCATTAGCAACATGTATCGATTGCTGTAGTCTGTAGAGTATTTTTAGTCCACTGAACAGATACTGAGCAGATTTCAAGTAGTTATCATTTCCTTTGCAGTGGTGGTTCTGTGTATAATTTATATACGGATGAGGATGAAGAAATTGAGCCTTCTCCTTCTGGGCAGCAGATAATTGAAAATTCAATAACTATGAACAAGATGAAGCTACTTAAGGCTAAGATGGAGAACATGAATCTCAGCAAAAAGGTGAAGCTGTTGGCATTTGGCCAGGCTTTTCGCTAGCCTGTCTCTGAGGGCACACAGGCTGTTGGTAATTGTGAAAAAAATTATTGATAAAGTATTATTCGTCTCAATATTCTGGCCTCAGTTATTTATCAAAATATTAAAAGTGATAAAATGGATTTTTTAGGCCAGTAATACATCTAAAGGGATTATACTGCTCTTGAAATAATTTGTGATTTTCAAAATTTCATTGCTCTGGAGTGAAGAAAGATAAGCCTGTGGCTCAGTGAGCAGGGCGCCGGCCCCATATACTGAGGGTGGCGGGTTCAAACCCAGCCCCGACCAAACTGCAACAAAAAAATAGCCGGGCATTGTGGTGGGCGCCTGTAGTCCCAGCTGCTCGGGAGGCTGAGGCAAGAGAATCGTGTAAGCCCAAGAGCTGGAGGTTGCTGTGAGCTGTGTGACGCCATGGCACTGTGCCGAGGGCGATACAGTGAAACTGTCTCTACAAAAAAAATGTAGATTAATCTTAATCTTGGCAAACATTTCTTTTTTAAATGCTATGTTAATGTTTACTTATTATGGATAAAAATATCTGCTGTGTTTCACTTTAGTAGATAATTAGTTTTCTAAAGTAATTAAACCCATCAGCACTGAATTTTCTTGCCTTTTTACCACTATTTGGCATAGTCCTCTTTTTTTGTTTTTGTCATCTGATTTGCATTTCTATGATGACCAGGAAGCTGAGCACCTTTCATGTATTTATTGAGAATTCTATTATCCTTTTAAAAAATTATTTCAGGTAATGTGAGGGTATAAACAACTAGGTTACAATGTTTGCATTTGTTAGGTGCTGGTAGTTGTGTCCTGCACCCAAGAGGTGTGCCGTATACCCTTATATTGTGCACATAAAGTGGGAGCACACCCTCCCTCTGCCCCCACCCGCTCGTCCCCTCCCCCCAACTTGCATTGAGTTGAGTTTTTCTCTTATGTGGGCGTGTATTAAATCATCTGCTGGCTTCATATTAGTATTGAGAACATTGGATACTTGCTTTACCATTCTTGTGATACTTTATGAGAAGAATGTGCTTCAACTCCATCCAGGTTAGTAGAAAAGATGTAAAGTCTCTGTCTTATAACACAGTTTATTAATCTATTCCCAATTTGGTGGGCATTTAAGTTGCTTACACATTTTGGTGATTGTAAATTGGCCTGTAATAATCTAATGCATATGTCCTTATGATAATATGATAATGTGATTTTTTTCTTCTGGGTAGATGCTTAGTAGTGGGATTGCGGTATCAGATGGAAGGTCTATTTTGAGTTCTTAGAGGATTCGCCATACTTCTTTCCAAAGAGGCTGTATTAGTTTGCAGTCCTACCAACAGTGTAACAATGTGTTCTTTTCTCTCCACATCCTTGCCAACATCTGCAGCTTTGGGACTTTGTAATGTGGGCTATTCCCCCTGGGGTTAGGTCAGCGGTTCTCAACCTGTGGATCGCAACCCCTTTGGGGGGTATCAGATATTGCGTATCAGATATTTACATTATGATTCATAACAGTAGCAAAATTACACTTACGAAGTAGCAACGAAAATAATTTTATGGTTGGGGGTTACCACAACATGAGGAACTGTATTAAAGGGTCACAGCATTAGGAAGATTGAGAACCACTGGGTTAGGTGATATCGCAAGGTGGTTTTGATTCGCGTTTCTCTGATGGTTAGGGACAATGAGCATTTTTTATGTTTGTTAGCCCTTTGTCTGTCTTCCTCAGAGAAGGTTCTGTTCATGTCTCTTACTTAGTGATAGACGGAAGTGTTTGTTCTTTATTTCTTGATTGAGTTCTCTGTAGATTCTAATTATCAAGCCTTTGTCGGATTTATACCATGCAAATATCTTTTCCCATTCTGAAGGTTATATTTGCTTTGATCGTTGTGATGGATATCTTTTTTGTAAAACATCTGTTTAAATCTTTTGCCCATTTTTCTATTGGGTTGTGTGTATTTTGTTATGGATTTTTTGGGCATTTTTTATATATTCTGGATGTAATTTCTTCGTTTCATATATCACCACTCTTTCTTTCTTTCTTACTACTATTTATGGCTCCCCCCTTTTCCATATGTAATAAAATCCACAAATATTTTATGTACCATTTGGTGAATTTTTACATTTATATATAGTCATGTAGACACAGCCCAAATTAAAATTAAACTTTCACTACCAAAGTTTCCCTCATAATCTTTCCCATTCAACACCTACCTTTCCCCGCTCCTGTAAATAACTACTTTATTTATTTATTCTTTTATTTATTTATATATTTATTTATTATTTTTATTTATTTATTATAAATCATAGCTGTGTACATTTGTGCAATCAAGGGGTACAATGTGCTGGTTTCATATACAATCCGAAATATTCTCATCAAACTTTTCAATGTAGCCTTCATGGCATTTTCTTAATTATTGTATGTAGACGTTTGTATCCTGCATTTGGTAAGTTTCGCCTGTACCCATTCTGGGATGCACCGTATGTGTGGCCCCTCCCAAAGCTCTCCCTCCACCCTAACCTCCTCTCTCCCTTCCCCTCCCTTGGCCCTTTCCCCATATTCTTGTGCTATAGTTGGGTTATAGCCTTCATGTTAAAGCTATAAATTAGCTTCATAGTAGGGCTGAGTACATTGGATACTTTTTATTCCATTCTTGAGATAACTTTGCTAAGAAGAATATGTTCCAGCTCCATCCATGTAAACATGAAAGAGGTAAAGTCTCCATCTTTCTTTAAGGCTGCATAATATTCCATGGTATACATGTACCACAATTTGCTGGTCCATTCGTGGGTCGATGGGCACTTGGGCTTTTTCCATGACTTAGCAATTAGGAATTGGGCTGCAATATACATTCTGGTACAGATGTCTTTGTTATATTGTGATTTTTGGTCTTCTGGGTATATACCTAGTAAAGGAATTATAGGATCAAATGGCAGGTCTATTTTTAGATCTCTAACTATTCACTAAACATCCTTCCAAAAGGAACATATTAGTGTGCATTCCCACCAGCAGTGAAGAAGAGTGCCCTTTTCTCCACATCCACGCCAACATCTCTGGATTTGGGATTTTGTTATGTGGGCTACTCTTACTGGGGTTAGATGATATCTCAAAGTAGTTTTGATTTGCATTTCTCTGATGATTAAGGATGATGAGCTTTTTTTCATGTGTTTGTAGATCGTGCATCTGTCTTCTGTAGAGAAGTTTCTCTTTAAGTCCTTTGCCCATCCTGAGATGGGCTCACTTGTTCTTTTCTTGCTAATACGTTTGAGTTCTCTGTGGATTCTGGTTATTAAACCTTTATCGGAGGTATAACCTGCAAATATTTTCTCCCATTCTGAGGGTTGTCTGCTTGCTGTACTTACTATATTCTTGGCTATGCAGAAGCTTTTTAGTTTCATCAGGTCCCAGTAGTGTATTTTTGATACTGCTTCAATTACCTGGGGAGTCCTCCTCATAAAATATTCACCCAGGCCGATTCCTTCAAGAGTTTTCCCTGTACTTTCTTCAAGTATTTTTATAGTTTCATGTCTTAAGTTTAAATCTTTTATCCAGTGAGAGTCTATCTTAGTTAATGGTGAAAGGTGTGGGTAAAGTTTCAGTCTTTTATAGATCGCCAGCCAGTTCACCCAGCACCATTTGTTAAATAGGGAATCTTTTCCCCACTGAATGTTTTTAATTGGCTTGTCAAAGATCAAATAATGGTAAGTAGCTGGATTCATCTCTTGGTTCTCTATTCTGTTCCTGTCATCTACTTCTCTCTCTTTGTGCCAGTACCATATTGTTTTAATCATTATCAATTTATAGTACAGTCTCAGGTCTAGTAGCGTGATTCCTCCTGCTTAGTTTTTATCGCTGAGTGATGTTTTGGCTATTCAAAGTTTTTTCTGATTCCATATAAAATGAAGTCTTATTTTTTCAAGATCTTTAAAATATGACAATGGAGCTTTAATAGGAATTGCATTAAAATTATGTATTGCTTTGGGTAGTATAGACATTTTAACGATGTTGATTCTTCCCAGCCATGAGCATGGTATGTTTTTCCATCTGTTAACATCTTCAGCTATTTCTTTTCTTAAGGTTTCATAGTTCTCTTTGTAGAGATCTTTCACGTCCTTTTTTGGGTATACTCCCAAATATTTCATCTTCTTTGGCACTACTGTGAAAGGAATAGAGTCCTTGACTTTTTTCGGCTTGGTTATTGTTGGTATATATAAAGGCTACAGATTTATGGGTGTTGATTTTGTAGCCTGAGACATTGTTGTATTCCTTGATCACTTCTAAAAGTTTTGTAGTAGAATCTCTAGTGTTTTCAGATATACGATCATGTCATCTGTGAAGAGTGAAAATTTGATCTCTTCTGACCCTATGTGGATGCCCTTGATCGCCTTTTCTTCCCTAATTCCAATGGCTAAAACTTCCATTACAATGTTAAAGAGCAATGGAGACAATGGGCAACCTTGCCTGGTTCCTGATCTAAGTGGAAATGATTTCAATTTAACTCCATTCAATATGATATTGGCTGTGGGTTTGCTGTAGATGGCCTCTATTAGTTTAAGAAATGTCCCTTCTATACCAGTTTTCTTAAGTGTTCTGATCATGATGGGGTGCTGGATATTATCAAAAGCTTTTTTTGTGTCAATTGAGAGAATCATATGGTCTTCATTTTTTAGTTTGTTTATATGCTGAATTACATTTATAGATTTACGTATATTGAACCAGCCTTGAGACCCTGGGATAAATCCCACTTGGTCATGGTGTATAATTTTTTTGATGTGTTGTTCTAGTTCTTCTTTAAAGGTTTGGTAGAATTCTGACGTAAAGCCATCTGGTCCTGGGCTTTTCTTTTTAGGCAGATTTTCTATAGTTGATGCTATTTCAGAACTTGATATAGGCCTATTCAACATTTCCACGTCGTTCTGGCTATTTCTTGGTAGGTGGCATACTTCCAGGTATTGGCCAATTTCTTTCAGATATTCATATTTCTGGGTAGAGTTTCTTGTAGCATTCATTAAGGATTTTTTGAATTCCTGAGGGGTCTGTTGTTATTTCATTGTTACCATTTCTGATTGATGAAATTAAGGATTTTACTCTTTTTTTCCTGGTTAGATTGGCCAAAGGTTTATCTATTTTATTGATCTTTTCAAAAATCCAACTTTTGGATTTATTGATCCGTCATATAATTCTTTTGTTTTCAATTTCATTTAATTCTGCTCTGATTTTGGTTATTTCTTTTCTTCTGCTGGGTTTGGGGTTGGAATGTTCTTCCTTCTCCAGTTGCTTGAGATGTCCCATTAAGTTACTAACTTCCTCTCGTTCCGTTTTCTTGAGGAAGGCTTGTAGTGCTATAAATTTCCCTCTTAGGACTGCCTTTGCGGTATCCCAGAGGTTCTGATAACTCATGTCTTCATTGTTGTTTTGTTCCAAAAATTTGGTGATTTCCTTCTTAATCTCGTCTATAACCCATCTATCCTTGTTTAGCTTCCATGTTTTTGTATGGGTATGCAGATTCCTGTTGTTATTGAGTTCAACTTTTATTCCATGATGGTCTGAGAAGATGCAAGGAATAATTTCTATTTTTTTTAAATTTGCTGAGGTTAGATTTGTGGCCTAGGATGTGGTCTATTTTGGAGTACGTTCTGTGGGATGATGAGAAGAATGTGTATTCAGTTTTGTTCGGATGAAATGTTCTGTAGATGTGTGTTAGGTCCAGATGTTGAATGGCTAAGTTTAAATCTCAAATTTCTTTGCTTAGCTTCTTTTTGGAGGATCTATCCAGCACTGCTAAAGGGATGTTAAAATCTCCAACTACTATGGAACTGGAGGAAATCAAGTTGCTCGTGTCTGTTAGAGTGCATTCTGGTTGGGTGCATAAATATTAATAATTGAAATCTGATCATATTGAGTATTAACTTTAACAAATATGAAGTGTCCATCCTTATCCTTCCTTATTTTGGTTAGTTTGAAGCCTATTGCATCTGCGAATAGGATTGCAACACCTGCTTTTTTCTGCTTTCCATTTGCCTGGAGTATAGATGACCATCCCTTCACCTTGAGTCTTTTAATGTAAGATGAGATTCTTGTATGCAGCAGATATCTGGCTTGAGTTTTTGTATTCAGTCAGCCAACCTGTGCCTCTTTAGAGGACAATTTAAACCATTCACATTAATTGAGAATATTGATAAGCCTTTTGAGAGTCCGGTGGACGTTTTTAATCGTCTTGTGGTTGTGGAAGTTGGAATTTGATCAGAATTTTCTGGGTGGGTTTACTTTTGTGGTGTAGGATTACTCTGGTCTTTATGGGGGATAGGTCTGAGAATATCCTGGAGAGCTGGTTTAGTTATGGCAAATTTCTTCAACATGTGAATGTCATTAAAGTATTTAATTTCTCCATCATAAATGAAACTCAGTTTAGCTGGGTACAGAATCGTAGGTTGAAAGTTATTTTGTTTTAGGAGATTAAGAGTTGATGACCATCCTCTTCTAGTTTGAAAGGTTTCAGCAGAGAGATGTGCAGTTACTCTAACATTCTTCCCCTTGTAGGTAATGGTTTTCTTTCATCTGGCTGCTTTCAGAATTTTCTCCTTCATATTAACTTTAGTGAAATTGATTATGATGTGTCTGGGGGATGTCTTGTTCGGTTTGAATCGTGCTGGAGTTCTGAAACTGTCTGCTATCTGAATTTCAGAATCTCTTGGCATCTCTGGAAAGTTCTCTTTCATAATCTCATGGAGAAGAGACTCTGTGCCTTGTGAAGCCACTTCATTGCTTTCAGGGATCCCCATAAGACAAATATTAGTTTTCTTCGAATTATCCCAGAGCTCCCTAAGAGAGTGATCTGTTTTTGCCCTCCATTTCTCTTCCTCTTTGAGGGTTTGGGAGCATTTCAAAACTTTGTCTTCAATGTTAGAAATCCTTTCTTCTGCTTGCTCCATTGTGTTACTGAGGGATTCTACTGTGTTTCTCAGATCTTTGATTGCTGGAACTGCTTGTCTCAGTGTGTCAAAATCTTTGGTCATTTGGTCTTTGAATTTGTTTAATTCTTGAGATATCTTTTGGGTTATTGCTTGGAATTCTAATTCGATCTTATTTGCTGTGCAGATCCTGAATTCAGTTTCTGACATCTCAGCTATTTGTTTGTTCATGGACCTTGTGCTGTGTCTGCCCCATTGTTCCTTGGGGGAGTTGATCTACTCTGATTATTCATAGTGCCAGAGTATTTCCCTTTATTTCGCTTCATGATTGTCTTTCACCGTTGCCTCTGGCCGTCTTCAGAGTTTGGGAGGTGTCTCTCCAACATTAGTCCCCATCGGGATCACTCTGTTGTTGCTGGATCTTTGTAGGGAGTGACCCTGTTTAGCTCCTCTGGGGCTGCCCCAGCCCTGGAGTTCTCGTTGTGGGAGCTGCTCTGGAGTGTGACACACCTGGATCCAGCAACAGGGTGGGAGTGGTGCCCACAGTTCTGGGAGTGCCTGGCGCCCAGTGACTTTGGCACAGAGGGCCCAAAGTTCCAGCAGTTTCTGGCCAGGAGAAGGGCTCCATGCAGAGGCAGGGAGGGCTCCAGAGGGCACATGGCTACCAGAGTCCCTGGCCAGATGAGTGGGCTAGTGTAGAGGCTGGGAGTGTACAGGAGGGAGGATGTGGGGTTGCGTGGTGCCAGGAGTTCCTGGTCAGGGCGTCCTCTGGCCTGGGGTCCAGAGTCGCGGGTTCCAGTGCAGCTCTTACTGAGGTCTGGGTGGGCACTGATCATGGGTCATGGGTCACAGCACAGCTCTTACGGAGGTCTGGGTGGGCGCCGGTCGTGGGTCGTGGCACATCTCAATAACTACTATTCTTACATCTGTTACCAGAAGTAAATTTTACCTATTCTGGAAATTTATATAAATGGAATCATAAGGAATATACTCTTCTTCTTTTGGTCTGGATTTTTGTGTTTAATATATTTTTTTGATCCATCTGTGTTACTACATGTATCAGTTATTCTTTCTTTCTCTCTTTTTTTTTTTTTGAGACAGTTTCACTGTGTCACCCTTGGTAGAGTGCCATAGTGCCATGGCATCACAGCTCACAGCAACTTCCAATTCTTGGGCTTAAGCCATTCTCTTGCCTCAGCCTCCCAAGTAGCTGGGAGTACAGGTGGCTGCCAGAATGCCCACCTATTTTTTGGTTGCAGTTTTGATTCTTCTTTTTTTTTTTTTTTTTGAGACAGAGTCCCACCATGTCACCCTCAGTAGAGTGTTGTGACATCATAGCTCACAGCAACCTCCAACTCTTGGGCTTAAGCACTTTTCTTGCCTCAGACTCTTAAGCAGTTGGGACTACAGGTGCCTGCCACAACGCCAGGCTATTTTTTGTTGCAGTTGTCATTGTTGTTTTAGCTGGCCCTAGGCCGGGTTTGAACTCACCAGCCTCGGTATATGTGGCTGTTGCCGTAACCACTGGGCTACAGGCTCCAAGCCTGTAGTTATTCTTTCTTATTGATGTCCAGTGGTGTGCAACCTGTAGGATGTGGGCCACATGCGGATTATTTGAGGACTGTTTTGCCTTTCCGTGGTGTTAGATATCAAGAAAAGTATGCATGACTTTTCTTCTTGCCAATCAGCTTCCATTAGTGTTTGTATATTTAATGTGTGGCCCCAGACATCTCTTCCTCTAATGTGCAGCAGAGAAAAAGTTGGACACCCCCGCTACCATTCCACTGTGTGATTTCAGTTTGTTTCTCTCTTCTCCTTTTGATAGATGTTTGGTTGTTTCTAGCTTTTGACTTTTATCAACAAGTCTTATACATCCTTTGATGGCCATATACGGTCTTTTCTTTGGGGCATATACCTAGCAGTGGACTTTCAGAGTCGTAGGAAAGATGCATTTTTAACTTTAATGGTTATGCCAAACAATTTTACAAAGCTTTCAAACCAATTTATACTCCCATCAATAACATAAGATTTATAGGTTTGTGCTGCATCCTTGCTAACACTTTTTTTTTGGGGGGGGGGGTTATAGCTTTCTTTCTTTTTTTTTTTTTTATTAAATCACAGTTGTGTACATTAATGCGATCATAGGCACCATACACTGGTTTTGCTAACACTTGATATTGCCATTCCTTTTCATTTTAACCATTCTCTTGGCTATGTAGCAGTTTTCATTTCCTTTGCTCTAGTGAGGGATAATGTTGACCTTTCACATGCTTATTGGCCATTAAGAAACTGTCCTCTGTGAAGTGCCTGCTCATTTGTTCATTTGTAAATGAATTATCTTTGGATTATGTAGGTATTTTTATATACTTCGGATACAAATTCTTTGTTAGATGTGTGATTTGCAGGTATTCTAACACTAAGCAGCTTGCTCTCTCACTTTTTTATTCTATTAGTGAATGTTTTTTAACTATAATGTATTCTGATTTATCAGATTTGCTTTTATGATCATTATTTTTATAACATTTTAATGAAATTTTTCCTACCACATGTCTTAAAGCTTTATGGTTATTCCTTTCTCATCTATCTGAATTTAAAAAAATGCAATATCAAGTTAAAGAGCTTTTTTTCTTTTTCCTATGGAGAACAATTGACCTAGCTCTATTAAGAAAAAAATCCTTTCTCTACAGTCCTAAACGTTTATGCACTTGCACTTCAAAATATGCAAAATAAAAACTACAAAGAAAAATGTGCAAATACATTATTTGAATAATTTCAGCACCCCCCCACTCTTAAAAATAGATAGTACAGATAAAAAATCAGGAAGGATATTAGAAGACTTGAACAGTGCTATCAACCTACTTAACCCAATTAACATTTACAGACTCTTCTACCCAACAAGAGAATATACATATTTCTTTTTAAGTACATGCAGAACATTTACAAGGTAAACATATTGTGTGCCATGAAACAAGTTCCCATAAGTTCTTTAAATTTTGCAATATTTTATTAGGCAATTTTTCAAACATACAGCACAGTTCAAAGAATTATACAGTGATCACCCATATACGCACCACATGCATGTTATAATTTTTCTTCTTCTTCACATATAGGGAATTTATTTATAGGGAGGCCACAAGTTTTATCCCCCTCATCACAACCCCAGATTCCTGTTGGGTGTGTTATAAATATTCCAACGAATTTTTTTTTTTTGGCCAGGGCTGGTTTTGAACCCGCCACCTCCGGCATATGGGACCAGCGCCCTACTCCTTGAGCTACAGGCGCCACCCTATTCCAACGAATTTTAAAAGAATCAAGTAATTCAAAAAATGTTCTTTGATTACACTGGAATAAAATTGGAAATCAGTAACAGAAAGATGTATGGAAAAATCTTTTGATGTTAAAACACACTTCTTAGTAACTGATAGGTCAAGAAGAAAACCAAAAGGAAATTAAAAAGTGTTTTACACTGAATAAAAATATATTGATAATGTGATGAATTGATGTTTTAAAAATTTGAAATTATTTTTGCATTCTTAGAATAAATTACTCTAGCTTTTGATGTGTTTTTCTTTTTCTTTAGATTTAGTTTGCTAACTTTTTAAAGGATTTTTGTTCATGAGAGAAATTGGGCTGCAAATTTATTTTCTTTCCAACATTAGTAAAGTTGAGGAAAATTTACAGGGAACATTTGTTTATCCATCACTTACATTCTACTATTAATATATGTATATATATCTTTTGTTTTCTTTTCTTTCCTTCCTTCCTTCCTTCCTTCCTTCCTTCCTTCCTCCCTTCCTCCCTCCCTCCCTCCCTCCCTCCCTCCCTCCCTCCCTCTTGGGCTCAAGTGATTCTCTTGCCTCAGCCTACCTAGTAGCTAGGACTATAGGCACCCACCACAATGCCTGTGTATTTTTAAAGAGAGGGTCTCACTTTTGCTCAGGCTGGTCTTCAACTCCTGAACTCAGGCAATCCAGCCACTTCTCCACACAGCTCAGCTTCCCAGAGTGCTAGGATTATAGGCGTGAGCCACCGTGCCCAGCCTATAATTATTTTTGCATTACATGTTTTGAAGCTCTGTCATTGGATCAAATGCAGATTTGGATTTATGATCTCTTCCTTATGGTTTAACACTCTTATTATGAAAATATTAGTAAAATATTTTTCTGCTTTTCTTATAACGCTCCTAAGATCTACTTTATCAATTATTAGTAGAACTACAGCAGCATTGTTTTGGTTTGTGTTCATATTGTATATTCTTTCCATTTTATTACTTTCAATCTCTGTTCTTATTTTTAAGCAGCACATGGTTGTATTTATTTTATTTTTTTTATCTAACTGGCAAGCTTAGCCTTTTAGTATACTTATATGTAATTACTTAAATGTTCAGATTTTTTCCTTCTTTTTTATTTGCTTTCTGTTTCACCAACCATTATGTTTCATTTTTTTCTCCTATTTGCCCTTTTTTTGAGGGAAGATTAGTCTTTTTGTTACTTAATTTTTCTTCTTCATACCTTTGATACTTATACATTCTTATGCTGATTTATTTACATAGCTTCTGTACAGATTACAGTATGTGTCCTCATCTGTTACAGTCTTTTAAAAATGATTTCTGCCACTTTCTGGTACTTATTGGAGTTAGATGATATCTCAAAGTGGTTTTGATTTGTATTTCTCTGATGATTAAGGATGATGAGCATTTTTTCATGCATTTGTAGGCCATGTGCCTGTCTTCATCAGAGAAGTTTCTGTTCAAGTCTCTTGCCCACACAGAAATGGGGTTATTTATTCTTTTCTTATTGATTAGTTTGAGTTCTCTGTAGATTCTAGTTATCAGACCTTTGTTGGAAGCAAAGGTTGTCTGTTCGCTTTACTTACTGTGTTCTTGGCAGTGCAGAAGCTTTTTAGTTTGATGAGATCCCAGTAATGTATTTTTAGTGTTGCTTCAATTGCCGGGGGTGGGGGTGGGGGGAGGGGAGTCTTCTTCAGATATTTTATCTTCTTTGGCACTACTGTGGGTTCCAAACAACAGATTTTCTCAGCATTTATCTGAAAACTTATTTATTTTACCTTTTTAATTTTTTTTTTTTTTTTGTAGAGACAGAGTCTCATTGTACCCCTCGGGTAGGGTGCCGTGGCGTCACACGGCTCACAGCAACCTCTAACTCTTGGGCTTACGCGATTCTCTTGCCTCAGTCTCCCGAGCAGCTGGGACTACAGGCGCCCGCCACAACACCCAGCTATTTTTGTTGTTGTTGTTGTTGCAGTTTGGCTGGGGCTGGGTTTGAACCCGCCATCCTGGGCATATGGGGCCGGTGCCCCACTCACTGAGCCACAGGCGCCGCCCCTTTACCTTTTTAATTTTAAAGGTAACATTTTAGAAATGTCTCAGACTAGTACAGTGAACACACATATATGCTTTATCTAGATTCACTAATAGTTTTTCACATTTGCTTTCTCTCGGTATTTTTTTTTTTTTATCTTGATCAATTTGGCAGTTAATTGCAGATACCATGACACTCCTCCTAAATACTGACTTCAGCACGTATCTTCCATGCCTTCTGCATGACCACAATACAGTTGTTGCACTCACGTAATTTATCACTGATGCACTTTATGTCTTGTGTATTCACATTTCCCAAGTCTCAGTGATGTTCTTGATAGCTATCAATGGATTCTGGGGATCCAGTCAAGAATCATACCTTGCATTTAAAAAACACTAAAACTTTTAATGTTTACATAGACCTGTTTCTTAGCCTCATTTGGACATTACAGTCAGATATTTTTGAAGAGAATAAGCCAGTTGTTTAGTAAAGTCTCCATTTGGAAATTTGATAGTTTCATCATGATTATATGCAAGTTAAACATTTTTGACAGGAATATTACACAGATGATGTATTCTTCTAAATACAAAACGCCAAGAGTAACATATGTTAATTTGTAGCTTTTTAATTTTAAATTTTCTTTGTAGAAAATTTGCAGTTTTAGTTGGTATTTATACTTTAGTCCAAGAGTTGTTTAATAGATTTTGAAAAATTCCTGGTGGTAGAGCCTTTGTGATTTTTATTATTATTATTATTTTTTTTTATTATGGGGATTCATTCAGGGTACAAGAAACCAGGTTACACTGTTTGCATTTGTTAGGTAAAGTCCCTCTTACATTTTTTATTGTCTTTAAATTTATAGTATGATTACATGAAAATGTTAATATTTCTACTTTATAAACTTACTCTTTGAGATTTAATATCACCTTTCATAAATGTTCCATGTATACTTCACAGGGTAATTTATCCAGGTAACAATAGGATAGACATCTCTCTAGATTGACCTTGTGGATTGTTTAGGTCTTTTGTTTCCTTATTTGTCAACTTGATGCTGATTACAGCCATAAACCACTATACCTAATCTCCCTACTTATTAACTAAGTGATAACTCTTTCTTTTCTCTCTTCCTTTTTTCTCTCATTTTAAAATTTGCATTATTTCTACTTTTTAAGAAAATAGAACATTTATAAATCATTTTTCTATCTTTGTCCTCATTCTTATTTTAAGAAAGTATATCCCATTCTTATTTGTCTTTTTGCTGGTTTCCCCATACTTTTTTGGATAGAAGACTCTTTATCTCTAGGAAACTTCTCAGGAAAAGATGGTAAGTACAGTAATTCTTGAATTTTTGCATATTTAAAACCTTTTTTAGCCTTAACTCTTATTGACAACATGGCTGGATATAAAATGCTTGGTTCACACTTTTTTCCTTGAGTTTCTTTAAAATGTTACTGTGCTGTTGTCTTGCTTTGTATATTGCTATTCAGAAATCTAATTGCTGATCTGACATTCTTTTGTTTGTAAATCATATGAATTCTTTGTCCAGAGAAAGTGAGGATTTTTCTTAAAAATGTAATTTTATTTTTACTAGGATATGATATGTCTTTTAATTAACCATTCTGGGTCAATTTTCACTATACATTTGAGCCTTTTTATCATGAAGATTAAATTATTTCAGGATCACTTCTTAGAGTTTATTTTTTTTATTTTTAATTTTTTTTGTAGAGACAAAGTTTCACTTTATTGCCCTTGGTAGAGTGCTGTGGCATCACACAGCTCACAGCAACCTCCAACTCCTGGGCTTAGGCAATTCTCCTGCCTCAGCCTCCTGAGCAGCCGGGACTACAGGCACCTGCCACAACGCCCGGCTATTTTTTTGTTGCAGTTTGGCCGGGGCTGGCTTTGAACCCGCCACCCTCGGTATATGGGGCTGGCGCCCTACTCACTGAGCCACAGGCGCCTCCCCGAGTTTATGAATTTTTTTTTTTGTAGAGACAGAGTCTCACTGTACCGCCCTCGGGTAGAGTGCCGTGGCGTCACAGGGCTCACAGCATCCTCTAACTCTTGGGCTTATGTGATTCTCGTGCCTCAGCCTCCCGAGCAGCTGGGACTACAGGCGCCCTCCACAACGCCCGGCTATTTTTCTGTTGCAGTTTGGCCGGGGCTGGGTCCGAACCCGCCACCCTCAGCATGTGGGGCCAGTGCCCTACTCACTGAGCCACAGGCGCCACCCTCGAGTTTATGAATTTTTAATGATTAATGTATTTGTTTCTTTGTTTTCTTTCTTAGGGACTTCCTTTATACATATATTGGCAATTCTTTCTTCTATATAACCACTTTCTTATCCTTTTTTTTTTTATTGTTTCAGTTTGAGGGTACAAAGAATTAGGTTACAGTGTTTGCCTTTGTTAGGTAAAATCCCTCTTATAATTGTGTCCCACCCCCAAGAGGTGTGCCATACACCCTAACATTGTGCCCATTAAGTGGGAACACACCCATCCCCTTCTCTCCTCCCCTGTCCCTATTTCCTTATTCCGCTGCCCTCTCACCTTAAATTGATTTCAGTTTTTCTCTTCTGTGGACATGTATTAGATTGTCTACTGGCTTCATATTAGAATTGAGTACATTGGATTCTTGCTTCTCCATTCTTGTGATACTTTACTAAGAAGAAGGTATTCCAACTCCATCTAGATTAATACAAAAGATGTAAAGTCTCCACCTTTTTAAATGGTTGAATCGTATTCCATGGTGTACATATACCACAGCTTGTTAATCCGTTCCTGGGTTGGTGGGCATTTTGGTTGTTTCCACATTTTGGCGATTGTAAATTGAGTTGCAGTAAACAGTCTAGTGCAAATGTCCTTATGATAAAAGGATTTTTTTTCTTTTTTTTTTTTTTTTTTTGTAGAGACAGAGTCTCACTGTACCGCCCTTGGGTAGAGTGCCATGACGTCACACAGCTCACAGCAACCTCCAACTCTTGGGCCTACGCGATTCTCTTGCCTCAGCCTCCCAAGCAGCTGGGACTACAGGCACCGGCCACAACGCCCGGCTATTTTTTTTGTTGCAGTTTGGCCGGGGCCAGGTTTGAACCCGCCACCCTTGGCATATGGGGCCGGCGCCCTACTCATTGAGCCACAGGTGCCACCCAAAAGAATATTTTTTTCTTCTTGGTAGATGCCTAGTAAGGGGATTGCAGGATCACCTGGGAAGTCTAATTTGAGTTCTTTGAGGGTTCTCTTTACTTCCTTTTAAAAAGGTTTATTAGTTTGTAGTCTTATCTCTTATCCTTATATTAAGAAATTATTTTGTTTTTATTCTTTTTCCTGTTTTCAAACATTTCTTCAGTATTTATTCAGTAGAATCTAGTCTCCTTTGAGCATCTCTAATTTAGTCTTCGTTTCTGAGATGATGTGTTTTCTTCAGGGTATTTGCAGGTTTACGGCTCTCATTTCATACCTTTCTATTTTTTGTCCATTGTGTTTTGAGGTTTTTGGTTTATGATTTGGTGTGATTTTTAAAAAACATCTGCAAATACTAACTTCAGGATATTTAATTAAGGTTGGAGTATTATGATGTAGTTTTCTTTTGCTTTATTGTTTTGGGGGAGAATTTCCATCAGCTGAAATGTTCTGATTCTTGTTTTCTATATTTTTTATAATAATTTTGTGTGGATTTGGCCTGCCTTTATCTTTTTATTTTCAGATTTTATTTACTCAGGTCAGCATTAACAGTTATGTGTTAATTCACAGAAGTGAGAATTTTACATAAGGAAGTAGGTTTCCCATTTCAGGAGTACTCTCTGCTCTTGATACAGTAAAACGAAGTTTTTAAAGTCAGTGGCATTTTTATTAGAGGGCAAGATCAGTGTGTTTTCTGATTTGTGATCCATTTTCTCTTTTTCAGGTTTATTTTGTCTTTGTTCTTTCCACCCTAGTTTATCCACATACCTCTTCTCTCTTTCTCTCTTCCTTTCCCTTCCCGTCCCATCTCATCCCATCCCGTCTGTTCCATCCTGTGAAGCTCCACACTCTTGCCTGTCTCTCACCACAAGCATAGGCTTCGCAGACAAGTCTCCCAGATTTGGATATTTTCCTACTTATAGCTAATTTGAAGTTCATATTATTTGGACATCCAGTTTTGCTGAAGACATGGGTTATAAGTGATTCATTTGTTTATGGTGTTGATCTGTGTGCTTTTTGGAGGATATATGGAGAAATTCAGATTGCCATTAACCTCTACAGCCGAGAAGTCATAAAATATTTTTGCTGAATTTGGAATTGCAGATTGGCAAGACAACGGTCCCAACATAAAAGCAGCTATAAGGCTGGTTGCAGTGACTTACCTCTGTAATCCTATCACTCTGCTGGGCCAAGGTGATCTTAAGCAAGACTGAGACCCCATCTCTGCAAAATACAGAAAAAATTAGCCAGGTGTGGTGTACGCCTATAGCTTACTTGGGAGACTGAGGCAGGAAAATCACTTGAGCCCAGGAGTTTGAGGTTGCTGTGAGCTACGATGACACCACTGCATACCAGCTCAGACAACAGAGTGAGACTCTGTCTCAAAAACAAGCAAATAAACAAACAGCTATAGGAGCCAGTTAATCTTTCTAATGTTCTTCCTTTTTAGCTCCTCTGGCTCTCCTTGCCTCAATTGGTATCCCCTGAATTATCTGGCTTTTCTTACATGTTGATATATCTTACATTTCTTACAAGTGAGAATGCTGGTATGTCTTTAGATATTCTGTACCATCCTGATGCCTGCTCTACTAGCATTTTGTTTGTTTTTAAGAGCTAAAGTTTCTTGACTTTATTCATAAAATTATAAGTTTATATGGTACAAAACCTACTATGCCAGGGGACCCCAAGACTGCCCCGGGTTTGATAATTTGCTAGGAAGATTCACAGGACCGTAGAATATAGTATATTGTTGTATATAAGGTTTAGATTTATTACACAAAAAGATACAAAGCAATATGAGCAAAGGGTAAAAGTGCACAGAGCCTAGGCACAGGCACGCGCTTCCTAGAATCCTTATCCAGTCAAGGGCAGTGTGCCCAATTCCTTTATCAGTGAATTGTGACAGCATGTGTGAAATATTTTCTACCAGGGAAGCTCATTAGAGACTTCGTGCCCAGGAATTTTATTTGGCCCATTTGTGTAGCACCCTCTGCCTAACATGTGCATTGCAGACTACCAGAAGGAAAGCAGGTGTTCAGCATAAACCATATTTTGGTTGCAGTGTTTGTGTAGGTACAGTGAGCCCCTCTTGCCAGATAGGATCATGGGAACCCACCTGAAATACAAGTTCCTAAAAGCTGAACATGTGAGCAAGCCTTTTCAAGGATAGCAGGTTAGACCCATTAACTTTTCTTCCTACCTACCTACCTAGTCAAACATTTATTGATTGATCCCACTAGGAAAAATTACTGGGAATCTAATATAGGTCAGGAAGGTCACATCTAATGTAATTAATTTTCTTCTAAGTAAAATGTTAAGAAATAATAGTGAGGAAATAAACAAAATCATTTTTCTTCAACAGTCTCAGAAAATTTTACTCAGTGAGGGAAGATAGCAAAATTCTTCTCAGTCATAATCTTAAGATTTTAATCTTTTAAAAAACATTCTAAATTGAGATAATAAAAATGCCAATATGTTATGGTAAGTAACATTTTCTTCCTTTATTAATTTTTGTTAATGGGCAGAGAAAGTGACTGTGTAAAGAAATTATTTATTCACTCTTTTCTTTTAGCCTAAGAAAGCTGTCAAAGTAAAGCCTCGGCCACCTGTAGCTCCTCGGCCGTCTAGTGGTTCCACCGCAACAGCTCGCCACAGATTGCTAAGGGTCCTCCCCCACATTGGGCAACCTTGTTTACCTTCTCCTGGGAATACATACCTACCTGAAAAGTCCAGGAATGCAATTTCACATTTGGCACCTCAGCCCTCTGCTGATAGACCCATATCATCTGTCACTAGTGAATTTCTTAAGGAAGATGGTAACTGGGAGAGTAACACACACCCTCATGCCAGTAGTAGCATCAGACTACCACCTCACATTCTCCACCTGGACTTTGAAAACGAGAAAGAGCGTGCTGATTCTATTTTCCATCTTGGACCATCCCTTATTGGGCGGACAAAACACTTTTCAGGAAACTTGACATCTAATAATGAGGATGACCCTGTCTTATTTCCAGCTTCAGAAAAGTGTGTAACTGAAGAATCACTTCTACCTGAAGTGGGTTCATTTACTTCATTTACAGAAAGAAATGCTGAAGAACAGAACAGTGGCTCAGAGGGCACACGGAAGGTAAATCCAGAGTTCTTACTCACTAACAGTGATAAAGGGTTCAGAGCTACAGAGCAGCATTTTAAACATGTTTCAAGAGTACTGAGCAGTGAATCAGTAGAGACTCCTGTTCTTAAGCACCGTGAATTAAGTCCACACAAGAATAGACTCTTGTCACCTATCCGCTGTTCTGCACCAATGCCGCTACATAGTTCTTTGGTGAAACCACAGAGACAGTCCAAATGTTTTGAGTCTGGGAGCCTTCACTCTTCTGCTTCACAAAATGTCCTCCAGTCATTGGATGATCGAAACATAACTGATTCTTCTTTCTCTAGGACTACTCGCTTTCGAGGTGTTAAAGTTGATTCACCTGGGAAAAGATCTGATATTATTTCCAAGGTTGAGGCTCGAGATATCACAGAAATGGCTAACAAGGCTTCCAAAGAGCCTGTTGGTTGTGTAAATAACCTTGGTTTTCTTGCTTCACTGGCTCGGAGCACGAGCAGAGACAATTTACAGAGCACACGTGGAGTGGGCAGGCTTCGGCCCTCTGCAATGGGGCTGCCTACAAACCTCCAGCATTTTCAGGAAGAAAGCCTTAGGAAAAGTTCCCCCCAGTTAGAACCTACGGAATTTTTTCTAGTAAGTATTTTCCTGTCAACATTCTCTACTAGTTACCCTTGTGATGATCAGCATATTTGAGGTTTGTTTTTTGTTTACTCAAATATGAGGCCTAAGGTTGGATTTTTTTCCCCATAACTTTTTATGAAACTGTTCAGTTTGTAGAAAATCTATTTATAGTTGTATTTTAAGTAATCTTGAATTGAGGACTGTATTTTGAAAGTAAGTTCATATAAATAGTTTATCTTTTTTTTTTTTTGCAGTGTTTGGCCGGGGCTGGGTTTGAACCCACCACTTCTAGCATATGGGGCCAAAGCCACAGGCACCACCCTATCATATATTTTTATAAGCTATATAAAGCTATAAATATAGCTATTAATAAGCTATAAATATAGCTATATATAAGCAATATATTTTTAAAAGCTAAATATTTTTAATGTTTTTTCCAAGTAAGAACATCAATTTTGAGCCATCAAATTTTTTTTTTTTTGAAACAGAGCCTCAAGCTGTTGCCCTGGGTAGAGTGCTGTGGCATCACAGCTCACAGCAACCTCCAACACCTGGGCTCAAGCAGTTCTCCTGCCTCTGCCTCCCAAGTAGCTGGGACTACAGGCGCCTGCCACAATGCCCGGCTATTTTTTGGTTGCAGACATCATTGTAATTTGGCAGGCCAGGGCTGGATTTGAACCCTCCAGCTCAGGTGTATGTGGCTGGCGCCTTAGCTGCTTAGCCACAGGCACCGAGCCGAGCCATCAAATTTTATTCTTTTAAAGGTAAATAATATGCACAATATTGCCAAATGTGAGAATCAGTTTCTAAGTTAATTTAATTAAGTAAAAATCAAATAATTTAAAATGAAAGCCAGTAGCATCTTAATAAAATACAAGTATTTCATGTTTGATGATCTCTTCTGTTCTCCATTGACTCACCTTTGCAGATGTTTTGTGTTTTAATTGTAGTCTGCCCGTGGTATTGGAATGAATGGAAATAATGCAGCAGCGGGGAAAAGAATAGGTGAGTTACAGATAATTTTGAAAACAATAAAAGGCTTATAATGACATAATTATATATATGTATATATGTAACTGCTGAATTTTAAATAGAAATTGAGATAATGGGCCGGGCATAGTGACTCACACCTGCATTCTTAGCCCTGTGGGAGGATGAGGCAGGTGATTGCTTGAGCTCAGGAGTTCGAAACCGGCCTGAATAAAAGCAAGACCCCACCTTTACTAAAAATAGAAAAACCAGCCAGGTGGTGTGGCATGCACCTGTAGTCCCAGCTACTCAGGAAGCTGAGGCAAGATGATTGCTTGAGCCCAGGAGTTTGAGGTTGCTGTGAGCTGTAGTGCCACTGCACTCTAGCCTCAAGCAACAAAGTGAAATTGTCAAAAAACAGAAAAAAGAAATGGAAAGTATGTTCTCTGGGTTATGTACAAGTACAGAGTAAACTTTTTGCTTAAACTTCTTTTTCAATTAATAAAATAATTATGAGGACTGTAAGACATATATGAAAAATTAAACAAAAATTAAAATAGATCTCTTATCTGGGAAGAGGTATGATCTACAGGAAAAAACAAGATTATTGAATAATTAACATGTAGTTCCCAACCCCTTAGTTGCTGGACACTTAGAGCCATGTGGGTTTTAAGGAATGACCCTAGAAAGATGTTTTTTAGCATTATGGTCTAATAGCAAGGGTGATGGTTAAGAGTCTCTTTTTGATGAACTGGGTAGTTCTGGATAAAAAGAGAGTCTCTAGTACCAGCCCTTCCCAAGTATAGTAGCAAAAATGACCATAACGTTAGCACTTCTCCCAAGAGTAACACCTAAAGATGTGCTAGCCAGTCATTGAGGAGGGAAGCTGTTTTCTTTTTATTTTAGTACCTAGACCAAGGATAGGAAACTGATTACCAAAGATATACCACTTTTGTAACCCCAAAGTTTTAAAGATAGTTAATATATATTGGTTCTCATGTGAATTTTTTGTTTTTAGAGACACTTAAGGTTCATTTTTCATTCCTATGTAAGGCTGAGATTAATAAAGTCTTAATATATTCACTTAATTTTTTCCAATTCTTTTTATTGTGGTAAAATACACATAACATGAAATTTATAATTTTAACCATTTTTTTTTTGTAGAGACAGAGTCTCACTGTACCACCCTTGGGTAGAGTGCCATGGCATCACACAGCTCACAGCAACCTCTAACTCTTGGGCTTACGCGATTCTCTTGCCTCAGCCTCCCGAGCAGCTGGGACTACAGGCGCCCGCCACAACGCCCAGCTATGTTTTTTTTTGTTGCAGTTTGGCCAGGGCTGGGTTTGAACCACCCCCCCTCAGCATATGGGGCCGGCGCCCTACTCACTGAGCCACAGGCACCGTCCTAATCTTAACCATTTTTAAATGTACAGTTTAGTGACATTAAGTACATTCACATTATTGGGCAACCATTATAACCATCCTTCTCCAGAACACTTTCCATCTTGTAAAACTGGAACTCCGTACTGGAAGACTAACATCTTATTCCCACCCACCCTGGCAGCTCCTAACAACCACTATTCTGTCTTTGGTTTTTGAAGTACTAAGTATTTCATGTAAGTGGAATCATACAATATTGCATTTTTGTGACTGGCTTATTTCACTTACAGTGTGTTCAAGTTTTATCCAGGTTATAGCATGTGTCAGAATTTCCTTCCTTTTTAAGGCGATACTCTGTTTACATGTATTGTATATAACACATTTTGCTTATCCATTCATCTGTAGACAGTGTGTTGCTTTCACATTTTGATGTGAATGATGGTGCTATAAACTTGGATGGACAAAAATCTTGAGACACTGCTTTTAGGTTTTTTGGGTATATACCTAGAAGTGAAATTGCTGGCTCATAATTTCTATTTTGAGGTTTTTAGGAACCACCATATTGTTTCAATAGTTGCTATACTGTGTTCCATTCCCACCAACAGTGTACAAGGATTCCAATTTCTCTACATCTTTATCAGTACTATTTTCTGGGTTTTTATTTTTTTTTATTTTTATTTTTTGCCGGTAGCTATCCTAATAGGTGTGAGGTGTTATGTCATTGTGGCTTTGATTTGCATTTCTGTAATGATTAGTAATATTGATTCCCTAATTAGTGACGTTGACTCCCTAATAATTAGTTGCATGTATTTATTGGCCATTTGTATATCTTCTTTTGAGAAATGTCTATTCATGTCCTTTACCTATTTTTTAATCAGGTTGGTTGTGTTTTTCTGCTGTTGAGTTTTAGGAGTTTATATATTCTAGATATTAATCCCTTATTAAATCATTTGCAGGATTTTCTCCCATGAGTTGCTTTTTACTCTTTTCACAGTATCTTTGGATACATGAAAGTTCTTAATTTTCCTGAAGTCCAATTTCTCTATTGTCTCCTGTTACTTGTGCGTTTGGTGTAATATCTAAAAAAATCACCAATAAATCCAATGTCAAGTAGCTTTACTCTTATGTTTCCTTCTAGAAATTTTATGGCTTTATGTTTTATGTTAAATCTTTATTTTGAGTTAATTTTTATAGGGTAGGGGCCTATTTTCTTTCCTGTGTGGACAACCAGTTTTCCTAGCACCTTCTGTTGAAAAGACTGAACTTCTCCATCAAATGGTCTTGGCATCCTTGTTGAAGGTCATTCGACCATATATGTGAGGGCTTGTTTCTGTGCTGACTATCCCATTGGTCTGTTTGTCTATCTTTATGCCTATACCACAGTATTTTCTGGTTTTGTTTTTTTATTTAGACCCAGTGTCTCACTCTATCACTCAGCCTGGACTGCAGTGAAGCAGGGTTCTGGCATTGCTCACTGCAACTTCAAACTTCTGGGCTCAAGTGATTGTCCCATCTCAGCTTCCTGAGGAGCTGAGACTGCAGGAATGCTCTACCATACCTGGCTAATTTATTATTATTTTGCGGTTTTTGGCTGGAGTTGGGCTTGAACCCGCCACCTCCGGCATATGGGGCCAGCACCCTACTCCTTTGAGCCACAGGCGCTGCCCCCTGGCTAATTTATTTTGTAGAGATGGGGTCTCACTGTTGCCTAGACTGTTCCTGCACTCCTGGCCTCAAGTGATCCTCCTGCCTTGGCCTATCAAAGTGCTGGGATTACAGTTGTGAGCCACTCTGTTTGTTTTTTTTTTTGGTGACAGAGTCTCACTATGTCACCCTCAGTAGAATGCTGTGGCATCACAGCTCACAGCAACTTCAAACTCTTGGGCTTAAGTGATTCTCTTGCGTCAGCCTCCCAAGTAGCTGGGACCATAGGTGCCTGCCACAGTGCCCGGCTATTTTTTTGTTGCAGTTGTCATTACTGCTTAGCTGGCCCGGGCTGGGTTCAAAGCCACCACCCTCAGTGCATGTGGCCAGCGCCAACCCCCTACTCTGTTTTGATTACTTTACAGCTGTTGTTTTTCCTTGACATGTACTCAAGTCTGTCCTTCCCTAACTCACAGAGAAGCCTCTTAGAAATTTGTGTTAACACTCAGCTCTGGTAGCTCAGTTCTAATGTAGGTGTCAGTGCTTTCTCACTTCTCGTTACTTCTCTGAAACTGCTATTACTGAGGTCGCTGAAGGTCTCCATAATTTCTATCTGGGCATGTCTTTGCATCCTTACCTTATTTGATTTTTGTGGCCTACATTCTTGAAATAGGTTTGGGTTGTTTTTTTTTCTTTCTTTCTTTAAGAATTTGTTATTTTTATGTTTAATATTTATTTAGTGCTTATACTTTTTTAATTTTTTTCTTTCTCTTTTTTAGACAGAGTCCCACTATGTCACCCTTGACAGAGTACTATGGCGTCACAGCTCACAGCAACCTCAAACTCTTGGGCTTAAGCGATTCTCCTGCCTCTGCCTCCTAAGTAGCTGGGACTACAGGCGCCCGCCACAACGCCCAGCTATTTTTTGTTGCAGTTGCCATTCTTGTTTAGCTGGCCAGCCTCGGTGTATGTGGCTGGTGCCATAACCACTGTGTTATGAGTGCCAAGCCTTTGTTTTTTTTTTTCTTTTAAAAGAAATTCTGGGCTATCATGTTATAGGTTTTTGCTTTGGTTCATGGTTTGGTCTTGTTTGTTTTTTACATCAGTTTTTTTTTACCTTTACTTTTTCTTTTTCAGTCAGTCCTCTGCTTGTCCCAGATACATGCTTTTTTGTTTAATTACATTTAGGTTCAAGGCATCGGCTTGCACCACAATGATGATTCCTCAAACTAGAACTGTGTAACTTGCTGACATTTCCTCTCACAGCAATACCTGACTGTGTCCTTCTGAATTACCTTGAAGGTTCTGTGTACATTTTATTTAATTGACTTAACCAAATTCTTCCATTGGTCCTCTCTTTCTTTTCACTGTATGGTCTCCCTTGGGAACTTTGTCCATTTTTATATGGTTAGCCATCATTTTCAGCCAATGATTACCAAACTTGTGTCTGGAATGCTAATTTGTTATTTTTTGGCTGTCTTTCTGTTGAGTGTTTTTATAGATCATTATGTTAGATCAAATATTAGATTAGGAAATACCAAACAAGTATATTAGTTCAAACAATTTTTTCTCTTTTTCTGAAAAGCAACTCTTCACATTGTATATAAGAATGATATAAAAAATTTATAGAATTTTTCTTTATTCATATATTCAATACACATTGAAAGAAGGCTTCACAGCATTGATTGATGTTTTAAGTATATATACATTTTTATGTAAAAAATTGTATAGAATTTTTCTTTATTCATATTCAATACACATTGATAAAAAGCTTCAGAGAATTGATGATTGATGGTGTTTTACAGTATAAGTAGAATTTCACTAGGTTAAGGTGGAATAGAGCATTTGAGAATAAAAAATTGTGGATATAAGTGGACCTATTGTTCAGGGTGGGTATGATGTGGTAAATGACAAGAAATGACTCTGGGAAGTTATAAAAGCTATTGTATTGAACACATAAGACCTGAAATGCCAGTCCAAGGAATTTGGATTTTTCTATGGGGGGCAATATGTAGGGAATATAACATTAGTGATGGTTCCTGGCATGAAGTAATGGACTAATAAATACTTCTCTCTGTGTAGAAGATGTATGGAAACTGTCCTCACAGGAGACACCTGCAGTTATGTGGCCTCTGTCTCTACATGTTCATGAGAGTTCTTAAGTGAAAAACATTTGGAGAACAATTGAGTTAAGCTTCTCCAAAGGAAAGAAAAAAATGAAAATGTGACTATATTAAACTATCATCAGTAGATTCTTCTACCATTGTTTAAGGAAGACTATCTAAGCCTCGATTTCAAACTAGGTTTGAGTAGATAAACTGTCGCTGGATCTCCCGTAGTGTGTGTCTTCCCTCTGTGTCCGGCAGGCGAGTGAAGAAGTGGAAAGCACCGTCACCTTTGAGAAATGTTCTTGGTGCCTCTAACTACACTTGAGAAAGAAAGTTCTTGTTGGGGTGGCGCCTGTGGCTCAAGGAGTAGGGCGCTGGTCCCATACGCCGGAGGTGGCGGGTTCAAACTCAGCCCCGGCCAAAAAAAAAAACCACACACACACACAAAAAAGAAAGTTCTTGTTAACTGAGTTGGTGGCAAGGTACCTCTAGGAGTCATATAGTTAGTTGTTTCAAATTTCGTTTCCAATTTTGTGGGATATTTGGGAGCGTAGTTTAGACTGGTAATAACGCAGACTTAATTTTGTTGCACCCAGTGTTCTGGCAAAAACCATAGCACCAGTTAATTGTGATCCAATTTTTTGAACCCTTGAAGGATTTCAGAGACATAGCTGCCAAATAAACATTAAACTGAGGCCTCTCAAACTTTTTCAGCAGGGGAAACTAGACGCCTGCACCACTGAAATTACCTTCCCTCCCCCCCCATTCTTTCCATTTGTTCTTACTTTCTTTGTCTCTTGCTTCTTGGCCCTTGAGTGCCACCAAGCATTTGTGTGCCTGTATTGGTGGTATTCTAAGAACTACAGCCCATGACTTTGAGCCCATCTGCTTATGACTGGGGTTTCTTGGCATTTCAGTTAGTTCTAAAAGCCATTTCACTTAGTAATTAAAGAAACCAGTTTAATTACTTCTTATATAATAATAGATGTGCTTTTATTTTTAAGGTGAAAAATAAAGTTGGTACAATTGTACAGAATTTAGTAAGGTTTTTGGAAAGCTAGTAATACTGTGATATTGAGCCATTTGGTGTGTTTTTCATATTGATAATGTGATTTTGTATGATTATAGCATTCTTAAAATTGAATGAACTTGTTTGACCTTAAATCACTTAGTTGCCTCAGAAAAAGTATTAATACACGTTCCATTATCTCAAAAATAAACAAACTGAAGCTTTCAAAGAATAAGTGACTTGGTTGTAGTTTGATAAATTTGTTTTCTGTGGTGTAATCAGGACTGGAAGACCAGTTTCATGACACTTCGGTGCTCCTTGTTAATGAATAAAATGATTGTATTGCAGTTATGTTTTTCTCAGAAGTCTCATCAAATATGATTTTGAACCAGACATTTTTCTTGATTTTCTGTCAAAGTTTGGTATATTTTATATGAAATAGGTTACCCTTAACAATCAGAAAGATGATGTATATAATAAGTCCTAAAAATCTAAGTCCTAATCAGTAGAAACCTCCCTCATCTTTTAAAAAAAACGTTCTACTACAACTTCACTTGTAGAGTCTGTAAATAATTTTAGAAACAAAAATATTATAGCCAGGCGTGGTGGCTCAGACCTGTAATCCTGGCACTCTGGGAGGCCGACACAGGTGGATTGCCTGAGCTCCGAAGTTGGAGACCAGCATGAGCAAGAGCAAGACCCCATCTCTAAAAATAGCTGGGCATCCTGGCAGACACCTTTAATCCCAGCTACTTGGAGGCTGAGCTGTGAGAATTGCTTGAGCCCAAGAGTTTGAGGTTGTTGCTGTGAGCTATGACACCACAGCACTCTACCGAGGGCAACAAAGCAAGACTATTTCAAAAAGAAAAAAAACATATAATGTTAAAAACATGAAATGTTTACTTTGATAGAAATGTGTTTTTGTTTTGCTTAATATAAGTATTTCACATTTAGAATTTTATGCCTGTGTTAATCAAGGTGTCCTTTCTCTAAACAGGAGAATGTACTCATCACCTCCCACCTGTGAAAGCCCCAATTCAAACAAAGAAGAAAACAACAAAACATTGTTTTCTTTGTGGAAAGAAAACAGGACTGGCTACTAGCTACGAATGCAGGCAGGTTGGCCAGCTAGAGAAGCTGAGAAGCTTTCTTTGTGGTGACCCAACTTGGGGATCAGGCAAAATAAAACATTATTTGTGTTTGTTTTTTTTTTTAATTTTTTTCAGCCGCCCAAGTAGCTGGGACTACAGGCTCCCACCACAACGTCTAGCTATTTTTTGTTTGCAGTTTGGCTGGGCCCAGGTTTGAACCTGCCACCCTTGGTATATGGAGCTGGCACCCTACTCAGTGAGCCACAGGTGCTGCCCATAAAACATTATTTAAATTGGCCATTCATAACATCATTAAGATGATGTTGGCTGGACACAATGGCTCATGCCTGTAATCCTAGCACTTTGGGAAGGCTGAGGTGGAAGAATCACTTGAGGCCAGGAGTGCAAGACCAGCCTGGGCAACTTAGTGAGACCCTGTCTCTATAAAATATAGAAAAATTATCTGGGCATGGTGGTGCTTGCTGCCTGTAGTCTCAGCTAGTGGGGAAGCTGAGGCAGGAGGATTACTGAGCCCACAGATTTGAGGTTGCAGTGAGCTATGACGACACCACTGACACCACTGCACTCTAGCCCAGGCAACAGAGCAGGACCTTATCTTAAAAAAAAAAAAAAAAGAAGATGTTATGGTAAATAGCCTCCCTCAGTTGGAGTCCTAATTGACTGAAGTAAAGAATAAGTAGATAGTTCATGGTAAATAGCTCATGGGTTTTCAAAAAGCAAAATCCCTGCCATTCAAATTAGGAGATTTAAACCAGTAGGAGAGTGTACCTTGTCTTAAAATAAACTTACTTGTTTTTTGTTTGATCTTTGCCTAGAAGAACCCCTCCCCCAAGATTCTGTTTTTAATTGAACTGAAAAAAAGGAACTAGATTTAATTTACTATACATTTTAACAATTATAAGATACACTTCTATTTCAAAATAGATGAATAATGTATCTTCAAAATAATGAATTTTTCTTTCCATAATTATTTCTTTCATTAGCATTAATCCTTTCATTAGCATTAATCAGTATCATCCAAGGATGGTATCTGGCAACCCAGCCATTGAAAGTAACAAGTGCTTTTTAGAGTATATTCTATTCAAATGAATACAGCTTATCTTGCTGCTAGAAATATTTAAAAAAAAAATTTCATGGTATAAGGGCAGCGCCTGTGGCTCAGTCGGTAAGGCACCGGCCCCATACACCAAGGGTGGCAGGTTCAAACCCGGCCCCAGCTGAACTGCTACCAAAAAATAGCCGGGCGTTGTGGTGGGCGCCTGTAGTCCCAGCTACTTGGGAGGCTGAGGCAAGAGAATCGCTGAAGCCCAGGAGTTGGAGGTTGCTGTGAGCTGTGTGATGCCACGGCACTCTACCGAGGGCTCTAAAGTGAGACTCTGTCTCTACAAAAAAAAAAAAAAAAAAAAGAAAATTTCATGGTATAGTTTGATTTTATATAATTTTTCTCATGAGACTGAATTTCTCAGAAATTAAGAATTTTTTCAAGTTTACTAGGTGTAAGAGAAATAGTGGGCATATTTATCAGCTTTTGCAATTTTATTACTCATTAACATTTCTAGACCTTGTTTCATTCCATAATGGATTCTTTATTATAAACTGTAATAATGATAGATGATAAATGTGCTCTTTGGGGGTGTGTTTGTGCTTGTTTACGATTGGAAGGTGAAATGTTAGCACTGAAATTGCTAAAGAGAACCAAAGGGCTCCTGTTGGACTACCTGAAGTCAAGCTCTCTCTCCCAAGAGATGAGTATTTCATAGAAATGTGACTATTCACATAAACTTTTTTTGTACTTTAGATGTGGAAACAACTTCTGTGCATCTCATCGCTATGCAGAAACTCACGGCTGCACCTATGATTACAAGAGTACAGGGAGGAGATACTTGCAGGAGGCAAATCCTGTGGTTAATGCACCAAAACTTCCAAAAATCTAACTTCCTCTGCATCTTACTGTTCTGCCTGAGGAATCGTATTATAATGAAAGAAGAATATTGTTTAGACTGCATTATTTTTGCTCGACTCCAAAAGATTTGCTAAATAACAAAAGCATATAATGCATATTGTTGGAGAATGAGAATGCTACTGTATTTGCCATCTTTATTCTTTGGTGAATCAAAAGTTTTAAAAGTAGTTTTAAAAACTTTAACTATATGATTTAGTTTTGTTATTGCATGTCTTGTGTTGTTTTATATTTGATATTGCAGTTTTATTAGATAAGTCTTCAAAAGATGCACTTTAGGAAGTTAATATTGACTGTTTAACCAGGCTTCCATGCTGTACAGAAATCAGTGGTCGTGTAATAGCTCGAGTCAAAATGACGGCCATGTTTTTTCTTTCTTTCCTTCTTTCCTTTTTTCTGATTTCCTTCTCTTTTTCCCCCTCTCTCCTTTCTCCCTTCCTCTTCAGATCCCCTCCCTCCTCCCTCCCTCCCTTCCTTCCTTCATTCTCTTCCTTCCCTTTCTCCTTCTCTTTCCTTCTTTTTTTGCAGAGGTTAAGTGGGTGGGGATTTAAAAATATATCCCATGAGCCCAGGTGTGAAAATTTATTGGGTTTACTAGCAAGTTCTTTTTTATTTCAAGCTACTTTTAATAAAAAAGAAAGTTTTCTCATGTGGTTTTTAACACATATATTTCTTCTGCATTCATATTGGCATTCAGATATGTACCCATTCTATAAAACACATCATGTTAATAGTATATATTTCTTAAAAATACTATTTTTGAATGGTAGGTTTAAAGTAGATGTCCTACTTATTGCTATTAAATACAGAAAGGAACATTTTCTTTTTGAAAAATGTCTATATTTAAAACAAAATCTCACAGCTTGATTTGTTTTTCTTACATGTTGAGTGCTATTACAAGGAGAAATTCAAATAAATATTCAGTTTCATTATGAGTTCGATTATTTGGTTATTTATAAGAATTTTTCATTTATAAACACTTTTAAAAATAAAATCGTTCAATTAAATAAACCACTAATTTATTTTCCTTGGACAAAATGACTGTCAGTAGAAAAGTATTGTTTTAGGGTGTAAGGACACTGCTCCCCAGGTATAACTGCTGTTCAGACTTTGAGGAGGCCACTTGCTTTGTATAGGTTCAACTGAAGCTGATCCAGAACCCTGATATATAGCTGGCAGGCTTCTCAAGTCAACTGCAGCTCTGGGCTCTGCAGGGGTACCAGAAGGCTAATTTAGGGGCTATATAGGGCCTCTTCCTCTATTCAAGGTTGAGTGAACTGGAGAGCTCACTTCCTTTGCTTCCTATAAGAGATAAATGTTGGTGGAGACAGATGCCTTCAGAGAGAGAAATACATTTATAAGAGGTGATGGTAAAAATTAACAGAGGAGCCATGCAATAAGAAATTGAAGGGCGGCGCCTGTGGCTCAGTCGATGGGGTGCCGGCCCCATATACCGAGGGTGGCAGGTTCAAGCCCGGCCTCGGCCAAACTGCAACCAAAAAATGGCCAGGCGTTGTGGCGGGCGCCTGTAGTCCCAGCTACTCGGGAGGCTGAGGCAAGAGAATCGCTTGAGCCCAGGAGTTGGAGGTTGCTATGAGCTGTGTGAGGCCACGGCACTCTACCAAGGGCCATAAAGTGAGACTCTGTCTCTACAAAAAAAAAAAAAAAAACATAGAAAAAGAAAGAAATTGAAGGTATGCTTTTTAAGGGAGTGGATATAAAATATTTCATCTGTTAGTAATTTAGTTTTCTGTTACCAAGAAAATATGTGCTTTATCCCTTTAAAATATAAAAATGTCATTAACATGGGTAAACTGCTGAAAAATGGGCCAAAACGTAATTATTCTATAAATAAATGTGAATGCTCAGGGCATGCTTGCTATATACATAGCGCACTATGCTTTTTAAAGCAAGACTGTAAGTAGACATAAGTTTTAAGTTTTGCCAAAGATTTTGGTCAAAGTTGAAACTTTATACTAGCTTGTAAGTCACTAAGAGAAAACCACTTTAATTTCCACAAGTTGTGTCATTATTAAGGGTCATTTATTTATGCTTTAAATTTTTTGTTGTTGTTGTTTTTGTTTTGAGAAAAGGTCTCACACTGTTGCCCAGGCTGTAGTGCAGTGGCCTCATCACAGTGGCCTCACTGCAACCTCAAACTCCTGAGCTCAAGCAATCTACCTACCTTGGTCTTTCAAGTAGCTGGGACTACATGTGTGCACCACCACACCTGTCTAATTTTTCTATTTATAGAGATGAGGTCTCGCTATTGCCCAGGCTTTTCTCAGTCTCCTGAGTGCTGAGAGTGTAGGTGTGAGCCACTGCACCTGGTGTATATGCCTTAAATTCTTACACTGAAATTTAGTCTTGGCATTCCAAGTAATTAGCAGAGTGGCTTACATTTAGGCAGTAAAGATCCTTTGTATAAATTAATTGTTGTATTGAACAACTTAATCATGATGAAAACAATGTCATTTTTTTGTTTTATTTAGCTAAACTCATAGGATAGAGTTCAGTTTCTCCAATTTTTTTTTTAAACCAAGCATTTGGTTTATAACAACCTTAAAAAATTTTAATCTTTAACTTTTAGCTGTGTGAAATATTTTTAAGTTATAGTTAGTGTAATATAACCATTCTAATATGAGAAATTTAAATACTCAGATGTTTTTAAATTTTATCAGTGGTTTAACTTGTGGAGGGAATTAGAAAAAATGAGAAAGGAGTTTATTGTCTCATATGTTAATATGGTTTTAAAGACACTATGGTAAATAATGACAAATTTTGTATCAAATAGTGTTTTCCAACGTGTGACCTTTAGATAACTCTTAGAATATGAGGTGATGTTGGGCAGCGCCTGTGGCTCAAAGGGGTAGGGCGCAGGCCCCATATGCTGGAGGTGGCGGGTTCAAACCCAGCCCTGGCCAAAAACTGCAAAAAAAAAAAAAAGAATATGAGGTGATGTTACATGGGTGAATATTTTTACTAATTATATATTTTATTATAGATCAGAAAATATGATTATAAACAGTTTAAGTTGAAAATAAAGTAAAATAAATTGGTACAGGTTAAAAGATGTTGATTGAAAATCGATAAGCAAGGATATGTATAGCAAAAATCATTAAAGCAGAACTGAATGAACTTTTCTTTGAAAATTATGTTAAATTTTTAAACAGTTGATGAAAATAATATACGTTTTAGAAAAACTGTACATGTATATAAGCATAAAAAATGCAAAGCAAAAATTTCACCATAGACATCCCATCTTCTATTTTTTTTACCCCATCTTTTCTAATGTACTCTGTAATAATGAAAAATTCAGCTTAATACATTATCTCAGTGCTCCCAATTTTTGTCAGAGTATTGGTTTGCTCAGGCCACTGTAATATAATACCACAGACTAGGCAGCTTAAACAACAGAAATTTATTTTCTCACAGTTCTGGAGGCTGAAGTCCCAGATCAAGGCCGGGTAGGGTTGGTTTCTAATGAGGGCCCTCTTCCTGTCTTGTAGATGGCTGTCTTTTTACCATGTTTTCACATGTGCCTGCAGGGAAGGGTGGGCATTAGGAAGACAGCAAGCTCTCCCATCAGATCAGGGCCCCACCTTCATGATCTCATTTAATTGTAAGTCGTTATTCCAAATACTGCTGTGGGTTAGAGTTCAACATATGAATTTGGGGCGGGGCACACACATTCAGTCCTTAAGTCATTTTTAATCATAGCAATTATTTCAAATTCACCCACTCTACTGTGGTTATGCTAGTCCATGTTACCATAGCTTTTACTTGGGCTAATGCAATAGCTTCCTAACTTAGCTCCTTGAATTAGTTCTATTAGTTCAGTCAGAGTGAGCTTATAGAAACAAAAACTTAAAATATTCAGTGTTGGAAATATTTCAGTGACTTCCTTCATTCTTAGGCCTGCTGTACCATACCATAGCATATGATTGACTAGGTGATTTATAAACTGGAAATTGGGAAGAGCAAGATCAAGATTCACTGTCTGATGAGCTCTCACTTGGTTCACAGACAGCCATCTTCTCATTGTCTTCACTTGGTGGAAGCCTTCAAGGGTCATTTCTAGCGTCTCTTTTATGAGGGTCTCTTTTATCCAGTTGTAAGGGCTCTGCCCTCATTACTCAATAACCTCCTAGAGGCCTTACCTCAGAATATCATCACATCAGGAGTTAGATTTCACCCTAATAAATTTAGTGAATTTGGGGGAGACAGTGTATGGCAGACCCAAATCCTTAACCTCTTTTCTTTGCGCTAAGACCCCTGTAGTCTGGCTCACTTCTCCTTTTTCAGGCTTATACTAACATTATACCATTTCCTCATGCTTTTGGAGACCTGCTCACACAGACTTTCTTTTTTATATCCTGTTCCCTCATGTTAACTCTGACTTTTCTTTTAGATATCAACATCGTTGCTTCCTGTCTAGGTCAATACCCTTCCTCTTTGCACCATGTGCCTTTCCTGAAAGGAAATCCACTACAGTTTTCATTTGACATTTGTGTGATCCTTTGAGTTGCACAAGATGCAGGTCTATGAGAGCAGCTATTGTTCTCCTGTCCATCTGTCCATCCTTTCTCTCGAGCACTGTGACCACTATGATCAGGTCACAATTTTTCATTCATGTTGAATAAATGAAAAAGCAAAAGCTTTAAGAATATGCTAAGTTCCTTTTGTGATCTATCTGCTTTAAGTCTTTTGGACCTTAAGGGTTATTGCACACTATGCTGTGTTAAATTATAGAGTTTTCTGCCTTGTTTTAGGTTAGGTTTTCTGCCTTGTTAGGTTGAGTCAATATTTGAAACTAAGAAATAAGTTAAATATTACATTTATAAAAATACTCATTGAAGATCCAATCAGTTTAAGAGTGTGATATTTACTTTTCTATATAATCCAAAATCACTAAACCCGTCATAGGCAAAGGATCATATTCTAAGTAAAGAAATAAAATGAATCTTCCTTTAATTCCTTCATTTGCCTAAAATTATGCCATAGTTTCGTTTACTTTGTTATTCCTTTACTGTATAGCTCATGTGTTTTCCTTTTTGGTGCTATACAAGGCTGATGAAAGTTTTCCTTTTTTCAATTCCTTTTCATTTTTATTAATGTCAAGAAAAATATACCTGCATGGTATCAGATTAAGACTGTCCATGTTCTTAATTATGTAATTTGTACATTGGGTATCATTCTTTATGAAGACATTCTTCACATCATCATTTAACCTCTGCTCCAATGTAGTATTATTATTTTTTTTTTTTGCAGTTTTTGGCCTGGGCTGGGTTTGAACCTGCCACCTCCGGCATATGGGGCCGGTGCCCTACTCCTTTGAGCCACAGGCGCCACCCCCAATATAGTATTCTTATAATTTATTTTGAAACACTGTCAAATTTACAGAAAAGTGGCTGAGAGCAGTTGCTCAGGTCTGTAATCTCAGCATGTTGGGAGACAGGTGAGAGGATTCCTTGAGAGCAGGAATGTAAGACCAGCCTGAGCAAAATAGGAGACCCTCTTTCTACAAAAATAAATAAATAAATAAATAAAAAGAAAAAAAAAGCTGGCCATGGTGGCATGCACCTGTAGTTCCAACTACTCTGGAGGCTGATGCAAGAAGATCATTTGAGCCCAGGAGTTTGAGACTACAGTGATCTATGATGTCACTACACTGTAGTAATAAACTACCTAATGAACTAAAAGAAAAGCTATAAATAGAAAAAGAACGCCTGTAAATCCTTTCACTCACGGTCACCAGTTATTAATATGTCACCATATTGGCACTCTCACGCTGCGTCTGTATAGCAGTTATATTTTTTCTGAACCATTTGAGAGTAAGACAGATGTGCTGCCCGTCCATCCCTATGTATTTCTAGTGTGTATTTCCTTGGAACAAGGACACACTCCTAGGTACCTTCTAGGCAACCCTCCAACAAAGGAAATCAATGTTGACTGATACCAACATTACCATCCAGTCTATGGCACCTATTCAAATTTCACCAACTTCCACATCAATGTTTCTATTTCCTCCTGCTGGGATCCTTGAGCAAAGATTTATAGAGGGGTTAGGAGATGTAAATTGTGAGTCTTTCATATGCCCTCACATTTAGTTGGTGGTTTGGCTGGGTTTAGAAGTTTAGGTTTGGCTCAGCGCCTATGGCTCAGCCACATACACCTGAGCTGGTGGGTTCGAATCCAGCCCGGGCCCGCCAAACAATGACGGCTGCAACCCCAAAATAGCCAATGTTGTGGCAGGCGCCTGTAGTCCAGATACTTGGGAGGTGGAGGCAGGAGAATGGCGAGCTGTGATGCCACAGCACTCTACCCAGGCGACAGCTTGAGAGGCTCTGTCTCCAAAAAAAAAAAAAAAAAGTTTAGGTTAGAAATCTTTTTCCTTCAAAAGTTTGAAGGCATTGAACCACTGCCTTCTGCCTACAGTGTTGCTGCTAGAATCCTAATGCCCATCTAATAATTACATCTTTGTTAATAAGGTAGTTTGTTTTTCTGTTTGGTGGTGTTCTAAAAACTTTTAAAGCTTTCTCTCTTAGTTTTTGGACATCTGAAATTTCATTTTTCTTGGCACTTGGTGTATCCATTCATTCTGAAGTCTCAATAGTTTGAACAGTTTGGATTTATTTTTTTGTTTTTAAAAAGTATGATTTTTCCTCGCCTTGCCTCTGTTCTCTTACTGTGGGAGTTCTATTAGATCTTTGGTCCCCTAGGCAGATCCTCCACTTGTGAATTTTTTTCAGTTTTAACCACTTAAAAATTTTTTTTGAAATCCATTACATGTATGGAAAAGTGAGTATGCATAAAACAAGTACAGCTTAATGATGTAGCACCAAGCAAATCTCTGTGTGGCTATTGCCCAGGTTGAGAAATATAAAATATTGCCACCCCTCTTACCCTTTCCTAGTTGTTTCTCCTCTTCTATAAAGGTTATCACCATCCTGTCTTTTTGTAATTGTGTTCTTGTGTTCTGTGTCATGATGCATCTTTATGGTTTTACCACCTAAATGCATATGTTTTCATTCCTCCCCTTAGGTATGTTTGTATGTATTTTTGAGACAGAGTCTTATTCAGTTCCCCTGAGTAGAGTACCACAGTGTCATAGCTCACAGCAACCTCAAACTCTTGGGCTCAAAGTATCCTCCTGCCTCAGCCTATGGAGTAGCTGGGTCCACTGGCACCCGCCACAAGGAACTAGTTTTTCTGTTTTTAGTAGAGATGGGGTCTCACTGTTGTTCAGGGTGGTCTAGAACTCCCAGGCTCAAGTAATCCATCCACCTCAGCCTCCCAGAATCCTGGGATTACCGGTATGAGCCATGATGCCGGGCTATATGTCTTCAGTTTTGTCCTACAAAACCAAAAACCTTTAATGGAATTGTGTAGTATGTATTATTTATCTGGCTTTAAAAATTCTGTTATTATGAGATTTATTGGTGTTGCATGTAGTAGTACTTTATTGTGGTATTATCTTCTCTTGTATAACTGTGCTACAATTGATTCATGCATCTGCTGTTGAGGGACATTTGGGTTCTAGTTTGGGGCTATTACAAATAACGCTGCTGCGAGCATTTGTGGGCATGTTTCTTGGAGCACGTATGCATGCATTTCTTTTGAGTCTATACCTAAGAGTAGAATTGCTGAATCATAGGATGATTGTTGTGCTTGTTCAACCTCTTAGATGACAGTAACAAATTTTCCAAAATGTGTTTTTCAATGTTATATCTTCTCTACCCATAACAGTTTGAGCATTCTCCTCTACTTCACATCCTTATAAATACTTAGTATCTCTACTTTAGTCATTCTGGTGACTGGCTTTTGTTTGCAACTTCCTCAGACTCCCTCTCCACCAGCTCCAAGGTACCTTTCTTTGCAGACTGGAGGCAGAAGTGGAGTGGGATCCCAGTTTGGGGAGGAAGGGATTTCCCCTAAAGACGTTGAACTTTGACGTCTCTCTCCCTGGCCCTGGAAGCCTGTCAGTACCAAAACTCACATGTTCTCAGTTTGGCAAATGTAAATAGTACAGTAGGACTTCAGTGTTCTGTTTACCTCTTTGAATGTATGCTTTCACATAGAGTTTAGCCCAGTGATTCTTAAGAATAATGCTAATTCTTTGATTCTTTAAGTGTATAAACTTTTTAAACTTTTATTCAGCATTTTTAGTTTGAGGAGTGGCTTGAGTAAGCTATTCAGCCTTATTTCTGGACACAATTTTTGTTTTTACTTTAACTGTTTTCAGTTCATTATCTTGTATTCCTTGTCAGTCTTAATCTCTGTCTCTTGTGCTGTTACTTTTATTCAAATATTTGGGGAATTTGTACTTTGCTTGGAAGTAATATGACTGATTAGCATGGGTGGGGGCCAGAGAGAAAAGTGCAGGTATTGTTTAATTTGTATGTACTTGGTGACAGTGCTTTATCAGGTAATAGTTTTTGCAAATTCATTCATTCATTCAAATGTTTATGGAGTGCCTCCCATGTGCAAGGAACCATAATTAGGTATTTGGAATACAGTGCTAAATTAGATAGGTGGAGTGTGTGTACATTGCAATACAGACAGACTTTAAACAACTAATGTGTCATTAATTATAACTGGTAAATGTTATCAAAGGGAAGTATATAGAGCTATGCAAGCATGTAACAGACACCTGACCTAGTCCAGGACTCATTAAGTTGAAACTTTTCAAAGATTAATAAATGAGAATTAGCTGGGAAAAGGAGGCAGTGATGGAGGAGAGGCCTAGGAGAAGAAATATACACAGTTGGCCCTCTGTTCCCATGGGTTCTGTATTTGTGGATTCAACCAACTAAGGATCAAAAACATTTGGAAGAAAATTAGATGGTTGCATCTGTACAAAACACCTAGACATTTTTTCTTGTTATTGTTTCTGAAACAATACAGTATAAGAACTATTTACATACCATTTACATGGTCTTAGGTACTAGAAGTAATCTGGACATGATTTAGGATATATAGGAGGATGCATGTAGGTTATTTGCAAATACTATGCCATTTTATACAAGGACTTAAGCATCCATGGATTTGCTATTTGTAGGGGTTCTTGGAATTAATTATCCAGAGATACTGAGGGGCAATTGTGTATTCAAAAGCACTTTTTCCTAGTTCGGCTTTACCTCTTTGTTGAGGAAAGGATGCCCTGCTGAGTGACTTCAGCCTGTATTTCATTGACTAGAACCCTAGTTAAGACTGCAAGGGTAGTCTTTCCATTATAGTAGTTTTGTTTTGTTTTGTTTTTTTTGTAGAGACAGAGTCTCACTTTACCGCTCTCTGTAGAGTGCCATGATGTCACAGGACTCACAGAAACCTTCAGCTCTTGGGCTTCCGCAATTCTCCTGCCTCAGCCTCCCGAGCAGCTGGGACTACAGGTGCCTGCCACAGTGCCCGGCTATTTTTTTGTTGCAGTTAGGCCGGGGCTGGGTTTGAACCCGCCACCCTCGGTATATGGGGCCGGCACCCTACTCCTTGAGCCACAGGCGCCACCCCATTATAGGAGTTTTAAGCAAGGGAGAAAGAGGTTAGCAATGGAGATTGGGTTAGTTAGCTACAGTATCTGCTACTGAATGTGCTTACATTCTGAGAGATGAGACAGGCTCAGCACCCATGGGTCAGGGGTTAGGGCGTTAGCCACATACTTTGAGGCTAGCGGGTTCGAACCTGGCCTGGACCTGCTAAACAACAATGACAACTACAACAACAACAAAAAAGCTGGGTGTTGGGGCAGGTGCCTGTGGTCCCAGCTACTTGGGAGGCTGAGGCAAGAGAATCACTTAAGTCCAAGAGTTGCAGGTTGCTGTGAGCTGTGACGTCACAGCACTCTACCAAGAGAAACATAGTGAGAGAAGAAAAGAAGAAGAAAGAAAAAGAGAGATGAGACTTTAAGGTTTGTTCAGATCGAAGGAAAAAGTAAAGAACAAATTCCTAAAAGGAACCCTAGATCAGCCCCAAAGTTCATATCCAATCTTCTTAGTAAGGGAATGAAAAAAATAGAAATAGAAAAAAAAATGAGATTGAGATTTTAGTCTATAAAGATTTTTTTGTTATAATCTTATCCTTAGTTTTCAAATATATTCAGTCCTATTTTTACCAAAACCAGCATTTACCAATAGAAACACCTGTAGTACTTACATTAGACTAAGAAAAAGATTCCAAGAAGAGGAAAAGTTGATAAAAGATAGAATATGGAACTGGAGACCATTATCCTAAAAGATATATCTCAGAAATGGAAAACCAAACACCATCTGTTCTCACTAAGAGGTGGGAGCACTTGCTACACACTGGCATAAAGTGACGTAAAGGGCATGAGAAACCAAGGAGGGGGAGAGGAAGAGGAGTACAGGATGAAAAACATACCCATAAACTATAATGAACACAGTTCTAGTGACGGGCACAATGTTGCCCATGTCTGACTTAAGCATTATGTAAGATTTCTATGTAATCTATAAAGATTAATATATTTTGAAATTAAAAAAAAAAGAACAGTAGTAGGTTTAATAAAAAGAAAAAATTCCAGGAAGGACCAAAAAATAAAATCCAACACATCTTGTTCCCTCTAAGGAATACCTGATACAGAACTGTATTAGCTGATCTTCTATTTTTTGCATTACTTTTTATTGCTCAACAATATGTTATTGTACAAATATGTTTCATTTTTTTTCCTCAGGTGACAGGGTCTAGAAGCAACAGTACCCCAGTAATGATGAGCACACCTGGTGCCCAGATCTTGGTTTCTAATATACTTCTCTAGAAAGAGGACAGAGCTGCTCAGAGAGATAGCTGATTATAGGACTGGGACAGGAAATATGAAGATGTCTTGTGACAGTCAGTAAGGAAATGCTACAAAACATAAACGAAGTATAGTAATGATGGGGTATGTCGAAGGGACACAGAAGCCAAATGACAGTACTCCCAGTGGCCAAGCCTAAAATACTTTGAGCAAAAAAATAGAATAGTATTGGGTTGTCATTCAAAGTGTAAATAAATATCCACAATTCTACATTGATAGAAATAAATAAAAGAGGGAGAAGAGATTTCCATGCAGAAGAATTCTATAGCTACTCTATCCTTAAGGAAGAGGAGCAAACTCCCCATGATGCACAGTGACTTCCAAGAGTACAATGTGTGGACGAATGTAATGTGGTATCCTGGACGGGTCTCAGAACACAAGCTGAATAAAGTATGGATTTTGGTTAAATAATGTGTCACTATTGGTTCATTAATTATAACAAATATGCCATACTAATACTAATTAGTGGATGTGAGATATATGGGAACTCTGAACTATTTCTGCAACTTTTCTCCAAAATTGTTTTAAAAACTTTTAAGTTTAAAAAACTTTTAGGGCAGTGCCTATGGCTCAAAGGAGTAGGACTCTGGTCCCATATACCGGAGGTGGTGGGTTCAAACCTGGCCCCAGTTAAAACCTGCCAAAAAAAAAAAAAGAAAACAGAAAACTTTTAAAAAGATAATGCAAAACAGGTAGAATAGATTAAGTAGAAAATGATTTAATATTTCTTATAAGTAGAACAAAATAAGTCAATAGGAAAAAACAAGGTAGATTTGACATATTTGTAGAGAATAAAATGGGGCAAACAGTAGGACATATATGGTGTCTCAAGTATTTGCTTTATAAAAAGTTCACTTGGGGACAGGAAAGTTCATGTAGAATACAAAATGTAGAAATTTTACACTCAACATTCTTATAAATACTATGTGGCAAAATATTGTCATTAAAATGTATAACAATAATTGAAACTAAGAGAATCTTGACACTTAGATAAAAGAGTTCTGTAATACATTATTTTATTTATTTTTATTGCTATTTTTTATAGCCCAGGCTGAAGTGCAGTGGCCCAATCATAGCTCACTATAGCCTTGAACTTCTGGGCTTATGTGACTGTCCTGCCTCAGCCTCCAGAATAGCTGGGATTATAGGTGCAATGCCATTGTGCTTGGCTAATTTCATTTTATTTTAGAGACAGGGTCTTGCTATGTTGCCCATGCTTATCTAAAACTGGCCTCAAAAGATCCTCCTCCCTCAGCTTCCTGAGCCGTTGAAATTATAGGCATGAGCCAGTGCACCTACCATAAAATATTTTATACAAGATTTGTAAGTGTACTTATTAACCCAGAACACGGTCAATGCTGTAATTACCAGAAAGTTCATAGTGCTATTTATTCTATTATAGAAAAGATTTAAAGCAGAAATATCCATGTTACCAAGAAAGAGAGAAACATGAACTCTAAAACTTGGGAAAGGAACTCAGGAAACCAGAGAAAATGGAAATTGGGGTGAAAAAAACCTGGATACTAGAAGTTGAATAAAATTGCCTTGTTCTGAACTATTCCAATCAAGTTCACATCAACACTACCTCAAGAAAGAAAAGCAAACTAGCAAAATTAGAAATTAAAATGAAGTTTAACTCAGAGGAGTCCAATAATTTATTAGGGAAAGTTAGCAAAATAAGTAGAGCCCAGAAAGATTTTCCTTGAAAAAATTTATTGAAAGACATAATACAGATCTTCAGTAAATATTAATTGAGCATATACTAGGTATTAGGCTCAATTCTAAGGGCTGTGGCTACAGTGTTGAACCAAACAACACCCTTGCTTTCATCACACACATTCTAGAGCAGCAGTTCTCAACCCACAGGAACTGTATTAAAGGGCTGTGGCATCACTGTTCTAGAGGAAAGTAACAATAAAAATAAATCTGCCAGATGGGAAATTGGGATCCTGCATTCATTTGCTCTGGTTGCCGTAACGAAGTACCACACACTGGGCGGCTGGTACCACACAACAGGAACTTATTTCCTCACCATTCTAGTGGCTGGCAGTCTAAGACTAAGGTGTTGGCAGGGTTGGTTTCTTCTTCTGAGGGCTCTGTCTGTGGCTTCAAAGAGCTGCCGTCTTCTGTCTTCTCTTTCCTCTGGGCACAAATGTGTCTTAATCATCTCTCCTTATAAGACACCAGTCATGGATTAGGGCCCATCCTAATAACCCCATTTTAACTTAATCACCTCATTAAAGACCATATATCCAAATAGTCACATTCTGAAGCTCTGGGAGCTAGGGTTTCAACACATGCACTGGGGTTGGGGGCTGGGAGTAGAGACACAATTTATTCCATAAAACATACTATATTATGTGGTGCTAACAAATTAACCCCAAAAGCTCAGTGTTTAACACAACAAAGTTTATTTCTCACTTGAGGAAAGTCTATTGAGCCAGGCAACTTCCCAATGAAGTGACAGTGATTCAGATTATTTACTTTGTGTGGCTTCAACCCTGCAACATGTGGTCACTGGTCATTGTGCTGCAGCAGGAGAAGAGAGCTGGAGGGCTGCTTTTGGCTCTTAAGTGCTTCTGTCTAAAAGTATGTATGTACCCTTTTGCTCCCAGCCCCAGAGCTGGTCATGTGGCCCAAACTAATTGCAAGCAAGGGGTGTAGGAAGAGGAAGGTGGCAAATGGATATTTAATGAGCTGCAAATATCTCAGCCACAGATGGTACTAAATGCCAAAAACTAAAACCAAGTGGGGAAAGGTGACATTGACAGGAATGCTGTTTCACAAAGGGTGGTCAAAGACAGCCTGTCAGAGAAAGTCACCTCTAAGGGAAGTCACAGAGAAAGTGAGGAAATGGAGGGAAATGTTCCACTCTTGAGGAAACCAAGGAACAGCAAGGAAGCCAGGTGATTGGAGCAAAGCAAGTGAGAGAGGGATTGGAAATAAGGGGCTAGATCATGGAGGACTTTACAAGCAAGAGCTTTGGATTTTATTCCGAATTGGGGAAATACTGAGGCTGGCACTGTCTAACTTAAGTTTTGAAAGATCACTTGGGTGAATGTGCAGAAGAAAAGACTGGAGGAGGCAAGGGTGGAAGTCAGGAGAAAAAAGATACAGCAATCATCTGCATGGGAAATCACAGGGCTGGGCTGTGGTGTTAGCATCCACTTGATGACTCACACCCTCTCCTCTCCTCCCAAACTACTAGCACTGCTCTCCCTCCCCTCATTCTCAGCTTCTTGTTTTATTAAACTGTCCACAATCAGAAGACAAGTTCCACAAGTGTTTAACAATAAATCTACCAACCTATCTGTACTTGTGCCCAACGACCACCCATCTCTTGTTCATCTCATCTGACTCTTTCCTACAGTTGTCTCTCCCCTGCATTTAGCTACTAGGCCACTTGTACCCCACATCTCTTACTGGGGGTCCCATTTACCTGCTTTCCTTTACAGTAAAAAAAGCAATGTATCTACTTGCTGAAACCATGCGTTATTTTTAGAATCAGGCTTTTATCTCTGCCACTTTATCTTAAATGCTATGTTTCCAAGGTTTCAGTGATCTAGGAATTGCCAATTCAAAGGTCAATACTCATCTGACTCAGCCTCTCAGCAGCAAATGACACATTCAGGCACTTCCTTCTCTCCTGAAACATTGTCTTCACTTAGTGTTTGGGACTCCTGTTCCAGTTCTCTGACCTGTGGCTACCCCTTCTAACTTCCCTTTGCTAGTTGTGTTCTTATCGCTACAGTGCCAGTGTCTAGCCTTTGATCTCTTCTTTTACTACAATCAGGCTTTTAACGTCCCAGGTCAGTAACTTCCAGTGATTTTCAAACTGTAGCCTGTAACAGTAACAGGTTAAAAAATCATCTGAGTTGGAAGGAAAAAATTTAATTGCCAAGATGTGGTATCAACCCAAGGGCCCATCCAACACATGAATGTGTTAATAAACAGGTATATGTACACCATGGAATACTATTCAGCCATAAAAAGATGGAGACTTTATATTTTTGTATTAACTTGGACAGAGTTGGAGACATTCTACTTAATAAAGTATAACAAGAATGGAAAAGCAAGAATCCAGTGTACTCAATATGAGTACACTCACACAAGAAAACCACAATTAAACTCAAGTGGGAGGAGGGAAGAAAGGGTAGGAGTCAGGGAGTTTGGTGGGCTCTTACCTATAGGCACAATGTAAGGGTATATGGCACACCTCCTGGGCCAGGGGCACAACTGCAACTTGGAATCTGCCTAACAAATGCAAACGATGTAACCTAATCATCTGTATCCTCATAGTAATCTGAAATAAAAAAAAAACAACAAAGGCCAGGGGCAGTGACTCATGCCTATAATATTAGCGCTCTGGGAGGCAGAGGTGAGTGGCTCCCAGAGCACTAGTAGCAAGTCCGAGACCCTGTCTCTACTAAAAATAGAGAAACTAGCCCGGCATTATGGTGGGCTACTGTAGTTGCAGCTACTTGGGAGGCTGAGGCAAGAGGTGTTCTTGAGCCCGGGAAGTTTGAGGTTGCTGTGAGCTATGATGCCACAGCACTATACCCAGGGCAACAGGGTAAGGTTCTTGTCTCCAATAACAAAATAAAATAAAATAAAACGAAGTAAAATAAAGAAGCAAGTAGAAGAGAAAGAGTAATTTTACAGTTTTACCAGGTTTGTTGCCCACTGCTCAAGAGGAAGCCAGAACACTGAGACATCAGGGAGTACAGCAGAGAAAGTTTCATATCTCAGGCTCCATGAGAGAAGACAGGAGGAATTTCTCAAATCTATGTCTCCAAGAATTTGGGATACAGGGTTTTTTAAGATAGTTTGGCAGGTAAAGGGCTAAGCAGTTGTGGCTGCTGATTATGGGTTTGGGGCAGAACCAGACCAGTGTAGAAATTATCTTTGCTGAGTTGGTTCTTGGGTGGAGGTCGCTGGTCTGTGTGGGTCAGCCTTTCCACCAGAATGCAGGCCTGAAAGATACCTTAAAAACAAGCCTTAGGTTTCACAAGGGTAATGTCATCTATGGGAGCAATGATGAAAGCTAAGAATTTTTTTTGACCATCAGCTATATGACTACAGAGTAGTGAGCAATTACAGGAAAGCAAACTAGGGAACAATGGCTGAATATATATATATGTATTTCCCCTACCACAATTCCCACCTTGTGGCTCTTTATTTTATAAAGAGAGGTTTTAATAGTGTATTACATGTAGGAAGGTAAATGTGCTTCTGGAAACTTTTAAGTTATGTACATGCATTCGATCAATATGTAACATGTATTTTGTATCCTGGAGTTTGAGGTCCAAGGTGTGAAAGTTACTACTCTGTGTAATCTCATTCAAGCCTGCGGCCTTATATACCATTGATAAGTCTTCAATTTATATCTCTATAGTTCTCCAAATTCTAGTGCAGGGATGGGAGCCTTTTTATGTTAGAAGGCTGCATTAATTTAGTTGTAATCAAATAAGCCCACATTCAAGAAACTTAAATTAGATATACTTTAAAATATACATTATTTTGTAAAAATCTAATTACTGTGTACTTAATAACTTCAAAAATTGAAAACTATTAGTTTTAAAGTTAGTATTTTAATGACTTTGTTGTGTCTGCTTTTGGTCGGAAAGCACTGAATATTTGGTTGCAGTGTGGAGGTCCGAAGTTTCAGTTGATCTTCTAGATGCATATCAGGCATTTGTGACTGTAAGGATGTCTTGATTTGAGTTAGGTAGGACAACGTAGATTCATAGAAGTAAGTGATTGAAAAGCAAGAAAGCATCTCTTGGACATATTGCCAAAGGCATGGGTATTCTACTGTATTTTTTCATATTTCTTTTTCTTTTTTAGAGACAGAGTCTCACTTTGTAGCCCTTGGTAGAGTGCCATGGCATCACAGCTCACAGCAACCTCCAACTCCTAGGCATAGGCGATTCTCTTATCTCAGCCTCCCGAGTAGCTGGTACTACAGGCACCCACCACAATGCCTACTTATTTTTGTTGTTGTTTGTTTGCAGTTTGGCTGGGGCCGAGTTTGAACCTGCCACCCTTGGTATATGGGACTGGCGCCCTGCCCACTGAGCCACAGGCACCGCCTAATATTTTTTCATATTTCAATTGGATCTTTCTCAGCATCAAACAATGACTTTAGGGTGGTGCCTGTAGTTCAGTAAGTAGGGCGCCAGCCCCATATACCGAGGGTGACGGGTTCAAACCCAGCCCCAGCCAAACTGTAACAAAAAACATAGGCAGGCATTGTGGCGGGCACCTGTGGTCCCAACTACTTGGGAGGCTGAGGCAAGCGAATCGCCTAAGCCCAAAAGCTGGAGGTTGCTGTGAGCTGTGACACTACAGCACTCTACAGAGGGGGACAAAGTGAGACTCTGTCTTTAAAAAAAAAGACTTTAAAATCCATTTCGAATACCTCATCGTTCAACTTTAGGAGAGGGTATGTAATTTCCCTACCTGGGCTGAAGCTAAGGGCAGGCAGTGTATTAGGAGTCCCTATTAGCACAGCAGTAAGGGTTTGAGGCCAGTATTCCTCCTGGAGTGAGACCCTGGTGCCCTATGAGCAATTCCCTTACTGGCAGCCTTACATTCTCAGTGCAAAGGCTTCTTTCCAATTGTGTGTTGTTTCCTGGCTGTCAATTCCATCCACTATAGTCCAGGGGGCAAGAATCTGGACCCAGGATGTGGACTTATTCAAGTTGTCAGCCTCTTCTCCCTCAGGACTCTGACCTCCTATACTACTACTCTCTTGCCAAAGGCTGTATATGATTAACATTTATCTAGCACTGTATGTGTTGAAGAGTTTAAAGTGATAGCAGGCATTATTACCTCATTTAATCTCATAACCACTCTATTCAGTAGATATTGTCCTTCTTTTAGATAGCTGAAGAGAGGCTCAGAATGGTTACATAAATTGCCTAGCTAGTAATGACTGAACCAGGACTCACGCACTCTAGTTTTGCCTCCGTGAGTACTGTCTATCAACACTGTTGCATAACTCATAGATCCCTCTGTAGCAATGAAGGTTCTGCTACTTCCCATGGAAGGATGGCAGGATCTCACAGCCATACATCAGTCAACCAAATTTTTTGCTCACCAGGCATGGTTTAGGCTTAAAAGTATACCAATGAATGATATTGGTCCGGTCTTCAAGGAATTCTTGCTGCCAGAAACAGTCAACAAGGTTGTGGCAACTGGCCTTGATAACCTATTTTCCATAGTAAAAGACAAGTATGAATTGTGTGTTGCATTTCCAAGGAGCATTTCCTGCTCCTTGTAATGTTGCATTCCGGGTATGTATAGAAATAAAGATATTTTGATCTATTGATGGAGGATATTTTGAGCCCACTGTTTTCACTCTGACAATTTACTTTTTGCTTAGATGACCAAGTATGAAAGTGATCAGACTTGAAGGGAATTTCATTAACTAGACAATAGATCACTCCTGGACAACAGAACAATTCTGGAATTATCTGAGGGGATTGGCTGACAATTCACTCATTAATTTACTAAGAACTAATACAAACTAGGTATTAGTCCTTTATGAAATTTATGATGAGTATTATGAGAGCATTAAAATTGGCAGTGGCTGAGACTTTGCAAGTTTGATCTACGAAAACTACAGTAACTTGGTAGAAACAGTTACTAAAAGTAAGTGACAGAGGTATGTAGCTAGTAAAGTTTGATGTGGACAAAACCTGAATGTTGAATCAAATACTTATTTAGACATGTCTGTATTTACACATACAAAGACTAATCACCATAAAAAGTACAATTAAAAAAACCTGGAAGTCCCCCAAGACCTCTTCAGACCCTTTCTCTGGCTGGAAAGGGTAGGTATCACCCTTTCACTCCAGATTAGGGAGCGGAAGCAAACAAAAAACGCAACCCCCTCCCCCTGTTTGTTAGCCTCAGGTGAGAAGGTATTTCCGACTTTTTTCTCCAAGTACAACACTGTATGTAATGCCAGACCAAATTCCCTTTCCTTCCAAAACGCTAACCGTGTTTTGCACCGCTAATACGGACCGGCCCAGGAGGCACTAAAGGGCAGAGCCGGGCTGGGGTCATCGTCCCTCTTCTCCACCCGGCGCGTAGTCGCCCAGGTACAGCCAAGCGGTGGCAGCACAAAGGGATCGCGCCGCGCTGCCTCCCCAGCCCGCCCCCAGAAAGCCGTCGTCGCCGGGGCAACGCCTCCGCCCAACCCCCGGGGACACGTGACGTGAGCGTCACGTGACGGGTCAGTGTGCCTTCTCCGGTGGAGGGGCGTAAACGGGCGCCGCGCTGGCCGAGGTCAGGCCCTGCTGCGTCCGCTTCTTCGGCATGTTCGAGGCGGGCCGGGGCGGTCGCGCCGCGCGCTCGGCGCCCACCTGAGGTAACTCCTACGACCTGCGGACCGGCGTCTGCGCCACGCGGCTCAGTCGCCGCCGCTGGCCGCGGAAAAGGCGGGTCGACCCCCGGCCCGGCCAGGGGGTGTGGCTGCCGGCCTCGCGGTCCGCGGCAGGTGGGCCGGGCGGGGGCTGCAGCCGAGGCCCGGCCCCTGCGCTGGCCTTGGGTCGGGGGCGCGGCGCGGAGCTCGTGGCCAGGCAGCGCGACCCCGGGCGGTGGGCCCTTCCGTCCCGGTGCTGGCGGCTGCCCTTGGGGCCGGGCGGAGCCTGGAGCCCCAGGACCTGTCGGGCGCTCAGGTTCCAGGTGAGTCCCGCCGCTGACGGGCTGTGAGACCTTGGGTCAGTCAGATGTAGACCTTGGTATGAGTTTACACATCTGTAAAATGGAAGCCTGGTCTAGTGATCTGTGAAGATCTTCCACGTCTGATGTGTGATCTCGTCGAGAGAGATCTGCAAATACCGAAGCTGCCAAAGGGAAAGCAAAGGTAGATATTTTCGTTTAATTTCTTTTTGTCTTTAAATCTGTTTTCATCAGAAACGTTTTGGATTCTTGTTCACGTGGGTGAAATTTTCATTAAAAATTTATTAGGAAGAGTCAAGTGATTTTTTGGTGTCATTTTCATGCTTTTTAATCGCAGAACAGTTTTTTCTTAAAAAACGTCATTTGGAAGCCCAATTTATAAAAAAGATAAAAATGAAACGTTTTCCTGCCTCACTGTGTCTCCCCTTCACATGTACACACCACAAACTACCCTAAGAACTCCTGGAAGACATAGGTTGAGAAAAATTTTGTGTATTTGTTAATTTGATGGGATCTGGAAGATGAATTCCTTGTGAGTGTGGAATTTTCTGTTTTCTTTTGATTTTGTTCAATTGTATGTCATGCAATTAGAAAATTAGTATAACATTCATGTATTGAAAAAATCCTCCAAAATTTCTAGTGAAGATGCTTCTCTTTCCATCTTTTCTTGCGTCCCAGTCCCTCCTAGTGAGACCTCATGTCTCATTGCTGTTTTAGTTGCTTAGACACAGAATTGAGTGGAAGACTTTTGAGGCCAACCATATGGATTAGGTCGTATTCCCTGAAAAATATGAAAACGGAAAGAGCATGTGAACAGAAATTGTTAGAGTCATAGAATAATGTGAATATTCTCTTTGTGAATCCTTGAGACCTGGAAGGAAAATTTTGGATTTTGAGAGGACTGGGTTTAGGAGAGAAGGACATCCTATTTAATGTAGTGAATGAATATATAAATAGAATAGAGGGGTAGTGTATAGGCAAAAAATTATGAAAATTTGTTTATTTGCTCATTTTTTATTTTTTGAGTAGAGACAGGATTTTGCTGTGTTGCCCAGGCTGGTCTCTGAGCTTCTGGCTTCAGGGTATTATCCTTTTGTCTGGGTCTCCCAAAGTGCTGAGATAACAGGCATGAGCCGCTGCGCCGGGCCAGGATTAAATTAAGGAAAGTATATAGATTCCTAATTTGTTTTTGGAGACTGGAGTGAATAAGAGATTTTACTGAAACTCAAAGTTTGATGTTATAAGAGGAAAATCATTCCCTTGTTTACTGGGTGCTTGTTTGCAAGCACTGGAGGTAAGGCAGGACTATGAGTGGACCCCAAGGTGACCTAGTGGATTGTTTTTTTTTTTTCAGAGTGGGTATACTTCCTTGATTTTTGCTTAAGCAAGTCACTTTCTTTCTTTGGTTCTCAGTTTCTGCTAAAAGTAAGGAAACTAGATCGTTAACTGCTCTATCTTTTTGTTCCAACTAGAGTTTCCAGATAAAATACAGACTACCCAGTTAAATATGAATTTCAGATGAACAGTGAATACATTTTTATTTTATTTTTATTTATTTATTTATTTTTTGTAGAGACAGAGTTTCACTTTATGGCCCTTGGTAGGGTGTCATGGCATCATACAGCTCACAGCAACCTCCAACTCCTGGGCTTAAGCGATTCTCTTGCCTCAGCCTCCCGAGTAGCTGGGACTACAGGCGCCTGCCACAACACCTGGCTATTTTTTGGTTGCAGTTCAGCTGGGGCCAGGTTTGAACCCGCCACCCTCGGTATATGTGGCCGGCGCCTTACCAACTAAGCCACAGGCGCCGCCCTGAATACATTTTTAGTATAAATAATAGATGAAGCATACTTTTCTAAAAAAATGATTTGTTGTTTATCTGAAACTTTTTTTTTTTGGGACAGCGTCTCACTCTGTCACCAGTCTAGAGTGCGGTGGTGTCATCATAGCTCACTGCAATTTCCTGGGCTTAAGCAATTTTTTCTTCCTCACCTTCTGGAGTAACTGAAACTACAGGCCTGCCCCACCATGCTGCAGCTAATTTTTCTATTTGTTTGTGAAGACAGGGTCTTGCTTCATTGCCCAGGCTTGTCTCAAACTTGTGGTCTGAAGAGATTCTCCTGCCTTGGCCTCCCAAAGTGCTAGTTATGGGATTGACTTTATGACATTTTCTAAAGCTATGGACTGTTCTGATGATAAATTATCTTTCAAGAAGTTCTTCTAATGCATTCATGAGTTATGCACTATAAACATTTTATATTTTACCTGACTGTTGTCACTCTTATCTATAGGGAGAATTTCAAATTTTCTTTTTTTTTTTTTTTTTGTAGAGACTGAGTCTCACTTTATGGCCCTCCGTAGAGTGCCGTGGCCTCACACAGCTCACAGCAACCTCCAACTCCTGGGCTTAAGCAATTCTCTTGCCTCAGCCTCCCGAGTAGCTGGGACTACAGGCGCCCACCACAACGCCCGGCTGTGTTTTGGTTGCAGTTTGGCTGGGGCCAGGTTTGAATCCACCACCCTCGGTATATGGGGCCGGGGCCCCACCGACTGAGCCACAGGCGCCGCCCAGAATTTCAAATTTTCAAGGAGTGTAAGTTGTTTTCTTTCTTTCTTTTTTTTTTTTTTAGAAACAGGATCTGACTCTGTCATCGTGATACCATCATACTTTCACTGCAGCCTCGAACTTCTGGGCTTAATTGATCCTCCTGCCTCCAGTAGGTGGGACTATTGGTGTGTACCACATGCCTCCAGTAGGTGGGACTATTGGTGTGTACCACATGCCTAGCTAATTTTTTTTTCTTTCTTTTTTAAACTGATGTTTGTTTTCCTCCTTTATTTCCATCTTGTTTAAGAGCTTGTGGAAGAACAGCTTAAGACCACTCAGTGGTTGTTCCTACCCATTCAGTGGCTGAGCAGTGGGAGCTACAGACCAGTCTTCAGTGGGGAACTGCTGAATAGGCACAGAGGGCACCTGCAGCCTTCTGACCAGTCTGCAAGCTCTGGTTGCGTAGCAGTAAACACAGGAGCTGGAGTAGTCCATTCACCCTGAAATTCCTTTTTGGTCACAGCTTTCTCAGCAGCAGCCTGCTCTTCCTTTTCAGTCTTTTCAGGATCTCTGTAGAAATAGAGAAGTCTCACTTGGTCGTCCTTGGTAGAGTGTCCTGGAGTCATAGGTCACAGCAAGTTCAAATTGTCGGGCTCAAGTGATCCTCTTGCTTCAGCCTCCCAAGTAGCTGGGACTACAGGCGCCTGCTACAATGCCCAGCTATTTTTAGAGATGGGGTCTTGCTTTTACTCAGGGTGGTCTTGAACTTCTGAACTCAAGCAATTCACTCTTCTCAGCTTCCCAGAGCTAGCTAATTTTTCTTATATTTTTGTAGAGGTGGAATCTGACAGTGTTGCTCATGAAACATGAAAAGATGGTCAACATCATTAGCCACCCGGGAAATGGAGATCAAAACCAGGATGAAATACCATGGGTGTCACACCCACCAGATAGCTATAACTAAAAAGACAGATGATAACAAGTGTCAATGAGGTCTTGGAGAAATTGGAATCTTTGTACACTGTTGGGTATGTAAAGTGGTGCACCTTCTTTGAGAAAATTTGACAGTTCCTCAGTTGGCTGGACATGGGATTACCACATTGCACAGCATATCCACGCCAGGGTGGTATATACCCAAGGGAAATGGAAATATGTATCTATGCCAAAATAGTATGTAAATGTACACAGCAGCAGTATCCATAATAGTCAAAAAACACAAACAACTTAAATGTGTATCAATTCAGGAGTGCTTAAATAAAATGTGATTTATCCATATAGTGGTCTATTATTCAGGCATAAAAAATAATGAAGTACCAACTCATACTACAACATGGATGAACCTTAAAAACCATATGCCAGGGCGGTGCCTGCGGCTCAGCGGGTAGGGCACCGACCCCATATACCGAGGGTGGAGAGTTCAAACCCGGCCCTGGCCAGCTAAGAAAACAGCAGTGGCAACTGCAATAAAAAATAGCCAGGTGTTGTGGTGGGCGCTTGAAGTCTCAGCTACTCGGGAGGCTGAGGCAAGAGAATCGCTTAAACCCAAGAGTTGGAGGTTGCTCTGAGCTGTTATGCCACGGTCCTCTACTGAGAGCGACAGAGTAAGAGACTCTGTCTCAAAATAAATAAAAAACAAAACAAAAAAAAACTTACGCCAAGTGACAAAAGTCACAAAAGGCCAAATACTGTACTATTACATTTATATGAAATATCCAGAATAGACAAATAGAATTAGATTGTAAAATAGATGAGTGATTGCCTTAAACTGTTGTTAGTGGGTGGAAATGAGGGTTTGACCACTTTATGAATACTGGGTTTCTTTTTGGGGTGATGAAGACATTTTGAAATTGATTGTGGTGATAGTTGCATAACCCTGTGAATATGCTAAAAACTAGTGAATTCCACACCTGAAAGCCCTTGGTGGAAGGAAGAAAAATTTTCAAAATATGATGCCATGCTGTGAGGAGCCTAGGGAAGCCCATGTGGTAGGGACTGAGACTTGCCCACAGCCCACGTGAGTGATTTTGGAAGCACGTTCCCTTGCACACGATCTAGCCTTCAGGGGATCCCACAGCTTGTCCAGCAGCTTGGTTGGAACTTCATGATAGACCTGTGCCAGAAGAACTCAGCCAAGCTGTGCCTAGATTCCTGACCCATAGTATCTGTGAGATAATAAATACTTGTTGTTTTAAAGCCCTGAGTTTTGGGGTAATTTGTTATGCAGTAATAACTCATACATAGGCAGCAACATTACAGTATGTGTTATTTTTAATTTTGATGTTCTGGAAAACCATGGTGGTTAACAAATTATAATTCACTCTCTTATTCATTATTTTTATTAACCATAATTCAACTAACAGGCAGTGATACATTTCTTGAAGTAGCCTGTAAATTATTTTGGGGGAAATTATGTTTAAAATAGTTCAAATTTGTTTTATTTAAAAAAATCTGTGATCTCTCTATGATGCATTACGAATCTTTATTAACCAGAAGAGGCCATTTCCAGACCATGTAGCAGTACAGAATAATTTCACATATTGCCATTGTCTTCTGGAAATTGTTTTATATTAAAAAGTTATGAGTGGTTATTTATGACCTCAGCAGAAGGCGCTCAGAAAATAATTATTGAAGCAAAACTACAGTTTCTTAGTAGTCCACCTGTACTTTAATAATGAGCAAAATGGGGCCGGCGCCTGTGGCTCAGTGAGTAGGGCGCCGGCCCCATATGCCGAGGGTGGCAGGTTCAAACCCAGCCCTGGCCAAACTGCAACAACAACAACAAAAAAAATAGCCGGGCGTTGTGGCCGGCGCCTGTAGTCCCAGCTGCTTGGGAGGCTGAGGCAAGAGAATCGTGTAAGCCCAAGAGTTAGAGGTTGCTGTGAGCCATGTGACGCCACGGCCCTCTACCTGAGGGCGGTACAGTGAGACTCTTGTCTCTACAAAAAAAAAAGAAGAAGCCATAAAAAAAAAAAAAAAAATAATGAGCAAAATGAAAGGAGGTTAAAAAGATTTTTGTTCTTTCTCTTTGAATATTTCTGTTCTTCAGTAGAAGAAATATTGTATGACTATATGGGTAAAGAAGAATGAGTTTTGAAAATTTTTTTTTTTTTTTCCAAGGATGTTCAACATTTTTATTTTCTGCTGCACATTGCAAGAATTGTTTTGGGACACATACTAAATACACAAACACTAACAAAAGCTAATGAGCAAATAAAAAACAGTCTGTGCATAATTTTCATGATCTATGACACCACAGATAAGCAAAACAGGCCTTAAATAATCCATGTGCAGCTGACACTCCAGAATCCCCTTCATATTTTGAAATTTAAGTAAAAAAAAGGTTCCTCAAAAAACCTAAAAAAATACTCTTCTTCATTAAAAGATTCTTCATTAATACATTCTTCATTAAAAGAAGAATAGAATACTTTTCTGTGAGTATTCTTATTAACTTATTTTACGGATGAATGGCAGAGTAGGTAGTATATTAAAAAACAAAAATATTTTAACTCAATCATATAATAATATACATATTTTTATATAACTCTGCTATTATTCCATGTTAATACATTTAGAACTATCTTTTTTCATTTTAGTTTTGTTTTTAATTGAAACATTAATACTTACATATATTTAAGGTACAGTGTAACGTTTAAAACTTATACACATTGTATATAGAACTACATGATTTTTTTTGCAGTTTTTTTTTTTTTTTATTAAATCATAGCTGTGTACATTGATATATTCATGGGGCATCATTCACTGGCTTCACAGACCGTTTACCAAGTTTCACATATACCCTTGTAAGATGCACCGCTGGTGTAATCCCACCAATCCCCTTCCCTCTACCCACCTCCCTTGAAATTTGATTTAATAAATGAAAGGCATGTTTCAAAAATTTTTGAGGAGTCGCTCTTTTTTTTATGTTTCTGAAATACAATATGAAAAAAGAAGGCTATAGAAATTTTCTTGTGGTTTATTTAGAAGTTTTATAGGTCCATAATGAATTTCTAGGGTTGTATAAGGTATGTAGTGTGAGGTGTGGGTTCATTATTAAGTTCATTATTTTCCTTTGTGGATACACAGTTGTTTTGGTATGATTTGTGGAAAAGATTATCCTTTCCCTGTTGAATTTCTTATCCTTTGCCCATTGAATTACCTTGGCATTTTTGTTGAAAAATCAACTTGATAATATATATGTGGGTTTATTTCTGGAGTCTTCTGTTGTCTTGTACATCTGTTTGTATGTTGGTACTATATTATCTTTAATGTAAGGTTTAGTGTAACTTAAAGGTTTGAAATGGATTCACATAAATCCTCCAACTTTGTCCTTTATTGTCAAAGTTATTCTGGATGTTCTGAGTTATTCGTATTTTCATAAATATTTAAAATCAGCTTGTCTGTTTCACATAAAAATAACTTCTTGGAGGGTGGCACCTGTGGCTCAAGGAGTAGGGGGCCAGCCCCATATACTGGGGGTGGTGGGTTCAAGCCCAGCCCCAGCCAAAAATGCAAAAAAAAAAAATTACTTAAAAAAAGCTACTTGGAGTTGATTGATAGTGGGAGCGGAAAGCGGACCCCTGAGAGCCTTGAGCAGCCCCACCGCTGCCGGCCTAGTTACCATCACACATCAGGAGGAGCCGCAGCTGCTGCAGCGGGCTCGAGTCACATCATGCAACTGTAAGCAGCTGCCTGCTGTCCCTGCCCTCAGCGCGGCCAACACCAAGCATGGCATCATGGGCAGTGGCCCATGGAGTCGTGGCCAGGGTGGCCTCACATTGGCGACGCCTGCCTGTGGGGACGAGGTCATCACAATGAAGGTTTGGGGAACTGTAAAATGGTTCAGTGTAAGAAACGGATATGTTTTCATCAACGGGAATGACACCAAGGAATATGTATTTGTACACCAGACTGCCATAAAGAAGAATAACCTTAAGAAGTCCCTTCGTAGTGCAGGAGATGGAAAGACCATGGAGTTTGATGTTGTTGAGGGAGAAAAGGGTGTGGAGGCAGCAAATGTTGCAGGCCCTGGTGGAATTACAGTTCAAGGCAGTAAATAGGCAGCAGACCATAACCATTATAGGTGCCATCCATGTGGCAGGGGTTCTCCATGCAGTTATCAGCAGAATTACCTGAATAGTGAGAGCGGGGGAAAGAACGAGGGATGGAGAGCCTCCTGAAGTCCAGGCCCAACAACTCCGACCCTACTGCAGGCGAAGGTTCCCACCTTTCTACATGTGGAGACCCTGTGGGTAGCAACCACAGTGTTCCAACCCTCCTGTGCAGGGAGAAGTGATGGACGGTGCTGACAACCAGGGTGCAGGAGAACAAGGTAGACCAGCAAGACAGAATATGTGGGATTATAGACCACGATTCCACAGGGGCCCTCCTCGCCAAAGACAGCCCAGAGAGGATGGCAATGAGGAGGATAAAGAAAATCCAGGAGATGAGACCCAAGGTCAGCAGCCGTCTCAAAGTTGGTACCGTCCCAACTTCAATTACCAGTGCAGACCCCCAGAAAACCCTAAACCACAAGATGGCAAAGCAACAGAAGCAGTCCATCCACCAGCTGAGAATTTGTGGGCTCCTGAGGCTGAGCTGGGCGGGGCTGAGTAAATGCCGCTTACCTTAAATCTCTACCATTATCTAGTTTAGTCATGCAACAAGAAGAAACAAATACGAAATTCCAACAATAAGAAATGAACAAAAGATTGGAGCTGAAGACCTTAAGTGCTTGCTTTTTGCCCGTTGTCCAGATAACTAGAACAATCTGCATCTGTGCAGGATGGGGTTTCTATTTTTTATTTTTACTTTATTTTATTATTATTTTTTTGTGAAAAGAGTTTCACTGTGTCGCCCTTGGTAGAGTGCTGTGGCCTCACAGCTCACAGCAACCTCCAACTCTTGGGTTTAAGCAATTCTCTTGCCTCAGCCTTCCAAGTAGCTGGGACTATAGGCTCCCAGCACAGTGCCCAGCTGTTTTCTTCTTGTAGTTGTCATTGTTGTCTTTAGCAGGCTCTGGCCGGATTTGAACCCGCCAGTCCTGGTGTATGTGGCCGGTGCCCTAACCGCTAAGCATGGGCGCCAAGCCTGGGATTTTTATTACTTTTACCTAAAGATGTCTTTTTTGGTAATAACAAATGTGTTTTTAAAAAAAGCCTGGTTTTTGACATACAAAAATCTTGTAGTTTTGGGGTTCATGGCTGGTGCTGAAGTGGCAAGAAAATACAGAACAGAGAATCAAAAAAAATAAATAAAAATGCCTGGTTTTTCTCAATACTCTTTTTAAAGTTTTTAAATTGCTTCATATCTGGTCAAGTTGAGATTTTTTAAGCACTTCATTTTTAATTTGTAATAAAAGTTTACAACTTGATTTTTTAAAAAAAGGCAACAAACTGCAAGCATCTGTTAATAAAGGTCTTAAATAATAATAAAAAAAAAACTTCTTGGAATTTCAACTGGGGTTTCCTTGAACATATATATCTTTCTGTTTATATAGTTGTAAAATTTCTTGCAACATCTCTTTTAGTTTTGTAGTGTGCAGGTCCTATGCATATTTTGTTAAATATCTGCTTTACTATTTTATGTTTTTGATGCTGTTATAAATGGAATATTAAGAAGTTATTTTCTAAATAGTCATTGCTAATATGTAAAAACATAGTTGATTTTTGCATATTGCCTTTGTATCTTTTTTCAAATAATTTTTTTCTTTTTTCAGCCTCTATAATCACATAGTACCCTTGATTCTTATAGCCTTTCTAAATTAAATTAGTTCTGATAGTCTTTTTGATTAATTTTGTAGGACTTTCTGCACATACAGTCATTGAGTAAAGACAGTTTTACTTCTTTACTTCTTTATTGCCTTTCCAGTCAGTGTGCTTCTATTTTTTTTTTCTTGCTTCATTACACTGGCAAGGAGCTCAATTCCAATATTATAGAAATGATGAGAGCTGACATCCAAGTTTTGTTTCCAATTGGAAGGGGACACAAAAAGCATAATTTTTAAAAATGTTAAATTGGACTTAATAAAAATTAAAAGTTGTACACTTTAAGAGACATTGTTAAGGAAAAGAAGCAGTATACTAATAGAGTGGGAGCAAATATTTGCAATTCACGTATCTGACATATCTGACAATGGACTTTTATCCAGTATATATAAATAGCTTAAAGAAATCAGTAATAAGACAAACTCAGCGTGAGCAAGAGCAAGACCCTGTCTCCTCAAAACAGAAAAATCAGCCAAGTGTGGTGGCATGTGCCAGTGGTAGGCTGAGGTGGGAGGATTGCTTGAGCTCAGGAGTTGCAGTGAACTATGATGAGGCCACGGCACTCCATTCTGGGCGACAGAATGAGATCCTTCCCCCAAATGCAATAGAACCTCCATAGTTGGCCACCTCCCTGCACTGACCACTTCCTTAAGTTGACCTAATTTTCATAGACCAGACATGCACCACATGTCTGTATCAGTACAGTAGGCCTAGTTCCGTATGTTGACCAGTTTGTTACAGTCCCTTGGATGGTCAACTTACAGAAGTTTTACTGTAATAATTTAAAGACAACCCAATTGGAAAATTGGTAAAATATTGGGATAGCAACTTTGTAAAAGAAGATATTTGAATTTACAATGGGCACATTAAAAAGTCTCAACATATTTAATCATTAGAGAAATGTGAATCAAAATTATAACCATCTGCCTGCAAGCATGATTAAAATGAGAAAGACTGACAATATCAAGTGTTGGTGAAAATGTAGAGCAACTAGAATTTACTCAAATAGCTGGTAGGAGTGTATATGCACTTTGGAAAACAGTTTGGCAATTTCCTATTAAACATACACTTACTGTATGACTCAGTGATTCCACTCCAGTATAAAATAAAAATTTAAGTTCACAAATGCCATGTACACCAATGTTCAGAGCTTAAAACTGGAAACAGCCTGTCTTGTCAACAAGTCTACAATGGAATACTGCTCAGCAGTAAAAAGGAATGAACTATGGATATGTTGCAGCATAAAGTTACAAAACATTATGCTGAGCAAAAGAAGCCAGACAAAAGGATGTGGTCTATATAATATAATTCACATGTAATTCTAGAATGAGCAAAACATTATCAAAGGAGGCAAATTAGTGGTGGTTTGAGCTTATGGGGGGACAGGAGGGATTGACTGCAGGGGAGCAAGAGGGAACTTACTGCAATGACGGAAATGTATATATTGATTGGATGTCAGTTATGTTACGTGTGCTTTTCTCAAAACTTACTGAACATTATACTTAAAGTCGGTACATTTATTTTATGTAAATTATATCTCAGTGAAGCCTACTTTTATAAAACAGGGGTCTTAAAAGTATTTATAGAATGAACATATACATATGTATATATAGGGATTTTATGTAAAATATTTAAAAGTCTATGTATACACATATAGGAAATGCCTGGGAGGATGTTCAGCAAAAGATTACTCATTATGTCTAGATGGTGGAATTTTAGGTGATTAAGAAAATGATCAGGGCTGGGCATGGTGGCGCATGCTTGTAATCCCAGCATTTTGGGTAGCCAACACAAGGAGGATCACTTGAGTCCAGGAAGTTTGAGACCAGCCTGGGCAACATAGTGAGACCCTTCCAAAAAATAAAGAAATTAGTCACTTGTGGTGGTTCACACCTGTAGTCCCAGCTATTCAGGAGGCTGAGGGAAGAGGATCACATGAACTCTTTAGTTAAAAGTTACAGTGAGGAGTGGTGCCTATGGCTCAGTGAGTAGGGCGCTGGCCCCATATACCAAAGGTGCTGGGTTCAAACCCAGCCCTGGCCAAACTGCAACAAAAAATAGCCGGGTATTGTGGTGGGCGCCTGTAGTCCCAGCTACTTGGGAAGCTGAGGCATGAGAATCACCTAAGCCCAAGAGCTGGAGGTTGCTGTGAGCTGTGATGCCACGGCACTCTACCGAGGGCGACAAAGTGAGACTCTGTCTCTAAAAAAAAAAAAAAAGTTACAGCGAGTTATGATTACATCACTGTACCCTAACCTGGGTGACAGAGTGAGACCCTGACTCTTAAAAAAAACAAACAAAAAAAGAAAATGATTGGACTTTTTATATTATTTGAATTGTTCTTTTCAATGGATGTGTCTTGGTGAGAAAAAAGAAAAATGTTTCTCTTTTTTGGTTACATAGAAGTTTGGTTATTTGAGATATAGTGTTTTTTTTTTTTTTTTTGCGGTTTTTGGATGGGGCTGGGTTTGAACCCGCCACCTCTGGCATATGAGGCCCGCGCCCTACACCTTTGAGCCACAGGTGCCATGCCCAGTATTTTCATTTTTTAAATATTGAGGAAGAAATTAAAGTATGTTTATCCTGTAATCACCAGGTAGGAACATTTGGTGCCCTTGGTGCTACTCTCTGACCCCACCAAACCCCTTAGGTCTCCACAGATAGAACTGCTACCTTAAATTTTGTGTTTATTTCCTTGCTTTTTTTATAGTTTTTCCATACTTGCATTTCTAAGCTATGCAGTTTGCTCTGGGTACTATTGAGCTTTTTAAGTAGAATTGTACTGTGTTCACTACTTTCACTTGCTTTTTTATTCCAAATGAGACTTGAGCTGCTGGGTTGTATGTTGATACATTCCTTCAACTTTTCCCAAAGTATGATACCATAAAGGTACAGGTTTATACAAGCACAAATTTATTTATTTATTTATTTATTAAATTATTTTTAGAGACAGAGTCTCACTTTGTTGCCCTTGGTAGAGTACTGTGGCATCACAGCTCACAGCAACTTCTGGCTCTTGGGCTTAGGCCATTCTCATGCCTCAGCCTCCCAAGTAGCTGGGACTACAGGCACCCGCCATAATGCCTGGCTATTTTTTTTTTCTGCAGTTTGACTGGGGCTGGGTTTGAATCCGCCACCCTCGGTATATGGGGCCAGTGCCCTACTCAACTGAGCCACAGGCGCCGCCCCACAAGCACAAACTTACTATCTCATGCTTTTATAGGTCAGAAGTGCAATAGGCATGGCTGGGATATCTGTTCTGGGTCTTATGGGGCTGAAATCAAATTGTTGGTAGGACTCTATTCTTTTCTGGAAGCTTCGGGGATAAATTTACTCCCATATTTATTTTGGTTGTTGGCAGAATTCATTTTGTGTGGTTGTAGGACAGAGGTCCATATTTCCTAGCTGGATGTCAGCCGGTGGTCATTTTCAGCTTCTAGTGGCCACTCACATTTCTTACCTGTGACTCTTCTTCCTTCACCTTCAAACCTGCAATAGGAAGTTGAGTCTCTCTTTGACCTCCCCTTTTGCCTCATCTGTTTTCTCACTGCTGGCAGTTCTCTGCTTTTAAGGGTTCCTGTGATTGGATTGGGCCCACCTGGATAATCTAGGCGTGTCTTCCTGGCGTGTCTTCCTACTTGAGCCTCACAGTTGTCCTTCACAGCTGTACCAGATTAGTGTTTGATTGAATAACGGGGCAGGAATCTTGGGGGGAAGATATGTAGATTTCTGTCTACTACACGATATAATGTAAATTATTTTTTCTTAGTGGTTGTGCCAATATGTATTTACACTAGTAGTATGTTAGAGTTCTTTTTTTTTTTGCTGTTTTTGGCTGGGGCTGGGTGTGAACCCACCACTTCTGGCATATGGTGCCGTCGCCCTACCCCTTTGAGCTACAGGTGCCATACTAGAGTTGTTTTTTCACGTCGTTGATATTATCACTTAATATTGTCAGATATTTAAGCTTTCAATCATCTGTGAAGAAGGTATCACTGTGAGTGGTTATCTCATGGTGGTTTTTTCTTTCTTTTTTTTTTTTTTTTTTTCAGTTTTTGGCTGGGGCTGGGTTTGAACCCGCCACGTCCGGCATGTGGGGCCGGCGCCCCACTCCTTTGAGCCACAGACACTGTCCTTTCATGGTGTTTTTAATCTATTTATGGGTCCATATTTATACACAAGTGGTAGGTAGTTTTATTCTGTTGCTTTTTAAATCTTTCTACTGTCTGTGTTTTCTTTTCTTTTCTTTTCTTTCTTTCTTTTATTTATTTATTTTTTGAGACAGAGCCTCAAGCTATCACCTAGTAGAGTGCTGTAACATGACAGCTCACAGCAACCTCCAACTCCTGGGCTTAAGCGATTCTCTTGCCTCATCCCCCCAAGTAGCTGGGCCTACAGGCACCTGCCACAACGCCTGGTTATTTTTTTTGGTTGTAGTTGTCATTGTTGTTTGGCAGGCCTGGGCTAGATTCGAACCCGTCAGCTCTGGTGTATGTTGCTGGCACCTTAGCCGCTTGAGCTACAGGCGCTGAGCCTGTATGTATTTTCTAATATGAGATTTTCTTTCAGAATTCCGCTTTTGTGGTTTATCTTTGAGTTTGTATAACTATGGTATGGTATTTTATTGTGAGATCACAATTGGTTCATTCCTTTATTGATGGAAATTGAGATTCTTTCTTTTTTTTTTTTTTTTGATTTTAGAGACAGAGTTTCACTCGTCATCTAAGCAAAAGTGCAGTGGTGTGATCATAGCTCATTGTAACTGCTCACCATGACCTTGAATTCCTGGGCTGAGGTGACCTTCCTGCCTCAGCTTTCCTAGTAGCTGGGAGAGGTGTGCACCACTGCACCCAGCCTTTTTTCTTTAAGAGACAGAGTTTTACTTTGTTGCCTAGGCTGGCCTTGAACGCCTAGCCTCTCTCAGCTTGGTCTCTCAATTTTCTGAGATTATAGGTGTGAGCCAACACACCCAGCCAATTATTTCTTACTTGGGTCTTCTTATGAATGTGTGAGAGAATTTCTTTTCTTTCTTTTTTTTTATACAGGGTATAAAAATATATACCCTGGGCATATATATTGCCCTGGGTAGAGTGCTGTGGTGTCACAGCTCACAGCAACCTCAAACTCTTGGGCTTAAGTGATTCTCTTGCTTCAGCCTCCCAAGTAGCTGGGACTACAGGCGCCCGCCACAATGTCTGGCTGTTTTTTTTTATTGCAGTTGTCATTGTTGTTTAGCTAGTTCAGGCTGGATTCGAACCTGCCAGCCTTGGTATGTGTGGCTGGTGTCGTAACCACTGTCCTCCAAGCCATGAAAGAATTTCTTGAGGGTGTATGCCTAAAAGTGAAATTGCATGTGTATAGGTAAAATCTAGAATGAAAATCATCTGCATCTTCTGTTTTACAGAAAGACTTCTTTTATAAAAAGTAGATTCTTTCCTTCATTCTTCTCTGCTTTCTCTTGGTACTGCTTTTACCAGTCTGATGAGCAGATATCTTTAAAAGAACTATACAAGTGATGTTAAAAAAATTCAAACACCGTAAATGCATAAAGAAAAAGTCTTGTATCTAGTTTCATTAAGTATTTTAATGAAAGTGAGATCATACTACATACATATTGGAAATACTCTTTTTCACCCAGATCAATACTTTAAGACATACATCATTTTTAATAATTATGTAGTATTCCTTTGCAGGCTGAGTTTTGTTTACTATACTATACTATACTCAGAGCCTAGCAATGAATAAATAAGAATATGAAGGTCACTATGAAAGTTTTGAGACAGACTGTGTTACAGGCCAAAAAAATATAGTCGACAGTGCTGTCCTTTCTGTGAAACATTTTTTTCCACAGCAGCAATGTTTTATTCCCTCAGTCTCTGAGGTTTCTGGACTTGCATTCATCTCCTCAATTTTCAGTGAGGTTTGGCCTCCTCTAAATTCTTGAAACCACTGAGAAATGGGCACAAGAGAAGGAGTAAGGTCCTCGAAACCTCTTTGGAAAGGTCCCTGAAAGCTCATTAGAAATGTTCAAGGCTTTGAGACTCCTTTAATCCACTTTTAGAATCATAGAAAATCATCTCTCCAAAGTGCTCTCTTCCCGGCTCCATAGCTAATGCCGACCGACTGCTGCAGGGGCGGAAATAAAGGAAGCCCTCCCAGCATCACCCTTCAGTGGAGCAAGTTGAAACTTGCATAGGTGAATCAGAAAAGATGGGAATACAATGAGTGAAATTTAAGGACATTGAAATGGCACTATAGATTGGATTGTGAGCAATGTCCAAATCCTGCTTAATTATCTTGGAGCCAGGAAAGTTTCATCCTGATGGGTGCCTCACACTTTGACAGAGGAGCAAAAAAGCTCATTTGTGTTGAATGGCATGATGGTGTGAAAAAATGCCAGTGGATTTGACAGAGGCAAGTCTAGTGCATGTTTGACATCATTACTGGTGATGAAACCTGGATTTACCACTTTGATCCAGAGAATAAGGAATAGTCAACAGGGGAGATTTTTTTTTCCCTGAGGGAAATCCACCAACAAAAGTAAAACAGACCTGAAGTGTGGGAAAGAAAATGGTAGCCGATTTCGTCTCCAGAATCGGTCATGTTGCAGCTGACCTTTGGAGGAACAAAGGACTGTTACTGATCAGTGGTACACAATAGTATGCCTACCAAAAGTTTTTGGGAAGCTTGTAGAATGGCGGCAAAGGACAGGACTGTGGGGGACCATCTTGCACCTTGACAATGCATCCACCCCACAGGCAACATCACCATTCAGTTTCTGGAATCCACAGAGGTTAGACTTATGATTCATCCACCCTATAGTCCTGACCTGGCTCCATGTGGTTATTACCTTTTCCCTACAGTAATAACTCACATGCATGGAAGAAGGTTCTTCAACCCTGAAGAAGCCTATAAAAGTGAGTTTACAGCCTGAGTGTGGTGGCTCATGCCTGTAATCCTAGCACTCTGGGAAGCCAAGGCGGGTGGATTGCCTGAGCTCACAGTTTTGAGACCAGCCTGAGCCAAAGCGAGACCTCGTCTCTAAAAAATATAGCCAGGCATTGTGGCGGTAGCCTGTAGTCCCAGCCACTAGGGAGGCTGAGGCAAGAGAATCGCTTGAGCCTGAAAGTTTGAGGTTGCTGTGAGCTATGATGCCAAGATACTCTACTGAGGGCAACAAAGTGAGACTGTCTCAAAAACAAACAAAAACAAACAAACAGCTTACAGCATGATTTATATTATGATATATGTAATTATATGAATAAATTAATTTTTGTTTCTAAAATAAAATTTTTCATGTATTCCCGGAAAAAAAAAGAAAGAGAAAACTTACAGCATTTGAAGAAAGTGAGTTTACAGCACTTGAAGAAAAGTGACTGGAAAGAGTGTTTTCAAATGGTTTATAAGATCGCAAAAGCACATAGAATGTTGTGGCAATTATTTCAAGAAAATAATCAAAATGATTTTATTTTGTGTTTCTTAATTTTTGTGTTATCTTAAAACTTTGGTAGTATTCCTTGTATATGGGTATATATATTTGTGACTCATGCCACTCTTCCCCTTTAGTGGGGGAGATTTTTAGTGTGCTCTGATTTTTGTCTCTTATAACAGTGCTGCAGTGACCATTCTTGTATGTATGTCTTTGAATGTTCGTGGGAGTGTTGTTACAGTAGAGAGCCCTAGAAATGGAATTGCCTGGCCAAAGGGGATTTCAGTTGAGTAGTGACAATTGGTCATCCCATTTTTATTGCGGTCTGTATTCCACCTAATAGTGTTTTGAGGCCCTCTCCTCCATTGCCTTGCCCACATTGTTTATTACCAATGTCTTTTATTTTTTTACATCTTAAAACTAATGTTTAAACTTTTATCATAATTATACTCGGACATTGTTTAAAAATAGCAGACATGAAGGCGTGCAATAAAAAACAAACTGTTCTCTCTCATGGTAATTACTTTCATATTTCTAAACATAATGTTTGTATCATTATTATTGATTTGTCAGCTTTAGATATTGTGAATTGCCTTCCTATTCTCATAGTTGAGGGTTTGGGCTTTTAAACTCCTCATTTACCCTTTCTCCACTCTGCAACTATGATTATATCCCTATTTTTAGTGAAATCAATAATCATTATTTAATCAGTGATGATCTGTTCATCTGTAGAGCCAACTAGTAGTCTGTGACTAGGTTTCCTTTATTATGTTATCTTTTTAAAGTTAAATTGCCTAATGTTTTTACCCAATTAATTGCCTAATTTTTACCAGGTGGCCTATCGTATCGTGTAAGGAGAAGAAATTGGTAGCCTTCTATTTTAATAAATTCTTTTATTTTTACTAATACATCTTTGTTCATATTTTATTTTTTTTATTTTACTTTTAAAACAAGTCTAGCCTTTTTTCTGTAAAATTTGGATGCAGTCAGCAGGCCGCAACTTAAAGGCCACCTTAAGGTCACTGGTTCCCCATCCTAGCAGAGAGGTCATTTCTCCTGGGGCCTTCCATCATCTGTTTTAATCTGAACTGCAGTTTGCTACTTAAATGGAAGTGGTATGTATGTTCAGAGTTTGAATCCTGGCAAATTTTATTCTAGAGAAGTTAAGAGGAAGAGAATTTTTTTTGTTGGGAGATTATCCCTGCTCCCATGTGGCAGTGTGTAGGAGGCCTTTTCTTTGGGCCAGTTCCTCCAGAGAATCTGGAGTGTTCTCCCACTGTGTGGTGTTAGTCATGATAATTTAGGTTCTTGTTCCTCAAAATGTATTCCACAAGCAAGCCACATTTGGATCACCTCAGTGCTTGTGAGAAATGTAGACTTTCAGGCCTTATCCTAGACCTACGGAATAAAACAAGATGATTTGTGTCACCCCAATTTTTGAAAAGCATTGGGGTATGCTGTGCTATAGTAACAACAACAGCAACAACAAAATATTTCTGTCATGCAAAATCTAATACAACTGGATGTAACTCCTCCCTGTGTAGCTGTGCCATCTAGTCTCCAAGATGGCAGTGGAGAGCTGGAAGATCTACAAATGTTTTTAATGGCCAGGCCTGGAAGTAGCTGATGTTACTTTCCCCATATTATATTGGCTAGGATTCAGTCATATGACTTCTAACATAATTGCAAAGAAGTCCTGAAAATGTCATGTGGGTTGCCCAGGAACAGGAAACTTTGTAGTGAATGAACAACATTGACTCTGCTTTAATTGGCCATTCTGGCCCCCACACTGTTTCATTTTTCTTCCCACACACAGTGTACACTAACTCCCCAGTTCAAGGGAGGCAGCCTAGAGTTTAATCCAGTCATCACCTTCAGGTCAAAGTACAAGGTCTGACTTACATGGAAGAGCCCCTGGCAAGTGATTGAGAGCATGATGCTCTACTTAGCTAAGGTTTCTCCAAAAGTTCTACACGGTGGGTGAGTTCCTTCAGTGTTAGTCCCAGAAAGGTTAGTTTGCTTTTAGATGAATTCGTCAGGGTAGTTGAAGTATAAGTTGATACAACAACTTGCTTTTCATTATTATTTTTTTATTTTTCATTTTTTTAAGACAAAGTCTCACTTTATCACCCTCAGTAGAGTGCCGTGGCATCACAGCTCAGAGCAATCTCCAGCTCCTGGGCTTAGGCGATTCTATTGCCTCAGCCTCCTGAGTAGCTGGGACTATAGGCGCCCACCCCAATGCCCAGCTATTTTTTGTTGCAGTTTGGCCAGGGTCGGGTTCGAACCTGCCACTCTCGGTATATGGGGCCGGCGCCTACCCCATGAACCACAGGCGCTACCCCAACAACTTGCTTTTCTTTTCTTTCTTTCTTTTTTTTTCTGGGTTGTCAACAACTTGCTTTTCAAGTTAAAATAAATTTAAGTTTTATGTCAGAGACTACATACTATTAAACCTTTAAGTTTATCTTGATTTGTTAAAAAATAATTTAGATATATTCTCAGGAAGGATAGCTTTTATATTAGGTTTTATCTAACCATCAACATTTTAAAAGAGTTACTACAAGTCCTAACTTTGTTAATTCACTTGTGATAATGTTAGGAATATTCTAACCCAGGTCGCATAATGGTCAGGATATTGTTACCGATGTCTCAGCACTTGTCTGTGAGGCCACATCAAAAAAATGGGGACAAATGAAGAGAAGGAAAGAGAAATTTATTACTTTGTCAGCAAAGGAGGAAAATTACAGCCCATTGTCACAAAGTCTGAATTCCTGCTTCTGAGGAGTATTACAGAGCTTTTAAAGGTTCTGATTAGTCCCATAATCCCATTTTGGGCGAAGACAATTTTGTGGCCTCTGCCCAGATGATTCCATTGAGCTATCTCTGTGGCACAAAGAACAAAAGACATTCCCCTGCCTCTCCTGACCACATGCAGGTTTGAGTTCCCAAAAAGAGTGGGGACCATTTTTTTCCAGGGCATTTCCTCTATAATAATACGGGTTCTGGAACTAGCTTCACAGTTTGCCACATGACCTTGGATCTGGGCTATTTCATCCGTATAGTGGAGGATGATGACATTTGCACTATTTCATAGGGGGAATGTGAAGATTAAAGGAGTTTTGTGTGTCAGACACTTAGAGAAGTGCCCTGAGCCCATTGCTGTTGTTGGTATTTAGGTTTGATTTTTATTATAATCAGGAGTACTTACTTACAGACATGTAGCTTTTTACAATGTGAGATTTTTTTTTTAAACTTGTCAAAACTGAGAACATTTTCTATCTTATATAACAAGAAGTGTCAGTTCTGTCACACAGCATCCCATTATACAACTTGGTGTAGTTCTGAGGTCAAGAGTTAGTAAACTTGAGTTCTACCTGACTTTCTGGAGTAGCCAGTTGCTTGACTTCTGGCAAGTAGCATTGCTACACCTCTCTGCCTTGTTTACTCATTTATAAAAATAGGATTGGGTTTGAACTGGTTGATCTCTAAGATTCCTTTCAGTTCTGGCAATCTTTTTTTTTTTGGTCTTAGATTGAATCCTTTTTTGGGGGGGCGGGGTGGGGGAGGTAGGCAGCTTCCCAAACCTAAGGGCTGGGATATGGAGAATAATTAGGCTTGTTTCCTGTGAGTCAAAACTAACACCTCTAGTTGGAAGGGAGGTGCTCTTGATTCAGAGTAATGGACACAGTTCTTCCCGTCCCACATTGGAATGGGACACCTTAAGGTGGTGGTCCTCCCTAACACTGAAAGGACAAAAGATGAGTTCTTTAACCTGCCCTTCTGTGTGTAGAAATCACAGTAATCACGGTATAAGAAAGGTGTTAAAATAATCAAGAAAAACCTTTTTTGGTATGACTTAGTGGTCATGATTTTAACTGAATTATGACGATGACTCGTATACTGTATTAAGTTTTTCTATGTGCAGTTTTTTAAAATTTAAGTTGTTAAGTACTGTTTGTTCTCAATTTTGAAAATGTCGCTCCTCTCTAAATCTTTTGTGGTCTTTGACGATTCATCTGAGGAAACAGCACTTTTCTTTTTGAGTGATCTTTGATTGCTTGCCACTTCTCTCTTAAGCTAAGCTAGGAATTTTGAGTTTGGGTTCATAGGTCCTGTTGAGATACACAGCTAAATTTATCATTGGCCGTGTGGATGCGTTGCCAACTTCTCTGGGGATGTTACCAGTCTGGGCACTTTTGATAGTATTATCTACTTAACAGTTGCTGCTGTGAAGCATTTTTTGAAGACATACAAGTTATGTAGGGGAGCAAGCCTTTGGGGAAAAAGGCATTCTTGTTACTTTTATTAAATTGTAATGCTCTTGTTACCAATTCCCAAGGTAGAATTTTGGTCACCAAAGGAGTAATTCTCTCACCTTAGTATCTGATGGAGATGGTTGTGTGTGTACTTATATTTCCCAACCCACCTCAGGTCTCTTTTACCCACTGGGTGTCTTGTTCACACTGAATTGAGATTAGGCTCTACTGTACTAGTGCATACATTAATTTATGGCAGAGTTTCTCAACCATAGCTCTACTGACATTTACGTTTGGATAATTCTCTGTTGTGGGAAACTGTCCTGTGCATTGCAGGATGATTAGCAGCATCTCCGGCCTCTTCCTACTGGATGCCAATAGCACCTCCACAGTTGTGGCAACTACGTATATCTCCAAGACACTGGTAGAAGTCCCCTGGGGCATGAAAGTCCCCTGTGGAGAACTGCTGACTCCTGGATGCCTCTCAGCTGCCTCTCTGCCACAGTTAAGATTGTCTTCCTCCTGTCTGGCTGCTCCATGTCTCCAGTCTTGCTCACAACCTCCTCTCCCCTGACTGTGCTCTGTTCGGCTAATTAGGCAGAAAGTTGCCAAGTGGCTGGTGGAATCAGTGGGGAATAGGGCAGAGCTAGAGGCAGGTGTGGCCCTGGATAGTGGCTGGGCTCAGCAGTACACAGATGGGCGTGTGTTTAGGTGGCAGCTAATGATTAGAGTGTTACCTGTTCTTTGACATGAAAATAAGCTGAGGACTACACTGGTGGTCCTAGCACACAACACTAATCAGGTACGTGGTGTCTTTATATTGTCTTGTATTGTTCTCAAGCCTGGCTTGGGCGTCTGGGATTGTAAAAAAAGTAAGCTCCAGTATGTTTTCTCCTCGGTGTTTTTATTTGAAAAGAGAAAAGAAAAGTGAAACTATTTCTTGACGAACTTCATAGTCAATAATAGGTTTCAATTTTCAGGTGACTTCAATAGCTAGGTAGTCCTTTTGTTTTTACATGTATGAAATGAAGTGGGAGAGTTTGTAAATATGAAGCTGCAAATGTTTACTGAGTGCAGCTGGGGATGGTGCCACACACTCAAGAAACACTCAGAGAAATGCTGGGAGTGCTGAGGATGCCGGACAGGCAGATGGGGAAGGATACCACCATGTAAGGAAGGGCAGCTCAGAGGTGAGAGGGGAGGGCAAGTGAGATCCCAGAGATAAACTGGAAACTGGGACAGGTATTCATATTCCCTGATTACATTTCTTTTTAAACAGTTGCTGTGTTTAGTACTTCTAGGCTTTATGAATTGTTTTTTAGGTAAGTTCATCCTGTGTGCTCACTTTTGTAAACTTTATTCTTTCAACATTTATTGTATCATATTTTCCATTTTTAATAACTTTTAATGATTGCGTGTTGCATTTTGTTATAAGATCCTAAATGGTTTATTTAGCTGTTTCCCTATTGCTTAACATGTAGATGATGTAAGCATTCCTAATTCTATATGAAATCAGCACATTGTACCCCATAAATTCATTAATGTATACATAATCTGTGTGTTTATGATTTAATAAAAATAATAATTTTTCTACTATAAATATCGTTTGATGAATATCTTTGGGCATAGGGTTTCTTATTTGTTTATTTATTTACTTATTTTATTTCAGATTAACACAAGGGTACAAATGATTAGGCTACATTGTTTGGTTTTGGTAGATAGAAGTCCTTGTTGTCTTTGTGCCCCTCAGCTGGGAGGTATGCCATGTACACTGACATTGTGCCTGTTAGGAGAGAGCACACCAGTCTCCTTCCCTTCTACTTCCTCCCCCTTCTTTCCTCCCCTTCCCCCAACTTGAATTTAATTGAGTTTTTCTGTTGTGTGGGCATATTTGTTCATCTACTGGCTTCAGTTGGTATTGAGTACATTGGATACTTGCTTTTCCATTCTTGTGATACCTTACTAAGGAGAAGGTTCTCCAACTCCATCCAGGTTAATACAAAAGATATAAAGCTCCTGTCTTTTTATGCCTGAATAGTATTCCATGATATACATATACCACAGTTTATTAATCTGTTCTTGGGTTGATGGGCACTTGGTTGATTTTACATCTTGGCAATTGTAAATTGAGCTGCAATAAACATGTAGTTCAAATGTCCTTATTTTATAAAATGATTTTTTTTTTTATGTCATGGGTAGATACCTAGTAAAGGCATTACGGATCAAATAGAAAGTCTATTTTGAGTTCTTTGAGGATTCTTCATACTTCTTTCCAAAGAGGCTACTGTATTAGTTTGCAGTCCTGCCAACAATGTGAAAGTATTCTCTTCTCTCAACAACCACATCTGCAGCTTTGGGACTTTGTTGGGCATAGATATAAATTAACAGTGATTATTTCTTTCAGAAAGTGTCATAAACTAGAACGGTGTGGATATTTTAAGGCTCTTGATTCATATTGCTGAACTGCTTTTCTGAAAAGTTCTAATTAATACTTCCCCTAGCAAGGTGTGGAGTGGCCATTTTAGTGCATTCTTGCCAATATTGGTGTTTTTTTGAAAAAATTACTGACTTAATGGAAGGAAAACATCTCATTTTGTATTTCTTTGCCTGTTTAAGTTAATTGGTGAAGTTGACTTTTTGTTTTTCCTTTAAAAGTCAATTAGGGTTTTTTTTTGTGAATTGGTTGTTCTTTTCCTGTTGATCTTCTGGAGGTTTTCCTGCTTTTTTAAAAATTTGCTTTATACAGCTGCCTTATATATTAAGAGTAGTGGCTTTTTGTCGTATTTTTCAAAATCATTCTCTATTTTATAATTATGTCTTGTGCTTTATGTGTAATTTTTTGTATGATTTTAATACTTTACTAAATATATGAAGAGTATGAGGAATTACCACATGTCCTTTTTCCTTTTCTAGCATTTACTGATTGTATTTTACCCTGTTAGCTTTATTGCTTTTATAGATGCATTTGTTTCTAATTCATTTGAGTTTCAGTTGTATATGTCCTAGGAACACTTGAATATGTGTGTATATATATGTGCGTATATATGTGTGTGTATATATATGTGTGTGTGTGTGTATATATATATATATTTTTTTTTTTTTTTTTTTTGAGACAGAGTCTCACTATATTGTCCTCGGTAGAGTACTGTGGTGTCACAGCTCACAGCAACCTCAAACTCTTGGGCTTAAGCAATTCTCTTGCCTCAGCCTCCCAAGTAGCTGAGACTACAGGCACCCGCCCAAATGCCTTGCTATTTTCTTGTTGTAATTGTCACTGTTGTTTAGCAGGCCTGGGGCTGGGTTCGAACCTGCCAGCCCCAGTGATGTGGCCAGCGCCCTCACTACTGAGCTACAGGCGCTGAGCCTTGAATGTATATTTCTTAAGAGCCAGAAAATTGTTTTATAGAACCATGGTAAAATTATTAGTCAAGAAATTTAATAATTAGTATAATGTTGTTATCTAATTCATAGTTCAGTAGTTGTCCCTGTAATGTTCTTTATTGCCTTTTTGTTTTTCCTATACAGTACGTAATTGAGAAATCACCCTAAATTTAGTCATCATATTTCTTTTTTTTTTTTTTTTTTTTGTAGAGACAGAGTCTCACTTTATGGCCCTCGGTAGAGTGCCGTGGCCTCACACAGCTCACAGCAACCTCCAACTCCTGGGCTTAAGCGATTCTCTTGCCTCAGCCTCCCGAGTAGCTGGGACTATAGGCGCCCGCCACAACGCCCGGCTATTTTTTGGTTTTTTGCAGTTTGGCCGGGGCCGGGTTTGAACCCGCCACCCTCGGTATATGGGGCCGGCGCCCTACCGACTGAGCCACAGGCGCCGCCCTAGTCATCATATTTCTTTAGTCTCTCTTGATTTGGATTAGTTTGTTAACCTCTCTTTGTCATTCTTGACTTTGATGTTTCTGAAAAATACAGACCAGTTATTTTCTAGAATGTCCCTCACTTTGTGCTTGTCTGAAGATTCCTCCTGGATGGATTCATATTGTACATTTTAGGCAGGGATGACAAAAAGGTGATTCTGTTCTTCTCAGTGCATTATATTAGGAGCCATCTGATGTCACTTTCAGTATTGGTGATAACTTTATGCAGTTGGTTAAGGTGACATCTGCTGTATTTCTTTACTGCCACAATACTGTTTTTCTCCTTGAAGTTAATATGTATTGACATTGCATAACTACCCTGTTCCTCACCAAAGTTTTCATCCCGTAGTTTTAGCATCCAGTGATGATTTTCTAACTGAATACTTCCTTTCGCAGTTAGTATTTCTTTCTACTGTAAGAAAGAGATTTCCCTTCACCTCCCTTTTATTTCTTTGTTCAATTCATTGGAATGATTCATATACATGTTCTTATTTAGTGGCCTGTAATTCATTGCTCTGATTATTTTGGCACTCAAATTGTTTTAGAATTGGTCTGTATAAACACTTTCAAGCTGGCTCCTTGTCTTTTTAATGTGTCTCCCTTGTTGTTTAATCACTTACTTTCTGGTGCAGAAAGGGTTCATTTTGTATATTCCAGCCCTTGAACCAAGGAACAAGGAGACTTGTTCCTGTTAATGGGGAACGGTATTTGGACATTAAGATCTGGGTACATGATGTGTTGATTGCAACTGGTGTGTCATTATTTCTAGGCTCTCTCAGTGGACCAAGTAAGGAAATCTTAATATGTATATATTTAGATACATATATATTCATATTTTTAATTTATTCATCTGTCATAGTCCATTTGTACAGCTTAAAATACCTGAGACTGTGTAATTTGTAAACCATAGAAATTTATTTCTTAACAGTTCTGGAAGCTGTAAAGTTTAAGATGGAGGAGCCAGCCTTCACTCTTTGGTGAGGGCCTTCCTGCTGTGTGCGCAGATGGCAGTACAGTAAAAGGGCAAACAGGCCAAGCTAGTTTCTTCCAGCTCCTTTTATGTAGTCCTAAACCCATTCAAGAAGCCTCTGTCCTCATGATTTTTTTTTTTTTTTCTTTTTTGAGGCAGAGTCTCTGTTTCCTGGGCTAGGGTGCAATCATAGCTCACTGCGCCTTATACTTCTGGGTTCAAGTGACCCTCCTGCTTCAGCCACCTGAGTAGCTTGGACTACAGATGCATGCCACAGTGCCCAGCTCCTTTTTCTGTTTTTGTAGAGATGGGGTCTTGCTCTTGCTCAGACTTGTCTCGATTGCCTGACCTTAAGCAATCTCTCTTCTTGGCCTCCCAAAGTGCTTGGATTACAGGTGAGAGCCACTGTGCCTGGCCTGCCCCCATGATTTAATCACCCCCTTTAATATTATCACATTGGTGATTAAGTTTCAACATATGAATTTTGGGGAACACATTCAGACCATAGCAGCAATTATGTATATACATGTATGTATACTAAAACCGTGATTTCTATGTATTTTATTATTATTTTTTAAGATACGGTCTTGTGCTGCCTGGGCTAGAGTGCAGTGGTGTGATCATAGCTCTCAGTGCAATCTCACGCTTCTGGGCTCAAGTGAACCTCCTACTTCAGTCTCCCAAGTATCTGGGACTATAGGCATGTACCACCAGGCCTAGCTAAGTTTTTAATTTATTTTTTCTTTTTAGTAGAGACCAAGGTCTCATTCTTGTCTCCAGCTGGTCTTGAACTCCTGCCTCTTGGCCTCCCAGAGTGTTATCAGTACAGGTGGGAGCCACCTCCTCAGCCCGTGATTTCATATTGATGCTACCAGTGATAATCTAACAACATAGGCGGTGGGTACTTCTAGTGTCCTTATGTTGAATTTTGTTGAATGCTTTTCTTTCATCTTGCCCAAACTCAGTATGTAAAGATATTCTGTGTTTGTTTTAAAAGTTTTATGTTTGGCTTTTAGGTGTAGATCTATTATCAATCTCAAATTATTTCTTATGTATGTGTGATATAGGGGTGGAAGTTCATTTTTTTTCTATATGACTAGTTGATTCAAATTTGTTGAAAAGGCTTTTCCATTCCTCATTGAATTGCTTTGACACCTCTTTTGAAAATCAATAGACTATGTAAGTGTGAGTCTGTTTCTGGACTCTATACTTTCCTTTGATCTGTCTGTCTATCCTTAGACTAATGCCATACTCTCTTAGTTGTGAGAAGTCTTGAAGTCAGGTAGTGTAAATCTGTGGTCCCCAGTCTCTAGGGTGAGGACCCATACCACTCTTTGGCCTGTTAGAAACTCAGGGCGCAATAGGAAGTGAGCATCTGATTTTATAGCTGTTCCCCATCGCTGGCATTGCTGACTTAAATTCTGGTTCCTGTCAGATCAGGGGTGGCATTAGAGTCTCAAAGGAGTGTGAACCCTGTTGTAAACTGTACACAGGAGGGATCATGGTTGTGTGCTCCTTATGAGAATTTAATGCCATCCTCTGTCTGTGGAAAAATTGTTTTCCTTGAAACTAGTCCCTGGTGCCAAAAAGGTTGGGGATCACTGGTGTAAGTCCTTTAATTTTATTCTTTTAAAAAATTATCTTGGCTGTTCTAAGTTCTTTGTATTTCCAAATAAAATTTTAGACTCAAATGGCCAATTAAAAAAAAGAAATGCCTGGGGGCGGGGAATATGGTTAGAACTGTGAATTGGGCAGAATCAACATCTTTACAATATTGAATCTTCTGAATTACAAACTTGGTTTATATATCCATTTATTTAGCTACTTAATTTCTCTCAATGTAAACATACCTCAAGGGACATTCAGACTATATGCTAGGCTAGCTAAAGGGAAGCCATTTTGCTTTTGGCTGGTTCTGTCTTAAAACAGAACAGCTGCTCTGTACAAGATTTGAAAACAACCTTGAGGAAAAACAGAGTAGGGAATAGGCTACCCACAAGCTGGTAATAACAGACCATCACCAGACTACCTATTGTTTGCTGATAACCATGGAGCAAGTCATGATCACTTGTACTAAACTGTTTTCTGTCACCAACCTCCTTTCCCCCTTCCCTTTATAAGTTACACAATAAGCAGAGAAAGAAGGGCTGGTCTTGAGACAGTAGTCTACCAGTTTATCAGGCTTCTGACACCGAGTAAACTATTTCCTTCACCAGCACTCCCCTTCTGTGTCTGGTCCTCTGGTGGTGGGCAGCTGAATCTGTGTTCTGCAGGGTCATCAGTGTCTTACTAGAGTTTTCAGTATTTGGGACTTGCAGGTCTTTTGTTAAGTTTATTCCTAAATATACTGCTTTTTTACATTAAGAAACCTTTTTAAAGTTTTATTTTCTTTTTGTTGGTAGTAGAAATACAATTGAGTTTGTTATATTGACCTCTTATCCTTCAACTTTGCAAATTTAGTTAGATGAATTTGGCTAAGCTGACTTAGATTTCTCAGGAATTTTCTTTTGTTAACAATTACATAGCCTGTTAAAAGAAAGTTACATATTCCTTTCCCATCCTTATGCCTTTTATTTCTTTTCCTTGCCATATTTCGTTGGCTAGGACCTTTTTATATCCTATAATGTTGAGTAGAACTGGTAAGAAGTAGGCAAAGTCCTCAATATTTTTTTATTTTTATTTTATGTAGGTTTGTATGTTTCAAGAAATTTCTTTTTGTTTCTACTGTGCTGAGGGTTTTTATATTTTTAAACCAGAATGGATGTTGAACTTTGTCAATTGCTTTTTTTGGTGTCTGTTATTATGGTAAGTGATATGTAGTATTGATATTAAAACATTTATCCAAACTTCATATTCCTGGGATAAATCCCATCATGATCATGATATATTATTCTGTTTGTAACTTACTGCCTTTAATTTTTCTCTTGTTTTGCTAAGGATGTTGTCATCTATGTTCATAAAGTACATAAACTATGGTCATGTTTTGTGGGTTTTTTTGGGCTTTTTTTGTTCTTTTGTCTGGGCTAGAATACAGTGACATTATCACAGCTCAGTGCAACTTCATTTTGGTAATTTAAAAAACGTTTTGGATACAGGTTATGTGAATCTTCTAAAATGAGTTTGGTAATGTTTTCTTCTTTATTTCTTCTTTATATATTTGATGAAATTCACTAGCAAAACCATCAAAGTTTTGATTTTTCTTTTTACAAAAAGGGAGAGTAGCCAGTTTAACTTATTTAATAGATATATGGCTATTCAGGTGTTTATCTATATATTTACATTTTTAGAGATTTGGTCTCACTCTCTTACTCAGGCTTAGATGCAGTGGTACAATCATAGCTCACTGCATCTTTGAACTCTGGAGCTCAAGCATTCCTCCCACCTCAGCCTCCCAAGTAGCTAGTATTCCAGGTGCATACCACCATGGCCAGCTAAGTTTTAGAAAAAATACTATAGAAATGGGGTCAGGCGATCACCCAGGTTATTCTCAAATTCCTGGCCTCAAGTGATCCTCCTGCCTTGGCCTCCCAAAGTTCTGGGATTATAGGCGTGAGCCATTTCCTCCAGCTTGATTTTTAAAATTTCATTTTATGTCATTGCTAGTTGTGGAAAGTGTGTTATCCACATTATCGATAGTGTTTGTATGCTGTATCTTTTTCCATCCTGTTAACCTGTGTCTTTATATTCAAACTATATTCTTATAGACATGATTGGGTCTTGGCTTTCTTTTTTTTCTTTGCAATCTGTCAATGCCTTTTAAATGGAACATTTTAGTCTCTTTATATTTAATACATTTAGTGATACACAGTTGATCCTTATTTTTTGTGGATCCCATGTCTGTGAAAATTGAAAGATTTATTTGTAACTCCCAAACCATTACTTAAAAGTGCTTTTGTGGTCATTCACACATATGCACAGAGCAGCGAAAAATCTGTCATCTTGATGCCCACTTTCCCAGCTGAGACAACACTCAACTGTCTTCCGTGTCAGCTCTTGTATTATAAACAAGGGTCCTTTCTCCAGTCTGTTCAGTGCCACATCTTTCACATTTTGTACATTTTGTTGGTGATTTTGTTGTTTAAAATGGCCCCAAGGATAGTGGTGAGGTGTTGTGCAGTGTTTCTAAGGCTGTGATGTGCCTTTTGGATAAAAATCTGTTAGGCTTCACTCAGACAAGAGTTGCAGTGTTGTTGCCTGTGAGTTCAATGTAAATAAACTATATATATATAATACGATGTTTTAAACAGAAGCACACACAAAGTAAGTTTCTACATATATTGATCATGTTAAAGTGTGTGACCTGTGGATTGGCTGTCTTTGGGGCAGAGGCAGATGCCTGTGTTGGAGGAAAGAAGGATCCTGTGAGCAAACCTCCTTTCCTGGGCTTGTCCATCCTGAATATTTCTAAACTGTTTAAAATTCTTTTTGGTGCCATGGAGGATATAAAAAGAAAAGCCTCTAACCTAGATGATCCTGGTTCAGAAATAAGTTTGGTAAATTAGAAATTTTTTATGATGTTTATTCAAGTGTGAAAATTGGTGAGTCTGATGCACACTTAGAATTTTTGTTTTTAGGATTCTAGCCAAGAAAGAAATGCAGGCTTTCAGTCATATTTATGAAGGTTTTAAGTCTCCAGTAATGTTTATCTTTATTGAAATATCAATATCCTTAAGCGCATCTTCAATTAAATGAAAAAAATTCTTATGTATATGAATCATTGTACAAGAATGGCTTTAAGGTCCATTATATTTTTAAAAAATTCATTATATAGTGTTCTACAATATGTAAAGGCAAATGAAAAAATCATAACATGTTTGTGAGTGGTAGATGTTTAACTATCATCTGTATACCATGTATGGTTTGCAAAGCAATTTTTACATTTATTATGGCATTTGTTCTTTTTAAGAGCACTAAGTTGGAATTCAGGCAAAGAGACATGAGGAGCCCTGTTAAATTTGAACAAGGCTTACTACAGGCCATCTTGTCTGACCCTCACCAGCCGGGGTACCCTGAGCACGGCAGTCCACTTCTGTCACTTTCCTCATGGGTAAATGCAGATGAAAGTAGGATGCACCTGATAAGGTTGTGAGGGTTGATTTAGTGTATGTGAAGTGTGTTGTACTAGCCTGCTGTACGGTGAGCTCTGTGTGAATGTGCTGCAAGGCTCGCTAGGGGTTGGCAAACCCAGCTCTCAGCTTAGGTCTTTTGACTGAATCTTGTGCTTTTAGGTTGTGCCTCTGATGGCCTATTAAGTTTATGGGGTGTTCACTATCTTCCAGTTTCCAGATGATTAGGACAAGGCTAAAATTGTTCCTTTTCCAAAATTTGTATTCTTCCTGAATAATTGTAATTGCCACAAATTATTACGTATTAAGCCATACCTTTTCTTTTTTAAAGATACAGGTATTTATAATATTTGTTTGATTTGGGGCAGAGGCAGATGCCTGTGTTGGAGGAAAGAAGGATCCTGTGAGCAAACCTCCTTTCCTGGGCTTGTCCATCCTGAATATTTCTAAACTGTTTAAAATTCTTTTTGGTGCCATGGAGGATATAAAAAGAAAAGCCTCTAACCTAGATGATCCTGGTTCAGAAATAAGTTTGGTAAATTAGAAATTTACCAAAGAATTTACCAAGAATTGTTGGTGCACAAACAGGACTTCACTATAAATTCTGTATTCAGTTTTACTGATTTTGCAACATGTTTCTTCCCTTTAGGCCTTGATATGTTCTACTTTATGTATATCTTTATTTCTTTAAAATGGAAGCTTTATTTGTGATCCTAAAAAGACTAGTCAATATAGAAAACGTGAATGTTCCCTTGTGATTCCACCCACATTTTCTGCCTGAGTGCTGTCCAGCCACCATGACAATAGTTGAGTGTTACACAAATACCAGCATGTATTTTTACATACACATAGTACACACACAGCCTGTTGGTGATGGAGGCACAGTTGAGAGCCACCACCTCTGTTGCAGCACCGGAAATGCAGCAACTATTGTCAGTGCAAACTCTGGCATGTGACAGGCAGCAGCTATTGTGCTGTGGTCACCAGGATAGTCATTATCACCCATTGCTGCTGTCACAACCTGTGGCTAACAGCTGCTGCTTCCTTTGCTGCTGGTTCCTTGACATTTTATTGTTCTACTGAGCTTTTTCGCATAGCGTCTTTAACGCGACACACAGTTCCCTTGGCATTGCTGGGTAGTGTGAGCAGCAGATACCATGTTATCCTTCAAACCACAATTCTATTCTCATGCTCTGTGGCTCTTTTTGAGTTAAACCTGAACTCTTGCTTTAGCATGAGTGTCCCATCCCAATTTCTCCTTCCACTGGGAGATTTCTAGGTCCCCTTTGGAAATAGGTCCTTCGCTGGTCTGACCCTGCCAGTGTCCCCCAGTCATGTGCAAAATCTCCGTATCTTTCCTGGAGTGGTCCCAGTGCAGACTCAGGCTGGGAATGGTGCTTATGAAGAAAAATGTATGAAAGTAATTTTGATAAAAGAATAAGGGTTTATCTACTACTAAGGTTAGTTAGAACTGTAGTAACAGAAGAGTGTCAGTCATCAGTTTTCATAAATATGTTAGACTTTGTGAGCTATGACGCCATGGAACTCAGTAAAGGGTGGCAAAGTGAGACTGTCTCAAAAAAAGAAAATATGTTTAGGTTACTGTTATCACATTTATAGCTAAGTCATTTTTTTTTCAATAGGCCTGTATAGGCATGTTTTACTGAAAGTCTGTTGAATGAGGGAGGCATAGTGCTTCTGTAAGTACCTGATCTAAAGTATCTGTTGATTTGACCCCTGATGGCAGGGGTCTTGCTGTCTGTCATTGCTGTGGGGCAGCCTAAGGAATGGTAAGCCTTTGTTGATTGCAGCTGTGGAATGATTGCTTCTGTAGCCAGCCTCACCTCCTCTTAACTGCCTCCTCCTTACTTCCTTACATCCATTTGGAGTGAATCTGAAGCCAGATTACAATCCTGTCTTCCTTTCCTCTGCACAGAGATCATATGGGTCTTCTGTTCACAGTCAAGCTTCAGACCTTTCCTGTTTCCTAGAAGGACTAGTTTTTGTTTTGTTTTGTGTGTGTATTTTTTTTTTTCTATCTGCAGTTCTTGTACTAGCAATCCACAAAGTGTCTTGTCAGAAGAATGATATTTTATAAGCTGTTGTGGTAGCTAGAGGTGTGTGTAGAATAGAGGAGGCAATGGGGGAAGTATTAAGAATAGGCATCTTTTATTCAATGGGTATAGTTTCAGTTTTGCAAGATAAAAACGTTCTAGAGACTTATTTCACAACAATGTGAATAAGCTTAACATTAGTGATTTATGTGGGGTAGTGAGTGATGGATACCATGTTACCCTCCAAACTGCTACTCTGTTGTGATGCTTGCTAGCTAGTTATTTATTTTTATTTCAGATTAATATAAGGATACAAACGATCAGGTTACAATGTTGGTGTTTGTTAGGTAAGGTCCCTGTTGTAGTTGTGCCCCTGACTCAGGAAATGTGCCATGTCCCCTTACACTGTGCCCATAGAATGAGAGCACAGCAGCCCCCCTCTCCTCCCTCTGCCTCTTCCAGAAAAATTGAGTTTTTCCTCTTGTGTGGGTTATGTTATTAAATTAATTATTAAAATAGTTAATTTGGTAAATTTTGTATTTTCACAGAAAAAATAAGTATCTTTTATGGAATATAGGTTTAAAGGGTTAAGAGTAGGGTTTTGGTTTTTTTTTTTACTTTTTTATTCTTAGTTTTGTTGACTCATCCTTTACCACCAAATTGGAACAGTAGATTTGAGCTTTGAAGGGTTTAGCAGAGCAGGGGAGAAGTATAGCAAACAGTTCATTCATTTAATGTTTATCAAGTACCTTCTATGTCAGGCTCTGTGCTTTTAGCTTATAGTTTAGAGAAGTAAGGGACATGAGTCCCAGAGGACAGACAGATGAAGTGTAAAATATTGCCACTTTTTTGTTCATCTATTTTTGAGATAGAAGTATTTTCTCTGTGACCAGGCTGTAGTGCAGTGGTGTGATCATAGCTCACTGTAGTTTCGATCTCCTGGGCTCAAGAGATCCTCCTGTTTGAGCCTTCTGAGTAGCTGGGACTATAAGTGCATGCTACCATGCCTGCCTAATTTTAAACTTTTTTGTGGAGACAGCATCTCACTGTGTTGCCCAGGCTAGTGTTGCCACTTCTACCAAGAGAACTATAGCGGCTTTTTACTGTAAAGCAGGAGATTCTGAAAAATTTTGTATGTCATGAAAATTTTATTATTAACTTAAAGCATCTAGATTTACAGTCACTCATCAAATTTTTAAAAATTTCTTATGGAGAATTTCAAATGTACACAAGAGTGAAGCAGGAGTACAGTGAACCACTGTGTGCCTGGCACCAGCCGGCATCCATTCATAGCTTCTTTTGTTTCCTTGTATTCCTCTCCCACTCCATTTTTGGAGCACATTCTTGTTATTATTTCACTTTTATCTGTAAATATTTCATTACTTTCACTGAGAGACAAGGGCTGTTTTCTTAGAACCAATAACAATACCACTGCTTCCCCTCCCCCCCAGTTGATTTGTTCGAATCAGGATCTGCACAAGGTCCACATATTTCATTCAGTTAATAGGTTTTCTTTAATATCCTTTAACCTACAGTTTCCCCTTCTTATTTATTTTCTTTGTTCTTGAAATGTAATCACTTGAAGAAATCATGTCATTTTTCCCATGCAGTTGCTCATATGATGAATTTTGCTAAATGTATCTTAGTAATTTCATTTAACATATTTCCCTTCTTGCCTGTGTTTCTTGTAAACTGGATGTTAGTTTTAGAGGTTGGATCTGATTTAGGGTAATTTTTGTTGCAAGAATATTTCATAGGGCATAGTGTGTGTTCCCAGCAGCACATAATGTCTGATTTTTTGGAGGGGGGATGTAATGGCCACTTATAATTTGCATACATCCATTAGTTCATTATGAGTTTGCAAAATATTGCTATTCCAGTTTCTTCATCCTTTCTTTTTCATTTATTATCTGGAATACTTCTATATAGAAGTTTTTTCTCACAAACTATTTGGTTACCTAAAGACACAGGCAAGTCAAGTTAGATAAGTGATTATTTTTGCTTTATTTTAACTCTTGAAAAGTCCTTAATATTTTTGAATATGGCCAATGATGTTTTTCCTTTATTTGAAAAAGTATCATTATGAACACTTGAATTTTTAACATATTTGATTTCTTAAATTCATTACAATTATTATTGATGATCAAATTGTCCCTTCTTTGGGCAGTGGGAATGCCTTCAGGTTAGCACCTGAGTCTTTTTTTGTTGAGACAGAGTCTCACTCTGTTGCCCCAGCTAGAGTGCCTTGGTGTCAGCCTAGCTCACAGTAACCTCAGACTCCTGGCTTTAAGTGAACCTCTTACCTTAGTCTCCCAAGTAGCTGGGACTATAGGCATCCACCACAGTGCCTGACTGATTTTTCTGTTTTTAGTAGAGATGGATCTCTCTCTTGCTCAGGTTGGTCTGGAACTCCTGAGCTCAAGGGATCCTCTCACCTTGGCCTCCCAGAGTGCTAGGTAGGATTTCAGACATGGGCCAGTGCATCTGGCCAGCTCCTGAGTCTTTTCAACATGAATACCTCTGATGGTTTCTTGCTTTCTTATGCGATAAGATATCCAGACTCATTTTGTACATTTCCTCCCATAGATCTGGAATCAGCTCTTTCTTCAACCAGCCCTAGCCCCTTTCAAAGGTAAATTGTATTTAGAGACCACAGTGTAGATACTGTGGATTAGTTGTGCTTCTAGGATTTCTCAGTAGAGAAATCATTTATAAAGCATTTAAGAGAAAATGCTTTATGAATTTCACACTGATTTTATTTTTAATACAAATTTAGTAGTAGAGGATTTTACCGAACAACTTGTATATTTATATCTGAAGCTGAAAATATTGGTTCCTAGTAATATTGATACCATTACTTATCAGTGTTACTCCTAACAATATAGGATTACTGAAACTAGTTTAAGAAAAATGTCATTTTTTTTGTGTGTCTTTTCTCATACTATGTATTTTGCTGAATGTAGCCCGGTATTTTTCTCCAATTCTTTTTATTCTTAGGATAGATTTCCATAGGAATGTCCAGCAGTAATGAATTTTAAAACATTTGAAGTAATTCCTATTTCATATGGTTATACCATCACTACAATAAGTATTTAGGTTTGTTTCATTCTGCTTTTGAATTTAAGGGATTCAAGTTTTTTGATTTTTTTTTTTTAAATAAGGAAAACATGTACATGGTTTGAGAACCAAGTATGTAGAACAAAGCAGACTAGTCTCTGATCCCTTTCCCCTTTACCCTGCTTCTCTCCCCCCAGTTCCATTTAAAACATAAGCGTGTGTGTGTGTGTGTGTGTGTACATGTGTGTGCATGCAGACTTACTGACAATTGATCTCTGCCTCTCAGCCCCATCTTTGGTGAATGGTAACACAGGTGTATAATTTCTTTCTTGCTTTTTTGTCTTATTATTTCCCGCTGATCACGCCTTAGAAGTGTACAGAAGCATTCTTCATGCCTTTTTACAATTATGTCATATTCCAAACTATGGTACAATTTGTTCAACCAGTTCCATATTCATGAATATTTGGGTTGTGTTTAGTCTCTTCCTGTTACAAAGTGCTGCAGTGAATACCTTGTATGTACATATTAAAAAAAATTTTTTTTTGCCTCTCTACAGAGGGTAGTTTATAGCTGAACAATGATAAAGAATGATATATAATTCCAGTCAGCGCACCTATTTCTGATTGACCACTGGGTCAAAAGATTGGCTTTCTGCGTTCCCTCGGCCTCCTTGCTAGCTAGGACTATAGGCATATACCAACATGCTTGGCTAATTTTTAATTTCTTACAGAGATGTGGTCTTGCTGTGTTGCCCAGGCTGGTGTCGAATCCTGGCCTCAAGGGGTCGCCCCTTCTTGGCATCCCAAAGTGTTGGGATTACAGGCATGAGGCACTGTGCTCAGCTGGATTTCAGTTTTAAGTAGAATAGCTCTAGGAAACATTCAGGTATTTTGTTCTGGGAGTAGTGTGGAATGTAGCAGTACAATCTTTTAAAATGGGTGCGTTGATTGGATTCTATATCATTGTTCTGATATAAACCTCATCTGTCGAGTAACTTCTGTGTTTTCTAGTTTCATGTTCTTTAAAGTAGGTTGAGACTTCAGAAACATTTGAAGCAATCTGAGAACATAATTCTAGTATTTTAGACATTTTTTCTAGTTTTTTATAGTTGTCTTACCAGTTTCTCAAAAAAAAATTTTTTTTTTTTTGAGACAGAGTCTCACTTGGTTGCCTTGGGTTTGAGTGCCATAACCTCATAGCTCAAACTCTTGGGCTCAAGAGATCCTCTTGCCTCAGTTTTCCAAGCAGTTGGAACTACCGGTGCCGCCACAATGCCTGTCTATTTTTAGAGACAGAATCTCACGCTTGCTCAGGCTGGTCTCGGTCTCCAACTCCTGAGCTCAAGTAATTCATCCTAGAGTTGCTAGGATTGCAGGCGTGAGCCATCACCCTGCTAGTCAGTTTGTCAGAATTTTTTAAGGAAAGTACTATTCCTACATGGATACTTTTCAAAGTATTCAACTTAGTTTTTATAGAAAAAGCAACTTATTTTTGTAGTCACAGTTTTTCTTACTTTGTGATCAGTTTATATAGTATTATTCAATTGTACAATTGCAGCAGTGAATACAACTGATGTAAACAGGTTTAGAAATAAAAAGTGGATTTTTGATAATTCACGCAACTCAGCTGGTGGAAGCAGAGACAAGCACGTTATTCTATAGAGTAGTTTAAAAAATGTGAATATTCTTTATATTCTATTTGCTAATAATTTTTAGGGAAAGAAAGGATAGCTTTAGTTCCCTTCCAGAGTTTTCCAGTTCTTATTAAGAGTCTGGTGCTTAGAAGATGCTCAGAAAATCATGGATGAGCCAATTCAGTGTTTGGGTGAGACTTTGAAGTATTTGATTGTCTATTTGTTTGATTAGGATAGTTGATTTAAATATTATATGTCTTCCCTAGCAGAGGGATTTAAAATGAAATAATTTCTGAGAAGTGATAGCTGACTTGGAAAACAAATAACTATTTTCTGATTTACATTGCTATTACTTTAGATCTTAGGTTGTTACTTTAATGATTGACAGAAACTTTTTTTGTTTAACTATAGTTTCTCACTATAAGGTGTTTTCTAGATATAAGAATTTAAAAAGAATGGATTCCAAGATTATAGAGGAAATAGTAAACCTAAGTTTTTTACATTTCACCACCTGCATTCAAGTTAATAATAAAATTACCAATTCTTTTTTTTTTTTTGTAGAGACAGAGTCTTACTTTACTGCCCTCGGTAGAGTGCTGTGGCATCACACGGCTCACAGCAACCTCCAGCTTTTGGGCTTACGCGATTCTCTTGCCTCAGCCTCCTGAGCAGCTGGGACTAAAGGCGCCTGCCACAACGCCCGGCTATTTTTTTGTTGCATTTTGGCTGGGGCTGGGTTTGAACCCACCACCCTCAGTATATGGGGCCTGCGCCCTACTCACTGAGCCACAGGCGCCGCCCAAAATTACCAATTCTTAATAGACATTAATCACCTTTGGGATTTAACCATAGGGAGATGGGGGAAGTATTTTTTTTTTCTTTCCTTCTTTTTTTTTTTTTTTTCATTATTACATACGTATATGACGGGATGCAGAATGGTTAGGAAAGGTACAACATTTAGTCATTAAAGAGACACAAAGTTCCAGAAATATTTTACCTCTACTTTGTGTAGGCCATTGTAAGGAATATCAAAGAAACATATGATGATACAGAATACTGTAAGGAATTCTAAAGAAATATGTAACAGTACTGGGAGCACACAGCCTTTTAAGCTGGCTAGCCCAGAGCAGTCTACGCCACCTGTCCTCCATGCTGCATTGTTCAGTGAGTGACATGCAAGAATTCTTTTTGTAGGAAGCACTTCAAATGAAATCTGCCAGCTTTATATTTTTCTGCTACAAATTATGGCCAAAGGTACTTCTGCAGTCAACCTACTAAAGATGCTTCAAAAGATCCATGTTTGTGATGAAACATAAGATCTTCAAATGGTATGAATTGCTGCCGGGAGTAATTCTAGTCTTAAAATCTACACTTTGAAATATTTTTGCATCTGTTATTCTAAAGCAGAAATAAAGCCCAGCATTGGTTTTTTCCATAAAGATCATAGTTTGGAAGATGTAATAGTTGTGAAAACCTATAATTAAAGACTACTAATAAAGATAATTATTATCAGAGAGAAAAACAGTAAAACCAATGGTTACAAAATGTCCCCTAGTGAGTCCCCTCCCTATGGCTCTGCCCTTTTGTAGTGTGAGTTTGGTTGTCTTTGTCCATTTTGTGCCGCTGTAACAAAATACCTGAGACTGGGTAATTTCTAAAGATTTCAGATTTATTTCTTAACATTTCTGGAAGTTGGGACGTCCAAGGTTGAGGGGGCCACATCTGGTGAGGGCTTCTTATTGTGTCATTTCCTTTTTTTTTTTTTAGAGACAGAGTCTCACTTTGTCACCCTCAGTAGAGTGCTGTGGCATCACAAGCTCACAGCAACCTCCAGCTCTTGGCCTTAGGTGATTATCTTGCCTCAGCCTCCCAAGTAGCTGGGACCACAGGCACCCATCACAATGCCGGCTATTTTTTGTTGCAGTTTGGCTGGGGCTGAGTTTGAACCCGCCACCCTTGTTATATGGGGCCAGCACCCTACTCACTGAGCCACAGGTGCCGCCCTTTGCTGTGTCATTTCATGGCAGAAGGTGGAAGGGCATGAGAGCAATGCCTGTGAGAAAGAAGGGAAGGGGGTCAAACTCATTCTTTATTAGGAATCTGCTACCTCAATAACAGCATTAGTTCATTCATGAGGACGGAGCCCTCATGACCTAATCACCTCTTAAAAGTCCTACTTTCAACACTGCTGTATTGGGGACTAAGCTTCCAACACATGAACTTTGGGGAACGTATTCAAACCATGGTACCCATCAAGTGGTAGAGTCTGTTTCCCCCTCCTTAACTTTGGGCTCAGTCAGGTGACTTGAATTAGCCAATAGGGCTAATGGGCTGACATGATGCAGGCAGAGGCACCATGTGTAGCAGGTGAACACCCTGGGGATGCTGCTACCACTCTGTGAAGAAGCCTGGGAGAAAAGACCACATGGAGAGGTTGATCCTGCTTTCTCTGATGAGCCCAGTGTAGCAGCATGAGTAAGTCAGGTATAGCTGCCTAGCCAACTCATGGAATTATGAGAAATATGAAATCATGGCTGTTTGAAGAAATAAAGTTTTGGGTAGTTTGTTCCACGGCAATGAGAAAATGGAACATCTTGTGACAAGTGGCTGGAATCTGTGCCTGTAATTCTAATCATGGCTTTGTTACTGAGTCCTCAAAGAGGGAGGCAGGAAAGTAAATAGGTTTCTTCCTTAGAGTGTGGTAAGTGCTCAGAAAGGGCCTCGGGGTGCTGGAGCCTTAATTTCTCCTTCATTCCTCTTTTCTCAGACGTAAAGATCAGATACTCTTCTCTGCAGGCAAGTGTTGAAGAGCTAGAGAATGTGCTTCCCTATCTCATAAGTGAAATGCTAGAAGAACCCAAACATATCTTCTATTTCCCTTTGTTAACTGTTTTCAGTATTCTTGTATTACGTTAGCAGGGAAATACCATGGCTATTCCTTAATTTCTCTTCCAGAAAATCCAGATGTTAGTCTAGGCTCTTATCTCAGTAATCACACTTGGTTTATCTAATGCACATACCTACTGGAGTGGTTCTGCAGAGGCCTTCCTAAGCCATTGATGGAGTCATGATGGCTTACACTGTCTAGAGCTAAGTCTCATCTACCCTCATCATCATCTTCTCACTTATGCTCAGGTATGGCCTCTCTCCATTCCTCTGTTTCTGGGGATTCTACGTTGTACCCTGGCCTTCAGTATGCAGCCTGTCTGCCCTCTCATGGCCAAGCACTTCCTTTTGGGCAGGACAGCATTAAGCTGTATCCATTTTCCCTCGTGGCCCAGTGTTTATGTGGTCTCTTCCCACTGGGCAGCATTGTTGGCATACCTGAAATTACTCTGCCCCACTTCCTGAGAGGTTGAGGTTGCATGTTGGAAAGTTACCTTCCATAGTGTACTGGAATAGTTTAAAGATGAAAGAACATAAGGATGTGGGCTACAGTTTTTAAATACAGTTTCCTTTCTGTGGCTTGTGATATAAATTTGCATGTGAACTCAAATGATAAAGTTAAATAGCTAAGTTGGACCCAGCTATTTGAAGAGTATCTTAGTGCCTTAAAACATTCACTTTTGAAATACCAAAGTTACCATCTTTCTCAAAATTTTAGCAGATATAACTATTGTTTGGTTAAATGCCCTCCATATAGACAACAATGCAGTGAAAAGCTTGTTCCTGTTTAATTCCTTGTTGTCTTCTGTATCCGTACTGATGGCAGTAGCTCTTCCCTACTACAACAAAGCAGGGATGTACCTGGTTTTGCCTTTTCCTCCCATAGCAGTGTCACAGTGAAATAAAAAATCCCCTAAACAATACCCTACATAATTTAAGTTTACACTGTAAGTTGCTGCGTGCTGGCATATTTGGTAAAGTAGAAGTTGTACATTTGTTCACATTTTAACATGTCCGAAATTGATAACTGGGAATCCCGGGTTAGGTGGGGCAATTATGTTGTATGAAAACCTTTTGTTGGCACCTTCTGTAAGATCAGGCAAATGCCAGCAACTGAGATTCTTTGAAATATGGCCGTAAAACTTGGGCAAACTGATTAACATCTCTAAGCCACAGCCAGGAGTGATGGCTAATGCCTGTAACTTAGCACTCCAGGAGGCTGAGGTGGGAGGATCACTTGAGCCAAGGATTTCGAGACTAGCCTGAGTTACACAGATCCTGAGTCTACACACCCACACACACAAAAGAGTGGCTCCTGTGGCTCAAAGGAATAGGGTGCTGGCCCCATATGTTGGAGGTGGTGGGTTTAACCCCAACCCCGGCCAAAAACGGCAAAAAAAAAAAAAAAAGAATAAAAAACCAGGTATGTTGGCACAAGCCTATAGTCCCACCTCCTTTTTGGAGACTGAGATAGGAGGCTTGCTTGAGCCCAGAAGTTGGTGGATGCAGTGAGGCTTGCTTGAGCCCAGAAGTTGGAGGATGCAGTGAGCTAGGATCCTGCCACTGTACCCCAGCCTCTAACAGGACAAAACTCTATATCTATCTTATCAATCAATCAATCAATGAAATGAAGATAAAAGTTCTTTTACCTCTGACTTTGCTGTGAAATTGAAATGAGATGTAGATGCTAAGTATTTATAGTTTGGAAATGCTTTCATATCCTGTTTTTTCCGTCAGCATTATTATTCACAGGTGGTGAATGTTCCAGTATGTTCACATACTTTATCATCTATTCAAGCCATTCATCCATTGGATTTCATTTTCCACTTCAGCATCGCTTATTTATTATTTAATATTGACTTTATTCTTTATTATCTTTAGTAATGTTCTGAATTGTTCTAGATTTAAAAACAAACACGTTTTTGTGATTTGTTTTTGAGCATACATTATTTAATTTTATTTATTAACTTATTAGAGACAGAGTCTTACTTTGTTGCCCTTGGTAGAGTGCTGTAGTGTCACAGCTCACAGCAACCTCCAGCTCTTGGGCTTAGGCGATTCTCTTGCCTCAGCCTCCCGAGTAGCTGGGACTATAGGCGCCCGCCACAATGCCTGGCTATTTTTTTGTTGCAGTTTGGCTGGGGCCAAGTTCGAACCCGCCACCCTTGGTACATGGGGCCGGCATCCTACTCACTGAGCCACAGGTGCCGCCCTTGAGTAAACTCAGTCTGGGATATATTTGTGTGTTTTATGATTTCTTTACTCTTGGTGGTTACATTGTACATATTTTCAGGTGGTTCCTCCTTTATGCTTGTTGCATTGAAAATTTTTAATGCATTTTGATATTTTTAAGTAAACTCATTGTTCTTTAAGTTAATAGTGTTAACAGGCCAAGTCCAAATAGTAAAACTTTGTTTCAAACTGCTTTTTAGTAGGTGACATATGGATGTTCCTCTGTTATATTCCCTGAAATTTCTCAGAACTTTGAAGTTTAATTCTGGTCTTCATTTCAGTAAAGAAAAGGAGCAGGGCAATCTTTACACCTTAGGATTTGTGCCTTGGTACCCAAGTGGTCTGGTGAGGGTGAGACAGTACCCCAGATGTGATGGGGAGGGGAGAAGCCTTCTTCCCTGAATAAAGGAAATAATGCCTTGAGATGATACTGTTAGTTCAATAGCATTACAGCCTTACCAGATTCATTGCCTCCTGCTCAAGAGGAAGCCACTACACTGAGATGGCAGGGATTACAACAGAGAAAGAGTTTAATATCCAGGTGCCATGTGAGGAGATGGGAGGAAGTTCTCAAATTTGTCTTCCTTAGAATTTGTGAGAAAGGGTTTTTAAAGATAGTTTGGCAGGCAAAGGGCTAGGAAATTGAATCTGCTGATTGGCCAAAGAGGAACATAGGACTGGGAAGCATAAATAGTCTTTGTGTGGTCATTCAGTTCCCAGGTTGTGAAACAAGTTGCGTTGGTTCCTTGGAATGGGCCACTGGTCTGGTTGGGTCAGTTGGTCCATCAGAATGCAAGTTCTGGAAGATACCTCACAGACTAGCCATAGGTTTCACAAGGGCAATATTATCTGTGGGAGCAATAAAAAAAGCTAAGAATTTTTAAGACCAAGACTTCTGAGTAGTAAGCAAATATAAGAAAGCAAATTAGGAAACAGTGTCTGGTTATGTATATATCTTAACTATGTCTGTACCTTTGCAGAGTTCAGGTTCCTACCACTGTTCCTACCTTATAGCCTTGTATTAACTTTAAACGTTCAGCATATTTGGGTCCTCTGTTTGTGTGTAATGCCTGACCTATGCGTGAACTTATGCTTCGATAGCTTGTTGCTTATCTAGCATTAGATTTTTTACTGAAAAGATTGACATTTCTTATCTGTAACTTTAATTTTCCTCGGTCTTAAAAGTGCTTATTTTTCAGTAATTCTTAATAACTTACAGTTCTGACCTTTTGGAATTATTCTTAAAGATACTTAGTTCACATTTCACTATATTTGAATTTCATTACAATTTCGAACTAATTCTAATGTGCTTAGTCTGCTCCAGATATTTAAAGGTCAGTGGTTTATTCCCAATTGAAATGAATTGTATCAGGTTGGAAATATAGAATATTTGTTAGAGTTTTCTAAATTTCCACTAGGGCATTTGATAAGCATTTGAGACAGTGAACAGTGTTGGCTAATAGTTTTGAGTTGTAAGTGAAATTCTCAGTCAGGGAAATTGATCCAACCTGCATTTATTGACTAGATCTTATGTGCTAGGCATTGGGTGAGAGGGAGGGAGGGAGGGTAACAGATAGATACAGGGAAGTAAAATGAGATATAATAATGACAGATAATTCAGTAAGTGTAAAATTCCAACTGTGATAATTACTAATGAAATAGAGGTTCTTTGCTGATGCTGTTTTAAAGACCTATGAATGTGGAGTTTCCTCCCTGAGCCTGGCCAGATGTTTGAGTAATAGTTAATGAGACCATGAGGCCGAGGAGGAGCCTGGAAGCAGAAAACAGCATACATAAAAAAGGCTTGTGATGAGGCAGGGAGCTGGAAAGTCTCAGGGGAGTCAGCCACTGTTGCCCAACTGTAGAGGGAGAGGGTGGCACATAGTGAGGTTAAATAGATATATAGGGATTAAACTGCGTATCATATGATAAGTTTATGTGTTATATGAGGATCTTGAGGTATAATTTAGATACCATAAAATTCACCTATTATAAATGTACGATTCAGTGAGGTTGGTAAATTTAGAGTTGTGTAGCCACCATCATAAGAGAAAAAAATGGTTCCCTGAGCTGTTGCTTTTATTTGACTATTAAAATGTTAAGTGATCATGACTACAGTTTAGTTTATTAGCTCTTGTCTTCATTTGTGAAATGGTTGTTCCTCTCCACTACCTTCTTAATCTATGGAGATTTTAATGTTTTTTGTTCTTCAGTGAAAAAGATGTTAACTTTTTGTCCAATATACTGTACATATTTCTCAGTTTTAATTGCATATTCATTTATTTTGGTTTTTAAGTGTGAGATCATATCTACAAGCTTTTTGTGTGTGTGTTTTTTATATGCCAATACTAGCCTTAGAAAGTCATTCTCTCTTTAATTCTTTAATATATTCATTTGTAATTGAATTTTGTGTTTTTATGTTTTTTTAAACATTTAACTTTTATGTCCATTAGAAAATTTATTTCATTGTGTGAAGTGTTTATAAATTAACATTTTTGCCCTTCCAGATTGTTAACAAGTTGTACTAACACCATTTAAATAATTTTTAAAATTAATTTAAAAAGTAATTGTGGATATTCATATAGTTGCATATATTAATAGGTCCTAATGCCATTTATTGAATACTTCATCTCTTTCCTGAAATTTTTGGCTATTTTTCCTCTGTTGGTTATGGTATTATTCTGTATAATTCAGACTGTTTCTGGGCTTTCTTCAGTCTTGTTCCTGTGCCTTGATGTTTAATAGTAATTGACTTCTACTCTTTTAGTACTTCACAGGACACATCTCCCTATTGCTTCTTCCCCAATATTTTTATTTGATTAGCTCCTTTATTCTTATGTATAACTTTAGGATTATTTTGTCACATAAAAAGTCTTGCTTAGACTTTGGATGTATATTAAGTATGTGCTTTAATTTTGGTAGAACACACCTTTATTGTAGTATTCAAATATACTCTAAAATCACAGAATCTTTTTTATGAAAAGTTCTTTTTTTTTTAATCATTGTGGATTCATTGAGGGTACACAGAACCAGCTTCCATTGATTGCTTTTGTTAGATAAGGACCCTCTTATATTTGTGTCCCGCCCCTGAAAGGTGAACCACACTCCCTAACCTCCCACCCTCTCCCTCCTTCCCTTTCTCAGCTCTCCCCATCCCCCACCCCCCACTGTGTACTAGGACCTTAATTGTCGTCTTATCAGAATTGAGTACATAGGATTCTTATTTCTGAATTCTTGTGATGCTTTACTAAGAATAATGTGTTCCACAGCCATCCAGGTTAATACAAAGGATGTAAAGTTTACGTCTTTTTTAGTGGCTGAATAGTATTTCATGGTATACATATACCACAACTTGTTAATCCATTCCTGGGTTGGTAGACATTTAGCATGTTTCCACATTTTGGCGATTGTAAATTGAGCTGCAATGAACAGTCTAGTGCAACTGTCCTTGTGGCAAAAGGATTTTTTTTCTTCTGGGTAGATGCCCAGCAGTGGGATTGCAGGATCAAATGGGAGGTCTAGCTTGAGTTCTTTGAGGATTCTCCATATTTCCTTCCAAAAAAGATAGTATTAGTTTGTAGTCCCACCCGCAGTGTAAAAGTGTTCCTTTCTCTCCACATCCACGCCAACATCTGCAGTTTTGAGACTTTGTGATGTGGGTCATTCTTACTGGGGTTAGGTTTTGATTACTCAGGTTGGTTTTGATTTGCATTTCTTTAATAATTAGGGACAGTGAGCATTTTTTCATTTTGTTAGCCATTCGTCTGTCTTTTTTTTTTTTTTTTTTTTTAGAGACAGGTTCTCACTTTGTCGCCCTTGGTAGAGTGCCCAGGCATCACAGCTTATAGCAACCTCCAGCTCTTGGGCTTAGGTGATTCTCTTGCCTCAGCCTCCTGAGTAGCTGGGACTACAGGCACCTGCCACAACGCCCGGCCAATGTCTGTCTTCTTTAGAGAAGGTTCTAGTCATCTCTCTTGCCCAGTGATCTAAGGGATTGTTGGCTCTTTTTATGTCTGTTAATTTGAGTTCTCTGTAGATCCTAGTTATCAAGCCTTTGTCTGAATCAAAATATGCAAATATCCTTTCCCAGTGTATAGGCTGTCTGTTTGCTTTGGTTGTTGTCACCTTAGCTATACAGAAGCTTTTCAGTTTAATTAATTCCCATTTGTTTATTTTTTTTGTTGTTGTGATTGCCGCAGAAATCTTCCTCATAAAGTCCTTCCTGAGGCTGATACCTTCCAGTGTTTCCATTTTCTTTGAAGCCGTGGTGAAGGGAGCTGTGTCCTTAATTAGCCTCTCATCTTGGCTGTTATTGGCATATACAAAGGCTACTGACTTGTGGACATTGATTTTATATCCTGAGACATTACTATATTTTTTGATGACTTCCAGGAATCTTGTGGTTGAGTGTTTGGGGTTCTTTAAGTATAAAGTCATATCATCAGCAAAGAGGGTGAGTTTCACTTACTCTGCCCCCATTTGGATACCTTTAATTTCCTTCTCTTGCCTGACTGTATTGGCTAGAACTTCCAACACTGTGTTGAGTAGTAGTAGCGATAGAGGACACCCTTGCCTTGTTCCAGTCCTGAGTGGAAAAGCTTTCAGTTTTACTCCATTCAGTAAAATATTAGCTGTTGTCATAGATAGCTTCAATCTGTTTAAGGAATATTCTGCCAATGCCTATATTCTTCAGCGTTCTAATTAGGAAAGAATGTTGAATTTTATCAAATGCTTTTTCCGCATCTATTGAGAGGATCACATGGTCTTTGTTTTTGCTTCTGTTGATATGGTGAGTTATGTTTATAGATTTGCGTATGTTAAATCAGCCTTGCATCCCTGGAATGAATCCTACTTGATTGTGATGTATGATAAGCTGTAATCTATTCATTAGGATTTTATTGAGAATTTTTGCATCTATATTCATTAGTGAAATTGGTCTATAGTTCTCTTTTTTGGTTGGGTCTTTTCCTGGTTTTGGTATCAGGGTGATACTTGCTTCGTAGAATGTGTTGGGGAAGATTCTTTCCTCCTCAATTTTTTGGAATAATTTCTGCAGTATAGGTGTAAGCTCTTCTTTGAAGCTTTGATAGAATTCTGGTATGAAGCCATCTGGACCAGGGCATTTTTTGGGGAGGGGAGGGGCGTGGATTTTTTATTTTTTTTTTAATCTCAGTGCTTGAAATTGGTCTATTCAGAAGGTATACTTCTTCTTGATTAAGTCTAGGGAGGGAGTACGATTCCAAGTATTGGTCCATTTCTCTACATTGTCAAATTTCTGGGCATAGAGTTTCTTGTAGTATTCAGAGATAATCTCTTGTATCTCTGTGGCATCTGTTGTTATTTCTCCTTTGTCGTTCCTAACTGAGGTTACTAGAGATTTTAGTTTTCTGTTTCTAATAAGTCTGGCCAAAGCTTTTTCTATTTTATTTATTTTTTCAAAAGACCAACTTTTTCTTTTGTTAATTTTTTGAATGATTTTTTTTTTTTTTTGGTTTCAATTTCCTAATTTCTTAATTTTGGCTATTTCTTTTCTTCTGTTTGGTTTAGGGTTAGGTTATCCTTCTTTTTCCAATTCCATAAGGTGGTTTGTGAGTGTGCTGATGCGTTCACTTTCTGTTTTTCAAAGGTAGGCATCTAATACAAAAGATTTCCTCTCAGGACTGCTTTTGTCATATCCCAGAGATTTTGGTAACTTGTGTCTTCATTGTTGTTGTGTTTGAGGGAATTAACAAGTTCTTCTTTAATCTCTTCCTGGACCCAGCTATCATTCAGCATAAGGTTGTTTAGTTTCCAAGACTTTGTGTGGAGATAAACAATTTTGTTGGAGTTGAGTTTCACCATTATGGCCTTGTGGTCTGAGAAGAGACATGGTGTAATTTCTGTTCCTTTAATTTTGCTGAGGTTTGATTTGTGTATTTTAGGATGTGATCTATTTTGGAGTATGTGGCATGAGCTGATGAGAAAAAAGTATATTCTTTTACTTTGGAATGGTGTGTTCTATATATGTCTATAAACCCCATTTTATGTAGAGTCACACGTAAGTCCTTTGTATCCTTGTTTAGTTTCAGTTTAGAGGATCTGTCCAATTTTGTCAGAGGGGTGTTGAAGTCCCTGACTATTAAGGTGTTATGGGATATCATATTGCTCAGATCCCTCAAAATCTGTTTCATATATCTGGGAGCATTTAAGTTAGTTGCGTAAATGTTTAGTATTGAGATATCCTCTTGTTGTATTGTTCCTGTGACCAGTATGAAGTGTCCATCTTTGTCTTTCTTTACTAAAGTTGCTTTGAATCTGCTTGTGTCTGAGAATAAGATTGCAATCCCTCCTTTTTTTCTGATTTCAATTTTCTTGATACACTGTTTTCCATCCCTTAACCCTGAGTTTAGATTTGTTCTTCAGGGCTAAGTGTATCTCCTGGAGATAGCATATGGATGGTTTGTGTTTTTTCATTCAATCAGCCAGCCTGTGCTTCTTCAGTGGGGAATTCAATCCATTGACATTTACTAAAAGTTATCAATAGTTGTGGTAGACTTCTATTCATCTTATTGTGAGGTAGTTTGTTGTGTAGTTTAATTCTTTATGCCATTGTGAAAGCTAAATTCTTTCCTCTGGCTTCTAGATTTATACTTTGGTGGTCATCCATTGTGGTGTTCAGTATTGAGAATAGGTCTAAGTATTTCCTGTAGAGCTGGTCTTTTTTTTTTTTTTATGAGAAGGCATTTTATTATTACTATTTTACTATATAACATATTAATGAATATACCACATTGCATTTTCTCAAATGCCATCTGAGGCACATTTTTCTTCGATTCCCTGGAAAACCTCAGTATCATCTGTCCTTTGGAGGATTCAGTTTCTTACGACGAGTGTGATACTGTCCACGAGGATACCAACGGTGCTTAGTAGTAAAGAACATTTTGCTAAGTTGTTCTATCATGGGTCCTTGTTCAAGGCGTTCACTTTTTTCTGCTAATCTGGTTTTCAGCACTTGATCATGTGTTTCTTCATTATTACACACAGGATCTGGTAGAGGAATAGGTTTTGTGTGTTCATATGGAATGTCCACAGAAGGATGGTAGCATACTATTGTCCTGCCATCAGATGTCAAAGCAAGCTCCACTTTGCAATTATAGTCATCTGGTAGAGAAGAATATGTAGATTTATGACAAACACAATATAAAGCTCCATTTTGGATTGGAAATAAATGTTTCAAGATACTTCTCTTTGATATCACCCATTTTACTGCTGCTCCAGCCATGGTGTATCAAGATACTTATGAAAAAAGATGTTTTGAAGAAACACTGCTTTTAAAATCTGCTTCTAGGAAAAATCAATTTTCATCCCTTGACAGTGCTTCACCGTGAGCCCGCCATCTTGTTTCAATGTAGAGCTGGTCTTGTTGTGACGAATTTCCTCAGTGCCTGTATATCTGCAAATGATTTGATTTCTCCATCAATTTTGAAACTAAGTTTGGCAGGATATAGGATTCTAGTCTGAAAATTATTTTGTTTAAGGATGTTGAAGGTGGATGACCATGCTCTCCTGGCTTGGAACGTTTCACTTGAAAGTCTGCTGTCAGCCTAATGGTTTTGCCCTTTTAGTGCAATTGGTGCTTATTCCTAGCTGCTTGCAGTATTTTCTCCTTCAACTTGACTTTGGAAAGGTTCATTACAATGTGTCTTGGAGAGGGTCTGATAGAGTTGAGAAGACCTGGGATTCGATATCCATCTGAAAGGAGTGTGTCAGGATCTTTAGTAAAACCTGGGAAGTTTTCATTTATGATAGTCTCCAGTAGGGCTTCCATACCTTTGGTACAGTCTTCTTCTCCCTCAGGGATTCCTATTATCCGTATGTTTGAACACTTCATGGCATCTTGTAGTTATCTAAGTGCCTGCTCTGCTTTCTCTTCTTTTCTGACTCTGTTACAACATGTGTTAACTCAAAGACTTTATCCTCTAATTCTGATATTCTTTCTTCTCCATGGTCTAATCTATTTTTGATACTTTCTACCACTTCTTTACATTCGCTGATTGTCTCCTTCATTTCTTTAAGCTCATCCATATCTTTTCTATATTCTACATATCTCTTGTCTGACTTTTAGTTTTGTTTTTCCATTTTCTCTTCCAATCCCTTTATTGTCATAATTGTCCATATTTTAAATTCCCTTTCTGACAAATTCATTAATTCTTTATAGGAGGAGTCTTTTTTAAAAATTGCCTTGTGTTCCCTTGGGGGAGTTGGTCTAATTTGGTTATTCATGGTGCCTGAATTTTTCTTTTGGTCCCTCCTCATGTGTGCTTTCTTATTCACTTCCTTGTGCACCTTCAAGTTACTTTGTCTTAGAGTTTAGGTGAGGAAGAGTCCTCTTGGTATGGGGTCAGAAGGTGGAGAAGGGTTACATCAAGCCGAGAGAAACAAGAGAAAAGGAGGAAAAGAAGAAGAGAAAAAGAAAATAAAAATAAAAAGGGGGGGAAGTGTAGGAGAAAAGCAAAAGAAAGACAAGAGAAAGAAAGGCAAAAAAAGGGGGGGAGGGAAGGGAAGAAAATTGAAGAACAGATGAGATGGAGGATAAGAAGGGAGGATGAGAGTGATAGAAGAGATGTTGTTGTTCAGCATGGTGCTAAGGCCGTGCCTATAGCCCAAGGGTTGTGAGGAGCTGAGCTGGGTGGGTTCCTCAAAATTAGGCCCTCCTTACTTGTCTGTCCACAGCCAGACTCTTACTCTGCCAAAAAACAGGAAGAGAAGAAAAAGAGCAAACACAAAAACCAAGAAGGAAAAATTGGATAAGGAAGAAAGAAAAAAAAAAAAAAGTAGAAAAGTACTGCAGTGTGATCCTACTACTACTTTCTTCCTGTGGCCAAGAGTAGAAAGTTCTTTTGGCCTCTTTGAGCCACGGTACTGCTGCAGTCAACCTGCTAGACCTGTGTCACACCACCCTCAGCAAAGAAAGGATGGTAAGAGAAAGAAAAGGAAAGAAAATAGAGAAAACTATATGTATCTAAGCATCAATAAACGAAAATTGAATGTACTGTTGAATTAAATTAAGGGGATGGAGGGAGGAGGGATAAAGAAAGAAAGAAGAAAGGCAACAAACCAAGAAAAAGAGAAAGAAAAAAGAAGAAACCGGGTGGGCGAATGTTTTGGCTGATGCCGAAGCACTTTATGTGGGAGAGATGAGTGGAAGGGTCTCTATCAACTGAGAGAATGAAGTGGAGTGTACCAGGGTGAGAGAATAGTTCAAGCTAAAATTCTGCAACCAAAACCAAAAAAAAAAAAAGAATATAGTGATCCTTGTTCTTGTTGAATGTAAAAATGGAATATGGAAGAAGATCCAACCTTACAACTTAGCAAAAAGTAAAACACATTGAAACAAGATAAAAGAAAAGGAAAACGAAGCAAAACAAAAAAAATGCAGAGATAGCCTGATGTAAGCAATCTCAGCAACCAATTGAGGAAGGAAAGGAGAGAGAGAAAAAAATAATAGTGACATAAGCTAAATTAAAAAGACAAAACAAGGCAACAACAATCAAAAATTTATATACGCATATCTATATATGACGTAGGGATTTGATTTTTGTAGGCATATATTTATGCTTCAGTATACTTCCTGGACACCAGGCGGTGCTGTGAATTTGGGGAACAAACAACACAGCTGTACTCTCTGGTTCCCAGGCTTAGAGCAGTTTTCCAGCTCATTTGTTCCTGGTGGTCGCAGGTCCACCTCAGCACTCAGCACCTGCAGATCTGGGAATCTACTATTCTCGACAGTTCTTCAGCGACGAGTCTCTGGGATCACTCACATGGGTAGTGGAGGTCCCTGGACTGCAGAACCACTCCTGGAATGTGGAATTCAGACTCCTGAGCCCTAGGCCCCCAGCAAGAGGCCCGCCCACACAGTGGCATGCTGTTTTCCACAATGGCGGGTCCCTGATCCAGAACTTTCCCCCCCAAACTGGCCCCTAAATTCCACTCAGAAGTGCCTACTTACTCAATCTTTTCAGAGTCCCTGAGCCTGATACTGGTAAAGGTCTGCTTCCTGTAGGCGCCCAGCAAGATGTCTGCTTATGCAAGCTACTCGTGCCGTTTCCTGCTATGGCTTCCCTCTGTCCAGAAACTTTTCTCCTATGGATGCTTTATGATTGCCACTCATGGTTAGAGCCATTCCAGCTAGCAATCCAGTCTGGCCACCAAATTCTGCTCAGGAGAGCACTGCCTAGCCTCCCCCAAGGAGCGTAAACTGTGAGAAGTTTCCCCTTGGATCTTGCCACTGTGCCCGTGGTGCGCAGGCCCAGCACCACTGCAGCTTGTGTGTGCCTGCAGAAACTTGCCCATGCATGTTAGTTCTGTGCAGCTCCAGCCAAATCCAGCTGTCCACTTCTATGCTGCACACTCTGAGCCACTGCTGTACATCGGTATTCCAAACCAGGACTGATCCAGCCCTCTCCCCTTTTGCTGTAGGAAGGCTCAGCTAAATGTCCTTCCTGTTTGCCATCTTGTTCCCTCCCTTATGAAAAGTTCTTAAGTAGTTTTTTTATTTTGACCTCAGTTTCTTTTTTAATTAAGTCATATACACATAGATCATGAATACATTTATGCATATGTGGGGTACAATGTGTTGATTTTTTATACAATTTGACATGCTTACATCAAACTAATTAATATAGCTTTCGCCTCATTTACTTTATTATTGTGTTAAGACATTTATGTTCTACACTTGAGAGATTTGACTTGTACCCTTGCAATATGCTCCATAGGTGTGGTCCATCAAACTTCCCCCCGCCCCTCCTTTCCCACTGCATTTCTGTCCTTCATACTGGGCTATAGTTGTGTTCTATCTTTCATAAGAAAGTGTGAGTAAATATAAGTTGGTTTCATAGAAGTACTGAGTACATTGGATACTTTTTCCTCCATTCTTGAGATACTTTACTCAGGAGAACATGTTCCATGTCCCTCCATGTAAACATAAAAGAGGTAAAGTCTCCATCCTTAAGTAGTTTTTAAATAACTTATCTCTAATTTTATGTGTTTTTTTTGCTGGTATATAGAAATGTTGGTGACATAAACGTATTTATGTATTTTTTCTTATAGTAGAATACATTAGTGATTTTATCTTGATGTTCACATCTTTAACTAATACCAGTAGTTTTTAGAAAATTGCTTTGGGTTTTAACTTTTCCATTTTACTATGAAATTCTCCGTTCATTTTTATTTTTAAAATTAATTAATTAATTTTTTTGTTTTGCCCTTTTTTTTTTTTTTTTTTAAGCCTGGAGAGCAATGGTTTCATCTTAGCTTACTGCAGCCTCAAACTTTTGGACTCGAGTAATCCTCCTGCCTCAGCCTCCTGAGTAGCTGGGACTATAGGTATGTGCCACTACATTGGCAAATTTTTTTTTTATTATTTTTATTTTTAATAGAGATGAGGTCTCTCTCTTGCTTAGGCTGGAATTTATTTTTGAGACAGGGTCTCATTCTGTCTCCAAGGCTGTAATGCAGTGGTGTGATAATAGCTCACTGTAACCCCGAACTCCTGGGCTCAGGTGATTATTCTTACCTCATTCTCTTGATTGGGTGGGATTACAGGTGCACCAACAAAGTAAAAAGACTCAGAAACAAAAAGTCAGAACTTAGCTTCTCCAACAGCCCAAGTGATAAAACTAGGTGATAGACTTCCACAAAACAAGACAAACAGAACTTCCCCATATTTATCAATTCTCTCAATAAATGTGAATGGCTTAAATTCTCCATAGAAAAGACACAAATTGACTGACTGGATTAAAAAAAGCAAAAGCCAACTAAGGCAGTCTTCATGAAATACATCTCATCTCCAAAGACAAAACAAAACTTAGTGTAAAGGGTTGGAAAACAGTATTTCAGGCAAATGGAAACCAGAGAAGAGGAGAGGCACAATTTTATTTGCAATACAAGTAGATTTAAGGCAACAAAAGTAACGAAAGACAAAGGTGAACACTATACAAGGAAGCAATACAACAAGAAGACATTTCAATTTTACATGTTTATGCATGTAAATTGCTAAATGCTCCCAGATAAATAAAATAAACCCTAACTGGGCCGCACAATATAATAACCTACAACACCGTAACTGGCATCTTCAACACCCCAGTGACAGAACAGGACAGATCCTCTAAACAGAAAGTAAAGAAACAGTAGACTTAAACATGACCCTAGAACAATTGGACTTAACAGACATATATAGAGCATACCACCCCAGTATTAATGAGTATATGTTCTCATCAACTCATAGATCATACTCCAAAATTGGTCATATATTGTAGAATACAAATCAAACCTTAACAAATTTAAAAGAATAGAAATGATACCTTGTATCTTTTCAGAGCACAAGGGAATAAAGGCAGAACTCAATTCCAACAAAAACCTTCATCCCCATACAAAGTCATGTAAACTAAACCTTATGCTTAATGACAGCTAGATAACGAAGGAAATCAGTAGATTCCTCAACATAATGACAATAAAGCCACAAGCTATCAAAACCTGTGAGATACTCAAAAACAATTCTAAGAGGGAAATTTATCACATTAGATACTCACATCCAAGAAACAGAACATCCATCAACTTGATGATTCATCTGAAAGAACTGGGAAAGGGAGAGCAATCCAATCCCAAGTCTAGCAAAAGAAAAGAAATAACCAAAATTATATTAGAAAGCACCTGTAGCTCAGTGGGTAGGGCGCTGGCCACATACACCAAGGCTGGCAGGTTCCAACCTGGCCTGGGTCAGCTAAAACAATGACAACTGTACCAAAAATAATAATAATAATAATAATAATAATAATAATAGCCAGGCGTTGTGGTGGGTGCCTGTAGTCCCAGCTACTTGGGAGGCTGAGGCAAGAGAATCGCTTAAGCTTGAGAGTTTGAGGTTGTCATGAGCTGTGACACTATGGCATTTACCCAGGGTGACAGCTTGAGACGCTGTCTCCAAAAAAAAAGCAAGCAAGCAAGAAAAAAATGAAATTGAAAACTAAACAACCGCACCTGTGGCTCAGTGAGTAGGGCGCTGGCCCCATGTACTGGGGGTGGCGGGTTCAAACCCAGCCCCAGCTGAACTGCAACCAAAAAATAGCCGGGCATTGTGGCAGGCGCCTGTAGTCCCGGCTGCTCTGGAGGCTGAGGCAGGAGAGTCGTGGAAGCCCAAGAGCTGGAGGTTGCTGTGAGTCCTGTGACAGCATGGCATTCTACTAAAGGCGGTAAAGTGAGACTCTGTCTCTACCAAAAAAAAAAAGTTGATTCATTGAAAAGATAAATAAAATCAATAAACCTTTGGCCAAACTAACTAGAAATAGAAAAGTAAGATTTCTTACAATCTCAATGAGAAATGAAGAAAAAGAAATAATAGCAGATACCACAGAGATACAAAATATCATTTCTGATTACTACAAAAAACCCTATACCCAGTAATTTGAAAATGTGGAGGAAATGGATCAATATGTGGAATCATGGAACCTCCCTAGACTTAAGCGGGAAGAAGTAAATCTCATGAACAGACCTATGTCAAGCACTGAAGTTGTAACAATAAAAAAGCTTCCAACAAAAAAAGTCCTGGAGCAGGGCCGTGCCTGTGGCTCAGCGGAGTAGGGCGCCAGCCCCATATGCTGGAGGTGGTGGGTTCAAACCCAGCCCCGGCCAAAAAAAAAACTGCAAAAAAAAAAAAAAGTCCTGGAGCAGATGGTTTTACAGCACAGTTCTACCAAATCTTCAGAGAAGAACTTGTGCCTATATTACAGAACCTATTTCAAAACATTGAGAAGGAAGGAACCCTCTCCAGCACATTGTACAAAGCAATTATCATCCTGATACTAAAACAAGGAAAGGACCCTACCAAAAAGGAAAGCTACAGACAAATTTCACTAATGAATATCAATGCAAAAGTACTCAATGCAAAAGTACTCAACTTCATCCTAGCAAATATAATATAGCTGCACATTAAAAAAATTGTACATCATAATAAAAAATTTTTACTATGATGTACAATTTTTTTGGTAGAGAAGAGAGTCTCACTATGTATCTAGGCTTTCTTTTGTTAAGTTTTATTACATTAGAAGAAAAATCTACCCATACATTAAAAAAAAAAAAAAGCAATGATAAGGGTGGCACCTGTGGCTCAAAGGAGTAGGGTGCCAGCCCCATATACTGGAGGTGGCAGGTTAAAACCTGGTCCTAGCCAAAGAAAAAAAGAAAGCAATGATAATATGCTTATTTTGTGTTTTTAATTTGGTTAGTATGCCTCTAAGAGTTTTACTATGTGAGTATGTTAATTTTTGGTTTGCGATGGATTTTTTTTCACTATAAATATTTTTTAATGTTAGTGATGCTTTCTGAAAGGTTTTAAAATTCTTTTTGATGTTAGATTTTTAATCATGTACTTGTAGTATCTAATGACATAAGTGACTGACTGTGTAAGAGCTCTGCTCCTTTGTATAGGAGTGTCTTGTGAAAATACAGTCAGAAACCAGGGCGGGGTTTACACCCCTCGCTAGTTTATGTTGGTCCTCCTTTTCTTTTAGTCTCTCTTCTCCTTTTCTATCCCCTTCTTCAGGTTGTACCTTGTATCTACAAATGGTCTCCTCACCCCTCTTACTGCTATTTCTTTCTGTTTTGGCTGGCTGCTGTGCATAGGCTTCCCATTTTTTTTTTTTTTTTAATAAGAAATGTACTTCTAATAAAGGCAAGTTGAACCTCAAGTTGCTTATTCTAACAATGCCAGTCAGGAAGTTAAGATAACAGTTCACAGTGGGGAGGAGCAAGGTGCACCCTGGGAACAATGGGGTAGGGAGGCCTGCAGCCTGCTTCTGTGTGCCTGTTTCTCAGGGATGCTGCAGCTGGCATCTTTGTCTTCTGCTGGCTTTTCCACTTTGTCATCTGTGTTTGTCCACATCGTTGTTAGAATGGGCAGAATCGTTCGTTTATCTTGACCATCTGGAAAGCACATAGAACGGTTTGATTGTTCACCACCCTGATTGTCTTCAGGATTGGGCCTTCTTACCACTCCCCTTGTGGGGATGGCATTGTCAGCCTTGCACCCTCTCAGAATCAAGCTGCCTAGCATCATAAAGAAATGCGAGAGAGGATTTGAAGTCCCAGTTGTATAAATCTTGTGTTAGACTGAGGCATAGGGGGACGGAAAATAGTACTGGGAAGACAAAGCAAACAAGCAGAGCTTTGTGATGTGGTAAGAGGAACCACTGCAGATGCCTGGAAAGCATGCTGGCAGATGTGCCGATGTTCAGAGCCCCCGTGTTTGTTGTGCACATGGACATAGTCTTACGACCTCACAGTAACCCTCCCCACAGTAACCCTGTGAATTTAGTAGAGATGTTACCCTTCTCTTTTACACATTAGGAAACAAAAGAGTTTAGAAATTCACCAGTTTGCTCAGCATTACACAGTTAGAACCAGGACTTGAAGTTAGGTTTCTGATCGCTGATTTTGTACTTTTTCTATTTTCTCAAAACTGGAAGGATGAGATAGGGTAACAGTGGCCCTAAAATGTCATCTGGATAAATGACAGTAGGGGTAACACAAAAGAAAAATTAAAATTTTCTTGTAGTCCATTTTAATGAATCCTATATATATTTTTTAAAAATGTATTTTTTAAGCTATAGTTTATGTCCATTACAGTTCACTGATTTTAAAGTATCTTAATTCTATGGCTTTTTGTATTCTCAAAAGTTCCTAATTATCACCACTATCAATTTTAGAAGATTTTCATTACCCTTAAAAGAAACTCTTCAAGCCACCACCCTCTCCCATGTTTCCATTTCTACCCCAGCCCTTGGCCATCACTATGTTCTGTCTCTATAGATTTATCTATAACTTACCATTTGGACGTTTTGTACAAGATCATCCTATGGTCTTTTGTAATATAACATAATTTTTTGTAACTAGCTTTACATGTAGCATAATTTTTTAAATGTTCATCCATATTGTGGCATGTAATCAGCTCTTCATTTGTTTTTATTTCTGGATTTAAATCCATTGAATGGATGTATACCACATTTAATTTATGTATTTATCAGATGGTGGACATTGAGTTGTTCCTACTTTGGGGCTGCTATTGCTAATATATGAGCATTTGTGGACATGGGTTTTTTTTTTTTTTTTTTTGAAAGGAAATGTTTTTGTTTCTCTCCAGTGTGTAGCTAGGAATGAAATCGGTAGGTCACATGGTAACATATTCAACATTTCAAGGAAGAATCAGAATGTTTTCCAAAAACACCTGCATCTTTCCCACCAGTACTGTATGAGGGTTTCAGTTTCATCATATCTTTACCAACTCTTATTTGTCTTTAACTATGGGCAGAATTAAAGTGATATCTAATATTACTAGTTTTGATTTGTATTTCTATGATGGCTGGTGATGTTGAGTAACCTATTTTTCATTGGGTTACTGTCTTTATATTATTGAGTTACAAGAGTTCTTATATTTTCTAGATACAGTCCCTTATTAGATACATGATTTGCAAAAATTTTCTTCTACTTTGTAGATTGTATTTTTACTTTCTTGATGGTATGTTTTTAAGCACAGAAGTTTTTCTTTTAATTATGTCTAGTTTGTTTTTTCTTTGTGTGAGAAAGGGATCCAAATTCATTCTTTTGGTTATTTCCATCTAGTTGTCCTAGCATCTTTTGTTGCAGAGACTACTCTTTCCCCAAGAAATGGTGTTGGTAACCTTGTTGAAAATCAGTTGACCATGGATACACGGGTGTGTGTCTGGACTCTAAATTCTATTCCATTGATCTTTATATCGGTCCTTATTCTAGAACCACACTGTCTTGATTACTTTTCCTTTGTAATAGGTAAGTTTTGCAGTCTGGAGTGTTCCTTAGTAGTAAGTTTTGTGGTAAGTTTATTATTTTTCAAGGTTGTTTTTTTAGCAATTTTGAGTCCCTTTAATTTCTGTATGAATTTTAGGATCAGCTTGTCAAGTTTCTGCAATGAAATCGTTTCATTTTTTTGATAGGGGTTGCTTTGACCATTTAGATTAGTTTGGTGAGAGTTGATGACAGAGGACAATATTAAGTCATCTTCTGATCCGTAAACATGGCATATCCATTTCGAATTTCTTAAACCAGCTTTAACAGTCTAGTTCTTCTAGATATAAATGTTCATATTAGGTATGTGCATTTTCCAAGTAAGCATTAGTGGAATTGAAGTCCTCGTTCCTGGATTGTCAGGCACAGCACAGAGGTTTAACTGTTGCTCTCAATCAAAGATTAATTGAATTGATATAAAACAGGTATCTGGAAATTATGCAAAGAAAATATAGGTAATATCTGCTTTCTGCTTTTCATATAAACCTTCATGTAAAAAATGGTATGGTCTATTTTGTGGTTTGTTTATAAACTTATTTTAATCATGACTGTAGGAGGATTGCTTCATACAAACTTATAAGTCTATTGCCTGGAAGTGGGTTTGCATCTCAGAGGTGTAGCTTCAGTGGCTATGAGGAGGGATGTCTCTCTAAACTCTACAGAAAATTTAAAACTCTCTTCCATTTGCGTTTCTTTATCATAAATAGCCCTTACCAGGCTTCTCATGACCATGTTCCAGTGATGTAATAATGAGGATTATATCAGATGCACCACAGGTGGGTAGTGGCACTCTGGGCATTGTTACTTTAGTTAATATTCCAAGAGGCCAAATGGAGTTTCTCATCTGTGACAGAGGACTTTAATGCATTAGTGATGAAAAACTGCTCACCCCTGACTATTGTGATCTCCCAGAAAGTGTAAGGCAATGCAGAAGTAAGGGTCTCTTGTCTTGTAGAATGTGTTTGAATAAAAACATTCTCACCATTTCTTGGTTACAGTAGAGCTCCACCTCTGCCAGCCTCATCAAAGGCTTGAACTAGACAGGTGCATAAAGTATCTAGACATTAGCATCATGTACTCTGTTTTTCTGGGGGTTTTCCGGGGGGTCGGGGGGTGGAGTATTACCCAGAATCAATGATCACTCACTTGCAAAAATGAGATTTTTAAAAACATTGTTATTTTAGCCGGTATTCTTGTAAGAGTTGTTCCCTTCTAGTTTCTTATTCCTTCCTGTTGCTTGTTGATTCAAGAGTTGTGTGAAGGAATCCATTTTGTGAGTCTTAGTGCTCTTCTGCTTGGTTAATGATACCATGGGAGGTGGGACCAGCCTCACAAACACCTGCTTGCCTTCTCGTTTAGAGTAGTGTTTTGGGAGAGATGGAATAAATGGCCTGCTTGTCAAATGTGGCTGTAAGGTTTCAGGGCCTGTTGTTTGTTTACTCTCCCTGCCTACTGTCACACCCCATACACAGTTAATAAATGAAAAATTATTTCATTTATATCCCCAAATTAGAGATTCATTCTTTTGGTTTAAGGTTTCCACACTTCATACTTTGACCATCTGGTGAATGTAGTGATACTCAGCAATGAAGTATGTAGAACTTTTTCTAGGATGACTTCACAAAACTTTATTGTCAGACTTCATGCAATGATAGCTCTGATGGCCGTTGTGAAAACAGAGTTCCAAAATTGCTTTGAAGGGTAGACTAGGTTCTGGTATTGGTGCAAAGCTTCCCTAGGGGAGTACTTCAAAGGTGACTGTAGTGATAGTTTGCAATGAGGCATGTAGCATTTTTTCTAGGTGAGTTTCCTAACTCAATTGCCTGACCTTATATATCACATTTTGTTAATCCACTCATGTATTGATGGGCTTTTCAGTTATTTTCACATCTTTGCAGTTGTAAATTGTGCTTCTTTAAACATTTGAGTGCAGATGTCTTTTTTATAAAATGTCTTTTTATCCTTTGGATAAATAGCAGTGGGATTGCTGGATCAAATGGTAGGTCTACTTAGTTCTCTCTGAGGTATCCCATACTCCATACTCCTTTCCATAGAGGTTGTACTAGTTTGTAGTCCCACCAACAGCGTACAAGTGTTCCTTTCTCTCTGCATCCATATCAGAATTTGTTCTTTTGGGACTTATTGATAAAAGCCATTCTCTCTGGAGTTAAGTGCTATCTCATTGTGGTTTTGATTTGCATTACCCTGTAAAGTAGAGATCTTAAAGTCATTCTGGGAACTAGGGTTAATCAGAAGTTAACATTGTGGATTAGCATCCAAGATGGAGTTACTTTTAGCCTCCATGGGGTGTCTGGAATCATTCAAGACAACTTACATAGACACTATTATTTGATCTAAGGTCAGTCTTGTCTTGGTTCTCAGAATTGTGTAATGATGATCCCCATCAACCCTAGGAAATCTGTTAGAGCATTGTTTGGCAAACTATAGGCCTATGTACTGTACCTAGCCTACCACCTGTGTTTTGTAAATTAAATTTTATTGGAACATAACTACTCTTATTCTTTTGTGTGCTATTTATGGCTGTTTTCATGCTACGATGGCAGAGTTCAATAGCTGGAACAGATTTGGCTTATAATGCCTAAAATACCTATCTTGCCCTTTGTAAGAAGTTTGTTATCAAGTGGTGGAGTCTAGACTTTAGGAAGGTTGAATATGGATCATCAATTAATTTAGACTGCTTAAGCTCTGATCTTACCTTATGTGGACTCAAGGGCAGCAGTATTAAGGAAAAATTAACTACTTATATCACAATGAATGTTTCATCAGGAAAAAAAGTTTTAACTTTAAAAATATATTTTTTTCCCCTGGAGACAGAGTCTTTCTCTGTCACTAAGGCTAGAGTTCAGTGGCCTGATCATAGTTTACTGCAACTTCAAATTCCTGTGTTAAAGCCATCCTCTTGGTTCAGCCTCCTGAGTAGCTGGTACTGTAGACACATGCCACCATAGCTAACTTTTTAAAAAATTTTTTTGTAGAGATGTGGTCTCACCATGTTCCTCAGGCAGGTCTCAAACTCCTGGCCTCAAGCAATCCTTTTGTCTTGGCCTCCCAAAGTGCTAGGTTGTGAGCCACTGCACCCACATGAAAAATATTCTTAAAACTAATGGTAGCACTGTTGTGTTTCAAACCTAAATAACCAACGGAAAATTTCTCTCACATTATCCATGTACCAATCCATCAGCCTCTTTGAGGTGCTCCCATTTTATTACAAGAGAGAAGTGTTAAAATATTTCCCTTAGACATTCATTGTAATTCTTTTTTTTTTTTTGTAGAGACAGAGTCTCACTGTACCACCCTCCGGTAGAGTGCCGTGGCGTCACACGGCTCACAGCAACCTCTAACTCTTGGGCTTATGCGATTCTCTTGCCTCAGCCTCCCGAGCAGCTGGGACTACAGGCGCCCGCCACAACGCCTGGCTATTTTTTTGTTGCAGTTTGGCCGGGACTGGGTTTGAACCCGCCACCCTTGGCATATGGGGCCGGCACCCTACTCAATGAGCCACAGGCGCCGCCCTCATTGTAATTCTTTTGATTATAAATATAAAATGCTAGTCTCACTCTTGGAAATTTGAAAAGTATTTTAGCTCAGTATGTTTTTTCTCTCTTCACTTTCTCTCAGTTTGAAATCCATGGCCCAAAATGACTCCAGCAGTGGAGAGTCTCTTCCATGAAGACGACGACCAGATAGGAGGCTGGGATGAGCATGCCACTGCATCAGATCTCTGCCATTCCATCCCAGGATGCCACTTCTGCTAGAGTCCACAGAAGCAAGACCAAAGAAAAGGAGAGGGAAGAACAGGTAATAGAGGAACACTTTTTTTTTTTTTTTTATGGAGAGGAACTCTTTTTAGTTTCATTTATTTTATTACATTTTTATTAAATAAGATCTGGAATAATACTTAAGCTCTAAAGATAAGGGTTTTCTCAGACAATAGGCTAAAAAGCAAACAAACAGTTGTGCTCAGAAGAAATTGTGTTTGGCATATTCCTAGGTGTTTAGATTTTAGGGTAAACTGTTTATAAAGGACTTACTGTTGGTTAAGTCTGCCTGATTATATCTGGTAAATCTCTGAGACAAAGTACTTTGGAGTCTCAGAACATGATGCAAAGCATAAATTTATTTGAACAAAAATTTGTGAGCATTCTGCTTCGTAGAAGGGGTATCATAGTTAACACTGCAGAGCCTGTCTCTGTCCTCTTATGGCTTGTGATCTGGCTTGACAATTAAATACACATTAGAATATAGTAAGGTCAATGATGGAGGAAGTTCAGAGCCACCTAATTCTTGCCCAAGAGGTCAAGAAATACTTCTGGAGAAAATGGCATTTACATAGAGAACTGGAATGGTGACCTAGTGCTAGCTAGGAAAAAGGAAGAAGGTAGTGTTCCAGGTAGAGAAATACTACATGAGGAAGGCCTAAAGGTTACAGCAAGGTAAATTTGAGGAGCTAAGATAGAATAACTTGAACATGAAGGTTTAATTTGATAGTGGCAAAATAGGAGGTTAGAAGAGATAGCAGGAAGCTCCCTTAAGAAGTTTGAATTAATCATTTCAGGAGAATGATTAGATTTTTGTTCTTAAAATGTCAGGTTGCAGTTTAGGGATTGAATTGAATGAGTGGTAGGGAAACTAGTTAGAGGATTATTTAATAATGTCCTTAGTTCAGGTTTGGCAAACTTTTTCTGTAAAGGGTCAGATAATATTTAAAACTTTGTGGGCCAGGCAATCAGAGCTATTCAGATCCACCATTGCATGAAAACATCCCAAGATCATATATAAATGTCTGGACATGACTGTGTTCCAGTTCAATTTTGTTTTTAAAAACAGGTGGCAGATTTGGCCCACAAGCCAGTCTAGAATAGGGGTAATAGAGATGGGGAGATACTTCAGTTTATTATTCCACTGGGCTTGATCATTGCATGTGGGAAGGGATAGGGAGTAGTAAGGAGTGACTCCATGCTTTCTTCCTTGCGTTTACAGGGTGTTTCACAAACATTTGCTGATTAGTTCTTGTAGCACTCCTATTTTATGGTTAAACAGTCTTTACCCAAGTCTATAAAACTCCTTATTTAATCAAGAATTAATGAGTTTCATTTGAATTAGAATAATAGTAGTTGATGGGATACCAGTTTTTCCACTATTGCATAAAGAATTAAAAAAAATAAATATAGCTCTTAAAGTACACGGACTACAGAAAATGAAAAGTTACATATAAATTAAAGGAAGTGGCCGTGTTCTTACTTTATGGTCTCTCTTTTTTTTTTTTTGAAGTTATTTTTGTTGTCAGCCTGCACCTGTTCTGTTTTACTGAGCTTTAGGAGAAGTGTGGCCAGCATTGAAATGCCAACTGTGGGGAGTGGTGGAGTAGATGATTTGTGGGGGCAGTATTGTTTTCAGTATTTTAGTTTTTCCTCAACTTGCTGGGGGTGTGAGAATACCTCAAAATACCTTTTCCATATTCTTTCTACCAATGAAAGATTCCTTTAAATTAATAGTCTTTTCTTGTAACCTTCTTAGCCCAAATGGAATTTTAAGTATAAACACAACCTTAGCCTAAGGTGCTTGCCTGTACCAAACTGAGGCTGCCAGTTCTCTATTTGGATATGACGTGGCTGGAATTTCTTGGTGTGCATATTCATCTGCTCCAGTTGCTGCAACAAAATTACTTTAAACTGGATAGTTTAAATGGCAGACATGTATTTCTTGATGTTCTGAAGGCTGGAAGTCTGAGATCAGAGGGCCAGCATGGTTGGATTCTGGTGAGACTAGTGAACAGCTGCCTTCTTGCTGTGTCCTCACATGTCGAGGGGAGAGAGAGGAAGCAGACTCTGTGGTGACTCTTTATATAGAAGTGCTAATCCCATCATGGAGGCTCCACTCCTGTGTCCTAATTACCTCCCAGAGGCCCCATCTCTGAATATCGTTGCATTGTAGTAGGATTCTGATGTGAATTTTGAGGGGAACATAAACATTTAGTCTTTAGTAGTATATGAGAAAGTTATCCAGACTCGTTTGGAACAGAGAAAGAAAGATTTTCAACACTTTAGGCCAGGCAGGAAGATTCTTTTTGATATGGACCCTACTGAAGATTCATTGTAGGTAGGTATTCAGTAAATACTTACAGAATGATCTGTTTGATGGTATTCAGTAAATACTTACAAAATGATCTGTTTGATGGGATTTTTAAGGCTTGAATAGTATTAATCGACTGTAGTTGTAGGATTGGGGTTTTGAATGAGATTGGGAAGAAAGAGACACTGCTCTGTCCTTAGTATGGGGGGTAGGTTGAATGTCCAGGGGTAGTGGGACAGATCAGGACATTGTGGCACCAAGACAAGGTGAGGTGGCTCTGGTGGAAGAGCAGCTAAGAAGATAAGAGCTTGCAGGCCCTGTGAGAGCTTTAGCAGCAGCTGGCAGTGCTAAAAAAGGTGGTTGTAAGTTTCTACGGCCTGAAATGTGCTGTCAAGATTGGTTTGAAAGGTAAGTATTTGTCCAGCGAAGCATTTTTCTTTATTGAGTTTCCATGGCACAGGTTCACCTCAGAATCTTTTGGGATAATATCTGATCCTCCTGTGCTTGGGAGATGAAGACAGACCGTAAGAGAAGCTGTGCAGAGGCCCTTTCCTTTCATCCCATTACCCACATTCTCAACTGCAGAGGTGAAAAATTATCCCACTGATTCAGGGATAGCATAAGACAGTTGGTTACATTACTAACAGTGTTACTCTTTCTATGTGCTGTGAGAAGAGAGAGCCCTTACAGTTCACACAGAACCAAATAACCCATTGTTGACTCGGACAGTGTCACCTGTGCATGTCAAATGCATGATCCTCAACAGCACCCATCCCAGAAGCCCACAGTTACAATTCTTGTACAGCGAGTTAATGACTTTTACATAGTAGTTAGTAGAATTGATGACTCAGTGAGTGCCATTTGAGTGGTATGGGGACATTACACTGTGGAGATGAAGAATATTTTGTAACCCATAGAAGGGTTTTTGTTGATGTCACTTATGAATTAGGTAAATTGAAGTTTTTTTTCTTCCTTATAGTTTCACAGGTATTTATCCATTGTCCCCCAGACTCTAGTCTGCATTTAGAAACCACATTTGATGGTTATGTGTATTCTTTCAAAAGAACTACATTCTTTAATTCTAGTTTTCATGGGGAATATTTCTGTTTTTCTTACAGTTTTAAGGAGTTACCAGTGTCTTGGTATTGTTAGTGGGTTTTTTGGTTCTTGTGGGTGATTTTTGAACATTTTAGTTTTATTTGAATTCTGAAACCTTCTCTTCTACCTTTAGTGATGAACTCTGTTACTCTGGTTCTCTTGGAGATTTCTCCTAGAGCTAAATCTCTGTGTTCTCTAGGCTATTGGATTCTTCCTCTGAGTTCTGCATTTGGGTCCTTTGGGACTGGCCATTTCCAGATTGTCCTGTTTTGCTAACTTTTTATTATTTTTTTTTTTGCTTCTTCCTGTGTGTAAGGGGGTTCTTAATTGATATGTTGTCATTCTGATTGTTTTTTGAGTAATTTCTCATCTGGACTTGCTCTTTGTCTTGTGATTCAATAGCTCCCTTTACATTTTTTGAGATTTTTTTATTTTTATTTATTTTTGCTTTTAAGTAGCTTTGTTGAGGTGTAATTAATGTACAATGAATAGCATGTAAATAAAGCATATAATCAGAAAAGTTCTGACAAATGTATACATACATGAAATCACCAAGATTATGACCATATCTGGTGAGGCATGGTGTTGCACACCTGTAATTCTAGTACTTTAGGAGGCTGAGTCAGGAGGACTGATTGAGGCCAGAAGTTTGAGACCAGCCTGAGCAACACAGCGAGACCCTGTCTCCGCAAAACCATAAAAAAAAATTAGCTGGGCATGGTGGCCTACACCTGCAGTCCCAACAACTATAGGAATGCTTAGGTAGGATTGCTTAAGCCCAGAAGTTAGAGACTGCATTGAACTATGATTATGCCACTGTACTCCAGCCTGTATGACAGAGTGAGTCTCTGTCTTAAAAACAACCACCACCACCACAAAACAGATGGTGAACATGTGTATCTGTCCTCACAGTCCCTCATGCCCCCTTGTTCCTTGTCCTGCCCCTCTTCCTTGTGTTCTAGAGCACTTAGTAAATGTTGGGTAAATAGAATTGGGTGATAACTCTCTTCATCTCCCTTCTCAAACAATCATTGATCTCTTTATCTAGATTAGTTTGCATTTTCTGGACTTTTATATAAATGGAGTTATATATTACATACTCTTCTTGGTCTGGCTTCTTTCACATAGCTTAATTCTTTTCAGATTCATCCAAGTTGTTGTGTGTATCCATAGTTTGCTTTTTTCTTGCTGAGTAGCATCCATTATATGGCTATACCACAATTTTTTTATCCAGTTTGTTGGTGGACATTTGGGTTGTTTCCAGTTTTTGACTATTACAAATAAGGCTGCTGTGAACATCCGTGTATAAGCCCTTTATTTCCTTTCCCTTGGGTGAATACCCAAGAGTGGAATCATATGGTAGAAGTATATTTAACTTTTAAAGAAACTACTTAACTATTTTCTAAAGTGATTGTACCATTTTACATTCCTACCCCAAGTATGGAGCTCCCTGTATCTTCACTTGATACTTGGTATGATTAATCTTTCAAGTTGTAGCCATTCTAAGAGTTGTATACTAGTGTTTGGTTGTGGTTTTAAATCACATTTCCCTCATGAGTAATGATGTTGAATATCTTTACATGTGTTTATTTAACATCTATATATTTTTTTGTTGATGCATCTATTCAAATCTTTAGTTCATTTAAAAAATTTAGCAGTATGTTTTCTTAATTGTTGTGTTCTGAGCATCCGCTTGGGTCCTCAAACTATGGCCCACAGGCCACATGTGGCGGTGTGATTGTATTTGTTGCTGTTTTGTTTTTTTACTTCAAAATAAGATATATGCAGTGTGCGTAGGAATTTGTTCATAGTTTTTTTAAACTATTGTCCGGCCCTCCAACGGTCTGAGGGACAGTGAACTGGCCCCCTGTTTAAAAAGTTTGAGGACCCCTGCTAGTATTCTAGATGCAAGTCCTTTATCAAGTGTTTTCTCCCAGCATCTGGATTGTCTTTTCATTCTCCTGCCAGTGTCTTTTTGAAGACCAGAAGTTTTAAGTTTTGGTGACATCAAATTTATCCATGTTTTTCTTTTATGCATTGTACTTTTGGTGTCTATTAAGGAATCTTGGTCTAATCTAAAGTTGCAAATGATGCCTTCTGCGTTTTCTCCTAGAAGTTTTATAGCTTTGGTTTTACACATATGTTTATGATCTGTTTTAAGTGAATTTTGGTGTACTGTGTGAGATATGTATACAACTATTGTTTTTTATATATGTATATTCAGTTGTCCCAGAAACATTTATTGAACAGACTTTTCTCCATTGCCTCACCAGTCAGGTATGCATCTATATGTGTTTATTTATTGATTTACTTGCCTTTCTTTATACCAGGACCACATTGTTCTGAATACTCTGGCTTTATAATAATCTTAGAAGTCAAGATTCTTCATTTTCAAACTTGTTTTGCCTATTTTAGTTTTTTTTTTTTTGCATTTCTGTATGAATTTAAGAATCAAATAGTCTATTTGTTTAAAAAAAGCCCACCAAGCTTTTTACTGGATATTAAATCTAATAGTTTAATTTGGGGGAGAATTGAAGTTGTTACAGTATGAGCAGTATTGAGTCTTGACTTACAAACAAGGTGTATCTCCTCTTTAAATTTTATTTAATTTCAGCATTATTTGTAGATTTTAGTGTAAAGGTCTTATATACCTTTTGTTGGTTTTTATATTTTTGATGCCGTAGCAAATGGTACTGTTTGAAAATTTTAATTTCCTGTTGTTTGTTGTTACTACATAGAAATAAAATTGATTTATTTATATTGATCTTCTGCCCTGTAGTTTTCCCAAATTCACTTATTAGTTCTGGTAGCTTTAAAAATTTTTTTGGATAGAGTCTTGCTCTGTTGCCCCTGCAGCCACATGCTCCTGGGCTCAAGCAGTCCTATCCTCTTGCCTCAGCCTCGTCAGCAGCTGGGAGTGCAGGCACAGGCCACCATGCCCAGCTACTTTTTTCTGTTTTTAGTAGAGCCAAAGTGTTGCTCTTATTCAGGCTCGTCTCAAACTCTTGCGCTCAGGTGATCCTTCCACTTCCACAGAGTGGCTTCTTAGATGCTGCAGGTACAGGCGTGAGCTACCCTACCAGCCTTTGGTAGGTTTTTGTAGATTCGATTGAATTTTCTGCTGTGGTTACACTGCCCTTTTCTATCTAAATGCCCACTTACCTCTGTCTCCTACCCCCTACTCCCTCTTGCCTGGTAGAAAACCTTCATTACTGTATTAAATAAAAGTGATGAGAATAGACATGCTTATATCATTCTTGATCTTAGGAGAAAAGCATTCATTCTTTCAATATTAAATATGTTAACTATGTTTTTTGTAGATGCTCTTTATCAGGTTGAGGGTGTTCCTTTTTGTTCATAGTTTGCTGAGAGTTTTGATGAGGCATGGATGGTGGAGTTTGTCAGATGCTTTTTCTGAAAGATTTAGCTGTATATTAGTTAAAGCACTAGATTTTAACCAGTAATAACTGTTACAGTAGAGAAGAGAGTCCAAGGTGAACTGAACTCAACTTCAATTAGCGCGGAAGTGGCTGAGCATTTTAAAGGGAAAATGAGAGAGTAGGGAGGGATAAGGAAAGTAGAAACTTAAAAAGTGGGAAGGGTGAACCTGATTAGGCCATTTGGATTTGCTAATTGGAGCTTATCACAGTTGGGCTCTCTCTCACAGAAAGTGGAAGACGGGGGCTCTCTATCTTCAAGTGTTGGCTGTAACAAACAGTAAAACTTTTGGCAGCTTTGGGTTTTTCTAGGCAGGATTTTAAGGAGATTGGAGTCATCATCCAAGGGATATAGGCTTGCGCTGTTAGAAACTGCTGGTGTTTGTTCAAACATCTTGGTGCAGAGGTTTGAATGCAGTCATTACTTGTAGAGAGTTTTTACAGGTCTCTGGCTTTAGGGATTATCATATAGTTTTTTTTTTTTTTTTTGAGACAGTCTCACTATGTTGCCTTGATAGAGTGCCATGGTGTCATAGCTCACAGCAACCTCTAACTCTTGGGCTTAAGCGATTCTCTTGCCTCAGCCTCCCAAGTAGCTAGGACAACAGGCGCCTGACAAAATGCCTGGCTATTTTCTGCTGCAGTTGTCATTGTTGTTTAGTTAGCCCGGGCTGGGTTTGAATCCCCCGCCTCGGTGTATGTGGCTGGCGCTGTAACCACTGTGCTCTGGGTGCCCAGCCATATCATATAGTTTTTATTTATTTTATTTTTGTTTCTTTATATAGTGAGGTACATTGATTTATTTTTGAAATAATAAACCCATCCTGCATTCTTGGTATTAACCTATTCTTAGTTATAATGCATCGTCTTTTTTTATATGCTGTTGGATTGGAATTGCTAAATTTTGTTTAGGAGTTTTGTATCTGTGTTTATAAAGAATACCAATTCACAGTTTTTTAAAGAGAATGTTGTTGTTATTCAATAATTAGATAATTAAAAAAAATTTTCCAGTATTTTATTAGGCAATTTCTTAAACATATACAATACAGTTGATTGTTTTTGTTTTTTTTTTTTTGTAGAGACAGAGTCTCACTTTATGGCCCTCGGTAGAGTGCCGTGGCCTCACACAGCTCACAGCAACCTCCAACTCCTGGGCTTAAGGCGATTCTCTTGCCTCATCCTCCCCAGTAGCTGGGACTACAGGCACCCGCCACAACACCCAGCTATTTTTTGGTTGCAGTTTGGCCGGGGCCGGGTTTGAACCCCCTACCCTCGGTATATGGGGCCGGCACCCTACCGACTGAGCCATAGGTGCCGCCCAATACAGTTGATTGTTAAAAGAATTATATAGTGATCAACTCATACATCCACCACATACATTTTATAATTGTTTTTTATTCACATGTAGGAAATTTGTTTGTAGGGAGGCCACACGTTTTGTGCCCCTCATCATAATGATCCCAGATTCCTGTTGGGTGTTATGAACAAGGAGCCATTCTTTAGGCCCCTTGTTTTGAGCACACCCCTAATAATTAGAGAGTTATCTCCTCATCCTCTCCAGTATTTTGGGAGAATTTATATAGCATTGGTATTATTTCTCCTGTTTTTTTTTTTTTTAATTTTGGATTAATATGAGGGTACATATGATTTGGTCACATTGTTTGTGTTTGTAAGGTAAAGTCCAAATTATAGTTGAGTCATTCACCCAGGAGGTTCACCATATCTTCTTTATGTTTTTTTTTTTTTGAGACAGAGCCTCAAGCTGTGGCCCTGGGTAGAATGCCGTGGTGTCACAGCTCACAGCAACCTCCAACTCCTGGGCTTAAGCGATTCTCTTGCCTCAGCCTCCCAAGTAGCTGGGACTACAGGTGACCGCCACAACGTCCGGCTATTTTTTTTTTTTTTGTTGTTGTTGTTGTCATTGTCATTGTTGTTTGGCAGGCCAGGGCTGGATTCGAACCTGCCATCTCTGGTGTATGTGGCTGGCACCTTAGCTTCTTGAGCTATAGATGCCGAACACTTTTTTACGTTTTGATAGAATTAACCAGTGAAGCCAACTGGGCTTAGAATTTTGGGGTGGAGGGAGAAAATTTCTTTTTTCCTCCCCTCAGGTCAGCCGAGGTCAAGGGGTAAGCTGTGTGTGCAGCTTGTGGAGACCTGGGCTGTGTTTGGTGTGACCAGGGGAGCAGGGTCCCCATCCCCAGCAGCGGGAGTGGGAGGACTTGCTGAGAAGTACGGGGAGGGGCTGGAGCAGTGACTCCCAGCTCAAGCTCCAGTGCCCCAGGCTTTTTTATTTTTATTTATTTATTTTTTATTGTTTGGGATTCATGGGAGAAAGTTTTAAATTATAATTTTAATGTCTTTAATAAAAGGCTACACAGGTTATCTATTTCTTTCTAAATGAACTTGAATAGTTTGTGTCATTCATGAAATTAGTCTGTTTCATTGTTTAATTTTTTGGTATAAAGTTGTTTATAATGTTCATTATTATCCTTTTTTTTGAGACAGAGTCTCACTTTGTCACCCTTAGTAGAGTGCCCTGGCATCACACTCACAGCAATGTCCAGCTCTTGGGCTTCGGTTATTCTCTTGCCTCAGCCTCCTGAGTAGCTGGGACTACAGGCACCCATCGCAACGCCTGGCTATTTTTTTGTTGCAGTTTGGCCAGGGCTGGGTTTGAACCTACCACACTTGGTATATGGGGCCGGTGCCCTACCCACTGAGCCACAGGTGCCTCCCCCTTATTATCCTTTTAATATTGTTGTGATCTGTAGTGATGTTACCACTTTCATTCCTGATACTGATAATTTATGTTTTGTCTTTGTTCTTGATCATTAGGCCAAGGGTTCAATTTTATTGATCTTCTCAAGAACCACCATTTTGTTTCATAGCTTTTTCTCTCTTGTCATTGCTTTTTATTTCATTGCTTTCTGCTTTGATATTTATTATTTCTCCTCCTTTGTTCCTTTTTTTTTATTTTTCATTTTTTTTGAGACCTATCAAGCTATCACCCTGGGTAGAGTGCTGTGGTGTCACAGCTCACAGCAACCTCCAACTCCCCTGAGCTTAAGCCATTCTTTTGCCTCAGCCTCCCAAGTAGCTGGGACTACAGGCGCCTGCCACAACGCCTGGCTATTTTTTGCTTGCAGTTGTCGTATTGTTTGGCAAGCCTAGGCTAGATTTGGTCTAAGTGGCTGGCGCCAGCTCTGGTCTAAGTGGCTGGCGCCTTAGCTGCTTGAGCTACAGATGCTGAGCCCTTTGTTCCTTTTGAGTTTAATTTGCTTTCTTCTTTTTCTAGATTCTTAAGGTAGAAGTCAAGGTTACTTATTTGAAAACTTTCTCATTTTCTAACATAGGTGGTGTGATTGTAAATTTCCCAAGTTCTGCTTTAGTGGCATCCCACAAAATTCTGTTATGTTGAGTTTCATTTTCATTCAATTCAAAATATTTTCTAATTTCCATTTTGATTTCTTCTTTGATATGTGACTTATTTTAAGTGTGCTATTTAATTTTCAAAATCTTGGGACTTTCCAGAAATCTTGCTGTTAATAGATATCTAATTTGATTTCATCTTGATCTGAAAACACATTTTTTTAGCATTGGGGGTTATGTATATAAATATTTTTTAAGAGATTGGGTCTTGCTTTGTTGCCCAGGTTAAATTCCTGAGCTCAAGCAGTCCTTCTGTTTTAGCTTTCTAAATAGCTGGAACAGTAGGTGTGTGCTACCACACCTGACTCAGAATACATTTCCAATTACTTAAATCCTTTTAAATGTATCAAGGCTTGTTTCATGGTGCAGAATATGCTCTCTTTTGGTAAATGTTCCCTGTGTACTTTAGAAGATGTGTATTCTGTCATTGGATGGAATGTTCTTTAAGTGTCAAGTAAGGTCAAGCTGATTGATAATGTTTGTGAACATACAGTTAAATTTTCTCTTACCATTTAGCCATAGCCTCTTAACTCTTTGACTGTAAAATTTTTACTTCATTTATTTTTTTGTTTTCACATGTGGAAATTTTTTTGTTTGCTTTTGAGCTTGGCTGTCTGTTAAAGCATTATTTTGTATGTGTTTGGAGATGGAAGTGGGGTGTAGTATTTTTAGGGAGCAGCTCTGAAGTTCCAGTTTCTCCAGTGTACTACCATGAATTGTGTGAATATATGCATACAAAAATCTGTTGTAAAAATTCCCTAGTATTCTAGACGTGAAAATTCTTTACAAATCCATCTACCCATTTTATGGTAAATATACTTGACACCTCTCTGTGTCACCTTCCATATAAATAGAAGTAGACAGTTATTTTGTTAATTCTTCACACATGGCCATTTTTATGCCATTTAAATAGGTGAAGCTATACTGAGGATTTGTGTTAATTAATTAATTTATTTATTTTTTTTCTCATTGAACTTTGTTTTAATGGGTCTCAAAATTCTGTGACAGATTTTTGGTCATGTAAAAAGTACTGATTTTAAAAACTAATAACTTAAAACTGCCACACAAAAAGAAACAAATGGTCCACAAAACATTCTCCTTTCCTTCTGAAGGTTTTACGATGCATTGTTGTCATTAACCAGTCTTTTTACTATTAAACTTAAATGGCCAATTGAAACTAACAGTTCTGAGACCATTCTTCCACCACTGATTAAGACTGGGGTGGCAGGTATTAGAGATAATATTCATTTAGCCTTCTGAGCTTTCTGGGCAGACTTGGTGACCTTGCCAGCTCCAGCAGCCTTCTTGTTCACGGCTTTGATGACACCCGCAGCAGCTGTCTGTCTCATGTCACGAACAATGAAATGACCCAGAGAAGGATAATCTGAGAAGCTCTCAACAGACATGGGTTTGCCAGGAACCATATCGATGATGGCGGCGTCACCAGATTTCAGGAATTTAGGGCCATCTTCCAGCTTCTTACCAGAGCAGTGGTCAGTCTTTTCCTTCAGCTCAGCAAACTTGCAGGCAATGTGAGCTGTGTGACAATCTGGTACAGGAGCGTAGCCAGCACTAATTTGGCCTGGATGGTTCAGGATAATCACCTGAGCAGTGAAGCCAGCTGCTTCCATCGGTGGGTCATTTTTGCTATCACCAGCAACATTGCCACAATGAACATTTTTGACAGACACATTCTTGACGTTGAAGCCCACGTTGTCTCCTGGAAGAGCTTCACTCAAAGCTTCATGGTGCATTTCAACAGACTTTACTTCAGTTTTAACATTAACTGGAGCAAAGGTGACCACCATGCCAGGTTTGAGAACACCAGTCTTACTCGGCCCACAGGGACAGTACCAATACTACCAATTTTGTAGACATCCTGCAGAGGCAGATGCAAGGGCTTGTCAGTTGGACGAGTTGGTGGCAGAATGCAATCCAGAGCTTCAAGTAGCGTGGTTCCACTGGCATTGCCATCCTTCCGGGTGACTTTCCATCCCTTGAACCAAGGCATGTTTGCACTTGGCGCCAACATGTTGTCACCATTCCAACCAGAAATTGGCATGAATGCTACTGTGTCAGGGTTGTAGCCAATTTTCTTAATGTAAGTGCTGACTTCTTTAACGATTTCTTCCTTTCTCTTCTGGCTGTAGGGTGTCTCAGTGGAATCCATCTTGTTAACACCAACAATTAGTTGTTTCACACCTAGCAATTAGTTGTTTCACACCAGAAGGGCATGCCCACGGTCTGCCCATTCTTTGAGATACCAGCTTCAAATTCACCAACACCAGCAGCAACAATCAGGACAGCACAGTCAGCCTGAGATGTGCCTATGATCATGTTTTTTTTTTGTAATCATGTTTTTGATAAAGTCTCTGTGTCCTGGGGCATCAATGATAGTAACAGTATTTGCTGGTCTCAAATTTCCACAGGGAGATATCAATGCTGATACCACGCTCACATTCAGCCTTCAGTTATCCAAGACCCAGGCGTACTTGAAGAGGCCCTTTCCCATCTCAGCAGCCTCCTTCTCAAATTTTTCAATGGTTCTCTTGTCAATGCCACCACATTTGTAAATCAGATGGCCAGTAGTGGTCGACTTGCCCGAATCTACGTGTCCAATGACAACGATGATGATATGAGTCCTTTCCTTCCCCATTTTGGATTGTATGGGTGGTTTTTGCAACACCTGTGTTCTGGAGGCAAACCCGTTGCAAAAAAGCTGTGTTATTTAATTTAACATAGCTGATGATTATATAATATTTGCTGTGTGCAAGAAACTGTTCTTCTGATGCCTTCACAAATATTAATTCATTTACTCCTCATATGAGTGCTGAGAAGCATACACTGTCATTGTTGTCCTCACTTTTATAGACAAACCACAGAAAGCGTTAGTTGCCCAAGGTTCTCTGGTTGGAGATGGCAGCATTGGTATTCGACCCAACTTCCACTCCCCTGTTCTTTGTTCACTTGCTTTTTGCAGGCTATTCAAGCCAGCCACTGGGCCATATCTTTTTAAACCACATGTCCTCCCAGTGACCTCACCCATTGCCACTCCCTCTGCCCACATCTACATTCTAGCTTCATTTAATAAGTCTATATTGAGTTCAGTTCAGTTGCTGTTGTGTTTGCTTCCTTATGTCTTTACTTTGTTATTTGGTAAATCTTTGAACAAATATTTAAGCACCTATTACCTGGTGGGTTCTGAGTCGGGTATCAAAGCATAAATGTGGCCTAACATCTATGCCTAATTCTCCCCCAGGATGTGTGCTTTCTCTGTAACCCGGCCCTCTTCACCTGTACTGCTGCAGGAGGCTTCATCTCGGGCTCCTTAGCACTTGCTTCTTGCTGTAGTGGGGAGGGAAAACAGGCAATTAAACAGTTCAGTGTGGCAAGTGCCCTCACCTAGTCTTGTGATGACAGGGAAGGTATCTGGAGGAAGGGGTATCAGACCTGAGTCCTTAAATAGAAATAGGAATTAAGTAGAGATAGAGAAGGACAGTGTTCAGCACAGAGAGAACAGTGCAATGGAACACTTCCGGTAGAGGAGAAGAGCACTCGGTATGCTTGAAGTACTAAAAAGAACTCCTTATGTGAGTAGGATGTGAGGTGTGCAGGTGGGGAGTGGTGAGACAAGGCTGGAGCGGCCTCATTGATGCCAAGCTCAGTGAGACAGCCATGAGGGTGTGGGCAGCAGGTTGTACATAGTTGGAATTCTGTTTTAGTGGGGCCACCATGCTGTTTAGAGAATCAGTTTGGTGAGAGGGATCAGGGAAGGGGACGCTGAGAAGGCTCATGAACCAGTCTGGGTGACGAGATCCTGAACTAAGGAAGTGGTGCTGGGGGTAAGGGAAGTGAGCAGGTACTGCAGAGATGGATGGTGGCAATGTGGGCAGCGCCTGTGGCTGACGGATGGTGGTGGTTGGAGCAGGGGGGTTCTGACTTAGCTTGTGACATCCACCATGATAGAGGAGGCATGGCAGGCCAGCGGGAAGGATGGTGAGTGGCTTGTGGTTCGCAAGTCTGAGTCTCTAGAGAGAAATCTTTCTAAGCTATAACCTAAGAATGTGGGGAAGGGGGAGAGGGAGGGGGGAGGATGGGCGGAGGGAGGGTGATTGGTGGGATTACCCCTGCGGTTCATCTCACAAGGGTACATGTGAAACTTAGTAAATGTAGAATATAAATGTCTTAACACAATAACTAAGAAAATGCCAGGACGGCTACGTTAACCAGTGTGATGAAAATGTGTCAAAACCAGTTATAAAACCAGTGTATGGTGCCCCATGATCACATTAATGTACACAGCTATGATTTAATAAAAAAAAAAAAAAGAAGATGGAAATTTTGGAATAAAGGAAGTTCTAGGAGTAGAACTTTTGTCAGCAAAAGCAGTGTGAAGAGATATGGGTCTGTGGTAGGACACCAAGGATGTGTCCTCGTCTTGAGTCACTGTCACAGACTGCCCTTATCATGACAGCAGGCACCCCTGCCAACTCTTGCTGCTTGCTGCATTTTGGAATATTTCCTATCTTTCCTACCAGTTTGCAATGGGGATAAACTACACCCCACTCATGTGGTTAGCCTGATGCTGAGTTTGTGCGTTTTTCATGTTTGCATATGAGGAACTCAGTTTACCACACTTCAAAAGCCTGTCCTTTTTTGAAGCAGAGCAAAGGACTGCTGTTGGCTTCATAGCATTCAAGTAACATGAATAGCTAGTAGTGGTGCAGTTACAAGGACATCTTAGTAACATCTTTTTCCTCAGGGCTTTAGTTTGGAATTAGGCTTAGCTGATTAAGGCAAAATGCTCAAGTATTAGCCCCTGTCTACATAACTAGCCATTCTGAGCAGCGTTGTGCACCTAAATTGTAAGAGATAAGCTCAAGTGATTGTTGACCAAGGTGCTCCAGTGTCTGTTCCCTGAGAGCAGAGGTCTTTTCTTCTAATTACTCCATATTTTGCCATATATAATGTGCACTTTTTTGTCCAAATTTTCAAGGGAAAAATAAGGATGCACATTTACATGGATAATACTAATTTCGCACCTATATAAATGTTTTAAATTCTTTTAATTAAGGCTAATGTTTTTAAAGTGTAACTCTAAAAAGCAATAATGATACCCATATGCAAAGTAATACTTTCAAATATAGCAATCGTGTACCCTTTGCAGTAATCCCTTCCCTGCGGTCCCCTCACCAGCCGGGTACCATAGCTGCAGCAGCTTCCAGCCTCCCCAGCCAATTTTGCTGGACACAGCTACCACCACCAGCTTGGAAGTGGGCATACTGCTGATGGCGACGTGACAATGTCTGGACCTTGGCAAAAGGAGGGCAGAAATGGTTGTGCAGTGACTGCACCTCTTTCTCCCGTGAGAAGCGTGAGGTGTGGAGCTGACTGCTCTGGAGAAGCTGAGAGCGAGCCCAGCCTGACCTTACTCAGCTGTTTCCTCCTAGCCTACCCTTGTCCCCACATCCTCTAGTTTTCTATTCCCACCCTTATCTGTTGACAGGAATGTGGCCACAGCCACTTCACCAAGAACCCTGGTATGCTTATTTCCCAGCAAGTTGGTGTGGGGGGCCAGAGCTGGCCCTGCCTGCCCCAGGCTCCTGACAGTAGACTCCTACCTTTTCTAGGATGCCTCATCTCTCGTGCAGACCCATCTGGTCCTATTCTGAGGCCCCAGGACACTGTGCTGAGGAGGAAAATCTCTGAGCTGGAGTCTGAGAGACCTGGGTTCTGAGACCCAGTTCTACTAGTAGCCCACTGTTGTGAACTTGGACCTTAGTTGCCATGAACTTTCTCTCTCTGTGGGTACCTGGTAGCACAGCATGAGAGCCTGGGAGTACGTGACCATTTAGGTTATAATTTTGAGCCTATGACTTGTCTGAACCCCCAAGTTGTTGAGTTGGTATACTTTCCCAAACTTGCCAATAGGAAGAACCATCTAGGACACTTGTTAATGGAACAGATACCCAGGTCTTTCCCCTGGAGAGCTTATTCATTGTATTTGGATATGGTTCAGCAGTCTCATTTTAGCCCAGTCCCTCAGATGATTTGTGGGATTTCCAGGTTTGGGAAAGGCTGATGTTATTGATTCTGACATTATTGAGTGCCCAAGGGCTGGACAGCTCAAGGAGGTTACAGTCCATTCACTAAACAGAAATGTGACTGCAGTGTACTTCACTGGGCCGTCAGGGAAGGCTCTTCCTCAGTGCCGTGTCCCAAGGGCTTCCGAATGGGGCCAGCCCAGTGAGAGACAAGACAGCCCCGTGAGGGCAGGGCTGTGCTGTTGAGAGCCTGGGGCAGGCAGGCTGACCCTGGCCCCTCACACCAGCTTCCTGGGAAATAAATCTGCCAAGGTTCTCAGCAGAGTAGCTGTGGCTACATTCCCACTGACGGACATGGGTGGGAATAGGAAATGAGAGGATGTTGGGGGCAGGTAGGGGAGGTCGGGCGGGGACTCAGGTCATCTGGGCTACTGTCCCCTGCCATCTGTGCTTGCCCTCGGTTTCTCTGCAGTGGCCAGCTCCATGCCTCGTACCTTTAGTGAGACAAGGCTGGGTGGCCACTTCTGTCCTCCTTTAAAAAAATAAAAATGATAGTTTTTTTCCTTTAAAAATTTGGGCCAAAAACATGGGTGCACATTATATATAGGAGCACATTATACATGGCAAATACGGTACATGTGTGACCTAGAATCCTTACTGAAGTTGGATGGGCTTCTCCTTCTTACCTGGAAACTGGTGGTGATGAAATGGCTGATTGTGGGAGGTGGTCACTCACTGAGTGTCACCATCTTCCTTCTGGCCTCAGTGGCTCTCCCTCACCCATCTTCAGATAGTAGTTGTCATCTCACATATGATTCAGTCACTTAGGCTAGAACCTTTTACAAGGGAACTTTGATAATAACTTTCGAAAAATTATTTCATTAAATTTGAGGCAATAATAATAATTTTTTGAGGTAAATGTGAACATTGAACCTCTCCCTGTAAGAAACTGTTTATTATGAAAAATAGAAATGTGGAAGGGACTATTTAAGCTTTAATGAGGCTGGCTCGGTGCCTGTAGCCCAGTGGCTAGGGTGCTAGCCATATACACTGGAGCTGGCAGGTTCAAACCCAGCCAGGGCCTGCCAAACAACAATGACAACTGCAACTAAAAAATAGCCAAGCGTTGTGGCAGGTGCCTATAGTCCCAGCTACTTGGGAGGCTGAGGCAAGAGAATTGCTTAAGCTCAAGAGTTGGAGATTGCTGTGAGCTGTGATACAACAGTGCTCTACCAAGGGCGACATAGACTCTGTCTCAAAAAAAAAAAAAAAAAAAAGATTTAATGAGGCTAACAAGATATAACTAAATGTAATATGTAAACCTTGATGGAACCTGTTCGGAAAAAAAATAACTCTAAATTGTGTGGGGTTTCTTTTTGACAACTGGGAAATTTGAATATTGTCTATAGATTAGATGATACTTACAGAATTACAGCTAATTTTATACATCAGAGTGTGTATATCAGAGAAAGAGAGAAAAGAAATGTGGTAAATTTTACAATTGATGGATCTGAGTGAAGAACATACAGATATTCATTGTGCTTTCAGCTTTTTCATAGATTTATTTGTTTATCTCATAGATTTAAATCTTATAGATTTAAAGCTTTTCAAAGTCAGAGTTTGAATATGCTTGTTATATGTGAGGTAAAGCCAGAAGTATAGAAAACAATGATAAACAGTACACAATAAACAGTTTAAAAGCCAATGTCATGTAACACTTCCTACGTATTCATATACTTTTACATCTGATTTCAGATTCTTTGTTATCTTAGGTAAACATTGGTTATTGTTTATGCACAGTTGTTGAAATAGAGTTCTGTTTTTAAAATATGGTTGTTTCTAATCACTGATGATTATTTCTGACCCATCATGTTAGCAGAATGTCTAAAATGGAAGTTGTGACTAAAATTGCATTTACTTTGTGTTGCATTTTAGGAGACTCTTTTCCTTGTTTAGGTTTTTTGTAAAAGTTGTGCTATCAAATGTCTGTATATTAATGTGTTTGCAAATTTGTGGCTCATTCAGTCTCTTGTTGACCTTTCTTCCCTGACATATTAAAGAATACTCTTCACTCTGGTATAGCTATGTATGTCAGTCCATTCAGGTTGCTATAACAAAATACCTTAGACCAGGTAATTTATAAACAATAGAAATTTATTGCTCACAGTTCTGGGCAGTGTAAGATCAAGGTACTGGCAGATTCCCCTTCAGTGAGGGCCTGTTTCTTGTAGATGGCACTTTAGGTTGTAAAAATCCTTCCTGACTTGATCACTTTCCTCACCCAAAGGCACTGTCTCTTAGTACTATCACATAGGGAATTAAGTTTCATCATTTGAATTTGTGGGGTGGGGAACAAACCTTCAGACCATAGGGAGACATGAGCAGACTTCCAGAGGGCACTAAAGTATGGGCACTTTTAAGGAATCAATTTTTGGATCTTTACCTTCCTTGTACAATATACACTTGAACCTAAAACTGCTTACAGTAGTTGTCTAACCAGATCTCCTCACACAGCAGCTAGACTTTTGCTGTGAAGAAGAAAGGTCTTCCCCTTAATTTTACTATGCTGCATTGCCCTAGAGAATAAAATCAGGTCATCAAACAAAGGGATACTTGGAATTATTGCTTTTGGGGAATCCTCTTTTTACTGATTTATCAAATTACGGTGTACCTGCCTAGGCAGTTTACCTTTTCCTGTCTTATTTAGAAAGCTTCAAAAGTAGGGTGTTTTGGCACATTCTAAATTCAGACAGATTGATAAAAGTGACTTCTTCTCTTTGTTCCCCCATCAACTTGTCTTTTGTAAAGAGCTTTTGAGGGAAAGGGCCTTGAAAACAAAGCAAAGTGAGTCTCAAGTAATGAAAACAGTTTTCTAAAAAGTTTAGCTTATTTAAAGATGGGCTAATTTTTTAGCTGTTCACATCTTTAGTTGCTAAGAGGGATCATTAGCTAGGAAGTAATATGCCTTTGAACAGAAGTTATTCATGATACTACAGGTAAAACATGAAGATAAAAATATTTTATGATTTCTTTCAGATGAAATGTGTATCATTCAACAAAGTAGTTAATGCCTCTTTTTATCAAACCATATCATGAAATATTTATTCAAGTTATATTTAGTCCTCATAAAGTACTTTGCTTTTTATCTCCTAATAAAACATGACGTTTTATTCTTACTGTCAGACTGATACGTTTTTAGCAATAACAGTAACTGCAGCAAGTTTTAACATCACCTTGGTATTTACTCCACATTCTTTCACATGTGGTGGAATGGAATTCATAGACCAGCTAAGTACTTAGAACAAGACAAATGTGCATGGTTGAGTCCCCCAGAAATCTGCAGTAGTTATAACAGAATCTATGACTAGCCCAAGCCAGAATTCTACCTGACACCTATTTTAGACCTTTGTCCTATTCTGAGTCTTAAGTTGGACTTTGATTTGCCCCGAACCACACATAACTTTGTTTACACTTTTTATCTTAACCAGTACTACTTCAGCGTAGATTTTTTTTTTCACCATTAATGGAACTTAACTTGGTATATCAGATTTCTTAAATGTTTAAGAATGTTTGTTACTATGAATACTGTGGGTTTTACTACATTTAAGTAGGCCCACATAAGGTATTTATAAATTACTTCTGTAACTTATATTTGTGAATTAAAAATAGCTTTTTATTCCTAATAATGGCTAATGCATATGTCATTTGCTATGTTCCGGGCCCCATCCAAGGATTTTCTGTATGTTAATTCATTAAAACGAATCCTCACAGTGCTGTTTTGAGATAGGTATTACTGTTGTTGGTAGGACCATTTTATGGTTTGATCAGAAAGGTTAGGTATTTGGTAACTGATGGAAGTGAGATTTGAACCCTGGCTGACTGCTCCTGAGTCCACGGACTGAGACCCCTGTGTTGGGCTGCAGTGTCTTGTCGCCTGGGCAGTGGAGCAGTCTGGATGCAGTTGTCCTTCACAGGTAAAGGAGCGGTTTTCTTGTATTCATTCCTGACACTACTAAGGAGTCATCTGGGCTATAAACTGGAGCATTACCTTTGACTTCCTTGCCCTCAGCACCCCACTCACCAATAAGACTTACTTGATTCTATCTCTAAAACGTCTTCTGTTGTCCACCCCTTCTTTCTACCATGGTGCTACTTCTCCATTTCAGGCAGTTGGTCTAGGTCAGGGGTTGGCAAGTTATAGCTCATGGGTCAAATCCAAGTCATTGCTGTTTTTTACGAGCTGTTTTATGAGTTAAAAATGTTTTTCACTTTCCCTCCTTCTTTAAAATTTTTATTCTTTTTTAGATCTAGCTCTGTCACCCAGGCACGAACATAGCTCCTTGTAGCCCTAAACTGCTGGGCACAAATGATTCTCCTGCTTCATGCTCCTGAGTGGCTGGGACTAAAGGCTTAAGCCACCATGCCTGGTGGTTTTTACATATTTAAATGGTTGAAAAAAAAGTCAAAAGAGTATTACATGATACATGAAAATGATAGGAAGTTTAAATTTCAGCGTTGACAGTCTCATTGGAATAGAGCCATGCTCATTTGATTGTGACTACCTTTGTGCAACAGCAGAATTGAGTTGTTATAACAGAATCTAGGACTTGCAAAGCCTGAAATATTTACTCTCTGGCCCTTTAACAGAAAAAGTTTGCTGACTTTTGATCTAGATTATTGCAGTAGTCTACTTACTGGCTTCCTAAACCTTACCCTGTATCTCTTTTTGTTCTGTCTCCCTTGTGAGATGAATGGGTTAGTGGGAGGATATGGGAAAGAGAAACTAGTGTCTTATCTCTGATACAGCATTTATTTAATGTTGGCACATAGTTGTTACCTGTTGGTTGTTTACCTATTTATATCTTATAACAGAGCAGGAACTCCTTATGGTTGGAATGACATCTTACTCATCAACAAAAGGATGGTACCCACATGCTATCCATGCTGTCTGTGTTTGAATGAAGACAGACTTGATCTTTCATAGATGATAAGTTAAATTTTAACTCATCTATTTATATTTTTTATTTTAAGAGCAGGGAAAGAAAGATAGCAGTTGGTAAGATCTGGCAAATGGGTTTTGGTATTTGTGTTTGTGTGTGCAAACTCTCTCTTAGAACTTTCAGAGTAGTGGGATCCTTGACACTTCTTTTGTAGCACTGACAAAAGTCCTCAGTCCTCTAAGTACAATAGCTTGGAGCCTGAGTCTTTTAAATTAGTGTATGATGCATGCTTTATTACAACATTCTGGTATAGGGCAATGACAAGATATTGTAGCTTTGGGAATGCTCATGAATGTGCATGAATAAGGTAGAAGAGGGCTGTAGATGGAAAACCATGCCAGTGACCAGAGTGCAGTTTGTTGCTGAGCTGGGATCACCAGGCCAGGCCAGCCCTGCCTGGCATTATGAAATAATGTGGAAAAGTTTGATGAATATCCATGGTGTGCTCCCTTGGACAATCTCTTGAAAGTTGAGGAAGTCCCAGTTTCCTAAGAGGACCTTTCAGGCATATTGTTACAGGCCAAAGCAAACCAAGTGTCTCATCTAGAGTATTGTGTAACATTTGAGGGAGCAGGTTTAAAAGATCCTGGGAAGCAGCAGTTTATCAGGTCCCTCTTCAGAGCAGCAGTACAGGCAGGGATCATCCTTAAATGGGGTGAGCTGCAGACAGGTAGGTTGTTGGTACTTTCCTATTCTTCCTGTTCCCCTTGCTGTTGTCTTAAGAGTTCTAAGGTCTTCGTATGATCCTCTCCATAGATGCAGAAAAAGCATTCGATAAAATCCAGCATCCTTTTCTAATTAGAACACTGAAGAGTATAGGCATAGTTGACACATTTCTGAAACTGATTGAAGCTATGTATGACAAACCCACAGCTAATATTTTACTGAATGGAGTAAAACTGAAAGCTTTTCCACTTAGAACTGGAACTGGTGACAGAAGGTTGTCCTCTGTCACCTTTACTATTTAACATAGTGCTGGAAGTTCTAGCCAATACAATTAGGCAAGACAAGGAAATAAAGGGAATCCAAATGGGAGCAGAGGAGGTCAAACTCCCTCTTTGCTGATGACATGATCTTATACTTAGAGAATCCCAAAGACTCAACCACAAGACTCCTAGAAGTCATTAAAAAATACAGTTATGTCTCAGGATATAAAATCAATGTCCACAAGTCAGTAGCCTTTGTATACACCAGTAACAGTCAAGATGAGAAGCTAATTAAGGAAACAACTCCCTTCACCATAGTTTCAAAGAAAATGGAATACCTAGGAATATACCTAATGAAGGAGGTGAAGGACCTCTATAAAGAAAACTATGAAATCCTCAGAAAGGAAATAGCAGAGGATATTAACAAATGGAAGAACATGCCATGCTCATGGCTGGGAAGAATCAACATTGTTAAAATGTCTATACTTTCCAATGCAAGCTACCTAGTCAATGCCATTCCTATTAAAATACCAACATTGTACTTTCAAGATTTGGAAAAAATGATTCTGCGTTTTGTATGGAACCAGAAAAACGCCCGTATAGCTAAGGCACTTCTTAGTAATATAAATAAAGCTGGGGCATCAGCTATACCAGATTTTAGGATTTACTACAAAGCCATAGTGGTCAAGACAGCATGGTACTGGCACAAAAAATAGAGACATAGACATTTGGAATTGAATAGAAAACCAGGAAATGAAACTAACTATCTTACAACCACCTAATCTTCAATAAACCAAACAAGAACATACCTTGGGGGAAAAGACTCCCTATTCAATAAATGGTGTTGGAAGAACTGGATATTCACATGTAGAAGACTGAAACTGGACCCACACCTTTCCCCACTCACAAAAATTGATTCAAGATAGATAAAGGACTTAAATTTAAGGCATGAAACAATAAAAATCCTCCAAGAAAGTATAGGAAAAACACTGGAAGATATTGGCCTGGGGAAAGACTTCATGAAGAAGACTGCCATAGCAGTTGCAACAACAACAAAAATAAACAAATGGGACTTAATTAAACTGAAAAGCTTTTGCACAGCTAAAGAGACAACAACCAAAGCAAATAGACAGCCTACACAATGGGAAAGGATATTTGCGTATTTTGAATCAGACAAAAGCTTGATCACTAGGATCTATAGAGAACTCAAATTAATCCACATGAAAAAAGCCAACAATCCCATATATCAATGGGCAAGAGACATGAATAGAACCTCCTCTAAAGAAGACAGACGAATGGCTAACAAACATATGAAAAAATGTTTTTCATCCCTATCTATTAGAGAAATGCAAATCAAAACCCACCCTGAGATACCATCTAACCCCAGTGAGAATGGCCCACATCACAAAATCTCAAAACTGCAGATGCTGGCGTGGATGTGGAGAGAAGGGAACACTTTTACACTGCTGGTGGGACTGCAAACTAGTACAACCTTTTTGGAAGGAAGTCTGGAGAAACCTCAAAGCACTCAAGCTAGACCTCCCATTTGATCCTGCAATCCCATTACTGGGCATCTACCCAGAAGGAAAAAAATCCTTTTTATCATAAGGACACTTGTACTAGACTGTTTATTGCAGCTCAATTTACAATCGCCAAAATGTGGAAATAGCCTAAATGCCCACCTAACAATTGCAATCAGTGTAACCTGGCTTATTGTACCCCCAATGAATCCCCAACAATAAAAAAAAAAAAATTAAAAAAAAAACAACAAGCTGTGGTTTATGTACACCATGGAATACTATTCAGCTATTAAAAAAGATGGAGACTTTACATCCTTTGTATTAACCTGGATGGAAGTGGAAGACATTATTCTTAGTAAAGCATCACAAGAATGGAGAAATATGAATCCTATGTACTCCATTTTGATATGAGGACAATTAATGACAATTTAGGACACAGTGGGGGTGGGGGAAGGGGAGAGCAAGGAGAAGGAAGGAGGGAGGGGTGGGGAAAGGAAGAGCAGAGAGAGGGAAGGAGGCAGGGGGGTGGGGTCTTGGTGTGTGCCACACCTTTTGGGGGCAAGAGACAATCGCAAGAGGGACTTTACCTAAGAAATGTAATCAGTGTAACCTGGTCTATTGTACCCTCAGTGAATCCCCAACAATTATAAAAAAAAAAAAAGAGTTCTAAGGTCTTGGTGGGAATGTCAGCAATGGGAGAATACACATGCAGTCAACCTACAAATTGCATTCTTTCTCATTTGGAGCTCTTCTTTTCTATATTTCATATGGCACTGTAGTCATAGAATCAGAAATACTCTGGAGCAGTCCAGCTTTAATGCAGATTTCTTCTGAAGGTTGGAATGATGTTCTCAGCAACCATTATTTTACCCTAAGGTAGAATTCTTATGAAAGCCTGGCCCTCTATAGTCAGGCCTCTCACCTCAGGCACCCAAGAGCAATAAGAATTTTTTATGAGATATCTGCAATATGGTGTGAGTTCGTCACCTGTTGTTCCAGCTACCAGGGAGGCTACTCTTTGGGAGAAATACCTTCACCAGTACTTATGTAGGTTTTGTTTTTTAATTTCAGGTAAATGTGAGGGTACAAACAACTAGGTTACAATATTTGCATTTGTTTGGTAGAGTCCCTCACTTAAGTTCATTTTGAGATCTTTCTGACTGATTGGCAGTGAGAATTTTAAACCCAGAGCATAGAGATATTTTTAAAAAGAGGATTAGATGATAATAGTTAAGAGGCAATAGAGAAAATAAAGTGATAATTCAAAAATTGTGACTCCTAACTTAAAGTGTACAAGAAACATAACTAAGATTGTGATTATCTTAAAATTAGAGGGTTAGTTTGTCACATAGAATTAATATTGCCTAGCAGTCCCTTATGCTTGTCTGATGTTTGTCATGAAAAAATGTTGAAAATCCTTGGCTGCATTACATGTGTGATATTTATTCACCCAAACCTGTCTGCTAAGGACAATAGAGAACATAGAGTCATTTCATCAAGGCATAGAGGAAAATGGAAAGGGCACTACATGTCCATCTTTCCTTGTGAACTTTAGTTACTTACAGTAGTAATCAGCCCTTCTTAGAGAAGAGGGTCTCCTTTTACATTTGTTCATATTATCATCCTTGAGATGGGGAGTGGAAAGAGGCCCTGTAACGGGGGGTGGAACAGTTCACATGTGCACTCCATAAGAAAGAATTTTAGTAACTTGTGGATTGGCTCAGTGCCAGTGGATTCACCACTCTGTTGTCAACTAACCAGTACTCCAGGGAAATGTGGTGTCCGTGTTGTGGCTTGTTCATGCCATGCTCCTCACTGCTGCTGCCAGACTCTGCCAAACTGTTTGGCTTCCTTGTAATTTGCTTTTACCATCCATTGTTCCTGTTGTACTTCAGGCCAAAGAATGATCCTGACAGTAATAAGGATACGTTTTCTAGCAGGGACAGTAGAATTGGCTGCTTTGGGAAGTGGCTTGAAAGCGCTCTGGGCATGATGAGGAGAAACAGCAGGGCCTGCCATAGTATAGGTTTTAGGCTCTGGATTGAGTTGGACTAGATGATCTTTATGTCTCTGTTAATTCTGAGAATCTTTGATTTTTCGGAGTCACACGTGATTTTTAATAATTCATTTGAAGCTTTACATTAATTTGAAAAAATGCACCTGTTAACATAAGAGGATTTAACAGGCTGACTGTCACACTAGAAAAACATTATTTTCCTTGTGGCCAGTGTTTTATTAGGTCAAACACATTAACTGCCTTATGAGTTGTATTTTAATTTATGCTAGTTTTGAGCCTGGGGTCTCACAAAGCACATGTAACTCACACATCTCTTAACCTAATAAAACACTGTGGTGCCAAGGAAAAAAAATTTTTTTGTAGTGTAGCAGTAAGTGTGCAAGAGATATGTGAGTTATATATGCTTCATGAGGCCCCAGGTTCAAAACTAGTGTAAATTAAATACAACTCACACGGCAGTTATTGTGGTAATATTATGAGGGCATAGTCTAAGAGCTGTTAAGATGCTTTCAGGTGCAAGTAACAGAATAGCCAACCCAACTTGGCGTTAATAATAAAAAACTGTACTAGCTCGTAGAAGAAAGAGGGTGCCAATATAATAGGGCATGGTGGGCTTCAGGGATGGTCGATCCAGTATCAGATACAACTTAAGGATCCAAGTTCTGACTGTTCTACCATTCACAGGGCCTGCTTCATCTTCAATCACGTTTCTGCCAATGGTCATGTCAAAGCTTTCCATTCAGCTTTGTGTGTGGAAAGAGAAGAAGAGAAGCTTCTTGTTGCTTTCTCTAAGGGTGGGGAGATATTTCTCAGATACCTCCAGTAGATCTTATTTCTAAAAGCCTCATGAATTAGGCTCTTGCCAGGCAGCCTACTCCAGAGACAAAGGATGATTTTTCCCTGAGACACATGGTAACTGGAGAGACAGATTAGGGAAGAGAATCAGGGTTTGGTTGAGGCAGAGAAAAGGGAAGATCAGTATATAAACAACCAATAATATTCACTATAGACATGTTGTTAAAATGCTGCTGTTTGGACGTCTATTATGCCATCAGTCTTTTGAGTTAGAACTATTTTTGATGAGGCGTTATCAGAGTTGTTGGTGTTTTGCTTTTCTTACATAGTGTGATTTCTGTTCAAAGATGGCTGAATAATGTCAAATTTCAAAATATCCATTCTTTTATATACAGCAAAGAGATAAAAAGGCAGAAATATGTCAGCAGCAAATTCAGAAAGAAAATAGCTGATGGTCAATGAGAAAAATGAAAGTTTCCAATAATTAAGAGGGTGAGGCTCAGAATCATTGTTTTTTTAATTTATTTTATTAATTTGTTTTATTAAATCATAGCTGTGTACATTAATGCAATCACGGGGCACCATACACTGGTTTTATATACCATTTGACATTTTCATCATACTGGTTAACATAGCCTTCCTGGCATTTTCTTAGTTATTGTGTTAAGACATTTATATTCTACATTTAGTAAGTTTCACATGTACCCTTGTAAGATGCACCTTAGGTGTGATCCCACCAATCACCCTCCCTCTGCCCATCCTCCTCCCCTCCCTTCCCCCCTTCGCCATATTCTTAGGTTATAACTGGGTTATAGCTTTCATATGAAAGCCATAAATTAGTTTCATAGTAGGGCTGAGTACATTGGATACTTTTTCTTCCATTCTTGAGATACTTTACTGAGAAGAATATATTCCAGCTCCATCCATGTAAACATGAAAGAGGTAAAGTCTCCATCTTTCTTTAAAGCTGCATAATATTCCATGGTGTACATATACCACAATTTGTTAATCCATTCGTGGATCGATGGGCACTTGGGCTTTTTTCATGACTTAGCAATTATGAATAGGGCTGCAATAAACATTCTGGTACAAATATCTTTGTTATAATGTGATTTTTGGTCTTCTGGGTATATACCTAGTAGAGGAATTACAGGATTGAATGGCAGATCTATTTTTAGATTTCTTAGTGTTCTCCAAACATCTTTCCAAAAGGAATGTATTAATTTGCATTCCCATCAGCAGCGTAGAAGTGTTCCCTTTTCTCCACATCCACGCCAACATCTCTGGTCTTGGATTTTGTGATATGGGCTGATCTTACTGGAGTTAGATGATATCTCAAAGTAGTTTTGATTTGCATTTCTCAGATGATTAAGGATGATGAGCATTTTTTCATATGGCTGTGGGCCATGCTCCTGTCTTCTTCAGAGAAGTTTGTCTTTAAGTCCCTTGCCCAGCCTGAGATGGGATCACTTGTTCTTTTCTTGCTTATACGTTTGAGTTCTCTGTGGGTTCTATATTAAACCTTTGTCAGAGACATAACCTGCAAATATCTTCTCCCATTCTGAGGGCTGTCTGCTTGCTTTACTTACTGTGTTCTTGGCTGTGCAGAAGCTTTTTAGTTTGATCAGGTCCCAGCAGTGTATTTTTGAAGCTGCTTCAATTGCCAGGAGGGTCCTCCTCATAAAATATTCGCCTAGACTGATTTCTTCAGGAGTTTTCCCTGCACTTTCTTCTAGTATTTTTATAGTTTCATGTATTAAATTTAAATTTTTAATCCAATGAGAGTCTATCTTAGTTAATGGTGAAAGGTGTGGGTCAGTCTTCTATAGGGCGCCAGCCAGTTCACCCAGCACCATTTGTTAAATAGGGAATCTTTTCCCCACTGAATGTTTTTAATTGGCTTGTCAAAGATCAAATAACAATAAGTAGCTGGGTTCATCTCTTGGTTCTTTATTTTGTTCCAGACATCTACCTCTCTGTTTTTGTGCCAATACCATGTGTTTTGATCACTATCGATTTATAGTATGGTCTGAGGTCTGGTAGCGTGATTCCTCCTGCTTTGTTTTTATTTCTGAGTAATGTCTTGGCTATTCGAGGTTTTTTCTAATTCTATATAAAACGAAGTATTATTTTTCAAGATCTTTAAAGTATGACAGTGGAGCTTTAATAGGGATTGCATTAAAATTGTATATTGCTTTGGGTAGTATGGACATTTTAACAATGTTGATTCTTCGCAGCCATGAGCATGGTATGTTTTTCCATTTGTTAACATCTTCAGCTATTTCTTTTCTTAGAGTTTCATATTTTTCTTTATAGAGATCTTTCACGTCCTTTGTTAGATAAACTCCCAGTATTTCATCTTCTTTGACACTACTGTGAACAGAATAGAGTCTTTGATTGTTCTTTCAGCTTGACTATTGTTGGTATATATAAAGGCTACCGATTTATGGATGTTGATTTTGCATCCTGAGATGCTGCTGTATTCCTTGATCACCTCTAAGAGTTTTGTAGTAGAATCCCTGGTGTTTTCCTGATACACAATCATATCGTCTGCGAAGAGTAAAAGTTTGATCTCTTCTCACCCTATATGGATGAGAAGAGATCAAACTTTTCTTCCCTAATTGCAATGGCTAAAACTTCCATTGCAATGTTAAAGAGCAGTGGAGACAATGGGCAACGTTGTCTGGTGCCTGATTTGAGTGGAAATGATTTCAATTTAACTCCATTCAATATGATATTGGCTGTGGGTTTGCTGTAAATGGCCTCTATCGATAGTTTAAGAAATGTTCCTTCTATACCAATTTTCTTAAGTGTTCTGATCATGAAGCGGTGCTGGTTATTATCAAAAGCTTTTTCTGCATCAATTGAGAGAATCAGATGGTCTTTGTTTTTTAATTTGTTTATGTGCTGAATTACATGTATAGATTTATGTATATTGAACCAGCCTTGAGACCCTGGGATAAAACCCACTTGGTCATGGTGTATAATTTGTTTGATGTGTTGCTGCATTTTGTTTCTTAGGATCTTGTTTAATATTTTTGCATCTATATTCATTAGGGATATTGGTCTATACTTCTTTTCTTGTTGGGTCTTTTCCTGGTTTGGGGATCAGGGTGATGTTTGCTTTATAGAACGTGTTAGGTAGTCTTCCTTCTTTTTCTATATTTTGGAACAGGTTGAGTCGAGTAATATAGGTACTAGTTCCTCTTTAAAGGTTTGGTAGAATTCTGACGTGAAGCCATCTGGTCCCGGTCTTTTCTTTTTAGGGAGATTTTGTATGGTTGATGCTATTTCAGAACTTGATATGCACCTGTTGGAATCAACATTTCCACTTGATTTTGGCTAAGTCTTAGAAGGTGACATGCTTTCAAGTATTGGTCAATTTCCTTCAGATTTACATATTTCTGAGAATAAAGTTTCTTGTAATATTCATTAAGGATATTTTGAATTTCTTAGGAGTATGTTGTTATTTCGTCTTTGTCATTTCTGATTGATGAAATTAGAGATTTTACTCTTTTTTTCCTGGTTAGGTTATCCAAATGTTTATTTTATTGACCTTTTCAAAAAAATCAACTTTTTTTTTTTTTTTTTTTTACAGAATACAATCATTTTATTGGGTCTTGTCTTAAAACTTCTTATTGAAATAGTCAGTTCATTGTCATCCAAAATAAAAAACAAATGACAACAAAATGCGTACAACATAAATTACACACAGATGGCTAACATCTGAATGGATCTCATTGTTGTTCTTTAGGATAAATAATACAGTAGTTGTTTTCCTCCCTTACCTAAACCGGCCTGTGGGTTTTCTGATAAGTCACTGTAATACTGCAACATCATGATAATTTGCGTTTCCAGAAGCTTCAGAGTCTCTGCTATGACTTTCACCTTCTTCATCTTTTTCAGAAGGAGGTGTACTCTCCTTTTGTTCTGTGGGATGAGTGACTGTTTTTCAGGTTGAGAATTCAAAGTTTCAGCACCTCTGTTCTCTGTGTCTCTCAGCTTGGTATCTTCACTGCTGGGCTCAGGGTTGGACCTTTCTTTCTCTTCCCCTGGCTCTTTTGGTGCCACTTTTTTTTCTTCAACCGTTTTGTTATTTAAATGAACAGCTGAGGAGGAATTTTTGGAGTCCTTGGATTTTTTATGCATAGAAGTTTGACTGCTATGACCAGTAGAGGCCGGAGGGGCAGGCATCTTCTGGGCCTTGCTTCCCTCTGACTGTTCTTTTCTGGGTGGTCCCCAGATAAAATTCTCTGAAGGTGTGTAATGTTTCTGGGCAAACCGCAGGAGCTTTCTCCTTTCTCGTCTTGTCCCTAATCGTATAAACAAAATACTCCAGAGCACTCTGCTTAATATTAGGAATTGTATTTTCTACGAGAGCCTCATGAAGAATAAATTTTACAAGAGGAGATTTAAAACTTTCATGTCCAGGCTCACCAAAGCTTTTCAGAATACTGGTGATTCGTAAGTAGTTGTGCTGTGACTCATTTAGATGCTGAAATCTTTCCTGCCAGTTAACAGCCCGAGCAACATTTCCAGTTTTATCAGTCAGTTTTATTCCAAAAAATTCTAACATCATTTTATAAGGCAGGAGGAATCTTCTAATTGCTTCTTTTGTTTTTTTGAATTCCTCGATTTCATACGTAGTTAGTTCTTTAGCATAAAAGTTCAAGCCTTGTTCTCTCAGGGGAAAAAGCCATTGGATGTAAGTGTGTTTGTCCTCCAGTTTTTTATAATCTCCTTTCCATTTATTTAGAACTTCTTCAGTATAAACACCATCTGGCTTAAATGGAATCTTGTTCTTATAAAAACGAAGATTGCTCAGATCATTTTGATATAGAATATCTTTGACGTTTCTTACTGGATACTGGTGTCGATATTTGTACAAATCCCTCTCAGCATAAAAACTTCACTTCTGGGGCGGCGCCTGTGGCTCAGTGAGTAGGGCACCGTTCCCATATGCCGAGGGTGGTGGGTTCAAACCCAGCCCCGGCCAAACTGCAACAACAACAACAACAACAAAAAATAGCTGGGCTTTGTGGCAGGCGCCTGTAGTCCCCGCTGCCCGGGAGGCTAAGGCAAGAGAATCGCATAAGCCCAAGAGTTGCTGTGAGCCGTGTGACGCCACGGCACTCTACCCCAGGGCAGTACAGTGAGACTCTGTCTCTACAAAAACAAAAAAACAAAAAAACTTCACTTTGGTTTGGCAGTTGCTTCAGTGGAATCACTACCCTGCTCGCCGCCCGCCGCCTCGGCCTCCTCGTCTGGCGTGGGGCTGGCTGGGTCCGGGGAGCGCCCAGGTGGCTCGGGCTCCCACCCCAGCACTTGCAACTGCTCCCTGGCTCCTTGGGCTTGGGCTCGGACTCCGAGTCTGTCTGCCAAATGGAGTCACAGTCCTCCATGGTGGTGGGCTCGTGGAAGCTGACCCCGCCGAGCTGGTTACCCATTGAGGAGGTGGGTGCCCGCCGCCGCACTGCTCAGCACCAAGAGCCGTGGCCGGGCCCACTGGCGGGGAGGAGCCCGCGCCCTGGCCCGCCGCTGCTCACACTTGAACCTGCCCATTGGGCTCCTTCTCCCTGGGGGCAGGAGCTGGCGACAGCCCGGAGTCCACGGAGTGGGCTGCTGCCCAGGCCCCAGGGACGTGCCTCGCCGCCGCGGCCTGTGTCTGCTCGGCCAGGGAGGCCTGTGGGGAGCCCCAAAAAGCAACTTTTTGATTTATTCATCTGTTGTATAATCCTTTTGTTTTCAATTTCATTTAATTCTGCCCTAATTTTGGTTATTTCTTTTATTCTACTGGGTTTGGGGTTGGAATGTACTTCCTTTCTCAGTTGCTTGACATGTCCCATTAAGTTGTTAACTTCCTCTGTTTCCATTCTCTTGAGGAAGGCTTGCAGTGCTATAAATTTCCCTCTTAGGATGGTTCGGTTTAAATCTAAAATTCCTTTGCTCAGCTTCTTATTGGAGGATCTATCCAACACTGCCAAAAGAGTATTAAAATCTCCGACTATTATGGAGCTGGAGGAAATCACGTTGCATGTCTGTTAGAGTTTCTCTTATAAATTGAGGCGCATTCTGGTTGGGTGCATAAATATTAATAATTGAAAGCTCATCATATTGAGTATTACCCTTAGCAAATACAAAGTGACCATTATTATCCTTCCTTACTTTTGTTGGTTTAAAGCCTATTGTATCTGCAAATAGAATTGCAACACCTGCTTTTTCTGATTTCCATTTGCCTGAAATATGGATGACCATCCTTTCACCCTGAGTTTACATTTATCTTTTAAGGTAACATGGGATTTTTTGTATGCAGCAGATATCTGGCCTGAGTTTTTGTATCCAGTCAGCCAACCTCTGCCTCTTTAGAGGACAGTTTAAGCCATTCACATTAATGGAGAATACTGATAAGCCTGGTAAAATTTTGGGTATTGAGTTTTTCAAAAGTTCAGTGGACATTTTTAATGCTTTTGCCACTGTGGAAGTTGGAGTTTGATCAAAAGTTTCTGAGTGAGTTTACTTTTGTGGTAAAGGATTATGCTGGTCTTTATGGAGGATAGGTCTGAGAATATCCTGAAGAGATGGTTTAGTTATGGCAAATTTCTTCAAGATGTGAATGTCATTAAAGTATTTAATTTCTCCATCATAAATGAAACTCAGTTTAGCTGGATACAGGATCCTGGGTTGAAAGTTATTTTGTTTTAGGAGATTAAAAGTCGATGACCACCCTCTTCTGGCTTGAAAGATTTCAGCAGAGAGATCTGTAGTCCTTCTAGTATTCTTCCCTTTGAATAGGTTATGGTGTTCTTACGTCTGGCTGCTTTCAGAATTTTCTCCTTCATATTAACTTTAGTAAAGTTAATTATGATGTGCCTGGATGATATCTTATTTGGGTTGAGTCGTTCTGAGTTCTGAAACTGTCTGCTATCTGAATTTCAGAATCTCTTGGCATGTCTGGAAAATTCTCTTTTCATAATTTCATGGAGAAGAGCCTCTGTGCCTTGTGAAGCCACTTCATCACTTTCAGGGATTCCAATGAGGCGGATATTACCCTTCTTCGAATTATCACAGAGCTCTCTGAGAGAATGATCCATTTTTGCTCTCCATTTCTCTTCCTCTTTGAGAGTTCGGGAGCGTTCTAAAGCTTTGTGTTCAGTGTCAGAAATTCTTTCTTCTGCTTGCTCCAGTCTATTAATGCAGGATTCTACTGTGTTTTTCAGATCTTTGAGGGCTGCAAATTCTTGCTTCAATGTGTCAAAATATTTGGTGATTTTAGCTTTAAATTTGTTGAATTCTTGAGACAACTTTGAATTGCTTGTGGAATTTCTAATTCCAACTTTTCCTCCATTCTGTTAATCTTGTTTGCAATCTAAATTCTGAATATGATTTCTGACATCTTGGCCATCTTTTGTTTGTATCCTTGGGGTTGCAGCTCGCCTCAGCAGGGTTGGTGTGTGTTCTTCAACCTTGTCTCTTGGTGCAGCTCTAATACACCAGGTTACTTGCTAAATTTCTGTCCTTTACTCTCCTTCTGTCTGGGAGCCTCTGTGGAAAGCTGGCTTCAGTCAGCCATCTTGCCTCCTTCCTGTTTTTTTAATTTTTATTTAATTTTTAATTATTATGAGTACATAATAGTTATATATCTTTATAGGGTACATGTGATGTTTTGATATAGGCATGTGATGTAAATTCATCAAATTAAAGTATCAGTGACATTCTTAACCTTATACTGTACGGATGCGCTATGAGAGAAAAGGACAATAAGCAAAATACTGAAAAAATACTGATGGCTGTGGCGGGAGAGTGGGTGGGTCTAGGCAGTACTGGCAGGAGCACTGGGAATTCTAAGGGAGTGGAACCCCTCCCTGAGTGCTTCTCTCTGATAACAAGGAAAACATACTGGAGATCACTATTTTAGTGTTCCTGGGCTGGGATGGAAGTAGAGAAAGGTAGAATAATGAGTAATCAGCTGTAGTGCTGATGGTTTTCATCAGGACCTGGATTGCACAGCAGAAGGGGACGTCAAGGAGACAAGTCTCTTTGGGGAATAGGAAGTGGAAGAAGGGGCACATCCTGAGCTGCATGTTATAGGGCTCCCTTCTCACTCGGGATGGGGTGGAGGAGAGGATAGTCAGGGTATGGAGGGAAAGGATTATGAATGGAAAGGCAGAGGAGAACAGTCTGGACTGACTCTTTCTGATGGACATGAAATCTCATAAGACACTGAGGCATTTAAAAGAAGCTAAGATGAAAGGAACATCCCTGGGAGGAGAGAGCAGAGTCAGGGCTTCCAGTAGAAGCTGGTTTCTGTGTCCTTGCCCACACTCCATGATCCTCCACCCCCAGCACCAGTTCATGATCTAGTTGGAAGGGGGAGGATTCCCCTAGACAACACAGTACCACACAAAGAAGGGCTGGACAGAATGTCCTGTGAATCATGAATCACTGAGAAGACATGGCCAGGCCTCTGTACACATAGCAGGACAGACAGAGAATGGCTGAGTGTGTGAGGAAGGATGCAGTCTCTTCTGGAAGAAATCATGATCTCCCTTCAAAAAAGAGAATTCTTGAGTACTGTGGAATAGCTTAGTAAGAATTTGAATTTTATAGAACATAAGCTCAGAAGTGATAAAACAACAGAATGAAGTAAAAACAATAAAATACAGAGCCAAGGAGACAATCAGTTTTCAGAACTAACAAATAACTTAGAAGCAGCTAGGAACAGAATACTCACGACTGAAAAATTAAATTACTCAACAGCAAAACCTTGAAATATTTACAGGGTGCAGAGGAAAAATAAAGAATGAAGCAGTTAGGAAAAACTGACGGGTGTGTAAAACAACTGGAGAACATTACAAGTGACTGGGCTTCCTAGAGGTGGAGCTGGATGGTAGGAGTATGGGCTTTCCATTCATGGGTTCAAGCTCCTTTTAGAATTATGTTTTTAAGTTCCAGAGAATCAATGACTTCAGACATCACTCATTTGGAAGCATGTAAGCATTGACAAACGGGTGAAAATTAATGTTCATGTGCTTCCTAGAAGAATACCAAAGGGATGAAAGATTTATTTATAGCCTGAATCCGAAAATTCCCCTTTGAAGCTTTTGTTTCCTGGCATTGCTACTCAGCGCTCCCCTCCCCCACCCAGTGATGATTTTCTTTGGTTTGCAGATCTTTTGCTAAATGTAAATACTGACCTGCTGATCACAGAGCAAGCAAATTGCTACTTTTTCTACAACCAGTTCCCACTACCTAGGGCTGGTTCTATGGAGAAAGAAATCTTTCTTTTTGGTCAGACATCTGTGGTTAATCATTTACCTTTTCTATTACTATTTTTTTTAATCGCTAAGTAAGTCTGAGTGAGAGGCTAGCATGCAAGAAAAACGAACAGATCCAGTAACATTTACTGTCATTGACTGGAAAGAAAACTGAACTTGTGTTTCTTGCATGCCATCCACTATGGCTTAGAATCTTTACCTTGCAGATTGCTGTGGGGAGACCATAGAGCAAAAGAGAAATTGGTTTCTGGAATGGACTTGTCATGAATTATTCATTCACTACCTCATTCCTTGGAAATCAGCTGGAGGAAGTAGTCCAGTTTGATCGCAGGAGTGTTATGCCCAGGGCTTCAGCAAGCCCTCACAAGTCCAGCTGCAACAACCAACCATGTGCTTCTGCTGGCTGCTGTAGGGCGGCAGCTGCTGTGCAGACAGAGCTCATCCCCCAGCGTGGAGCACAGGGACCATGCAGCAGCAAAGAGCCGTGCTGAGGACACACTGATGCGTTCTTGTTGGAAAATGAAGCTTCAGGTAGGAGAAGAGCCTTGTTAGCAGTGCCTGGTTTCTCACTGAATGCGGGTGTCGTTAGGCCTTACAGAACAAATATGTGTAGAACCCGGAGTTTCTCAAGGTTGCCTTACTGTTGAGGTTTCCAGCCAGTGGAGCTGAGCGGGTCAATTCCATTTTCTAGGATATACTTTGTGTCTAACAAAACTGTTCTTGAAATTGTGAAAAGTATTCTTAAGCCAATAAGCATTTACATATATAAATTATCTTTTAAAAATAATACCTATTACTCTTGATGTGAAAGATATTTTTTACTGACATAGTACTGCCCATTTAATTTTAAATTATGCAGTTATGGCTCTGGAAAATCCTGAGAAAGACAACTTTGTTCATAATTTGAGTGAGCACAGCTGCAGGTTCTCCTGCTATTTTCTGGAGGAAGTAGTGTTTTCAGAAGCCACCTCAATTCTTTCTGCTGTAAGCATTCATTCTGGAAAGACCTTTTAACTTCTCATAGGATGGAAAAATGCATGGAAAGCAGAACAAAGGGTCTTTGGTTCTTTGTTCTGTTTGTTGGTATTATTTACTGAGTATGTGTAAGCCAGACGTGTAATTTCATTTGGCAGGGCCGTTCCAGTGTTGCCATTTGCTTCCTCTGTCTGATTTTGTCTGGATGCTATCGCTGTTAACTTTCCTGAGGCTGTGAGATGCTCTTGTTCTGTGGGGACACAAAACTAGTAAAGCTGAAAAGAGCCCCAGAGCATTAAGAAAACTGGAGCAAATTGGATATATTATTTCTTAGTAAACCTCGTTTGTAGTTTTGAAACTCTCACAAACATCCTTTGAAGACACATATTCAGAGTTCTGAGACCACTAGAGAAAATCTTCAGTCTCCTTCTACACTGTTTTCTTAAGCTCCACAAGAGCAGGGATTTTTGTTTTCTTCATTCATCATTCCCAGGGGGTTAGAACTGTACCTGGCTCATAGCAGGTAGTCATTATATTGTTCCTGAATGAGCACATTTTGTGCCAGATACCTTTCTACAGAGGTTCCTTGCTCAGACAGCACTGTAGGAAGTAGTTATGGTGTTACAATTTTTATAATAACTTTTATAGAAAGTGAATTATGATTTGTGTTGATAAGATTATTTCATCTTCAGAGTTTTATGTATTTATTGGATATATTATTTTAAAATGGCAGAAAGTCGCACACACTGGGGCTGGCAGGTTTGAACCTGGCTCAGGCCTGCTAAACCACAATGGCAACTGCAACAACAACAAAAAAAATAGGCAGGCATCATGGTGGGTACCTATAGTTCCAGCCACTTGGGAGGCTGAGGCAAGAGAATCGCTTAAGCCCAAGAGTTTGAGGTTGCTATGAGCTATGATGCCACGGCACTCTACTGAGTTGACAATAGTGAGACTATTTCAAAAAAAAAGAAAAAAGGCAGAAATTTATGTGTCCTGGAGTAGCTAGGACTACAAGCCTGTTCCATCATGGCCAAATAATTTTTAAAATTTTTTATAGAAAAGAGTTTTCCCTGTGTTGCCCTAGCTAGCAAGCGATCCTCTTGCCTCAGCCTCCCAGAGTGCTGGGATTATAGGCATGCGCCACTGTGCCCTGCCTGCAAGTTTCTATAGGGATCTTAGATTGGAGTCTTTAAAAAGCTTCTTGTGGTTGGGCATGGTGGCTCACACCTGCATTCCTCACTCTGGGAGGCTGAGGCGGGTGGATCGATTGAGCTCAGGAGTTTGAGACCAGCATGAGCAAGAACAAAACCCCATCTCTATTAAAAATAGAAAAACTGAGGCAAGAAGGTGACCCAAGCCCAGGAATTTTAGGTTGCTCTGAGCTATGATGACATGGCATTCTACTCAGGGTGACAGAGTGAAACTCTGTCCTGGAAAAAAAAAAAAAATAAATAAATAAAAAGCTTCTTGTTAGGGCGGCGCCTGTGGCTCAGTGAGTAGGGCGCCGGCCCCATATGCCCAGGGTGGCGGGTTCAAACCCAGCCCCGGCCAAACAGCAACAACAACAACAAAAAAATAGCCGGGCGTTGTGGCGGGCGCCTGTAGTCCCAGCTGCTCCGGAGGCTGAGGCAAGAGAATCGCGTAAGCGCAAGAGTTAGAGGTTGCTGTGAGCTGTGTGACGCTACGGCACTCTACCGAGGGCGGTACAGTGAGACTCTGTCTCTACAAAAAAAAAAAAAGCTTCTTGTTACCCTGTTTCCCCCGAAAATAAGACATCCTCCGAAAATAAGACCTACTTACAGGAAAGATAAGACGTCCCCTGAAAATAAGACCTAGCGCATCTTTGGGAGCACACCTTAAAAATAAGACACTGTCTTATTTTCGGGGAAACAGGGTATTTGTGGTCCTAAGGACTTGTAGTAATCCAAGCCAGGAACTTGCCATTAGATTTCTCCTGTATTACCTATAAGGATTTCTTGAGCTCCTCCAAATGTTTTAATGTTCTGGGTCTCCATGGCAATGGCTTTTCTTATGTACTTGTGAGGCTGGAAACTCTATTAATACAGTTTTTCCAAAGAAGGCTTTGTATGCATAGCTCTGTAAAGTCAACCATAGTTCTTTGAAAGTGTCTAGTCATAAAGGATTAAATGAACATCATTTTCAAATGTGAGCTTGGTTGCACAACCAGTGTTTCCAATTATGTCCTAATAAAAAGAAAGGACAAATACTTGTTGAACTTATGCAGTTAACTTTATTGGTGTGAAAATGAGAATATTCATTAAGTTTTTGTAATCCTAGCAGTCTGGGAGGCTGAGGTGGGTGGATTGCTAGAGCTCAGGAGTTTAAGACTAGCTTGAGCAAGAGCGAGACTCCATGTCTACTAAAAATAGAAAAAATAGCTGAGTGTCATGGTGGGTGTCTGTGGTCCCAGTTACTTGGGAGACTGAGACAAGCGGATCCCTTGAGCCCAGGACTTTCAGGTTGCTATGAGCTATGATGATGTCACAGCACTCAACCCTTAGGTGACAGTGTGAAACTCTGTCTCAAAAAAAAAAGAGAGAACATTCATTAAGTTTCTGAACTCCGGAGGGCTAAAGCAAGGTGAATAAGATATCATTTACAAGGGTTTCATTGCAGTTTACAAAAGCAAAGTCTTCTAAATTGTTATAAGTTACAAATAGCTTTAAGAAGACAGAGACAAGGCTTCCTTATTTGTCTAGAAAATATAATATTCAAACAATATCAACAAAACGAAATGACAATCATCCTTCATCAGTTCATTCAGCTTATTTAATTAATTCTTACTCCAGTGAATCTGAGGTTAGCAGTCTTATGAACTGACTGTCTTCTTGATAAGAATTCTGGAAATTTTGACGTAAGCCACTGGTACGGCCTCAAAATTGTTTAAACAATGTCATCACAAGCCTGTACCCAAAAGGACTTGGCATAGTCCTTTTCCATGGGGCTCTGACACAGTATTGTGGCCTGCAGCTGATGGCAAAGGCTTTGAGGGAAACATCAGTCTAAAACAGATAGAATATCTGTAGATGATGACAAAAGATTTGGCTGCTGCTGATTTGTTTTTTTTTTTTCCGTAGAGACAGAGTCTTTATGGCCCTCGGTAGAGTGCCATGGCATCACATAGCTCACAGCAACCTCCAACTCCTGGGCTCAAGTGATTCTCTTGCCTCAGCCTCCCAAGTAGCTGGGACTACAGGCGCCTGCCACAAGGCCCAACTATTTTTTGGTTGCAGTTCAGCCGGGGCCGAGTTTGAACCCGCCACCCTCCGTATATCGGGCCAGCGCCTTACCGACTGAGCCACAGGTGCCGCCCTGCTGTTGATTTGTTATTGATAATTTTCAAAAATGAAAGTTCTGATGAGAATATATTTTAGGAAAAATATAACTGACAGGAAATTTGGCTGTTTCTGTAACATCAAAGCAAGTTAATAAAGTCACTCCATAAAATATTTGACAGAATTGGGCGGCGCCTGTGGCTCAGAGGAGTAGGGCGCCAGCTCTATAGGCTGGAGGTGGTGGGCTCAAACCCAGCCCTGGCCAAAAACTGCAAAAAAAAAAAAAAAAAAAAAAAATATATATATATATATATATATATTTGACAGAATACTTAAAAACATGATGAACTCTGTAGTCAAAGAATACAATAAACATTTTATCTGATTTATAAAAGCAGTTGAGCAGAAATTTTACACAGAAAAAAAAAATCTTGAAATATAATAATCCTGGATAGAATGTACCACAAATATATAAAAAAAAATCAAATAAAGAGTTAGTAAGGTTGGAATAGATTCTTAACTTCTCTGTGTTAATGAAACTCCATAGTAAGTGATGTGAATTCCCAGTTGGCAACCAATTGGCCCGGAAGATGCTGATTCAAATTTAAAAAGTAAAATTGTGACCAAGTTAACATTTTAAAAAATAACAGAAATTAAGTTTGATAATAGTCTGGGTGCAATAATCCCGGCACTGCTGGGTGCTCATGTCTGTAATCCCAGCACTTTAGGAGGCTTAGGCAGGAGGATCACTTTAGCCTAGGAATTCTAGTATAGCTTGAATAATATAACAAGATCTTGTTTCTATAAAAAATAAAAAAATTTGGCAGGTGTGGTGGGGTAGGCCTGTGGTCTCCGCTACTCAGGAGGATCACCTGAGCCCAGGAATTCGAGGCTGCAGTGAGCTATGATCATGCCACTGCACTCTAGCCTGGGCAACAGAGTGAGACACTCTGTAAAAACAAAAGACTGAAAAAAACTGATGACAACACAGACAGGAGTATCAGGAGGTTGAACATAGAAACTGTTAGGGTAGGGACTCACGAAGAGCTTATGGTGCAGGTTGGGGAAAGAATTCTTACATGGGGATAGAAGAGTTTATTTCACTTTCTTGAGAAAGGAGGAAAGAGAGAGCATGTCACTGAGAAGGTGAGGAGTAGTCGGCAGTTGAGCTGCCAGGAGTATTAATGGGTAAAAATACCTTTTTTTCCTGCTTCAGACTGATAACAGGAGGTGGCCGCACAGCTCTGCTTGTTTTTCTGTCTTTTTTTTTCCCCTACTGTGAGGCTGACTTTATCAGGTCCTTGAAATGTAGTTCTGGTAGGAACTGAAGTGGTGAGCTCACACCCCTACTGTCTGCTTACGGCTCTTGGAGGCTGTGGAAATGAACTCTTAGAGCTGTGATTTTCAGCTAGTATGCTGTGAGAGGATCTTAGGTGTGCTACAAAAATTTTTTATTTATTTTTTTTAATCAAAAAAATATATGTAATATGAAAGTTATTCTAAAATGTACCATCCAGTGACATTTACCATACTCATGTTGCACAGCTATCACCTGTGTCTAGTTTTAGGCATTTTCATCATCCTGCCATCACAGTTACAAAAATTTTTTAAAGTCAATAAATTCTTTTTGAAAGAAGTTCAAAGAACATTAAATATATTCTTTTTCACTTTTTTTTGATCAACATAATTGAAATGTACTACAGAAGTTTTATCTATAGGTTCAACATGTTGTGAAATAAAGAAGGTTGAAAAACACTGTCTTAGAGATAAAGAGTTAGTACCTAGCTAGAAGGAGAGCTACTTGATGAAAAAAACAAAAAAACCTAAAAAACTAAAAGAGATAAAGAGTTAGGCTTGAAGATGAGTTGATTCCCAGTTGATGAATCAAAACAAAACAAAGGGCAATTGTTTTGTGAGTTTTTCTTTAAATGTGCAAATTATGTGCTATGAGTTTATTCCTCTTACTTTCTGTTTGATAGTTTATTTTTCTCTGTTAGGTAGGTTATTATTAATAGGTTTCTGAAAGGCAACCTTACTGTCATGATAGCGAGGGAATTGACAAATCTCTTTTGATTTGCTAACTCTTCCCTTGCATTTCATTAGTAGTAACAAACCCAATATTTGGAGCAGTTTTTCTTTTATAAGCTGAAGGAGTAAATTTTTGTCATCTTTCAGAGGCCCTTCTGGAAATCTCAGATAGTTTTATGTACAAAAGTATTCAAAATTTTTATTTTACATTTAAGAGTTGAATTTATGAAGACAAAAATCAGAAGTTTTCAGGAGATTTCAATATTTAAGTTAGGAATCAAATCGTGGGTGTCTGAGAAATAGTATTTGCTTACTTAGTTCAAAGTGGCATCCAAACATTTGAGAATAAACAGGAAGTACCATGATTGTAAAGCATTTAGCTTTTTTATAGGTGAAAAGTCTTTGTTTTATATTTAATAAGGACATAGCAAAGTCAACATGAAAAGCACAGAAAATAGTTCTGGTAAAAAAAGAATCTTTACAGAGTAGATACCTTATGACCTCTTTTTAAGAGCAGATTAGTAATCCAAGAAGATTTTATAATTTTAACGGAGAAAACCAAATTCTAGTTTCGTTTTGTGTTTTTTGTAAGAGACAGGGTCTCACTCTGTCACCTGGGCTGCAGTGCAGGTAGTGTGATCGTGGTTCACTGCAGCCTTGAAGCCTGGGCTCAAATGATCCTCCAGAGTAGATAGGTTTGCAGATGTGCACCACCACACCTGCTTTTCAAATATTTTGTAGAGACGGGGTCTCAAATGTGTTGCTGGTCATGAACTCCTGGCCTCAAGTGAATCTCTCTCCTAGGCCTCCCATAGTTCTGGGATTACAGGTCAAGCCTCCGTGTCAGGCCCAAATTCTCATTTAGTGTGTGTGTGTAACATTTGCTCCTATGGGATCTACAAGTTCTTCTATATAATCTTATGAATTAACCCATGAAAACTGTGCTGGCTTTGGCCAAGGTGAATAAAATTTCTTTTCCTCAAACATTCCACAACTTCCTCTATCAATTCATGTTTTGTCCCTCACAACTGGTATAGTTTGGATATTTGTCTTCTCTAAGTCTCATGTTGACATTTGATGCTGGAGGTGGAGCCTACGGGGAGATGTTTGGGTTATGGTAGCGCATCCCTTGTGGATAACTTAGTGTTGTCCTCCTGGTAATGAGTGAGTTTTCACTGCTAGTTCCTGAGACAACTGATTGTTAAAAAGAGCCTGGCACCTCCTTTCTCTCATCATCCAGCCTTCCTCCATGAGTGGAAGCTCCCTGAGGCCCTCCCCAGAAGCAGATGCTGGCGCCATGCTTCTTGTACAGCCTTTAGAACTGTGAGCCAGATAAACCACTTTTGCTTATAAATTATCAAGCCTCAGGTATTCCTTTATAGCAATGGAGAAGACTAAGACAACTACTCTCTTTCTTATTCTGAGCAATCAGTGCTTTTATTTGAGGACAAAGTATTTTTTTTTCTTAATAAACAAAACTCATTCCAGTTTACACATGATCTTATACCTGTCACCATTACTGTAGTAGTAGCCTCATTCACATCTTATGTATCGTTTTTAACCAAAGTAGCTTCTATTACATAGAGAAAACTAGAGAGCGGGTAATTGTTAACCGTCACATGCCACTGTTTTAGCAAACTAGCAAAGGCTAACGTCCAGAGCTAATAGGACTTGCTTTAACTGCAAATACGTGTCTCAGAGCAGCAAAAATGAAGATATTTAACTAAGTAACAGACCCAAAGATCTGTTAATATCTGTTATATCTCTTTGTAGCATGTAAAAATAAGGACAAAAGGTATATTAACTTAAAATTAAGCTTATTAATAAATGTTTCAGTAATTCAGTTTTACTTAGAAATGATCTTGATATCCAATGCAGATCCATTCATTATTATGATTTCAAGTAATAGTAGTCCAGGTTTTCATGTTACCTAAATATCTTGGAAATTTACTTTCAAGTTGCCATATTGCAAGATGCAATTACTGATGATATACAAGTTCATCAGGATAATGATTCAATTTGGTTGAACTGAATTTACATTTTCTATAATCTTAAACATTAAGTAGAAGTAATGCTAGCATATTCAATTACAAATTAGCTATATAAATTTAGAAAAGCCATACCCAAACAGAGTAAAAACGATGCTTATACTTAACGTGGGTAAGTCAGACAAAATATAGCTGTTTCTATTAGATCATAAGCGTTGTACTAGTCTCATTTGCCAATAATTAGCCTTCATTATGTGAACTTCATTTCTTAACATGGCTCCATATTGGTTTCTGTAAGAATACTTTTCTTTTTTTTTTGCAGTTTTTGGCCAGGGCTGGGTTTGAACCTGCCATCTCTGGCATATGGGGCCAGCACCCTGCCCATTTGAGCTACAGACGCTGCCCTCTGTAAGGATACTTCTGAAATCTGCCACACTTGAAAGTGTCAGATGTTTAACTTTGTTATTTTATGGGACTTTTAGGAATATTTTGTTTATATAGGTACTTATTTATTGCTACAAGTCAATCAGAATATATTCCGTTAGGAGATTTTAATCTACTTTATTAATACCATCTTGAGGTAGAAAAATAACATGTCATCACACAGTGAAAAGTAAGGATATTTCTGAATTACACATAGATGTGCAGCTGCAGATAGAGTTTATAATTTCAATTCTGAAATTCAACTATGGGTCTAGAGTGAACACAGAACTACATAACTGATACGTCCGTATCAAAGAGCTGTTCTTTTACCAGTGAGCATGAATTCTTAATTGATTTGGAGTCTGGACAGACAAATAGGCAGACGGAAAAATGAACAAACCAGGCTATCTATAGTCTTTCACACATTAGCCCATTCACAGAGATTACAGACATTTCAAAATGGCCAGACCATAAAACTAAATCCCTAGTGGAAAGTAATAGTACATTGGAGGCAAACCAAAAGCTAATTTAGCAGAGAGCAAGTCCTTTCCCTTCTAAATAGGCCTAGATTTCACAGTCATGTATTTTCAATCATCTCTAGCTGTAGGAGACAATTCTGATTGTCCTAAAGCAATTGATATTATTCTGTTCCTCAACTAGTCACTGTGTCAAAGAGTAGATAGGGACAGAATGTTGCTGGGAAACGTGTTTCCTGGCTCAAACAAGCTAGACCATATCTGGCATTAGTTGCTAGCCTGTGGCATCTATTAGGCACAAATAAATGGATAGCAACTTAACTGTAATAGAATTTGGCAACAACCAGGAAGTTGCCTATAACAGTCCCTAATATGTGTAATTGACTCCGTGGATATAAATGAGGAGAGATAGGCAGTCTCTTGTCACAGGGATTGTTTTAGGCCATTTAGCAACTGCCCTAGAACTGGGACTGGGGAACCAATCCTATCGAAAGGCAAGGCTGAGGAGTTCAGGGCTCTTTATGGAAAGGTAAAGGAAAGAACAGTGTTGGAGAGTCTGGTTGTGAAATGGAGAAACTGAGCCATTGATACGGGTCTTGCTGCAGGTCCTGATCCTGAAATAGAAGTCAGCAGTCCTTGTTTCTTATTCACTTTAAATAGTGAGATCTTGATTAAGAACTAGAAAGAATAAGCATTTAATTGTATATGTAATAACAATTTGAAATTAAGAATAATAAAACCAAAAATCTAAGTCTTTTTCTAAAAAGTAGAAATGCAGAATGTGACACTATCTTTGTAGATTGTCAGAACTGTAAGTGACCTCCGAGCCGCTCAGTATGAGGCCTACTCACTCAGCTGAAGAGGGAAGAGGGACACAGTAAAGGAAGTACCAGTGCTGAAGCTGACAGAAAGTAACTTCGTCAAAATGGAAAAATTTGGGAGGAATCAAGAGTATCACCTGAGCCCAGGAGTTCCTGGGCTCTTTATTCATTGTTTATTTTTATTAGTTTTTTAGAGACAGGGTCTCACTTTGTTGCCCAGGTTGGAGTTCAGCATCCTGATCATACTCATTGTAGCCTTGAACTCCTTGGTTTAAATGATCCTCCTACCTCAAACCTCCTAAAAAGCTGGGAATGCAGGCAAATGCTACCATGCCCAGCTAATTAAAAAATTTTTTTAGATAGGGTCTCATTATGTTGCCCAGGTTGGCCTCAAACTTCTGGGCTCAAGTGATCCTCTTGATTCCTCCTAACTGGAATTACAGGCATGAACCACCATGCTCAATTAGATCTCTGTGTGGAAACATGTCCTCAGCTAGATTGCTCCGTTTAAACAAGCTGGATAAACGAACATGAATTTTGATATCCTTAGCTATCATAATAATCATTAATCAATAATTATAATCTGGGCGGCGCCTGTGGCTCAGTGAGTAAGGCACCGGCCCCATATGCCGAGGGTGGTGGGTTCAAGCCCGGCCCCGGCCAAACTGCAACAAAAAAAAAAAAAAAAAATAGCCGGGCGTTGTGGCGGGCGCCTGTAGTCCCAGCTGCTCGGGAGGCTGAGGCAAGAGAATCGCCTAAGCCCAAGAGTTAGAGGTTGCTGTGAGCTGTGTGATGCCACGACACTCTACCCGAGGGCGGTACAGTGAGACTCTGTCTCTACAAAAAAAAAAAAAAAATCAATAATTATAATCATTAATTACAAATGCTCTTTAAATTTATGAAGCAATATCTAGAAACAAAATTGGCTATATTCAGCATATTTACCATGTAAGAATGGCATTCAGACTGTATGTTGTTTTATTGTTAGATTCTGAGGAGGATCATTCACTTAAAGTTCGAATTCCCAGTGTTAGCTATGTAATAGTATTTTGTAATCAGATAGTTGGTGTCCTGTATTAATTAGCATATGCATAAAAACCACTTGAGCTACTTTATACTGTGGCACAGTATTTTATACATCATAAAGTTGTTATTTTTTTGATCTTAGTATTTTTTAAACATTGAGATGTAATACCACAAAATCACTCTTAATAAGTGTACAATGTAACAATTTTAAGTATGCTTGTAGGGTTGTACATCTGTCAGCACTATCCCAGTTCAGACCGTTTTTACAACCCCCAAATGAAATATTGTGCCCATTGGCAGTCACTCCCTAGTCCCTCTTCCCTGCAGCTCCTGGCAGCCACTAACATACTTAATGTCTTTATGGATTTGCCTATTTTGAACATTTCATATAGATGGAATTATACCATACGTGGTCTTTTTGACTGGCTTCTTTCACTTAGCATTTTTTCAGATTTCGTTTGTGGCATGTATTTCTGTCTTCTTGATGACTGCATAGTATTCACTGTACCACATTTTGTTTCTCCATCTATTGATGGACATTTGAGTTGTTTCCACCTTTTGGATATTTTGATTTGTGTTTTTATGGTATACATTTTTTCATTCCTTTATTTTTAACTTAACCTAATATCATTGAAATGAGTTTCCTGTAGATAACATATAATTATTTATTTTTTAATAGTTATTCACATTTGCATTTTTAATTGCTATATTTACATGTGTATATAATGTAATCATTATGATTATCAAAAGATAATTTTTTAAATTTTTTAGAGACAAAGTCTCACTCTATTGCCCAGGCTGGAGTGCAGTGGCATGATTGTAGCTCAGTGCAACCTTAAACTTCTGGGCTCAAGAGATCCTCCCTCCTCAGGCTCCTGAGTGGTTGGGACTACAGGCACCGGCTACTACACCCAGCTAATTTGTGGTTGTTTTTCGTAGAGGTATAGTCTCACAGTGTTATCCAGGCTGATTGTGATTTCCTGGCCTCAAGCAATCCTCCCACCTCCACCTCCCAAAGTGCTTGGTTTACAGATGTCAACCATCATGCCTGGACTCTATTTAATTATGGCTGTAACTCTTTACTTTTTTAAAGAAATTATAAAATGCATGCAATTCAGGGCTTATTTAGAATTAATGATTTTTAATTCATTTCAATGTGGGAACCTTACTACAATGTAGAAAATATACCATAACATTGACCTTCTCCCCTCTTCTGTTACAGCTAACTTATGTGTTATATCTGTATACTTTGAAAACTTCTTTTTTCCCCCTATTTCTTTCTTTTTTTCCTTTTCTTTTCTTTTTGCTTTAACCTTCAAACATGCTTTCAATAAACCAAGAAAAAAAGAAGAGTTGCCAGGTGCAGTGGCTTATGCCTGTAATCCCAGCACACTGGGAGGCTGAGTTGAGTGGATCACTTGAGCTCACGAGTTCAAGACTGGTCTGAGCTAGAGTGAGATACCATCTCTTAAAAAAAAAAAAAAAATAGGGCAGCATCTATGGCTCAGTGAGTAGGGCGCCAGCCCCATATACAGAGGGTGGCAAGTTCAAACCTGGCCCTGGCCAAACTGCAACAAAAAAGTAGCCGGGTGTCATGGCAGGTGCCTGTAGTCCCAGCTACTCAGGAGGCTGAAACAGGAGAATCTCCTAAGCCCAAGAGCTGGAGGTTGCTGTGAGCTGTGATGCTACCGCACTCTACCGAGGGCGACAAAGTAAGACTCTGTATCTGAGAAAAAAAAAAAAATAGCTGGGCATTGTGGCAGGTGCCTGTAGTCCCAACGGCTCAGGAGGCTGAGGCAAGAGAATTGCTTGAGCCCTTTAAGAGGTTGCTGTGAGCTATGAAGTCAGGGTTCTCTACCAGGGGTGACAAAGTGAGACTCTGTCTCCAAAAAAAAAAAAAAAAAAAGTCAATTGTTTTTGTCCATATTCTTAGCCTTTCTGTTGCCTTTTTATTGCTAATATTCAACATTGTTTTCTGGTATAATTTTACTTTTATATGAAGAATTTCTTTCAAGCAATTCTCTTAGAGCAGATTTGTTGCTTATTAATCTCGTTAGTTTTTCTTTCTCTATCAGTATCTTTATTTCCTCTTCATTTCTGAAGGTTATTTTCATGACATAGTCAGTCCTGGGTAAACGACTTTCTTTTGTCAATACTTGAAAATGTGTTCTTTCCTGTTAATGGCCTCCACTGTCACCTGTTACTGGCCTCCACCATCCTGGGAAGAAAGCTACCATCCTTTGAATGATTGCTCCACTACAGATCATATATCGTTTTTCTTTGGCTGCTTTCAAAATTTCTTTGTCTTTAGTTTTCACTGATTTCTTTCAGTTTATACTACTTGAAGTTCACTCAGCATCTTGAATTCATAGGCTTATGTCTTTCTCCTTACATGGGAAAATTTTAACACGTATTTCTTCAAATATTTTTTAGCATGGTACTCTGTCTGCTTTACTGTTTGAACTCCAGGTTTTTTTTTTTTTTAACTTAACAGGTTCCTGAGGTTCTATCTCTTTTTTTTCAAATCTTTTTTTCTCTTTGCTGTTTAGATTAAATACTTTCTTTTGTTCTGTTAAGTTATTGATGCTTTTTCTTCTTTCATTTCCTCTCTGCTATTGAGTCCATTTTGTTTCAGGAGTGTTTGTGATTCCTCATTTGAATATTTTAAAAATAACTGCTTAAAGTCTCTGCCAGGTAATTCCAACATCTGTGTCATCTTGTTATTGGTGTCATCTTGTTATGGTGTCTCATCTTTAATTCTCAGTCTGTGTCAATGTATTTAAACTTTTTTTTTTGGTAGGCAGCATGTAGTTATATCTTGCTTTAATGTCCAGTCTGAAAACCTCTTCTTTTTAATTAGAGTGTTGAAAGCATACACGTACCATCCAGCCACTCACCCATAATACGTATACATATTTACTCATGTATGTGTATGTATAGTTAAACTTTCATATGTTGAGATAGTTGGACATTTATATACAGTTATAAGAAAAGATATAGAAACATTCCAGGTATCCTTTACTGACTGTTATCCAGTGGTAACATCTTGGAAAGCTATAGTAGAATTTTGCAACTGGTATGTTATTTAATAAATTACGCAAGATATTCATACTTTATTATAAAATAGGCTTTGCATTAAATAATTTTGCCCAACTACAAGCAAATGTAAATTTTATAAGTATTTTTAAGGTAGGCTAGTAGGCTAGGGTAAGGTATGATGTTTGGTAGGTTAGATGTATTAAGTGCATTTTCAACTTTGGTGGGTTTATTGAGATGTAACCCTATCATAAGCTGAGGAAGAGCTATACAATTTTTACTTGAAAGAGTGATAAACTGTAATTATTCTGATATGGGCACAATTTTTCTAAAAAATAAATTTTTCACTTTGAGGAAAGCACGTAATAATTTTTGTTGCCAATGATAAATTTGAGCTTTGTAACTGTTGATGCCTGGCCAGGTTGATCTGCCCACTGCCCAATAGAAAGCTGATATCCAGAGATAGCAGGGTTTGCAGAAGAGAAATGGTTTGGGGGCCCTTACTCTGGCTTTCGCCTTTTACCCCTTCATCAGTTTGTAAGGGTGGTTTTAATCCCCCACCCTGGGCTTTTACCCAGCCTCTATCCCATGGTGTAGGTAAATGAGAAGGGAAAGGGCTGATAACTGCTCTGGCTTCTTTGGCTGACATGGGGTGTAGTTGGGGTTGTGCTCAGGGTAAAAAGAATATTTGGCAGTCTTCTGTAAATATTCATAAGCACAGGGTTTGAGGTCTAAGGTTTGCATGATAAGAACATTAATCCCCTTGTTTACAGCTTTAGTACGGTACTTATGTGAACTTAAGATAGATAATACCTAGCTTTATGATCCTCTATAGAACTGATCTGAAGTTCTGGGCAATCCAAGTGAATATTCCTGATCATCAGTCAGGTGTGAGATCACTTATGGGACCCTGTTGTAGCCACACTGCTTGTTGGGAAGTTTTTTTTCTTTTTTTCTTTTTTTGAGACAGTCTCACTATGTCACCCTTGGTAGAGTGCCATGGCGTCATAGCTCACAACAACCTCAAACTCTTGGGCCTAAGTGATGCTTTTGCTTCAGCCTCCCAAGTAGCTGGGACTACAGGTGACTGCCACAACGCCTGGCTATTTTTGTTGTTGTTTAGCAGGCCCCGGCCAGGTTCAAACCCACCAGCCTTGGTGCATGTGGCCAGTGCCCTACCCACTGAGCTACGGGCGCCAAGCCTGGGAACTTCTTCTGTTCAGGTTTCAAATTCTCCTGAGGTATAACAGATAGCGTTTAATACCGTATAGACTCCCTCTTATTTAGCCAACAGGAAACCTAGTGCTGCCTGAACTAGCCTTTATTGAGCCTCAGGACTTTTGCAGTTTCTTCTGTGATCTGTCTTAAGGTCACAGACAAATTTCTAACCATTTCTCTATTGTTAGATGCTCTGTAGATAGAGACTAATACTTTCAGTAAGCTTTTGCAATCTTCTTTTGTGGCAGCCATCCCAAATATGCCAAAGAAATATATTTTGGGGTAAATATTTCTAATTTCCTTCAATCCCCACTTTAAAATTAAAAGGTCTTACGTATTAAAACCCAGTATGTTATTTTAGGACTAAGAGTGGGGAAAGAAAAAAACCAGATTGGAGCAAATCTGATACTCTGTATCATTCTGTATCTTTTGGGCAGTCTCTTAGTCCTATGAAAAGATCAGTTTAGTTAAACAGCTAAGTCTTATTCCATGAGCTGGCATTGCAGACAAAGTTAGAATCTAATATAGGTGGACCGTAGTTTCTTATTTTTCAACCATATTTTTCTCTCTCTGTTTTCCCATTTTATTAAAGGTAAATCATAGTAAGGTCACCTTACTATACTCTTGGTATACTTGGCCTGATGATTTGGGTAAAGTGAAGTACGAATAATTATTAGGCTTTTCTTTCTTTCAAAACTGGCTTTACTGGAATTGTCACAGGGAATCTCAGGTTAGACTTCAAAGACTCTGGAGTCAAGCCAAGGATTCATCTGTGCCATTAGATACATGCATGCATTGGGTAAATTCCTCTTTTCTTGGGTCCCCAAAGTAACTTGACAAGTAAGTTTCCTGAACTTGTCAGAAAGTGACATTCTTCACTTACCACAAATCAGGAAGTGTTATTGATGAGGTATCTGGCCAGGTTTTTTTCCCAGTGAGCTTTCTTATAGGCTTTTTGAAGTTAACCATAATTCCTTGACACAGGAAAATATGCTGTTCCAGTCAAAGTCTTGGTAAAATAACCAGTATTTTTCACTGAGTCCTGTAGGAAATAGCAGATTCTTATTCAACTTATGCAAATAATATGTTGTCGCAAAGTAATACTTACAAAATGGTTTTTGAATTCTGGAGAAATCAAGTAGAGAGGAAAAATAAATGTTTCAAAATTTGCTTACAAATATATACTTTGTTGTAAGCTAAATAGCTCAAAGAGAGAAAAAGGCTTTCTTGACTTCTGGAAAACAGACAAAGAATCAGCAAATGTTTCAAACAAAAAAAATTATAAAAATTAGTTCAGTCCCCAGTAATTCATTTCTGTTCTGTTTGAGGTTGAGTTAGCAATTCTCATGGACATATCAGGCTTCTAATTAAAGTCCTAGAAATTTGCTTTGTTTTAGTGTAAAGGTACATAATCTCTGAAGCGATCAGAAATCTGTATTCAAGAGAACTTGTCAGTCCTTCTCATGACTTTCCTTGAAGGAGCAAACTTTGGATTTACCCAGTTCTAAAAAAACCCACTTTGTGAGATGATCAAAATAAAATAATAATCATCTATGGAAGACAAAGGACCTAGAATATCCATAGTTAAAGAGATAACTGACAAATGAAATTGATTATTCTTAAAGCATATGACATTTTACCATAATAACCATAATTGTTACGAATAACATACACTAAGACATACTGATATTTTACAATATTGGAACATATATTAATAACACATATATACATATATAATCCAAAGAAATTTACATGCCACTTCATATTTAACAATGCTTTCTGTATGTTTTTAACATACCAAATAATTCTAATATTACTTTTAGATTTATAGTGGCTATATACTTCTAGGTTTTAGTGGTATACTAAATACTCTTAGTATTTAAAAAAGCTAATGTGAGATCAAAAAGACTAGATTTAGAATTTGGGTTTTGGAATTTTGGAATTTTATGGGTTTAAAACATTTGTTTAAATAGAATTACAAGTCCCTGTATTTGTTCCCATCCAAAGAGAACAATGCATGGGTCTATGGCACACTTCCTGGGTGAAGGAAACAAGTGCAACTTGTACTTTACCTTACAAATACAAATAATATAGCTGAATTGTGTGTACCTTCATATTAATCTGAAATAAGAAAAATAAACAAGTCATGCAAAACAAAGCAAGAAAACCCAGTTTTTTTTTAGCCATGAGTGATAATCATGAGAAGACTTTCACATCTTGAATAGGAGAGCAAATGACTCTTAGCAACAGTATGGGAAATTTTCTGACCATATTAAATAATTTAGACATATTAAAAAAGGCCAAGAGCACAGTACCAAGCTATGTTGGAGGAAAAACATCATCCTCCCAAACTTCTAAGATAAATAATTATAACATTAGACCTTAGCAACAGATACAGAACCAAAAGTGGGAAAATAAGTAAATTTCAGGAGCTGATGAAGGGTTGAAGTTGGGAGTTACCATCCCAGGCTCCTTAAGGGGAAAAGCTATCAGTAAGACATAGAAGTTGAGCTGTCCAGACATAAGTCAGTGAATTAAAAAGGAAACAGCTTACAGAATTAACATAAATATATCATGTAATTTTATTAAGAGTAATATTAAGAAAACTTTATTGTTTTAACAATTTTTTTAAAGTTATAGCCAACTGGAGCAAATTTCTTCAATTTATGAAGAAATGCAAAATTTCTTCATAAATTCCTTTTTTGAATTCTATTCCAACCCACACAGTCTACAAACATGCTAAAAACTTTGTTTTGTCCTCACTTTCCTTTTTTAAAATAACCAGTTATTTTAGGACAAAAAATTTCATGCAGTATCCTTTCTCAAAAAATACTCCTCTTCTTTCTGTTTAACCTTTCTTACCGGAAATACATTTCTGAATTCATAGCCTATCCACATCTCTCTCTCAAGCCACTTTCCATCTTGTTTTCACTCTCTTCCCAAACTTGTATCTTGAACCAACCCTTAAATAATTTCTGAATTAGACAGAATTGGAAATATATTTCTAAAAAGAACACATTTCACACTTCTTCAATAATTTTTCTTACTAAATACAGAATAAATTAAATTCTTATTAAATCTTATTCTTTTAGTACACTTTATATAGAATCACATATTTTGACTATAATTCTTATTTTTAGTAACTTTATGTTTTAATGAAGGCTTTAAGGAGGAAAAAGTCATGAATTGTCTGTCATAAAACACTTTTCTTAAAGCAGGATCAGTTTACTATAAAATCATCATAGTCATTCACTTACCCAACTCACAATTAAAGGACTTTTAAAAGCAAAAATCTTACTCTTCGAGAGGGTTTCTCAGTCAGTCACAAGACTTGATATAGAGAAACTAAGGTATTACACAAGTCAAATGTTAACAGAAGTCTTTTGTTATTTCTGTTAATGTCGTATGTAAATCTTTTTCAGAAAGGGAAGATCAGATTACTTTGTTGCATTAGTGTGTTAACGGTAAAACAGATTTTAATAAAATCTTATAAACAATCCACCTCATTTTAATCAATTTTACTGTAAGTTAAAATTTTTACAAACCTTTTATAACCTTAACTCTTAACTTTTATATCCATAGTTTTAATCATCATTTACTTGTTTGATTTAAAGCAATATTAAAACTCATAAATTAGATAAGATTGTCTTTTTCAATAAAAGTATTAATATTTCTGTGTCTTATAACCTTTCTTATTTGGTTACCAGAATTGTTTCTCTTTTACCTGGTAGTTTAAATTACTCTAGTAGTTACATTGCATATAGTAATCATAATGTCAACTCTTAGAAAAACCTAAGGAGTTAAAGTAACTTTGAACTACTACTATCAGTCTCTAATTTTTTTAAAATTATTTTTTATTAAATCATAACTTCGTATATTGATGTATTTATGGGGTTCAGGGTACTGCTGTGATATACAATGTGAAATGCTTACATTGAACTAAGTAACACATCCATCACACTTATACTCATTTCTTAATAGTTTTGAAGTGTACCATTGCATCATGCATATTAGATGAGGTCCCCCCAAATACTCTTTATCCTCCCATATCCCCTCTCCTCCCCTCTTTCTGGACTGTAGTTATGTTTTGCCATTCATATGAGTGTGTAGGTGGTTATGTATTGATTTCATAATAGTATTGAGTACATTGGATACTTTTTTCCCCATTCTTGAGATACTTTACTAAGAAGACTATGTTCCAGCTCCATCCAGGTAAACATAAAAGATGTGACGTCTCCATCTTTTTTATGGCTGCATAGTATTCCATGGTATACATATACCGCAATTTGTTAATCCATTCATGGATCAATGGGCACTTGGGCTGTTTCCATGTCTTGGCTATTATGAATTGGGCTGCAATAAACATTCTGGTGCAAATGTCTTTGTTGTAAAATAATTTTTGATGATCTGGGTATATACCTAGTAGAGGAATTGCAGGATCAAATGGTAGGTCTATTTTTAGTTCTTTGAGTGTTCTCCAAACTTCTTTCCAAAAAGGTCGTATTAGCTTACATTCCCACCAGCAGTAGAGAAGCATTCCCTTCTCTCCACATCCACGCCAACATCTGTAGTTTGGGGATTTTGTGATGTGGGCTAATCTTACTGGAGTTAGATGATATCTTAAAGTGGTTTTGATTTGCATTTCTCTGATGATTAAGGATGATGAGCATTTTTTCATGTGTTTGTAGGCCATGCGCCTGTCTTCATCAGAGACGTTTCTGTTCAAGTCTCTTGCCCACATAGAAATGGGATAATTTATTCTTTTTTTATTGATTAGTTTGAGTTCTCCGTAGATTTTAGTTATCAGACCTTTGTCGGAAGCATAACCTACAAAAATTTTCTCCTGTTCAGAAGGTCGTCTGTTTGCTTTACTTACTGCGCTCTTGGCTGTGCAAAAGCTTTTTAGTTTGATCAGAACCGAGTAATGTATTTTTGGTGTTGCTTCAATTGCCTGGGGGGTCTTCCTCATAAAATACTCTCCCAGGCCAATTTCTTCGAGTGTTTTCCCTGCACTCTCTTCTAGTTTCATGTCTTAAGTTTAAATCTTTTATCCAGTGAAAATCAATTTTTGTTAACGGTGAAAGGTAGGGGTCCAATTTCAGTCTTCTACAGGTCGCCAGCCAGTTCACCCAGCACCATTTGTTAAGTAGGGAGTCTTTCCCCCACTGAATATTTTTGATAGGCTTGTCAAAGATCAAATGATGATAGCTGGGTTGATCTCTTGGTCCTCTATTCTGTTCCATAAATCTACTGCTCTGTTTTTGTGCCAGTACCATGCTGTTTTGATCACTATAGATTTATAGTATAGCCTGAAGTCTGGTAATGTGATACCTCCTAATTTATTCTTATTTCTGAGTAATGTATTTGCTATTCGAGTTTTTTTCTGATTCCATATAAAACAAAGTACTATTTTTTCCAGTTCTTTAAAGTATGACAATGGTGCTTTAATACGGATTGCATTAAATCTGTAGATTGCTTTGGGTAGTATGGACATTTTAACAATGTGGATTCTTCCTAGCCATGAGCATGGTATGTTTTTCCGTTTGTTAACATCTTCAGCTATTTCTTTTCTTAGAGTTTCATAGTTCTCTTTATAGAGATCTTTCACGTCCTTTGTTAAGTAAATTCCCAGATATTTCATCTTCATCAATCTCTAATTTTATTAGCATATTTAAATATATTTAGCTTTTTATATCATATAAAACAAGATGTCAAGGTATACAAACTTAAACTTATGTTTAACAATGGATGCTTTAGTATTTTATTGTACAAATGACTCAAACATACTGTGGTTATCTTTTTAACTTAACATTTTAAGTTTCTAAGACTTTAAGATTTTAAATTACTGAAAAGAGTTTTGAAACCACAACATAGGTTTTCCTCTAATGTCTTCCCTCTAGGTCTCACATGGCCACATGGCATCAAAAATGGCTTTGAAGAACAGGGCCCATCTGTGTTTTTAATTTATTTACCAGATGCAGAGTTCAAGACAGAAAACAGGGTGACTGGAGAATCAGATTCCTTTCAGGATAGCCAGGGGGGCAAACCTGGGGCAGGGAAGAAGGAGCCACGTGGGCTAAATTGTGTCTCCTAGGTATTGGTGAGTACTGAGAACATGTCCCCAAGTCCCACCACAGCCACCTAGCTACACCCCAGCATTCAGAGGCTCATAACAAAGAATATAAGCTCACAGTCAAACTTAGCAAAATTTAAAAATACACTTATTACAGAAGTGGCAGTTTTATGACCTTGAAAGATCTGAACTGTATAATAGTTTTAAAACTGGTTTGATTTATCAAAGATTATCAAGGTCATGTGAACAAAAAGCCATCCAAGTTTTTTACTGTTTTCCTGATAAAATATTTAAGTGTTTACTTTTGAAAAAGCCAATTAATTAGAGCTCTTTTGCATATTTTGGTGGCAAAATAATCATATGCATGTGACATGTACAGACACACAGCCAGACAGCCATACAGATGGAAGCAGAGTTTTATATGCCGGCCTTTAAATGTATCCCTGTTTTATTCAGACTATTAATCTTTTAATATTGTCATAAGCAATTGTTAGCTAGGCAGCAATTTGCCTTGTAAAAAGATGACTCCTAGGTGAAACAAGGCAGAAAATTTATATTTTGAAAGTTCAGAGCGAAGACTTGAGGCCTAAATATTGTACCATCATACCAAAGGGAGAAAAGTTGTATGTAAAACTCTAGTTAAGAGGAAATGGCCAGGAGCAGTACTCTAAACAAAGGTAAGACTTGTCATACAGATTTAGAACAATAGTGAGAGTTTCTAGTGACTCAGTCCTCCTTCTCAGACACTGTTATAAACCAAAATTTCCTTTGAATATATAAATTTATTTCATACCCTGTTTCCCTGAAAATAAGACAGTGTCTTATTTTAAGGTGTGCTCCCAAAGATGCGCTAGGTCTTATTTTCAGGGGACATCTTATCTTTCCTGTAAGTAGGTCTTATTTTCGGAGGATGTCTTATTTTCAGGGAAACAGGGTAGAAGCATTTGAAGATATCCACTTACAGGCCAGGAGCAGTGGCTCATGCCTGTAATTGCAGTACTTTGGGAAGCTAAGGCAGGAGGACTGCTAAGCTGGTTAGTAATTAGATCCAATCTGATCCCAGACCCAGGTATAATCTGATTCCAAACTCAGTAAAGTTTTTCTTTCAACTTTCAAACCAGCTAGGATTAGAAATTTGCTCAGGCAAACTCGGAGAATTTAAATACAAATCTGTGGTGCCTCAGAATCTGAGAGATGACTTACCCACGAGCCCAGTAATGGGCACAACCTGGCAGATACCTTGTTTGTCCAGCTGGTGTTTTGTGGGTCTCTGGGAGCTCTGTTCTGGAACCCACTTCTGACAAATTTAACAGACTTTAATTGAGCAAAGTACAATCTGTGAATCAGGCAGCTGAACCTGAACTAGTTCAGAGAGACTCCAGCACTGCCATGTGGTTAAAGAAGACTCACACATGGTATAGTTCAGCATTTGCCTTCAACAGTTTGGCTAAGACATTATCGCTTTCAGACATTTTAACCAAAGTACCTTTCTGAATGAAACCAATAAGCCTTAACACAGGTTTTAAGTTAGCTTAATCAAGGAAGCAAGAGGTGTCTCCAAAGAGGTAGAAAACAGTTTCCAGAAAATCACAAAAATGGCTAAAAGAAAGGAGACTTCCACTAGCCAGAAACCAAATATGTCAGAGAGACCCCATCTCTTAAAAAACAACAACAACAACAACAAACTAGCCAGGCATTGTCTCAGGCACCTGTAGTCCCAGATACTGGGGAGGCTGAGACAAGAGAATCGCTTAAGCCTGGGAGTTGGAGGTTGCTGTGAACTATGACTGCATGGCACTCTACCAAGGGCAACATAGTGAGACTTTGTCTCCAAAAAAACCCCGAATATGTCACACATTTATATCTACCTTTTTTGCCAGGGTCTCAGCTTCTTAGTTGAACATTTAAAATATCTAAAAGTCCACAAAGTACAGGAAATAAAAAACTATGCACTAAAGGAAGGAGAGCCAACAGAACTGCACAAGTGACATACATGCTGTACCAGAATGAGCTCATTCCCCACCTGTGATGGGGAGAGAGAAGTGCCGGAGGTTAATCATTAGGCTAGGAGGCAACCGGTCCTCTGCCATTATTCCTATCACAGTAGTGTTCAAAAGATTTTTATCTTTGTTCTAGACCAGATATTGGTTCTTCGCTTTTATCAAGAGAATTTTTAAGGCTGGCCATGAAGTTGTCACATGTTCTTTTTAGTTCAGATCTTTTCATGAATACAAATAAGTTAAAGAAATAGTACAATAGGCACAAACACAGCCCCACGATAAGTCAAGGCGCTTCCCTCCTTCTGTATAGTGCTGGAGATAACCTTCCCCAAGTGAATCTCAGCAAAATCTCACACTGCATGCTCCCAATGTTGTTACACAGAGTCCTGTGACCCAGCGTAGGAACCCCCTACTGTCCCGAAGTTGTGCCCCTGAGATAAAGTGAAGGGGAGGTCTAGGGACATGAAAAGGGAGCTGTGGTCTAAGTAGCATGGATCACACGCACATTCATGTGCACACACACAGACGTGAACAAAAGATCTTTCAAGGTGAGTCTAACCAAGACTCTTCCTGTAATACATGTGCAGGAAGAAGCCAACCAAGTCCCACGAAGGAGCCACAGGACCTCCAAAGAGGCCCAGTCAAAACTTCCTTCCCCCATTCTCCATCTATGGGGAGAAATTCCCCCAAGACCCTTCCTGTGAAATACGAAAACCCAACTGAGACTCACCAATCAGGAGGAGGAAAAGGTGGTACCAAAGCCCTCTTGCAGTTCCAGAAATCATTTCTGTGCTGTAAACAGGTCCAAGCACATGGGTCAACAGCATCCCACCAGCAGAAATGGTGCGAGAGAACTGCGAGGCTGCTAGGGCACATCTGTAGATCTGCTCTGCCAGTAAAGGGCCATCGAGGTGCTGGCAGGTACCCATGAAGGTGATCCCAGACAAGCTCCCAATTTGTTGCTGTCCAGCTAGGTTTATCTGCCTGCTGCCTAAGAGAAAGAGATAGTTCTGCCACTATCCGGAGACAGCAGAGTTTATAGCAGAGAAAGAGTTTATTCTCTTATCTGCTTCCCTGAGAACTGGGGAGACAGGGTTTTAAAAGACCGTTTGGTGGGCAGAAGATTAGGCAGTTAGGATCTGCTAATTGGCTGATTTGGGGGAGGAACCACGAGTTCTTTGGTATGGGCTGCTGTCTAGGTGGGTCAGCCTATCCACTGGAGTGCATTTCCTTAGGTGAGAGGCCCAAGACCAGCTGAGTCAGTTCCTTGGTCTGGGTGGGTCCATTACTGGAATGCAGGGCCTGGAAGATGCTTCAAAAACTCTCCTCAGGTTCCAAACACTTGATGTTCTGTACAGAGAAAGTTAAGAATCTTTATAACCAATAACCCAGTGTGACTCCAGGGTAAAGAAGCAAACAGAGGGAACAGTGATTACTACCAAGCAAATGATGGGACAGTGGCCGATTATAATCATTATTTTAGCTAAGTTTGTAGAGTTTGGAGGTCCTTGGGTCCCTTACTCTGGCTCTCATCTTGCTCTCTATCAGTTTGTAAGTGTGGTTTCATAAGCAAATTTAGAATTTTAGAATCTTATAGCAGTCACTTTGAGCTTGGTGACGTTTCATTAATTAAAGCGCTTTCTGATGAGATTGATAGCTATATTGAGAACTTTTTTGATAATGCTTAAGAAAATTTCTGACATTTAATTGACATTCAATTAAAAGTATATTGGGGCAGCACTTGTGGCTCAAAGGAGTAGGGCGCCAGACCCATATACTGGAGGTGGCGGGTTCAAATCTGACCCCAGCCAAAAACTGCAAATAAAATAAAATAAAATAAAAAGTATAAGATGAGCCCGTTAATTCTGAATGTAACAAAGTACTAAAAGCACATTGATATCATTGGAGTCCACATTGTAGCTATTCACTTGCTGAGTTTTTGTGTAGCACAGAGGATAATATCCACAATTCTTTCAAATAGCTATTAAAATACACCCTTTTAGACTACGTAACTATATAAAGCCAGATTTTCTTCATTTATTTCAATGTGTTGGGGAAGAAAAACCTTTCCTCTGCTCTTCTGGGTTTGTGACTGTGGCCTATTAAACTAGCAAAGGACAGATAAACAGAAGGAAAGAAGTTTATTCATACACATGCAGGAAGTCACAGAGAAGTAGTTGCTGAATGGTTAGAGACTTATGGGGAAAAGGAGGTGAGAGAAAAGGCTTGTATGGTAAGAACAAATGGTTCAAACAGATTTCTAGGAGAACAAATAAGAGATAAGAAAGGTTGTGATGGTGATCGACCAAAGTTGGCCCTGGTCCAGTTTCCCCAGTGGTCTGCACCTGGGGAGAGGGGGATCTGGACAGGCCAAGAAACTGGTCCATGGGGGCCAAGCGTCATCTTGTCCTTGTTGGAGCCCTTCTGAGGCAGTCACATGTCCCAGCTTGCCTTTCTCATGCCGCCTTGGGAATCCTGTTCCTGGACTCAGATCTTTGCCACTTGTCATGGTGGGAAAGAATCAGATTTTGCTGTTACCTCTGATCCCTCTCATGTTCTTAGAACCTCAGACACCTTCTCCATCCACTTCCCCAGGCTGTCAGAATGAGAGGGAGGTAGTATTTCTGAGGCACTTGGGGGTGGGAGCCCAGGGGAAGGAGTTTGCTTCCCAAGTTCTGTGTCTGGGATCTTGGTTATTCAAGTTGGGTTCCTCTTTCCTTACACACACTTAAGATGGGGATAATTTAGGGCCCAGGTAGGTTGGAAACCACCTGAAGCAGCAGCAAGCAACTGGGCCTGGGGGATGAGAGATGTGACCTCTAAGCCTTGCTCCCCCACTAGCCCATTGTGTGGCCATTGGACAGTTTCCTCCTCTCTCTGGGTACATTTCCCTTCTGTCCAGTGAAGGCAGGGGACTTCATGATCTCAAAGGATCCTGCCAAGAGTGACCTTCCAGAACTCTGTGACTTTGCTGACCCTACCCATGGATACATCTCTTGGCCTTTTTTCCTCTTCTGCCCATTGGGAGACTGCTTATGCCTTAGGGAATTAATTCTCTTTAAAATGCTGACTTTGTCCAACTAGAGAGGACAGCAGTATGTAGAGGTTTCCAGAGGCATTGATGGCTCTAGCAGTTAGGTAGGCTCTTGGTGAAGATATTTGTCTCTTTCCTGACCTCCCCCTTGTGAGAGTGCTTGTGTAATGGGGTGGGAGTGGGGCACAAAGAATGGTTTGTGGCTGGGTGGTGCCTTGCCCTCTTGCTGATTTTCCTGGGTATGAGTGAGAACCCTTAAAGAGGAGCCCCAGATCTTGGGTTCCATTGATTGGAACCTTCTGGGAAAACGTGCAGCTACCGTTGGCACTTGAACCAGCGAAAACGTGCCAGAGAGCAATACCTCAGTAGGCTTAAGAGGTGGCGTATAGGGAGCCCTTCAGCAAGAGCACGTACTACCCTGGACCCTTTTCTTTCTATGTAGCTATCAAAGGATAATGGAAGATCAAGAAGTGTGTGCATGTTCATACTGGGGCTCCTTTGATTAGTACTCTACAGAGCAACCTGGTGCAACCTTTGTGACCCCCTGAAGGAAAGTACCTGCATCTGTAAAGTAAGGTCAGGATAGTCTCTATCAGGAGAGCTCTCTGGGTCATTGGCCAAAGCTCAAAGGAACATCTTGTAGGGACCAGGTGCAGGAGAGGTTCAGCCCTGGTGGTGATGTTGCCATCTCTGGGCGAGCTGCACAGTCTTTGAACCAGACTCAATGGAGGCACTCCAGGGGCTGCCTCACCCACTGCCACAGTTGAAGTTGAAGCAAGGGAGGAATTTCTGTTGGGAGCCTCAAGAGTCAGCCTTGAGCTCTGGTCTGAGGGACTGTTGGGTGAAGGGGAAGGCCTGCGTTACTTAACACAGCAGGAATCTCTGCTATGAACTTGACAGTTTGCATACTTCCTCTTGCTTAATCTTTCCAATAGCTGCTTAAAAAGGCACCTTTGTTCCATGGAATTCAGATGAGGACACCTCAAGAGTAGTGGAGGGTGGATTTGGACTGAGGTCTCCCCAGTCTCCATTTCTTTCTTCATTTTCTGATGTACTTATTCACTCAGTTTCGTGGGTCCCAGCGACTGTGCTGCATTCCAGGGTGACAGTGGGAGGCCAAACAGACATGGCCCATGCTTTCAGGGCCTTAGGTGTTGGGCAGTGATAACCTGGAGAGATGTCCCTAGATGGTGGGGGAAGGGAGGGGTAGGGCCATGTAAGCCCAACTTAGCAGCCATTAGGGCACCAGGGAAGGATTCCTGGAGGAAGGGCTGTCATAGCCACTTTCTAGTAATTTATATTGAGAACCTACAAATAGGATGAATTCAGATCTTGACAAGTTCTAAAAAGGAGATAGAAAAATCTCAAGTGTGCCTGTGGCTGCAGATCCAGGTGCTGCACAGAGTAGGGTGAGGTACCCTTGGGGCTTTGGTCCTCGTGTTCACCTCTTCCTAGTCCCTGGCGCAGGCCAGTGAGTGGTATACCTGCTATGCCAGTGCTTGTGAATGCCAGTCAGGTGGACCTAGACAGAAACAGACTCTGCCACAGCTTTCTGGACTTCTAGTAGGAAGGTATGGCTCTTTGGAGAATGGCCATGATACTTCTGCCATTGGCTGGAACACTCTACTGCTGGCTGGTGGGCAAGTGGCAGGGCATCTCCAAGTGACAAGGAGGACCTTGGCTATGTCACTACCTTCAATGTCTTCTTAGGTGGGGCACAGCAGGGAGGAGAGGAAAGCCCTTCTGTAGTGGGACCTTGGACCTGGGCTTCTTTTCCTCCAGGACAGCAGGTCACTTCTTAGAACTTGGCCCATTTGGCTTAGGCAGCTTTTGCTCTGAAGCTGTTAGGGAGTTGTGGACATTTGTCATCTAGCTAGGCCACAAAGCAGTTTTGCGGTCCTTTCCAAATGCCTTCCTAGAGATTTAGTCTAATGGCTGGATATCCCTATATATTTGCTTTCGGTTTCTATTCTGAAGGGCTGTTCCCCAGGGGGCCAACAGTGCTTGTCTTAGGGAGGTTTGTTTATCTCCCTGTTCTGCTTTTTCTATAGTGACTGTGTGCTGCCTCTGTAATAAGGAAAAGTAATAGATAAAAGTGATAACAGTTGACATGGACCTGTGGTTTGTTGTATGATATCCTTATTGTAACAGGTTTAGCTTACCAATTTTTCCTTATTACAAAGTTTGCTAAGCAGGAATAATTGGCCAAAATAGAATCAAAAGCAGAAAAAAAAAAAAAAAAGGTGGAGGGAGACACACATTTTTAAATAAATTGACCAAAGAGCTGAAGGAAGCACTTTCCATGGTGCTGCAGAGGGCCAGTTCTTGGAAAACAGGATTTGGAGCTATTTCTCAGGGGGTAAGTTGTGTGCTATTGTTCACAGGATGGCGCTGCCAAGTGGGGATACCTCTGGGCACAATGCCAGCCCTGGCCAACTTGACTTTCTGGGCTGGACAGCAAACACTGGTGTTTGGGTTCTCCTTGCCAGAAAGAAAAAAGAAGAAAAAAAAAAAAGAGAGAGAGAGAGAAAGAAAGCAAGCAAGCTTGTGATAATGTTTGTTTACGCAGATGGAAGTGGTCTTTTCTTCTTCCTGGCCTCAAACTTCCCTGGAGAGGGGGATCAGGATAGGGTTACTCTGGGTCTACTTCCTGGGAGCAAATCTTTGAAGAGGGAACTCATGGCAGCCTTAATTTGTCAGAAGTTTCTACTTTTAGTCAGATAAGGGAGGGATGGAGAAGCCTTCTTTCTGCATACATTGAATCTCAAATGTCTTCAGCTTAAAGTAATCTTCATACCAACACTGGAGGTGCAAGTGGGTCCCCACAAAAGATGCATACTAGAAGAAATGGAGTACATAGGCAGATAGAAGAGTCCAGATGTTTTCTATTAATTAGATGATAATGAGATTTACAAAAATGCAAAGTAGTACCCCTCTGCTCACTTATTTTTATGCTTTGGAAAAGCAGGTATCTTTCATAGAAATGTTATTTATATTAATTGGGTTTATTATTGCTAATGCTAAATGAAGTAAGAGATACTTATGTCTGTTTCATAATAGATATATTGGGGGTCCTTAATAATTTTTTTATAATGAAAAGGGGTCCTGAGACCAAAATGTTTTAGAGTTTTGGTGTATATCTTTCTTCTTCATGATCCCAAGGCTAACTGCTTTACTTCTTGGTTATTACATCTATTTTTCAGGCTGGATGAGGAGCGAGGAGGCATCTCAGAAAAATGGGCAATGGCTATATCAGGAAAGCAAAATGTTTTCCCAGAAAACCTCTAGTTAGTTTCTTTAGAAAGACCTTTTTTACATATTTGTTCTTAATTGCAAAGGAATTTGGGAAAGTGAGAACTTTTAGCTGGGGCTGTTGCTGTTCAGGATTCTGTTTGTAGGGGTCAAGGAGGATGGATGCTGAGTAGAAAGTTAGCAATGTTTCTTGCTCATAGTTTTTTTTTTTTTTTTTAATTGAGACAGAGTCTCACTTTGTCACCCTCCTGTAAAGTGCTGTTGCGTCATAGCTCATAGCAACCTCAAACTCTTGGGCTGAAGTGATTCTCTTGCCTCAGCCTCCTTGGTAGCTGGGACTACAGGTGTAACAACGGGCTGTTGTTGTTATTGTTTGTTTGTTTAGTGGACCCAGGCCAGGTTTGAACCCACCAGCCCTGGTGTACGTGGCCCGCGCCTTAACCACTGAGCTATGGATACTGAGCCTCCCACAGATTTTTTGTTTGTTTGTTTGGTTTCTCTTTCTTTCTTTTTTTTTTTTTTTTTTGCAGTTTTGGCTGGGGCTGGGTTTGAAACCACCACCTCTGGCATATGGGGCCAGCGCCCTACTCCTTTGAGCCACAGGAGCCACCCTCTCTTTCTTTAGTGATTGGTCCTGGTCAGAGTTTCAGGGAAATGCCCACATGAATTTCTGTCATTTAACTCTTTTATTCAGAAATCCAGAAACTTGCTTAGGCATCTCACTTCGTGGTCTTTTTAATAATTCTTGGCTGCTCCTTTTTGCTCCCAGGGCATGTTTGTTCCATGTGGGTTCTGCCTGGCAGTTCTTACCCCAAGGAACATTCTGTTGTAGCCACACATGGAATTGTAAAACATCATTGATAGGACTGACTAAATTGTGAAATGCCCCTTATTCTTCAACTGAGCTTTTCTTTATCTTTGTGATTTGGTAACTTCTTATATTAACAAAACTTAGCTTTCTTGTACCCTCAGACTTAGTTTTTCCCAATCTATATGTCAATCTGTTTCTTCATTGATTTATTTGTATTAACTCAATTGTGAGTTCATTGCTATCTTTTACACAGAGATTTACTTTTAAAATACTCACGATTTGCTTTATTTTATTTTATTTTTGAGACAGAGTCTTATTTTGTCACACTCAGTGGAGTGCTATGGCATCATAGCTCACAGCAGCCTCAAACTCTTGGGCTCAAGTGATCCTCTTGCCTCAGCCTCCCAAGTAGCTGGACTTATAGGTGCCTGCCTATAACAGTTCCAAGCTAGTTTTTCTATCAGTTCCCAGCTAGTTTTTCTAATTTAAGTAGAGACAGGGTCTTGATCTTGCTCAGGCTGGTCTCAAACTCCTGAGCTCAGGCATTCCACTCACCTTAGCTTCCTAGACTGCTAGGATTACAGGCATGAGCCACTGCACCTGGCCACATGATTTGATTTTTTATAAAATGAGTCATAAGCCAGGCTTGCCTATAGCCCCAGTTCTACAGGAGCAGCCTTAAATATAGGCAGATTTCAGGCTTTAAAACATCTGTATCTTCTGGGATTGATTATTTGATTTACCAATGTAAAATATTACTTGTTCTTACAAGGAAGACAAAATAAAAGCTTGCATTATCAAATTTTTTCCTGGTAGGTGCAATGAACAGTAGTCAGGTCCTGGGCACACCTGAAGCCCTTACTCAAACATTACAACATGGATTCTGTTACATCCATATAACAAACATTTTTACTCCCTTACTATTTTGAAATAAAATTTAAAAAATTATTTCTGAAGTTCTTAAGCATAAAGAACAACTGTTAGCTCTCAGTCTGGATTTAGGATTTTAGATAGTTTTATATCCCTCCTCATCTCAATGTCCATTTTCTGTGGAATAATGAATGTCAGAAAGGCCTTAGGATATGATATATCGGTTTTCTTAGTACCTGAAAATGTCTCTGTAGATTTCCAGATGGTCAAACTCGCCATTCCTTATGAAGTAGCGGGTAATGTGATAGTATTTACAATCAGTTTCTGTACAGATAATCCAAGGCTTGTGATATCCTTGTTTTAATTTAGTAGACTGAACTAAAATTTAGTTGTAAGGCACTAGTAAATTAGCCTACGAGCTGGGATTCACAGCATTGCCGTATGTTTATGCCTAATACGTTCTTGACTCGTGAATGAAACATAAATGGTTAAAGGTTGCTTGTTTTATGGACAGAGGGTTTCCATTCCCAGTGAACGAATGTGTGAATATCATGACCACATGAAATTCCTAATTAAAATTGGTCTTTTAGAAGCGTGCTTTTGGTGACATACTCCTGACACTTTGAGCATATTTTATAATTTTGTTCTTTTCCTGCATAACTAACTAGTTAACTAGCTTAAGACCAGGAAACATTGCATTGAGGCTAAACACTTAGTAGCAGTGTCTATGTTGTATTACACTTAAGAAACCTGTATTTCTGTTTTCATTTAGATTTATAAAATAAGGGAAGAATATAATAAAAAATAATAAAAAAATTACACCAGCACATTGCTGTGAAGATAGTGAAGACAACATTGGCAGCTAGAAGGGGTGGTGGGCAGTCCACTTGAGAGATCTGGAAATGTTTCTTCATTAGCATCTTAGGGATATTGAGCATTCACAAGCCGAGTGTACAGAAATGAAGGCAGTCTGTAATTTGGTTGAGGGAAAGGGGAAAATTCAGACTCTCTTGATAGCTAGCTTTCTTTAAGGAGAGGCTTGATGGGCTAGAATTAGCTCTTCTTCAAAGGAGTTGGGAAGCAATCTACTAGCTCTTTGGTACTTCTGATTGATAGAGGGATTTTTTTTTTTTTTTAATTTTTTTTTTTTTTAATTTTTAATTTCAGTGTGCTTGTTCATGTTTGTTTGAAGTACTCCTTTTTTGTTGATTTTCTTTCTCCTGCAGTGCTGGCTGTTTTTGATGTTGTTGGTAGAGACGGGGTCTTACTCTGGCTGACTGCTGCTCATATGGGTTTTGAACCTCTGAGCTCAGGCAATCCACCCGCCTCGGCCTCCCACAGCGCTGGGACTACAGGCGTGAGCCACCACGCCCGGCCAGATAGAGGGATTTTACCTGCTAATTACCTCTAGGCCTCCCCCATGGCTAGTGCATGGCATGTGAACTGAAGATAGATCATTTTAAAGATAAAAGAAAAATCTTCTCTCCCTTTGGTAACAGGTTTTTTTTTTTTTTTTTTCCTCATTTGGATTTGGAGCAAGAATGAGTGGATTCAGAAGTTATTTTCTTATTTTTAAAAATCAGATTTGTGTTTGGAATGTTCACTTAAAAAAATTCAAAACAGGGCGGCGCCTGTGGCTCAAGGAGTAGGGCGCCGGTCCCATATGCCGGAGGTGGCGGGTTCAAACCCAGCCCCGGCCAAAAAAAAAAAAAAAAATCACAAAAAAAAAAAAAATTCAGAACATGGAAGATTATTGTTTTTGTTTGCTAAGGCTGCCATAACAAAATAGCACACGTGAGGTGGCTTAAACAACAGAAATTTATTTTCTTTCTGTCTGGAGGCTAGAAGTCAGAGAGCAAGGTGCCGGCAGGGCTGGTTTCTCTTTGGCTGGTCGGCAGGTGGCTGTCTTTCGCCTCTGTGTTCACGTTGTCTTCCATCTGTGTGTTCCCGTGTTCCCCTTCTTATAAGGACACCAGTCATCAGGATGATGGTAGATTAGAGTCCACCCTCATGAACCCGTTTAAACTCAGTTACCTCTTTGAAGACCCCATCTCCAAATACAGTCACATTCTGAGGTACTGGGAACTAGGACCTCAACCCATGAGTTTTTCTGGGGGTGAGGAGGTCACACAGTTTAGCCCATAATGATTATGTATTAGGGTGGTCAACTTGAAGAAAGACCAGGTTGGGAGTTATTCAAGAATTCCAGGTAAAAGATGAGGAAAGTCTAAACTTTAGCATTGACAGTAAAAATGGAAATGAGATTTGAGATTGATAAACGTTAAGGAAGAAGAATTTGACATAAGACTTTATGAATGAATGTGGAGGTGCATGAGTGGGAGGAGGCTAGCTTGACTCCCAGATTTCTTTGCTCTAGAAGAGAAACTAGCTTGAGAAAGAAGAGGTGAGCTGTGCCATGTCCCTGGTGAATCAGAACTGTAATAGCCACCCAACCTGAGTGGAGTCAGCTATCCTGCTTCCCCATCATAAAGTGGCTCCTCATAACATGGGCTATGTCACACACAACTGAGAATGCGGTTTCTTGAGATGAGTCTTAAGACACTTATCACCATGTTATTTTGACAGTTAATTCCAAACTCTTTTAAGTTTTTTCTCAGTAACTTATATAGTACCTGGCTGCACAAGTAAGAATGTAGGATGTAGTAGCTTGTGCTTAGTAAATTCTAGTTCAGGGAATGATTTGCCAGTAGCATTGTTAGGATCAATTACTTGTTCTTTGCATATTTTAATCGAAGCTTGATACTAATACCTGTTTGGCTTTCTTGCAGCATGAGAAGACTTTGAGACATTCCATGAGTCATTCAAGCAACATTTCTAAGGTAGAGTGCCACTGAAATAGTTATTTATTACCTTATCACCTTAGGGTTTTTGTATTATTACAAAGAACATTTGAGTGTGTGTTTATGCTCTTTTAAAGACAAAGTTCTTGTTAAATTTCTGTAATCTGCTCTGGGATTATACAAAGTCTATAGCAGTTATGTTTTTCCAGTTAGGCACTTTTGAGTGTGTATTGGGAGAAGTGACTTATAGGAGAAAACATTCCCCATCCCCCACGTAAATCATATACTTTAAAGGAAAAGAAATCTCAGTCACTAGAATCTGTCATCTCAGTTAGGGTTGTATTTGACTGCAGGTAACAAAAAGCCAGTTGTGATGACTTAAGTAATTATGGATTTATAAGATTCAGATGACAAGGTACCTGGAAGTAGGTGGCCCCCGCTAAGGCACTCACAGACTTCACCAGGGACCCAGGTTCTCTTTCTTCCCTGTGCTCCTTCCTTAGTACATTGTGATTCTTCTACTTGGCATGTAGTCTACCCTGAGAGCTGGACCTCTAGGCACCTTGGCTGAGGCTGTCCAGCTGCTTGGCTTCTGCTTACATCTCAGCAGCCAGACTGGATCACAGGCCACCTTTAGCTGGAAGGCAGCTAGGCATAGGGGGGGCTTTAGGGGTGAATCAGCCATTCAACAGCACCTGCCACACCTGTGGTGAGCTCACTTCGCCTAGGAGGAGCACTTTGGCTGTGATCCAGAAGCCAGCAGGGTGGCTGTCATGCAGTGAGCTTGCTCCCAGGCAGTGCCCCTCTTTCAGCCCAGACACAGACTCTGGCCAACTCCTTGATCCATACAAGCATAGCCATGCAGTTTCCTTGCAGGTGTGGGCCTTTGTCTTTGGTACATGGCCAACATGGTACATCAACAACATGGATCTTGACAGGAAGGTTTGAACAAGTGACAGACTTTGTCCTGTTATCTTAGGCCTCTTAGACACTCGGAAATAGTTACATTTTTGCCATTTTAACTTACTAACTACACATATGTTTTCATTCAGGTCATATTATTTTTTTAAACTAAAATCTAGCAAATCCTCTAAGACATTAGTTTGTCTGTTCTTAGGCATATTTGTAATTGAATCATTTCATTCTTCTACTTTTGTGTAAAGGAAAACTGTGAATGCCTTCCACTGAGTGCTTTTTCACACCCAGCCTCCATTTCTTTTGCTATTGCTTTAGCCAGGTATGCTGGCACTCTAGTACGGGGCAGTGATGCATTAGTAATGTCTGGAGAAAATGTCCAGTTTTGCCCCTTTACTTTTCAAAGGAGCTGGTCAGCATATAAACATCAAGAAAAAGAGAAGGTGCAGATGCAGACGACCTGTTTGGTTAAGTTGAATTAAATGTGTTAAAAACACATTTTAAAAACACACAGTAGCACATACTGCTTTGCCTTAGTGGCTAAGGGCAGCTTTGAAGGAAGGTATCATCCTGTATCTGTTTATGAGTTCTAGTATTATTTTATTTGAAGAAGAAATTCTTCCTATAGTTACAAAATATTTGTAAAACATTAACTTAAAATGTCTAAATGAAAAGTTATGGGCTTGGCCTGGGGTATGGGATCAAGGGTTTTGCATTTACACGGGCGATGGTTTACTAGCTATGTGACTTTGAGAAAGGATACTGCTTCTGAGCTTTAATTTCCTTATGAGTAAAATTAGGGTAATAATACAACCTTCAGGGTTGTTGTGAGTCTTAGGTTAATGTTTGCCAGAACCAAGAGGAAGCTTCCTTATTACCCTGAGCCAACAAACATGACTGGTATCAAACTTTGTTGAATCTCAGTGATCTTAGGTTTATTGGGCCCTGGGGAACAGTCCTTAATGGTAGGTGTATTATTTATTGCTGATCAAGGCAAGAACCATATACAATAAAACCTCTGTAAGTTGACCACCCAAGGAACTATAAGGAACTGGTCAATATATGGAAGTGGTCAACATAAGGAACTAGGCCTACTGTACTGATAAGTACATGTGGTGCACATCCTGTCTTTGAAAATTAGTTTAACTTAAGGTGGTGATCAGAGTAGGGAGGTAGTCAACTATGGAGGTTCTCCTGTACTTTTTCTTTCTTCTTGCACACATTTTTTTTGGTTTTTGGCCAGGGCTGGGTTTGAACCCGCTACCTCTGGCATATGGGACCGGCACCCTACTCCTTGAGCCACAGGCACCGCCCCTTGCACACATTTTTATTGTGCTTTTTGTGCATGGACACTTGTTGGGGTCATAGGAGAATATCAGGAGTGTGCCCTTAGAAACTCTGATTGCGCAAAGAACTTCCTGGTGAATCCGTCAGCAGTAAAATTTTGTTGTGAGTGATAAGGAATTCAGCATGCTGTGTGAAGTTGTTAGGCATGAACCAGTTCAGTGACCCTAACCAGTTCAGTGGGATTGGGGAGAGTAGGCAGAGACCCCTATGGAAGAAAACCTTGTTACTGAGGATACAGTTTCATATTGCAGTATTTACCAAATGAACCTGCTGTTTGAGAACACTATTAGGCAGTGACTTCTAAAACCATGTTTTCCGTAGATGATTTCTCCCATTCAAAAGAGGTTGTGTCCTCACTCTCTTGATTGTTTCCTATGCTGTGCAGGTTTTTAGTGTAATGTAGCCCTATTTGTCTAATTTTTGTTTTGTTATCTATGCTTTTGAAGTCTTAGCCATAAACTTATGGCCTAGACTTATGTCCTAAAGTTTATTCCCTATGTTTTCTTCTAGTAGTTTTATAGTTTGGGGTATTATATTTAAGTCTTTCATCCATCTCTAATTGACGTTTGTGTATAATTTCATTCTTCTGCATATGTATATCCAGTTTTTTCAGCATCATTTTTTGAAGGAGGGTATCCTTTTCTCAATGTATGCTATTGGCACCTTTGTCAAAAATTAGTTGTTTGTAAATATGTGGATTTATTTCTGGTTCTCTGTTCTATCTTACTGTGCTATGTGTCTGTTTTATACCAATACCATGCTGTTTTGGTTACAATAGTCTTATAATATGTAGTATTTTGTTATGCCTCCAGCTTTGCTCTTTTTGCTCAAGATTGCTTTGGCTATTTGGGCTTTTTTGTGGTTCCATATTAATTTTAGGATTGCTTTTTCTATTTCTGTGAATAATGACAGTAGTACTTTGATAGAAACTGCATTGACTCTATAGATTGCTTTATGGTTATTTTAATGATAATAGTTCTTCTGATCCATGAGCATGGAATATCTTTCCATTTGTTTGTGTCTTCTTCAATTTTTTTTTTAGCAGTGTTTTATAGTTTTCCTTGTAGAGGTCTTTTACCTCCTTGGTTAAATTTATTTCTAGAATTTTGGGGTTTTCTTTGTTTGTTGGGAGGGGTTGGTAGCTATTATAGGTGAGATTGCCTTCCTGATTTCTTTCTCAGTTAGTTCATTATTGGTATATTGAAATGCTACTGTTAGTTTTTGTGTCCTGCAACTTCACTGAATTTATTTATCAGATCTAAGAGGTTTTTGGTGAAGAAGATCAAGTCCTTTACAAAGGAGAACAATTTGATTCCTTTTAACAATTTGGATTCCTTTTATTTCTTTCTGTCACCTGATGCTCTGGATAGGACTTCAGTTCTACATTTTTGTCTGTTGAAGTGGTGTATCATGTTAATTGATTTGCATATGCTGAACAATCTTTGCATCCCTGGGATAAATACTACTTCATCATGGTATATTATCTTTTTGATGTGCTGTTATATTTGGCTTTTTTTCTTTTTTTTTGAGAATTTTTAGATTTATGTTCATCAGGAATATTGGCCTTGAGTCATCTTTTTTTGTTACATTCTTTTTTTTATTATTATTTATTTATTTTTTATTTTTTTATTAAATCATAGCTGTGTACATTAGTATGATCATGGGGCACCATACACTTGGTTCATAGACCGTTTGACACATTTTCATCACACTAGTTAACATAGCTTTCGTGGCATTTTCTTAGTTATTTTGCTAAGACCTTTACATTCCACTTTTACTAGGATTCACATATTCCCTTGTAAGATGCACCGCAGGTGTAATCCCATTAATCCCTCTCCCTCCACCTACCTCCCACCTCCCTCCCCTCCCTTTCCCCCTTCTCCCTATTCTTAGGTTGTAACTGGGTTATAGCTTTCATGTGAAGGTCCTACATTAGTTTCATAATAAGGGTGAGTACCTTGGGTACTTTTTCTTCCATTCTTGAGACACTTTACTAAGAAGAATATGTTCCAGCTCCATCCATGTAAACATGAAAGAGGTAAAGTCTCCATCTTTTTTTAAGGCTGCATAATATTCCATGGTGTACATATACCACAATTTGTTAATCCATTTGTGGATCGATGGGCACTTGGGCTTTTTCCATGACTTAGCAATTATGAATAGGGCTGTAATAAATATTCTAATACAGATACCTTTGTTATGATGTGATTTTTGGTCTTCTGGGTATATGCCCAGGAGAGGGATTACAGGATTGAATGGCAGATCTATTTTTAGATCTCTAAGTGTTCTCCATATCTCTTTCCAAAAGGAATGTATTAATTTGCATTCCCACCAGCAGTGCAAAAGTGTTCCCTTTTCTCCACATCCACGCCAACATCTCTGGTCTTGAGATTTTGTGATGTAGGCTAGTCTCACTGGAGTTAGATGATATCTCAAAGTAGTTTTGATTTGCATTTCTCTGATGATTAAAGATGATGAGCATTTTTTCATATGTCTGAAGGCCGTGTGCCTGTCTTTTTCAGAGAAGTTTCTCTTCAAGTCCTTTGCCCAGCCTGCGATGGGATCCCTTGTTCTTTTCTTGCTAATGTGTTTGAGTTCTCTGTGGATTCTGGTTATTAAACCTTTGTCGGAGACATAACCTGCAAATATCTTTTCCCATTCTGAGGGCTGTTTGCTTGCTTTACTTACTGTGTTCTTGGCTGTGCAGAAGCTTTTTAGTTTGATCAAGTCCCAATAGTGTATTTTTGAAGCAGGTTCAATTGCCCGGGGGGTCCTTCTCATGAAAAACTCACCCAACCCAATTTCTTCAAGGGTTTTCCCTGCACTCTCTTCTAGTATTTTTATAGTTTTCATGTCTTAGGTTTAAATCTGTAATCCAGTGAGAGTCTATCTTGGTTAATGGTGAGAGGTGTGGGTCCAGTTTCAGTCTTCTACAGGTTGCCAGCCAGTTCACCCAGCACCATTTGTTAAATAGGGAATCTTTTCCCCATTGAATGTTTTTAATTGGCTTGTCAAAGATTAAATAATGGTAAGTAGCTGGGTTCATCTCTTGGTTCTCTATTCTGTTCCAGACGTCTACTTCTCTGTTTTTGTGCCAGTACCATGCTGTTTTGATCACTATCGATTTGTAGTATAGTCTGAGGTCTGGTAGCGTGATTCCTCCTGCTTTGTTTTTATTTTTGAGTAATATCTTGGCTATTCGAGATTTTTTCTGATTCCATATAAAACAAAGTATTGTTTTTCAAGATCTTTAAAGTATGACAGTGGAGCTTTAATGGGGATTGCGTTGAAATTATATATTGCTTTGGGTAGTATGGACATTTTAACAATGTTGATTCTTCCCAACCATGAGCATGGTATATTTTTCCATTTGTTAACATTCTCAGCTATCTCTTTTCTTAGAGTTTCATAGTTCTCTTTATATAGATCTTTCACGTCCTTTGTTAGATAAACTCCCAAGTATTTCATCTTCTTTGGCACTACTGTGAATGGGTGGGATAGAGTCCTTAATTGTTTTTTCAACTTGACTATTGTTGGTGTATAAAAAGGCTACTGATTTATGTATGTTGATTTTGTAACCTGAGACGCTGCTGTATTCCTTGATCACTTTTTTGTTACATTCTTACCTGGTTTGGGTATTAGGCTAATTCTGGCCTTGTAGAATACGTTAGGAAGAATTCCTATCCCCCCGCCCCCCAATTTTTCAGAATAATTTGAAGAGGATCAGTGTTTGTTCTTCTTTGAAAGTTTCGTAGAAGTTTGAAGCCATCTGGTCTTGGGCTTTTCTTTGTTGGGAGACTTTTTTGGTTTTTTCACTGATTTAGTTCTATTACTCATCATCAATCTGTTCAGTTTTTCTGTTTCTTCCTTATTAAATCTTGGTAGGCTGTATGTGCCCAGGAATTGATCTGTTTCCTCTAGGTTTTTCAGTTTGTTGGTGTATAGTTGTTCATAATAGTTACTGATGGTCTTTTGTATTTCTGTGATTACCACTTGTAATGTCTCCTTTTTCATTTCTGATTTTGTTTATTTGGGTCTTCTCTGTTTTTTTCTTAGTCTAGCCAGTGCTTTATTAATTTTGTTTGTTTTCAAACAAACCAACTTTTTGTTTTGATGATGCTTTATGTAGTTTTATTAGTTTCTGTTTGGTTTAGTGCTGCTCTGATCTTTATTATTTCTTTCTTTCTACTGATTTTGGGTTTGGTTTATTCTTGTTTTTCTACATCCTTAAGGTGCATTGTTAGATTGTTTATTTGAAATCTTTCTACTCTTTTGATGTAGACATATAGTGCCATAAAACTTTCCTCTTAGGCTTTTATTGTATCACATACGTTTGGTACATTGTATTTCCATTTTCATTTGTTTCAAGACACTTTTTGATTTTGCCCTTTTTTTCTTCCTTTTACCCAGAGTCATTCAGGAATGTGTTGTTTAATTTCCTTGTAGTTGTACAGTTTCTAAAGTTCCTCTTTTTGTGGATTTATAGTTTTATATCATTGTGCTCTGAGAAAATACTTGATATGATTAGACTTTTTATAATATGGTGAGACTTTTTTTATGTCCTAACATATATTTTATTGTGGAGAACGTTATATTCTTTAGCTGTTGATGAGATGGTCTGTAAATGTCTGTTAGATCCATTTGGCCTAGTGTGTAGTTTAAATTCAATATTTATTTAATGATTTTCTCTATAGGTGATCTGTCCAACGCTGAAAGTGGCATGTTGAAGTCCCCAACTATTATTGTATTGACATCTATCTCTCCTTTTAGATCTGATGATATTTTCTTTATATGTATATCTGGTTGCTCCAGTGTTTGGTGTATATATGTTTAGAATTGTCATATCCATTTGGTGAATTGATCCTCTTATTATTATGTAATGGCCTTCTTTGTCTCTTTTTATTACTTTTGACTTAAAGACTGTTTTATCTAATATAAGTATGCTACTCTTCTTTGCTTTTGGTTTTGTTTGCATGAAATATCTTTTTCTATCTCTTTACTTTTAGTCCATATGTATCTTTACATGTAAGATGAATTTCTGTTAGGCAGATTTTTTTTTTTTAAATCCATTCAGCCAGTCTATCTTTTAAGTGGAAAGTTCAATTTATTTACATTCAGAGTCATTATTGATATGTGAGGGCTTATTCCTGTCATTTAATTAAATGATTTCTGTTTTTTTTTAATATCCTTTGTTTCTTTCTTTTTCTCTTATTATTGTGATTTGGTGGTTTTCTGTAATGGTTACATTTGGGCTCTGTCTTTTCTTTATTTGTATGTTTGCTTTATCTGTGGGTTTTACATTTCTGTGTGTCTTCATGGTGGTAGATATTGTCCTTTCACTTCAGGTATAGTATTTCCTTAAGTATTTCTTGTAGGGCCAGTCTAGTGGTGATAAAGATTTTGCTTGTCTGGGAAAGATTATTTTTTTCTCCAGAGTGATAACTTTACTGGGTAGAATATTCTTGTCTAGCACTTTTTCTTTCAGCACTCTGAATAGACATCCTATTTTCTCCTTGTCTGTGAGATTTCTGGTGAGAAATCCACTATTAATCTGATGAGAGTTCCCTTATAAGTGACTGGACACTTTTCTATGTTTAGAATTCTCACCGTCTTTGTCTTTTGATAGTTTGGCTATTCTGTGCCATGAAGAAGAATTTTTTGTATTGTATTTGTTTGGGGATCTCTGAGCTTGTATCTAGATCGGTGGTTTTCAACCTTCCTAATTCTGTGACACTTTAATACAGTTCCCCAACCATAAAATTATTTTTGTTGCTACTTCATAACTGTAATTTTGCTACTATTATACATTGTAATGTAAATATCTAATATGTAGGATGTATTTAGGTGACCCCTGTGAAAGGGTCATTCGACCCCCAAAGGGGTTGTGACCCACAGGTTGAGAACCACTGATCTAGATGTTTAAATCTCTTTCTAGACTTGGGAAGTTTGCAGCTATTATTTTGTTAAATAGGTTTTCTGTCCCTTCTGTTTTCTCTTGCCCTCTGGGACACCAAAAATTTGAATATTAGGTTGCTTTATGGTATCTTATAAAGCTTTGCTAATTCTTTCTTATTTTTTCTTTACTTTTATATGACTAGATTATTTTAAAAGACTTTACTCCAAGTTTTGAAGACAGAATCTGGTCTATTGTTTAAGCTTTCAAATGTATTTTGTATTTCATTTAATGAATTTTTCAGTTCCAGAATTTGATTCTTTTTTATGGTATTTATCTCTTTGGTAAATTTCTCATTTATATCATCAATTTTTTTTCTGATTTGGGGGAGGTATTGTTTTTCTGAGCTTACTTAGTATTATTTTTAATTTTTTTCTTTTCTTTTTTATTGGAATTTGTTGCTAGAGAATTGTTTCTTTGGGGGTATTATGTTTCCTTGCTTTTTCATATTTCTTGTCCTTATATTGATATTTGTGCATCTTGAATAACCATCCTTTTCCCCAATTTTTTAAAATTTGCTTTTGTGGGAGTGTTTTTCCTAAAGATGCATTTGTGGTGTTAGTTGTATAGAGCACTTTGGTTTGATTCTGGGTGCATGCAGTAGTATAGTCTACATATGATTTCTTTGGTTATAAATAATATCCCTTATGTCTGTGATTTCCTTGGTGGCTTAGGGTTTGATTATCAGTGGAGGCTGTGGTTAAGTTTTGCTGGGGATGGGGACACTAGGTTGGCCTGTCCTTAAGCCCCATTGGTGGCAGTGGCAGGTCAAGCATGCCTGTCTGTGGGCCCCAGGGCAAGTGTACATTGGCACTAGAGTTAGGGAGTCCAGGCAGGCTGTTTCTTGTGACTCTAAGCTGCTTGTTCAGGTTGGCAGCATTAGGCCAGGTGTGTGAATGAATTCTTGGGCAGACATCTTAAAGCCTCTCCTCTTAAAGCCACCAAGATTTTGATGAGTCAGTTTTCTAGACTTTGTCCAACTGGAATTTCTTTAGATACTGGTAATTAACCTATGCCAGGTTATCACAGGGATTGGGCTTTCTGGATGCCTCTCAAGGGAGGTTTGTGGTGCAAAAAGGGCAGCACACAGACATGATGTTATTTTGCCCTGAAGGAGGCCTTCTCCTCCATTGGACTTGGTCCAGGTGACACCATTCCTTGATTGGCAGCACTTACCCCAGCAAGAGTACCATGGAAGCCTGCAACATGGGTGCCTCCTCCCTGCAGCTGCTCAGGTTCTGAAGGCTGGTGCCCTGGACTTAGCACTTGGCATAATTTTATTCAGATAACTAAACATTATGTACCTTTGGTTAATTGAATATTCTTGGGTAAAGGTCAAACTGGACATGTTTGATGAGCACTTAAAATTATTGCTGTTGTGTTGTTTGGCAACCAGATCTCAGTGAATTTGAGCATTGACCATCCTAGACCTCTTGAATATTTTCCAGTTATTGTTGTCATTAGAGGCGCAAGATACAGCAGGATGTCACATGTCAGATGTAAATACAGCCTTACCAAGGAGGCTTGCTAACTCTCTTTTTCTCCGAGGGGACAGACCTTGATGTGGTTGTTAAGAGCAGGGTCTATTACTCTTTGTTTCTGAACCCAGAGTTGACCAATGACAGACTTAGGTTACTTAGTCTTAATGGGGTATGTATAAGGCAGAATTTCTTAATTTATGCTAAATCAATCAACAATCCCAAAAGAAGTTACTTATTTTCATATAACAAAAATAGGGGGATTAGAAGAGTTGTGTGAAAACAATGGAATCGGAGCCATTGTGTGGTATTGGGTGGCGACAGCCTTCTCTGTCCACCTCACAGCACTGCGTAGCCTCCCGTTAGTCCTGGCAGAGCTGTGAGCAGTGTTTGCTATTTGGCTCTCCTTTTGGCAAAGTTTGATCATTTTTTTTTTTTTTCTTCTGGCATTATTACAGTTCAGTTTCTGGCTAAAGTTTGAGGACACCAATTTTTAAAGTTACATTCCAGGTCTCCTGAAGATGGAAGAGAAGCAAGTTTAAAATGGTTTCCTAATAATACTAAGACATTATTTGCATTTTTCATTCTTCATTCTCTCATGAGCTCACACTGGAGTTTCCAGAGGCTGAACAGCATGCAAGATAGCATTTTTTTCAGACCTTAATGGAATGTGTTCTCATGTTTTAAAATGTTCTAGTATAGAAAAGATCAAGAGATGTAATGCACATAAGGAAAAACTCTTTGGGGGGCCTCAGTAATTTTAAGAGTGTAAAGTGGTCCTGAAACCAGTAAGTTGGAGGATCTGTGTTTCAAAGGCACAGTTTCTGTGAGTGTAGTTAACGTTCATTCAGCATGTGTTCAGTAACATCTGCTGTGTGCCAGGTCAGACATTAACAGTTTTCTAAGTTAACATATTCCAGAAACATCTTCTCTTAAACTGTTGGAATGAATCATTCCATAGCAGAGATGAAACCTGCTGGTTTATTCTGTAGGTTGTCAGGGGGGTAATCTACACAGAAGCCTTGCTTCACAATGGAGGCGTTCCTGGAATGAAGTGTGTTGCATTCCTGCATCTCCTCTGATTTTTTTGATCCTTGCAGCAGCCCTGTGGATTGTTGACCTAATTTTTAAATGATTAAACTCCTTGGTGGTGTGCTCAGTGGAATGGCCCCAGTACACAGAATCAGGACTTTGGAGTCAAGAGCCAGTGCTTTGGCCACTACCCCAGAATTCTGTCAAATGAGAATTCCTGGCAATGAAAATATATTTTGATTATATTCGAAAAGTTAAATATTTAAAGGAAGCCTATGGTAGTAAGTGGTCCTTTTGAGTGGTAAATAACTCACAAACAGCCCTTTAACCATGTTATTTCTGGTGATTTTGGACTTTTATGTGGTTATACCTGTAGTTTCTGGAACTGTAAAGCTATCTTTGTTGCCTTCAGAAATTGTTACCTTCAGTTTAATTTATTGAAAACAAATTACATTTGTAAGATCTACAACTGTAATATGGAGACTTGCTCTGGAAGGCAGTCCCTAAGAAAGTCTCTTCAGCTGCTACCTTCCCTCTGATAGCACTGTAATGTATGCCTCTCATTGTGCTGGGGATACATTGCCATTCATGGAATTCTTAGGCCCTCTAATAGACCATCAAAGAAAAGAATTCAGTGTTAGTTCTACTTGCTAACAATACTAATTAGTCATTTACAGTGGAAATCATTCTAGATTTCAGTAGCTTTTATTGTACATTCTTTTCTATGAATCCTATATTGTATATATTTACTTTTTTAATGGTGAATTTTAACTAATTGCCTTTGTGAAAGCTCGTTCTTGGCATAGCCCTTCATCAAGAGTCAACATGTATTTATAGAGACAGCCACAGAATGGCCTCTCCTCCTTTAATGGTAGCTCATTTTTAAGTTGAGTACAACTGTGTGTTTATTTATGGAAATCAGAGTCTCTCATAATGAACATTGACAGAGTACCGTCTGTGCTAAGCAGAAAGTTTGCTGAGATGTGATCTTAGACATTTCAGTGTCTAAACACCAACTGATATTTTATTTGGCTCTATTATATGAAGTCAGGCCTGCTTATTAGGCAGTTCAGAGCAGATAACTCTTAGTTTAGAAGTTAGGAGGGCAGGGCGGCGCCTGTGGCTCAAAGGAGTAGGGCTCGGGCCCCATATATCGGAGGTGGCGGGTTCAAACCCAGCCCCGGCCGAAAACTGCAAAAAAAAAAAACAAAGCGAGGAGGGCAGTAACCTTTAGCAACTTCCTGAGCAGGAAGCACAAATAAAGTGGTCTGTTGAGCAGGATTTCTAATATGCCCCCCTAAAGATGTGCCACTTAATTGTCCATAACCTGTGAATGCCATGAGATACTACTCATGATCATGTTGCATGGTGCAATTGACCTTAAAATAAAGGAGATTATTTTGGATTATACATGTGCCAAGAGTGCTGACAGGCTGGTGGCGGAGGGGAATGTCAGAGGGATGATAGCTCAAATGAGTTGAAGATGAGGGGGAATGTTCGCAGCCCTTAGGTGGCAGCCAGCAAGTGAACTGGGTGTCAGTCCTCAAGCAGAAAGGAACTGCATTCTGCCAACAACCTGGGTGAAGGTGGAAACGCATTTTCCCTCAGGGCCTCCAGGAAGGAGGAGGCCTGAGCAGAGAATTCTGTCATGCTGTGCCTGGGCTCCTAGTCCATGGAAACTGAGGTGATGACTTTGTGTGTATTTTGTAGTGACTTGTCATGCAGCAGTACAAATCTCATACAGGTGGCAAGTGCTGTCCATGAAGTGGAAAGACTTTCTCTCTTGGGAGCTGTTGGAGCCATTCACTTCTGAAGTCTCTGGGCTGACAGTGTAACATGATCTCTTGATTTAGTCATTTTTTTCTTTTATTTACTTAGATATTTTGAGCTTTCTCTGTAGAAATAGTTACACAGTGACTTTCAGGTTACTCTGCTATAATCTATATAGAGAAATAGATTTTATTTTATTATTTTATTTATTTTATTATTATTATTATTTTTTTGCAGTTTTTGGCTGGGGCTGGGTTTGAACCTACCACCTCCAGCATATGGGGCCAGCACCCTACTCCTTTGAGCCACAGGTGCTACTTTATTATTTTATTTATTTTTTGGAGACAATCTCACTTTGTTGCCCTGCATAGTGTGCTATGGCGTTATAGCTCAGAGCAACCTCAAACCCTTGGGTTCAAGTGATCCTCTTGCCTCAGCCTCCTGAGTAGCTGGTACTACAGGCACCTACCACAATGCCTGGCTATTTTTAGAGACAGGCTCTCACTCCTGCTCAGGCTGGTCTCAAACTCCTGAGCTCAAGCAATCCCTCCTCCTTGGCCTCCCAGAGTGCTAGTGTTACAGGCATGAGCCATCTTGCTTGGCTGAAAAATTGGTTTTATATTGAAATCTAGTTCACTCACACACAACTGAAAGGCAAAATTACCCGCAAGGACTTCATCCTTATTATGACAGACAGACTCTGACATTTTCTATTTTATTCTTTTCTTCTTCTTCTTTTTTTTTTTTTGTAGAGACAGAGTCTCACTGTACCGCCCTCGGGTAGGGTGCCGTGGTGTCACACGGCTCACAGCAACCTCTAACTCTTGGGCTTACACGATTCTCTTGCCTCAGCCTCCCGAGCAGCTGGGACTACAGGCGCCCGCCACAACGCCCGGCTATTTTTTTGTTGCAGTGTGGCCGGGGCTGGGTTTGAACCCGCCACCCTCGGCATATGGGGCCGGCGCCCTACTCACTGAGCCACAGGCACCGCCCTTCTTCTTCATTTTTAAAAAAGAAAAAATCACTTTCTTTTTATGTTACCTCAGAATTAGAAAATTGTGAGCTATTAGTTGTGCTTTTACTTCTTATTTCTTAAACTATTGGTTACATGTTATTTTCTAAATGAACTTCTGCTTAAGAAATAATGCGCAGGGTAAAGTGGCGTATGGGTTCTGAGGGTCTCCGTGACAGGTCAGTGTCCCTCCACTCAGCTTCTCTGGCCCTCTCCTGGATTACCTGGGGCCAGCACAGATGGCAGCGGTGCCTCTCTCTGCTCGTTTCACTTGGTTTATCTATTAATGGGCAGAATGAGCTTTTTCTTTCTTTTTAATGACTGCCTAGTATTCCTTTCCTTAGAAAGAATAGTATCCCCAGTCATCTCCGAGCTGATTTAGGTCAATTCCAGCCCTTCACTGTCATAAACAACAATGTGTACAAATCTCTTTGTGCAGATTTGTGAGGTTGAATTCCTAAAAGAACTGTTTTGGGGCAGAGTGTATGTGCTTTTGTCATTCTGAGGACAGTTGCTGTCTTGTAGAAGTTTACCATTTGTTTTCCTACCAGCAGTGTATATAGCATGCCTGTTGCCTCCACTTTTGCCAACACAGATATTATTTGATTAAAAAAACATTTTTCTTTTTGCTAATGTTGGCATCCCATTGTAGTTTTAATGTGTATTTCTCATTGTAAAAGAGGGTAAGCATCTTTTCATAGTTTGAGTTGTCTGCACATCCTTTCCCAGTTTTTCCACTGACTTAATTTACCATAACTTGGTAAATTATAAAATGGTATAAACATGGGCCTCTTACCCTCCATATCCAGCCCCTCCTCAAGCTCCTCCTGGCTTGGGAACAAGCTCACCCAGACCATTCCTGTGGCCCTGCACCTGTTGGCATTAATCAGATGTAAATCAGATGGACAGATTCAATGTTGTTAGGGGTCTGAGACCCTAAATGTTTAAAGGAAGGCCCAGTGTGGGGTTGTGACAGAGAAGAGGGAAGGGAAGGTATGCTGGATTATAGGTACCCTGAGTAGGTACCAGACGACTGCTGGATGTGTGTGCTGTGATAGCTGAGAAGAGGAATGCCAATTTCTGCCAAGGACATATGGAAAGTTTTCTTTTCCCTGTATGTTCTTGGAATTCTTGTTAAAATCATTTAAAACAGCAAATCTGATAGGAAAGCTAGCAACTAAGAGACTTGAGTATAGCATATTTATGTAAAAGTATTTTTCATTCCTGGGAAATAAACTGGGATTTAGGCTTGGACAGAACCCAGAGATTTCTTTTGGCATAGTTGATTACAACATCTTAAGAAGAGGGGATTTTCACAGGAATTTTTTTCAGTTTTATATTCTTTTTCATGACTGGAAAGTCTCTAGTTTGACAACCAACAGAGACCTTGGGGAACAGATGGCTTAAGTTTTCTTGACACATTTGGCTTTTCTCATTATGAACATTGACACCTTTTTTTCAATAACTGCCAAGTTCTGTGTGATCCGATCCTATGGGAAGGAGATATAGGTGTTCTCTAGAGGTTTGCAGCAGAGACCTCTGAGGTGAGTACTGTCCTAGCCCTTGAATGCCACCCTGCCTGCTGCTCTCAGGACAAGTAGGTGAGCTGGTCCTGTCCTAGCTGGTGAGGTCTCTTGCTGCAAAGCATCTAAGATTACTGGTCTTTGACTGTGATGACTTCTGGAGTCCATCAGTAGAACAATACTTAAAGCTGTAGACTTCAAGTATTGTTGAGCTGGCCAGTCTCTTAGATGCTTGTTGGCTGATTGCTAGAGTACACTTAGCTTGATACTAGCAACAAATAAAGCTCTTTATTTTATTTCTTTATTTCTTTCTTTCTTTCTTTATTTTGAGACAGAGCCTCAAGCTATCACCCTGGGTAGAGTGCTGTGGCAGCACAGCTCACAACAATCTCCAACTCCTGAGCTTAAGCGATTCTCTTGCCTCAGCCTCCTAAGTAGCTGGACTACAGGTGCCCACCACAACGCCTGGTTATTTTTTAGTTGTAGTTGTCATTGTTGTTTGGCAGGCTCAGAGTGGATTTGAACCTGCCAGCTCTGGTGTATGTGGCTGGCACCTTAGCCGCTGAGCTACAGGCGCCGAGCCCAAATAAAGCTCTTTAAAGTTGCTGTGGTGATCGTTCTGCATATGGATTGGTCCTCAGCCTTGGGACATGTGCTCTTCTTTAGGTGGTGACAGACCAAGCCTCATATGAGAACTGTGATGGCCCCACAAATCTCGTGGGGTTTCTTGATTTTATTGAAGGAATCAACATTTGTTGAAACTTAAGTTTATGTAAAGTAAGTAGATTTTTAGGATTTTCTTGAAATTTTATGATTTGGTAAGAGAAACTCTTTTATCGGGAAACTTGTTGAGGCTTGGACATTACCTGCTGAGAGTGTCTTATAATGTTTTCATGACATAGAGAAAGTGTAATAAGGGCAGGAACACAGGTGGAAGATGCTGAGGTGTTCATTTTTCCCGAGTAAAAACTGGGCAACAGCAGAATCTCCCCAGCCCTGCCATGAGGTCTTTCCACCAGTGGACTGCTGCCAGTGTCTGCCAGCCTTCATGTCTGTTGTAACTGCAGACACACCTGCGTGAGTTCCTTGTGAGGTGGAAATACATGGGGAAGGAAGCATGGGTCCTGTCATGTATGTGGACAGTGTGGCCGCACTGACCCTGATTGGGTGCCATTGGCCAGATCAGACCCCTCCTCCTCCCACAGCGTTTGCCTTTCCTTCAGAATAGAGGAAAGCATAGTGGTTCCCAGAGGATCATGGTTCCCAGAGGAAACTTCCCTCTGTCTGCCAACCCTTACTGGAAAGAGGCTTCCTTTTATACTTTATTCCCAGCAACTGAGCTTGACTCAGCAACACAGAGGAAGAAGTGACCTCATCGCATTGAGGGGACAAGGGTTTGAATACCACCAGGTATTCCTTCCTCCAAGTATAGGGGGGAGGAGTGGTGACAACTCTGATCTCTCTGCAATGCACATGGCCAAGGATGTGGCCTTCATGATGCATTTCCTGCCTTGTCTGTAGATGCTGCACAGAGCTGGTCTCCCTCAGAAGTAAAAGAAGGGAGCAAGAAGTTGATTCAGTCCCAGAATGGTGTTAGGACTAAATGTCAGACAACAGGCAGATTGTAGGAGTTTGGAGACCTTAATATGGGTGTCCTCATCCTGCGTCCTTGTGGTGTCAACAGTGGTAAAGCCCTTGATACTAGAAGGCCTGTGCTCGTCTTGGGGGCAGAGGAGCTCCCAACAGACTGAATCTGAGATGGCTTCCCCTGGAGAAGGAAGCTGGAGAAAAAGAAGGATAGCTCGCACACTAGGGCCTAGAGAATGCAAAGAATATAATGGCACAGTATTCACATGGCTCCTAAGATGCTGCTCATTTTGTTTAGGAATACACTTGACAAAGTAGTGATGGGGATTACTTTGGGGATGTCATTTTTGTGTCTCCAAGTAAATTTTAGATTCTTAAGAACTTTGACCGTTAATGTTTTTAAAGAAAATGTATCAGTGTCCATATGCACATTCAGTTAGAAACTAAATGTGAACTCTTTGGTGACTCAGAGGATGTGCTAATTGAGTAACAGTGTGTGTGATCTCAGCATACACATGCAGCATGCTAACAAGTAAGTAGATCATGTTTCTTTAGGTTGAATTGGATTTAAGACGATGTTTAATCTTTGTTCTGGGTAGTAGGAATAACAGTCCAATGAACACCTTAATTAGAGTGCCCATTCTGCCAGATTTGCTGTATGGGGGCCAGGAGTTTCTGGGCAATGGCCATACTTGTCCTGATGGCTGGCCAGTGTCAAGGATCCCACAGGTGAAATGCCAAGATGAGAGAGCATCTCTGCTGGTGACACTTAGAGTGCGGCTAGGCCTCATTTGGGGAACTGTGAGCCAGGGCAGAACACCCTTGCTTGCAGGAGTTAGGGCCAAGGGCTACTTGGGTGGGCCTGGCAAAGGGAGATGGTGATTTGGGCTTATTCATGATAATAGACTCATAGCACTGTTTTCCTGGGGCTGTGTGGGTAGCTTGGAACAGATACTAAGGTTTACTAATCTGGGGAGGAAAGAGTGCATTATGTAAATACACATGGGCCTGTGGGGGAAGGGGACCCAACATGGGCCATGTTGTCTTGATAAGGCCTCACCAGGTCCGTAGAGGCTGGCGTGGGCGCCCTCTGGTGGTGGTTATGCAGCCTCAGCTCGGCTTCTCTCCCAGTCGTCCCTCCTTCCCTCCTGTGCTTTGTCCTCACTGTGGTGCCTCCTTTCCCTCCTAGATCTTTTCTGTCATTTTGACTGTTCTGTACCCCAGAAGTCCTGCTCTATCCCATGACCTCTTGTTGCACATTCTTTCAAATCTAAATTTTCATCTTGACTTTTCCTTAATTCTCAATTCCAAGCTTAGAGTAGTTGGGAACATTGTGTTCTCACTCTCCTCCTAGGCCCTGGTTGAGCTGTGACTGGCAGCTCCGTGTTTAGGTGGGCTCCCTTTTGTATAAGGAGCCATGGGAGGGGGTCAGGTTTCACAGAACACAGCATGAGTGCCATGCAGGAGGTTGTGGGGTGGGTAGGAGAGAGCTCTCAAATCAGCCAGCCTGGATTTAAGGTCTACTTGGGAACTGGGGGAGGGGTGGCTGGCGAGGTACCTGAAGGCAGGGAGCTTCACACTTCTTTGCATTTGTGTAGAACCTTTTGGGTACTTGGTTTCTTGATTTCTGTATGAACTAATTAATTAAATGCTCAGGACACACTGAGATCTGAATCTGCAGAGCAATCAGTAGTGGTGTTCCTTAGCTGAGACTTTCCTTGGCTACACCTTTATCCACATATAAGAAAAAAGTGCTGTTTGATTTGTTTTGCATAGGCTTGTAGGGACTTATAGGTAAAAACTGAAGAAAGAAGTGGATCAGAACACTCAAGACCAAAGTGTAATAAAGGCGACATTGTTTATTTTGACACTTGGGTGCAAGGGAGCTAAGAGCTAAAGGATGTTGGGGGCGTTTAGGGAGGAAGGCCATCTTATACAGCTGGGTGGGAGGGGGCTGGTTTCTATCAAGGACCACCAAACTGTTGATCTCATCAGGATGTCAAAGATGTTATCTCATTACGAGACTCTTCTGGCAGGTTCTTCTTATCAGAGTGCCAGCATATTTCTCTGGGATGGTCTAGAATTGGACTGGACAAGCCTGCAGCAAGTCTCCCTCCTATTCGAGTTATGTCCACCTGTAACAAGTGTCTCACAGTATGGCTTTTCAAGATGAGTTAGTTTGGCCAACCTAACAGGGATCTAGTATGTGCTACTGACTGAGCAGACATTCTTGGGGTTTTTAATCATCACCATTCAGAAGGACACAGCACATATGGTCCATCCTCTCGTGTCTTCCTGAACACTGACCAGAGCTATGTCATTACAGGCTGGGAGTCCTCCACTGGCGTCAACTTCAGCCCCGGTGTCCACCTTCTCTCGTACTTCCGTCACACCATCCACTCAGGACATCTGCAGGTAACAGTCCCCTTCAGACACTGGAGTGATCAATGTGCACCCCAGAAATAAGCATTAGTGTCCGAGAGTTCTTGGATTTCCATTTGCTTGATCATTCTGCCTCTGATCTAAGCAGTTGGCCCAGTTTCATGTGCTGTTTGCTCACAAGTTACCCGCAGTCTCCTCCTAAGCCCTGGTTGAGCTGTGAGTCTCATTTCTTCACTTTGATGTCTGTTCTCTTCTAAAATTGTTTTTACTTTCTGTGCTTTTATTCCATTGTTCTGCATGCAGTTCCAGTGCAGTGTTTTCTGAGTGTTGTCACCACAGTGCCGTGCAGTCTGCTGTTGTCTTGAAAACTCCTCAATGCCAGAGTTCTCTGACACAAGGGCTCACTGTGACAGTTATCTGTAAAGACACAGTACAGGCGTCAAAGACAAATTCCTTTGGTTCAGAATGGGTCCAGGCCTTGAAGCCTGCTAAGAATACCAAAGCCAGAAGAACACTAAAGTTCTCAAAGTCCCTAAACGATGTGGGTGAGAAGGCCCAGGATACTTTGGAAAGTTTTGCTTATGTGGAAAGAACTTGTTCTGAAGGAAAATTAATACTCCCTCAAGACCCATGTCTCAGAATGAACAGGTTCCATCATAAAGAGAAAAGAACACTGATCCGCAAACCTCCTGGCAATTCCAAACATTCTTGTGTTTCATCCCTTTCTGCCAATTGTTCAACTGCCTCAGAGGTGGGAGCTGGCAAGGGAGGTGCGCAAGTCCCGCTGTTGGATGAGAAAGGAGATGTCCGGGCTGTGTCCAGAAGCTGGCAGCTGCTCCGCTATTTGCTGTTGTTGTCACGTGGCTTGAGCACCGGCAGCCTGCACAGGTTCCATGAGCTGGAGAGCTGTGCCACCCACCTGCAAGCCGCCAAGTCCTCCAGTGGGCTGGCCGGGAGCATGGGCTTCTGCTCTGATGACATGGGAGATGACGACGTCTTTGAGGACAGCACATCTGCAAAACTGAAAGGCAGGGTCCTACAGGCGCCCCTCTGCTCCACAGAAAAGGACAGCGACCTGGATTGTCCTTCTCCCCTCTCTGAAAAATGCCCCCCCATCTCCCCTGTGTCCATATCAGGGGATGCCTGCAGGTTGGTTTGCCTGGAAGCACCGCTCTGGGCAGCTCTGCTCGCACCCCATGTGTCATCTTGCTTTAATATGTGAAGTTTCAGTAAAATGAAGTAATAGGCAGTTGTAGCCAATTTGGGGTTAATACTTTTCTCCAGAAGAATGGAGTATTGGTATCATTTGAAAAACGAATTTTTATGATGTGGGTCTTAAGACATTTCCAAAGATGATACAAAAGGAGGAAACTCCACATATTAAAGACCAAGCTGATGCTTCTTAGCTAAAAATAAGTAGGTTCTGTGTAAAGAAATTGGAAGAAAGAAATAGTATCTCCAACTTTCCAGCTTAATGGCCCAGATTTTAAGTACTTGCTGCCTTCCCAGCCTCTTTCAAGCCCTTGCCCCCCACCAGGTGTGTGGGGGAGTGGCTGTCCTCCAGTAGCTCCTCCCTTCCTCCCTCCAGCTGTGCCCAGATCCCAACCCGTCTTACTTGTTCAGCATCCTTGTCTGGCCTCCAGAGTCACTTTCATCACACTCTCGTGCCTTCCCCATTCTGACTTTTCCCTAGTTCTCCCCACCTCATGCCAGCTGTCATCAATGGATCAGAACCCCCTCTCACTAAACAGCCCGAGAGCCTGGCTCCTGTCAGGAGAGGTATCCTTCCCTGTTCTCCAGCTGCAGGAAAAGACCCCTCTGTGTCTCAAAAGCTTGTTAAAGTCCCTTGAGGTTAGTAGCTACATTTTGCTGCATGCCTCCTTGGAAATAAGGAATACTTTAAATTAATTTTCATTTACTGCTGTGAATGGTTCTGAAAAAGGAAGTGAAATTGCAGCACCTTACAATGGTGAGTTTTTTAGGTCCAGGAGGTACCGTGATCTTTTGTTTACTCCCTGAGGAACAGAAATGGGTGGGTGTGGTGTGTAAAGGTGAGGTCTGTGTTCATAGCTGAAGAGCGAACGTGTTTTAGAAGGCGGAATGCTGGGTCTGTGTTACATAGAAATTTCTCGCCTAATTATTTTAACATCTCACATTGTGGAAAATGATTTCTGGTTGTCTTAAATTCATCTTTCAGTTGAAGTTCTTAAGTCTTGCCAAAAAATGACTGCTTTGTCATTTCTTGTATCATTTTTTCCTCTTTGTTGCCAAATGCCACCCAGACTTTCCATGTTGGTGCGGTAAGCTAGAAACTTTTAGTTTGTAGTCACCGTCTTCATCTGTGTGTGTATGTTTTGTGCTCATTGTCAGTCACTCTGTGGTGTCCATTTCTGATAGTTTTCCTTGTGGGGGGATTGACTTTCCACTAAAGTGTCACCTTCCTCATTGTGGGACTCCCCCTCACGGTGACTGCTTTTCTTTCGCTGTAGGATCTGCCACTGTGAGGGAGATGACGAGAGCCCCCTGATCACCCCCTGCCGCTGCACAGGCAGCCTCCACTTTGTGCACCAGGCCTGCCTGCAGCAGTGGATCAAGAGCTCGGACACCCGCTGCTGCGAGCTTTGCAAGTACGAGTTCATCATGGAGACCAAGCTGAAGCCTCTGAGCAAAGTACGTGTGAGGAAGTGCCATTCCTGGGGTTGCTTTACCCTCTCTGCAACGAGTGAGCCCAGGGAAGCGTTAGCTCCTCAGACGGTGGAGCTGTAGCTGGCCTCTTGTGTTCATTTATTGAAAAAGCTGGGACTGAGTTCATGTTCGTGTTGTTTCTGGTACAGATTTCCAAGTCCCTCCCCTGAGGAAGAAGTTCTTTCTAACCCTTCATGTGTTTCTTTGTCCTTCAGACTAAGACTGTTTGTGTCAGTCATCACACCCTTGACCACAGAGCATTCCTGACACATCTTAATTAGAATTTAACTTTGCACGTGTTAACTGTTCCTGAGACTGTGTGTTAGAGATTAGTAGTGTCTTTCCCCAGCACTCAGCATAGCACAGCACCCTGTACGTTTACTTGATAAGCTTTTGCTGGATAGGAGAGTGGGCATGCAGCTGTCTTCAGGCGCCCGCGTCTTTACTCCCTCTGATAGGAGCTTTTTCCATGGCACTGGCCTCCTGTTTAAACATATTTCTCTCTACATTTCCTGGAGGTTTTGTTTCGAAGAATAAAAGACTGTTCCTATCCCAAAACATGAATATATCAATTAAAGGGGGAATCATGTAATCAAATAATAGCACGTGACAGTACCAGTTAGATGTCAAATTACCTGGTGATGGAGCACATCAGACACTGAGAGAAGGAAGTGGTCCTTGTGGGCAGGAGTGCTGGGGAAGCAGCATGCTGGCAGCATCACAGAATGTTGGGGTTTTAAAGCAGTTCTTGGAAGATCACCAGCATTTTGGAAGCAAAGTGAAAGGAATTTAGAGAGGTCAAGTTGTCTGTGGAGAAAGCAAACACCAAAAAGGTGAGCGTGAGTGTTTAGGGGCTCTGCCTGGGCCAAGCTACATGTGTCCCAGGAAGTAGTGGGGCCCGGCGATCAGAAACACTTAGGGACTGAGTGTGTTTAGATAGAAAGCCCTGGGAACTCACTGGTGTATAAAACCCCAGCAGAAAGCAATTGCATGCTAGAGAAAGCAGGCACAGAACATATAAAAAAATGCTCTGCCCCAGTAAAAGCCTTATAATGTATTGGTTACCTGGTCTACACTAACCTCTCTAGTGAGGCTTACAGCAGTATAAACAGCAGTCTGCGAGGCTCTAGCTTCAGCTTACCCTGCATAGAGTCGTCTAGACAGAGGCTGTGACTACGGTTGGCAAAGGATATGCAGAGTGTTTACACTTTGTTCTTTCTCTCTACCTCTATGTGTTTTCTTCTGATTCGGAAACCTGTAATTGAAAATGAAAATCTGGCTATTTGGAGTAAATTAATGAGCTCCTAGAGGAGATGGGACTGGCAGAGTCTGCTTGTACCAGGAACTCTTAGCATCGGTTTCGAGCTGTTGCTGCCAAAGTAGCAGAGGACCAAAGAGTGAGCGCCTTCTGCCATTCACCTTCACGACGTAGTGCGATCCATCTGCTAGTGTGTTGTGGCATCATCAGTCCTCTTTCCCCTACTTGCCATGCCAGTCAGCAAGTCAGAGAGACTTAAAACATAGCCCCCGGGTCTCGGGCCAACATAGCGTTTTCAGCAGGACTGTAACTGTAGACTCCTTTCTCATGCCATTTAATGTCTGTTTGCGAGAATGAGCAGACAAGGGCATTGCAGCTGGTAGTTCAAACTCATCTCAATCCCAGCTTCTTTTCATTGCATAGAAAGTTGGGTGTGCCTGGTACCTGGTTTGAATCCAAGTGGTTTAAGAGAACTACTACATGTATTTAGGGAAATTCATCCAGTTTGGGAATGGAGGGGTGGAGGGTGTGTGTGTGGAAATCCAGTCTTGTCCATCTACAGTGTCCTCACTCCACTGTAAGCCCTTTGCCTTGAGTGCGAGCCTCATGCCCCGCACATTGTCTTTCCAGTGGGAGAAGCTGCAGATGACGGCCAATGAGAAAAGGAAGATCGGGTGCTCAGTGACATTCCACATCATCGCCATCAGCTGTGTGGTCTGGTCCTTGTATGTGCTCATAGACCGCACTGCTGAGGAGATCAAACAGGGGCAGGCGACAGGTGAGTGCTCAGGCTGATAGTGAGCTCAGCACAGGGGCCCTGGTGCACACTGCGTCTCAGGACCAGAGCATTGTGTGTAGTCACAGCACACACGGCTAGGATTCTGGAGGGGGAATGTCAATTAGAAGGCACCATGCCTCCGTTTTGGATGTTTCTCTGGCTGTGGTAAGTAGTTTTTGAAAACCCAGACAGAAGAGATCAAATTGTGGAGCATGAGGATCTCCACAAACTGCCTCCTGGAAAAGCAGGATGAAAGGTAGTGGGCACTCTCTGCCATCCTTCCTTTAACAGAGCAAGTTTTGGCGAGTGAAGAGTCCACTGCTGGGCATCCACGTGCCTGTGGGTCCTCCTGAGGCAGGAATAGTGCTCGGGCCAGGATTCACGACTGCAGTGACAGCGCCTGTGAACAAACACTGCACTTTAGCTTGGGCAGCATAGTGAGACCGTGTCTCTAAAGGAATCCGTTGGTTATGGGGAAGTTCAGAAATAGTGTTTTAGTTATTTATTTATTTTATTTTTGGCCAGGGCCAGGTTCGAACCTGCCACCCTTGGCATATGGGTCCGGCACCCTACTCACTGAGCCACAGGTGCTGCCCGTTTATTTTGTATTTTAAACAAGATCTAATACATCAGCTGAGTTTTTTTTTCCTTTCAGGAATCCTAGAGTGGCCCTTTTGGACTAAATTGGTGGTTGTGGCCATCGGCTTCACTGGAGGACTTCTTTTTATGTATGTTCAGTGCAAAGTATATGTGCAATTATGGAAGAGACTCAAGGCTTATAATAGAGTGATCTATGTTCAAAACTGTCCAGAAACAAGCAAAAAGAGTATTTTTGAGAAAACTGCACTAACAGAGCCCAACTTTGAAAATAAAGATGGACGTGGAATCTGTCATTCCGATGCAAACTCTTGTTGCACAGAGCCTGAAGACACTGGAGCAGAAATCATTCATGTTTGATTGTGTGGAGGGTGTAGTTTTCCTGGGTACCCGTGAAGAGCTGAAGGAAATTGTTTACTGCCTATTGTGTACCTTTCTTTTGTCCTTTAATAGCATAGCCTGGGCAGGTGACTCTTTTCAGTGGCTTCTCTTTTTCTGAACCCTCCTTAATGAATCTCCTCGAAAGCCCTTCCAGGAGCCAGGTGTGGCTGGGTCCCACCTCTGCTGGGCTGCTCTGTGGGAAGGGAAGGTGGAAAACCTCATGATGCCATGATGGGGAGCCGGCTGGGTTCCTGCCTGTGATCTTGAGCAGAACGAGAGAATAAAACGCCAAACCTAAGGGAAGAGCTGGAGCAAGGGGCACCAGGTCCTGATGTGCAGCCTCTTCCAGCTGCAGCATCCTAGCCCCCTGGGCGCTAAGGAGAGCCTTTCCACACACGACCTCCTGCTGCCTCTGCTGATGCTGACACTGACACCTTGGCTGTCATGCAGGTGGTGCCTGGTGCTCTGTGCATGGTGGTGTGTGATTCACTGAGCAAACAGCACTTTACAGAAGAGATTCTTTATTTTGTGATACCTGTGTCCAGTGGGATTAACACTTACAGAGCCTCTCTTTTAGAAATCTTCTCTTTGTTGCCCTTGTTATCTCTTTTACAACATAATAGATCTCAAACCCTTTTGGCCTTATATATGCTAAGAAGTATGACATTCATTCTGTGTCTGTAAGATAGACTTGTGACTTTAAAGCAGGGCAAATAGGTCTGATGTTTCATGGGGATTAATGGATGTTAAATGCCAATTAGAGCATAATTCCTATGCTTATAAGCTGGTTTTATGGCAAGTCCTATTTCATAAGCCTGCCCCGTACATTTCTTTTCTGTCAACATTGAAAAAGAAGGGGTTTTGAGATTTAAATGGAAGTCAAGGAAGTAATTAAAACAAAGCTGAATATTTTAAAAGTACTCCTTTATAGAGACATTTCTCCCGCTGGTCCTGACTTCATGCTGAAGGAGCAGCCACATGCTGTCCTGGTTGGGGATGTGTGCTGCAGGTGCTCCGAGGTGCTGGCCTGCCATGCAGCCCTGCTCAGGAGTAGGTTCTGTGTAGTCACCACCGAGGGTTGAGAGGCAGGTGTGCTGGCTCTGGGATGAGGATCAGGCGTGAGCAGCAGATTGTACTCAGCCACATAGCTGCTTGTCTGTCGCCTTAACCAGACTGAACAGAAAGGATCCTTTAAGGGCCCTTGGCCCCACTCTTGGTCCATTCTTTTGTCAGGGATTATCTCCTATGCTAGTTTCATAAAACAAACAAAACCAAAATCACTACCATCAAATGGCCTTTGTCCCCATCTGCTTAAAATTCTGTTTTTAAAACCCAGTTTCATAGTACCAGGCAAATGAGTCAACTCTGGGAATGTATACCATAATATGAGCAGCCCACATGCTTTCTCCCCATACACTCCCATCCAGCTGGGAGGCAGGGGTGGTGAGGTGTTGCAGGGTCTCACTTCACTCTCAGAGCCTTCGGTGCCTCGTTACCCTGTGGAAAGGAGTAAGCAAACATGAGATGATTTCTCTTTCAGAGTGGAAACCCTGTGGTTTGTTCCGTGGTGCAGGAAGAGGTTGGAGGGTCCCTAAGCATTGTGCATGGGCTTGTGGTCGAGGCATTGTCCTGCTCTCTTCACCCGCCCAGTGTCTGACTCACTGGGATCACCGCTGGGAAGGCCCTGTCCAACCATAGCTGACTTCTGAAAATAGGTCAGCCCGCGCTCTCTTCCATACCATATCCAGCCAGTGCCTATGTTCACTGTGCCCCAAAGTGCAATTACCCATGTCCCTCCTCATCCTGGGAATCCAGGCAGCCACAGACTGTCCACTCAGGGGAGCTGGATCCCAGGTCAGCCCTGCCACTGCCTCTTAGGAACTGCCAAAAAAAGGCCCCTGGTTTTGTACACTTGTCCCTGCCGCCCTCCCAACATGAGTGGTTAAAGGGAAGACTGAGATAAAGTGTGAGTTCTCCCTCCAACCCCATGGAACCTCTTATGCTGAATCCAAAAAGCACTGAGACTTCCTGTAGACAGGAGTGTGCCGAGATAGACGTATCCCTGGGCAGCCCACCCATTGTGACTGGCACCCCCTATGGCAAAGGCACCTTTAGTATTGTTCCTAGGCCCAACCAGACTCCCATGCAAAGTTGACTCTCTTTTTTAGGAAGGCCTAACACCATCTCATCATCTTGGGCCACTCTGGACAGTCTTTCCACATCCTCCTTTCCCCTGCTGGTGGAGCATGCAGCTCCACCCACCACACACACACAACAACCTTTTCTTGCAGTTCTAGTTCAGCACCTCTAACCCATCAGACCCCTCAGTGCCTGGCAGTGAAGCCTGGTGGGGGTGCTGTGCTGCCACCTAGCGGGAACACAGTATCTGCCAATATTCCTTTAGTCTGGGTAAACTTGCCAAGTTCTTTTGGGGGGCTATTTATTCCCCAGTCACCCCCACCCCCATTTTGCACTTGGCTCTAGGATGGCATTTGGCTAAACCATATAGAAACCCAGGATGATGGGATGGGTGCGGTGGGTCACTCCTGAAATCCTATCACTCCGGGAGGCCGAGGCAGGTGGATTGCCTGAGCTCATGGGTTCGAGACCAGCCTGAGCCAGAGCGAGACTCCCATTTCTAAAAATAGCCAGGCGTTATGGCAGGCGCCTATAGTCCCAGCTACTTGGGAAGCTGAGGCAAGAGAATTGCTTGAGCCCAAGAGTTTGAGGTTGCTGTGAGCTATGATGCCACTGCACTGCCAAGGGCGACAAAGTGAAACCCTGCCTCAAAAAACAAAAAGAAACCCAGGCTCATAAGTCATAATACCACTTCCAGGCTTCTGATTTCAGTGGTTTTTATGTACAAGTTTATAGTGAGAATTTCTTGGAAATCCTGTAAAATGTCTCTTCCTTTTTTCCCTTTTTTGCTTCAATCCCTCTTTTCAATCATACAGGCCTAGTTTCCACTTGCACAGGTGCCCAACCTGGTCACAGGTGTGCAGGCCCCCAGTGGCTGGGCCAGTTTGGGAGCCTCTGGTGATGCCTGCATAGTTTCAGCTGCTTCTGAGGCCCTGGGGTGGGCTGAAGGGCTGGAGGAGGGCCATAGAAAGCACAGTGAGATTCACAGCCCTGTGGACATGGGTGGATGCAAATACATTTTAAATACTTTCCCTTCTGAATCTGGTTTAAAATATGCAGCTTCCATCTCTAGCCCAAGGAAAGACCAAAACACAGGGAAATAAAAAGCATTTATCTTTGTTTTGGAAGTAATTGTTCAAGTTGTGCACCTGATCAAGGCACATTTAGTTGCAATGTTTATAGAAAGTTGATTGTTAATAAAAACCAAATTTACACTGGCATGTGTGGTGTAGTTTTTAAAAGGCACTTCACATTTGAAATTTTTCTTACCTTAGAAAGTTTCTAGTTACCTGAATGTCTAGTTTTGTATTCTTTTATGTATGTTCACTGTTTCTCAGTATTACCACTTGAGTAATTCTGTGTACCTGGGGTTGTTTGTGCTATACACTGGGGTGTCTAATTGCAGCAATAAAGCTTTTCTTTAAAAAGGAGTTTTGCCATGAGAGTGTTTTCCTGCTAGGAGCCTGGGGACGCTGGCAGGCACTCCAGTGGCCCTGAACACCTTCCCAGGTTTGTCTGGCTTGTCTGGAAAGAATACCACGTGGCCTCTGGAGGTGTATTTTCCTCAGCCCATCCCTCAGACGTTGGTGTGTTGGGAGGTTGGTGTGTGAAGGGTATGTGGGATGGAAATGAGAACTGAGGCATCTCATAGGGTGTGCTTGCTTCAGACTTACAGGCTCACCTACTTGGGCTGGCTCACTATCCTTGGGGAAGCTGGACTCCGTGTGTGGCAAATGGTCATGGCTTGATTGTGAACTAGCCTTACTGTGGAAACACATTTCCTGACCCACAGCCCAGCTGAGTAGAACAAGGGAGACCAGCAGGGTTGCTGGTGGCAGCTCAGCCCGGCTGCATCTCTCAGCTTCTGGGGGGCTTTCCTGAGAGAAGGCAGTGCCACTGATCCCCAGGCTGCCGTAAGCCACTCATGGGGCTGGGAGTGCTGGCATCCTTGTCAAGGTTAGAGGTTGTGGGAGGAAGGCCAGGCTTACCGAGGCGTGCTGTAGCCTCAGAAGGTGGGTCTGGAGAATTCTTCCACACTCACCTATGGCAGACATGAGAGCTAAGCACAAGGATGCTTTTGTGGAGACAAGGTCACAGGTGCGTGTCAGAGGACAGGACGCTCCAGCTCCAAGTGGAGATGGGTCCACAGAGCTGCTGGACCTGTGTGGGGATAACCCCAGGGCTCAGTGGTGAGGGGGTGGAGCTGGAAGGAGAAGCCACTCCTGTGTGAAGGTGAGGCCTGGGGCTCCAAGAGGAACCCCTGTGTTTTTCAGGAATGTCAGGAGTTTGGCTGAAGAGCACAGGTAGGGTAGGCTAGGCCTTCTTGCCCTTTCCCCCCAGCCGCAGAGGTGGGGTATAGGGCTGCTGAACCTTTGGGGAAGTTCTTGGTAGTAGCAGCCTCCTGTCCATAAATAAACTTTGATTGATGTGCTGCCATTGCCCGTTCATTTAGGTCAGGCGTCCTCAAACTTTTTAAACAGGGGGCCAATTCACTGTCCCTCAGACCGTTGGAGGGTCAGACTATAGTTTAAAAAAAAAAAAAACAACTATGAACAAATTCCTATGTACACTGCACATATCTTATTTTGAAGTTAAAAAACAAAACGGGAACAAATACAATCACACTGCCTCATGTGGCCCGTGGGCTGCAGTTTGAGGACCCCTGATTTAGGTCGTATCTATAGCTGACTTCTGCTGCAGGGGCCAAATCGGATAGTTGGAACAGATTGGCCCTCAAAGCCTAGAATATGTACCATGTGGCCCCTCATATGAAAAGTTTGCCAACTCTCAGTCAATATGAATTGTGCCCCGGAGTAGTTGGTGCACAGCCGTGTGATGGCTTAGTGACGGAGGTGTTGACGAGCCCCTCTCAAGGACCTCACGTGTCGCTGTGACCTGGAGTCTTCCCAAACATGCATGGCATTTATATTTGCATACCTGGGTGTGTGGGGGGAGGGAGGGTAATTCTGAAGATAAATTTCTAGAAGTAGGAAAAAAAAGGGATGGATGTATTTAACTTCTAAGTAGCAAAACTGACCTCCACAGCGACTCCCTCATCCTCCATTTAAAAACTTGTTCTTAAAAATGACCGTTACTCTTTTGTATCACATTGAGGCTTTACTTTGCACTTCTCAGGTAAATGAGGTTGAGCAGCATTTGCCATTTCTGTTGCTGTGAAATGTTCATGCTGTGGCCATTTCTCCAGGATTTTCTTGTATTTTTACCTTGAGTCATAGGTGCTTTTTATGATGTAAGGATATTAACTCTCTGCACGGCGGCGCCTGTGGCTCAGTGAGTAGGGCGCCGGCCCCATATACCAAGGGTGGCGGGTTCAAACCCGGCCCCTGCCAAACTGCAACAAAAAAATAGCCGGGCGTTGTGGTGTGGGGTGCCTGTAGTCCCAGCTACTCGAGAGGCTCAGGCAAGAGAATCGCCCAAGCCCAAGAGCTGGAGGTTGCTGTGAGCTGTGATGCCACAACACTCTACCAAGTGCGACAAAGTGAAACTCCGTCATAAAAAAAAAAAAAGGAAAATGTAACATAAACATTAAAAAACAAACTAACAAAACAACAACAACAAAAAAAACCTCTCTGCATGTATGTGTTAGACCCCAAGGTAATGTTCTCAGGGAGTGGGGCCTTTTGGGAAGTGATTAAATCTTGAGCCCTCAAAAGTGGATTAATGCTCTTATAAAAGAAGCTTCAGAGTGTTTTCATCCTTTCTTGCCCTTGGGCTCTGTGAGGAAAAGGCACCATCTTGGAGGCAGAAGCCGAGCCCTTACAAGACGCTGAACCTGCTGGTGATTTGATCTTAGATTTCTAGCCCCTGGAGTACTACAAATACTCCAGTACTTTGTTACAGCAGCACAAACAGACTAACAGGTTGTTTTATCCTAAATCGGGCTGTTTGCAGTTTGCCCCATGCATATGTGTCATAGGGGTCAGCCAGAGGTTTGGACAGAGTTTATGCATAGAACCTGAGACTCTCCCCTCCTGTAGCAGTGATGGAGCTGTGCTACTCAGATACCTAGGTGCAGAGAACCAAGAGGACCAGCTACAGAAAATGTAAGTGATAGACAGCCTCCACTGTGACATTCATGCCAAGGCCATTATCAGCATTCCTTCCAGATACAGTATTTCTGTACTGGGGACTTTAGTTTGAGGACTTCTCATTGGCTAGAGTGAAGCCCTTGACACTCAGCCCATACTTCTCTTTCTCCTTTCGCTGGTGCCAGACCCGCATCAGCATTGCCTACTCCTGTTCCTTCCATCACCCTCCTCCTTGACTACATGGCCTTGTGGGTTCCAATGGTTGATGTCTTCGTTCTCAGAGTCGGGAATCTGGTCTGGGGACAAATAGTAATATGAAGCTGAATCCCTCTGCCATAACCACATGTGTATGGTATCTGTCCCGAAGGTCATTCACAGTGTTGGTAATTCTCAGGGGGATGAGAGGAAGTGTGGGTAAGGGGCTGTACTCATTCCACACTCAGGTTTCTTAGAGGGATTTGCAGCTCCAGGAACACATGTTTGCCTTCATCTGTGCCACGTTACTCCTGGTAGAAAGAAGCCTTTTACCCACACATTGAGCTGCTGGCCTACCTTGTCAGAAGTACCTTTCAGAAATAGTGGAGACTCTGTTGACATGATTCTGAAGCCAGGGAGTAGAGGGTTGTGAGTTGGGCATGTGAGTAGGAAGAGGCAAGGGGTCGCCAAGCTTAAAACAAGCATTGCTGCATGGGCCTTTTTTTTTTTGGCAAGAGTGCCATGGTGTCATTGTGGTTCACTGTAACCTCAACTCTTGGGCTCAAGTGATCCTCCTGCTTCGGCCTCTGAGTAGTTGGGACTTCAGGATCCCAGCTAAGTTTTCTATGTTTAGTAGAGACGGGATCTTCCTCTTACTCAGGTTGGTCTTGAACTCCTGAGCTCAAGTGATCCTCCTGCTTCAGCCTCCCAGAGTGGTAGGATTACAGGCATGAGCCACCACTCCCGGCTGAGAATGCATTTTCATGTTATGTTAAGAACCCTGTCTCAGGAGAAAGGAAGCCCCCAGCTCCTGAGAGAGTGCCTGATGCCTGGCATTGAGATACCCTGCCACGAAGGAAATGAGAGAGCAGCTGAGTGCTAATGCCTGATGCCAGGCCTGGGGCACAGAGATAAATAAGGTGGGTCCCTTGTCCTTCCAGGGGCTCCTCTCCCAAGGGAGAGGCCCCAGGGAAGGCAACAACAGAGGCTGGGACCAAGCCCTGGGAAGAGAGAAACTACCTGGGTCACCAAAGGGACCTTCCTAGAGGCAGTGGCATCTGGGATGTATTCTGAAAAAGAGTAGGAGCTGCCTGAGAAAAGGGACCTTCTATCCAGATTTGGGTGGGGAGGCTTTTGCCCAGATGAAAGCAGTGATTACAGGTTTTTACCAGTATGTTGGGGGGAGGGGTGGCAGTGAGCTACTCAGGGTGACTGGCACATAGCATGCAGAACAACACCTGTATTATATAAACTTTTATTTTTATGACATCATAAATTCTTAATTCATTCAACAAATATTTGGGTACCTACTACATGCAGAAAATTGGACTAAGCATAAATAGGACAGAAAATAATTATCCCACGTCTCTAACAAGAACAGAGATCCTGATTTGCTATTGCTGCCTGCTGTGGAACTGCTAAGCTGGCTGTGGGCAGAAGGCTGTGCAGTTCTGCTCTGTGTAGGAGGGGCCCTGCAGTGTTTACACACTTTGATCTATTAGATTCCCTAAAGACTGAGGGATAAACAGGGAAATGCACTGGTCTTGCAGGAAAAGTGAGCTGCCAGGAGGCCTGACTAGAGAGCGTGCCTGGTAGGCTGGAGTCCGGAGGGCAGGAGCAGCTGCCTTCTCAGAGTGGGACTGGGGCAGGTGTGCTCAGATGGCCACACTGTTGGGAATCCGGTCTGGGGACAAATAGTAATATGGCAGCTTCTTGTTCTTGTTGCGCTCAGCAATTGTGCCAACGATGACCTCAAGGTTCTTGCGGAATCGAGCCATGGCCTCCTTCACAGACTTCTCGATGAAATGCTCTTCTGGGTACATGCCCAGGAACAGCTGAGGACCCAGACGTGGACAGGTTAAGCTGCCACCAATGTGGACTGACAGACCTGTCCCACCCCCAGGGACCACCCCTTGCACAGTCAGGGAGGGAGCATCTGTTCACCTCCCTGTTTCCACCCTCTGCTGCCTGTCAGATTTGCACCCTCAAGAAGGCAAATGCTGCCTCCAACCTGCTTTCCCCAACGTTTCCCAAAGAAAGCTGGGGCTTCACGGATTAGAAGGAAAAATAAGATGTAGACATCCAGTTCTCCCAACACCATTTATTGAATAGGGAGTCTTTCCCCCAAGGTATGTTCTTGTTTGGTTTATCGAAGATTAGGTGGTTGTAAGATGTTAGTTTCATTTCTTGGTTTTCAATTTGATTCCAAGTGTCTATGTCTCTGTTTTTGTGCCAGTACCAGGCTGTCTTGACCACTATGGCTTTGTAGTACAGACTAAAATCTGGTATGCTGATGCCCCCAGCTTTATTTTTATTACTAAGAACTGCCTTAGCTATACGGGTTTTTTTCCGGTTCCATACAAAACACGGAAACATTTTCTCCAAATCTTGAAAGTACGATGTTGGTATTTTGATAGGAATGGCATTGAATAGGTAGATTGCTTTGGGAAGTATAGACATTTTATTTTTTTGTAGAGACAGAGTCTCACTTTATGGCCCTCGGTAGAGTGCCGTGGCTTCACACAGCTCACAGCAACCTCCAACTCCTGGGCTTAAGCGATTCTCTTGCCTCAGCCTCCCGAGCAGCTGGGACTACAGGCGCCCGCCACAACGCCCGGCTATTTTTTGGTTGCAGTTTGGCCGGGGCTGGGTTTGAACCCGCCACCCTCGGCATATGGGGCCGGCGCCTTACCGACTGAGCCACAGGCGCCGCCCAGTATAGACATTTTAACAATGTTGATTCTTCCCATCCATGAGCATGGTATATTCTTCCATTTGTTAATATCCTCTGCTATTTCCTTTCTGAGGATTTCATAATTTTCTTTATAGAGGTCCTTCACCTCCTTTGTTAGGTATATTCCTAGGTATTTCATTTTCTTTGAGACTATGGTGAAGGGAGTTGTGTCCTTAATTAGCTTCTCATCTTGACTGTTATTGGTGTATACAAAGGCTACTGACTTGTGGACATTGATTTTATATCCTGAAACATTACTGTGTTTTCTGATGACTTCTAGGAGTCTTGTGGTTGAGTCGAACTGGATGTCTACATGTAAAAGACTGAAACTGGACCCACACCTTTCCCCACTCACAAAAATTGATTCAAAATGGATAAAGGACTTAAATTTAAGGCATGAAACAATAAAAATCCTCAAAGAAAGCCTAGGAAAAACACTGGAAGATATTGGCCTGGGGAATGACTTCATGAAGAAGACTGTCATGGCAATTGCAACAACAACAAAAATAAACAAATGGGACTTCATTAAACTGAAAAGCTTCTGTACATCTACGTACAGAGACAATAACCAAAGCAAAGAGACAACCTACACAATGGGAAAGGATATTTGCATATTTTCAATCAGACAAAAGCTTGATAAGTAGGATCTATAGAGAACTCAATCCACATGAAAAAAGCCAACAATCCCATAATAGAACCTTCTCTAAAGATGACAGACAAATGGCTAACAAACACATGAAAAAATGTTCATCATCTCTATATATTAGAGAAATGCAAATGAAAACCACCCTGAGATATCTCAGCCCCAGTGAGAATGGCCCACATCACAAAATCTCAAAACTGCAGATGCTGGCGTGGATGTGGAGAGAAGGGAACACTTTTACACTGCTGGTGGGACTGCAAACTAGTACAACCTTTCTGGGAGGAAGTATGGAGAAACCTCAAAGCACTCAAGTTAGACCTCCCATTTGATCCTGCAATCCCATTACTGGGCATCTACCCAGAAGGAAAAAAATCCTTTTATCAGAAGGACACTTGTACTAGACTGTTTATTACAGCTCAATTTACAATCGCCAAAATGTGGAAACAGCCTAAATGCCCACCAACCCAGGAATGGATTAACAAGCTGTGGTATATGTATACCATAGAATACTATTCAGCCATTAAGAAAAATGGAGACTTTACATCCTTCGTATTAACCTGGATGGAAGTGGAAGACATTATTCTTAGTAAAGCATCACAAGAATAGAGAAGCATGAATCCTATGTACTCAATTTTGATATGAGGACAATTAATGACAATTAAGGTTATGGGGGGGAGATAAAGCAGAAAGAGAGACGGAGGGAGGGGCGTGGGGCCTTTGTGTGTGTCACACTTTATGGGGGCAAGACATGATTGCAAGAGGGACTTTACCTAACAATTGCAATCAGTGTAACCTGGCTTATTGTACCCTCAATGAATCCCCAACAATAAAAAAAAAAAGAAAATAGGGCAGCGCCTGTGGCTCAGTCGGTAAGGCGCCGGCCCCATATACCGAGGGTGACGGGTTCAAACCCGGCCCCGGCCAAACTGCAACCAAAAAATAGCCGGGCGTTGTGGCGGGCGCCTGTAGTCCCAGCTACTCGGGAGGCTGAGGCAAGAGAATTGCTTAAACCCAGGAGTTGGAGGTTGCTGTGAGCTGTGTGAGGCCACGGCACTCTACCCAGGGCCATAAAGTGAGACTCTGTCTCTACAAAAAAAAAGAAGGAAAAATAACTGCCTGACTACAGAGTGGTTGTGAGATGTTGTAGGCCCTACATTGTAAGGGAATGTGGAAGCTGCTGGTGGTCTTGGCTGTGGCTGTGGTGTCCTACTCAGGCTGCCCTATATAGCACTCCCACTTCCCATCTGGGCTCCAGGCACTGCAGGGGTACAGGGAGGGTGAAGGCAGGCTCTGTGGGAGAGTCAGTATGGAGGTCCATCCTGTCATGATCTGTGCTTATTTGCATGCTCACAGACATCTGTAAGTTAAAGCTGGATGTCTTTTTAAACAACTAGTGTATTGGATTGTTAAGACACAGTGGCAGGGCTGGAAAAATGTAAGATTTGGGATTTAGAGTATGGAGGGCAATTGTCTCAATATTATTCAATGTAGAAATTCCTCTACCAGGAATGACAGATACACATATCTAGTGAGGGACCAACACAGCAAAAGGCCCTGAAACAATTTAGATGCCCAACCTGTTGGGAGCCAGTGAAACTGGTACCATTTTATGCAGCCCTGAGCTATAGGGGTTGTGTCCAGGATAACCAGTTTTGGCGGTAGGTTAAACAAGGAGAAACAGAGTTGTTCCCTCTGGGGTGCTAGGGAGAAGCCATACAGAAGAGCTTTGTCAATAGCTGGGGAAGGGGTGGGTGTCACACACCATCCTCCAGTGACAGTGAGGGGATCTGAGCCTGTGAGCACTCCTGCCTCGCCCACCCTGCGCTCTGTGCAGATCCAGGACCGAGGACCTGGTGGCACCTGCAGCCATTTGAGCCCCTCCAGCCTTGGAAGTCAGGTTTCTTGGCCCTATATGTCCAGCCTGAGCCCCGAGTCATAAAACCTTGAGGTTGAGGAATGGGTTAAATTTGGCGTGACCTGGGATGACCCCCTCCCAGCCTCACCTCATTTTCCTGGAACTGGCTTAGCGCCCACACTGCACCCAAATGCCAGCAGGAGCGGCCGCGGTCGGGCAGCGTGTCCACGATCTGCTCGATGGTCACGACGCCCTTGGCCGTCGGCGGCGGGGCTCGCATGGTCGGGGGGGCGTTGGGAATCCACGAGCACCAGTCATACTGCGGGGCCGCCACCGACAGGCGTGGGCGGCTCCGAAACCCGGCTGCCAGCCGACCCCGGGCCCGCCACGCCCACACCTGTCCCCGGGATCCTCCCCCGCGGTGGGCCTGGCCTTGGCCCCATCTCCCCTCACCCCCCGCCCTGGCCAGCGCCCCGGGACGAGCCGGAGGAACCCGCCCCAGCAACCCGATTCCAGCCCATCCGGAGACTGCCCCGCGGCCCGCAGCGCGAAGGCAGCGGGGGGCGAGAACGCGCGGTAGCGGCGGAGCGGCCCGGCGCCGAGTCCGAGGTGCAGGGCGGGTCCCCACGCCACCGCCCAGCCGGGCCTACCTGGCCGAAGTTCACCGCGGCGTGCTGGGCCGAGGCCGTGAAGATCACCACCGTCAGGTACTCCACCAGCTTCTCCCTGCTCTTGAGGGACTTGGGGAAGCCTAGGGCGGAGCGACGCGTGCCTGAGGCCCGGCTCCCGGAAGCCCGAGCCCCGCCCCCGCCCCGGGCTCCCCGCACTGGGGACGGCGCCCCCTGCTGGGACGCTGCGTGCGGCAGGGAGGGCGCTGCTCCCACCCGGACTTGCGCGTCGCTGCTGTTCCTGGAGGAAGCCGCGGCCCCTAAGACGCCCACCCCCAGGAGGCAACTGGGGGCAGCCCCGGCGTCCGGGGATGGGGTCGAGGTGAAGGAGCCTCGGCCCTACCTGAGGCCTTTCTGCCCCGCATGCCGTACACGTAGACGTCCTTCACGAAGTCCTGCAGCTCCTGGTCCTCCTCCACCACCTGGTCACTCTCGTAGTAGATGCCCACCACCTCAGCCGTGAACCTGCTCGGAGGGGAGGAGCAGCTGGCAGTGGGTGACCCAGCCAGGCGTGCTGCGCCCCATCGGCGACCCTGCTACGTTCCCCTAATGTCTGGGTTCAGGACACTGTACCCCCCTCGCCTCCCCTCCCCCATCAGCGCCTGACCGCGGAGCCAGCGCAGCTCTCGCTCACGTCTTGATGGCCTCCCACACCAGGAGCCCGTCATCCCGGTAGAAGTAGTTGGGGATGTCCTCTTTGCTGTCCATGCCCCGGGCCTTGATGGCATCAGGGAAGCACAGGGATGTGTAGGTCAGGTCCTGCATGGCTCTCTGCACCATCTGCACGTGCCCGCCGCCCCCTGTGGCGTTGGCCTGGGGTAGACGAGAGCCCTCTGAGTCAGGGCTTGCCCGCCCCTGCTGTCCAGCCCCAGAGCCCAACTTGCATCCATCACAACCTATGCAAGGGCAGAGGGGAGGTCAGGCACGTGGAGGGGCAAACCTGTTTGGGGGGAGGGGATGTTTAATGCAGAGAAAGCCAAGGGCAGCCCTAGGAGGGTGTAACAGGGAGGAGCCTTTGCCATATCCAATGTGAGGACTTGAACAATGGGACACAGAGCTGCAGGGGGGCAGCGGTGAGCTCCTACCCACAAGAGAGCAGCCAGGCAACTGGTGGATGTGTGGGGGTCCCCAGCACTAGTGGGCCTGGGCTGTGAAGACCCTGGGACTGCTTTAGTGCTGTGCACAGAATGCCCTGAGTCACTGCTCCTGGGGACCTAGTCCTCAGGACCCACACAGCTCTGCTGAGGACCCGTTGTGTGCTTAGGTGAGGGCTGGAGCAAACCCACAAAGAGGGCTTCTGCTGCTCTGAAGCAGACACACTCACAAGCTCCCAGTCACACACACATACACACTTTTAACACGTCCAGCTGGCTGAGCAATCAGGGACATAGAATTTTTGAAGAAGGACTTGGGTGCTGGATGCTGGAGATTGGCCCATAATGGTCATTTGACCCAACCAGGACCAACCAGAGTTGCTCCTGATAGGTTTTGTTTGGATGCCTCTTGGGAGGTGATGGCCACAAGGGAACAGGGCCTAGAACTCCCTGTGACAAGGTTCCATCCCCACCCCTAGGTCTGTGGCCTCAGTGTGGGAAGAGAGGAAGTGTGAGCCAGCATGCGTGTGCCCTGGTGTGCTGCTTGAGTTCCTGAATCCATTTTGGTCTGAGATTTCCCTCCATCATGTCCAGTTTATAAGATAAAACTAATCATGTCCAGCTGCAGCTGGTTTGATTTGGGGGTTTTGTCATTTGCCACCCAAGCAAGGTCTCAACTTTAGTGGTCATCGGCCTGGTCACTAATGAGTGGGGAAGGAGGACAGGTCAGGCCAGGGCTGGTAAGGCTGCTCACAACAAGGTGGGTTCTGTGAGGGGGAAGGGGGTCACTGAGGCCTGTGGGGCAGGGAGGGGGTCCTGAGTTCAGAGTGCTGGGCAGTCCTGGGCAGGACTCAGGGGGCAGCAGTGGGAGGGAGTCACAGGTCCTGGGTGCTTGAGGAGTGGGTCCCAGAGGCTGGGAGAGGGGAGGGGTGGGAGGAGCTGACAGTGAGACAGGATGTACTGGGTGGAAGTGGGGCCAGAGACTAACTGGAGGACCTAGGAACTAGCACACGGGGCTCAGCCTCCAGCCCTTCTTGGGCCTCCATCCTGTGGCATGTCCTGGTTTGCCCTCCTGAGAGGAAGTGGAGACCTCAAGTGGCTGGAGGTAGGGTGTAGGCTTCCAGGAAGAACTCTTTCCCAAGGACAAGGAGAGTACCCACCTTGTCAAAGAGGCCATACTCGCAGATGAGCTGCTCTCGGGCCTTGGTGTTGATGGCAATGGTGAATCGCACGTGTGCTACCAGCAGCTAGGTCAGGGGAAGGAGGAGGCCTCAGACAGGGCCTGGCCAGGTGCCCCTGGGACCCTCAGCAGCCCCATCCTGGCCCCCCACACAGGGGGGATGCTGGGCACAGGGGAAAGTGAAGGTTGGGGTACTGATCCTCCTGCTAAGTGAGTGCTGGAGGCTTGGCACAGCTTCGATGGTTAACAATTAAGATGATATTGATAAAAATGGTAAGTTACATTTCACACAGTACCAGGCACTGTTTTAAGCTGAGTTTATTAACTATTCTAATCTAGACAATCATCTGATGAGGCAGGTGTACTATTGTGATCTGTTTCATTGATGAGGAAACTGAGGCACACAGATGTATTGTAGACTGCTGTCACCCCAGGAGTCAGTGCCAGTAGGATTCAGGAAGAAGGAAGGAGAATGACAGCAGGGGTGGCCACTAGAATCAGCTGGGGATCACACTGGACTCATTTGCTTTTCCAAAGTCTACTCCCTGGCCAGCCAGGTCCCTATGTCAGGTCCTACCTAGCAGCCTGTCCCGGGGAACAGCAGGCTCCCAGCTGCTTGGTTCCTGGGGGCGACTCCTAGTATTAACGACTCCCTGGACATTTCTCCCCGGGTCCCGCCCTGTGCTGCCCACCCCCAGCCACAGTCCCCCAGGAATGTCAGCCCCTCTCTGGCCCCCACATCCTGGATGCCCTCCCCTACCAGATAAAGCAGGAACGGCCGTACCTTGAAAATGGGGTGCACTGCAGGCAGCTGGCGGTACAGGGCGATGCCGAAAACTTCAGACACCAGATGTGTGCGCAGAAGGTGAGTAATAGTCTGGTGTACATGAAAGTCACTGGACCGCACCCAGATTTTGGCCAAAAGCCAGTCGTATTTTGCATCCGAAGGGAGAAAAATGGGGTTCTCATCCCCTGGATCTTGGTTGAGCTGTTATGTTGGGGAAAGAAAACACACTGCTAATTTTTGCTCCAGACTATAGTTGCTGGAGAACCTGGCCTCTTGGGAAATCCCAGAAATTCAAAGTTCTTAAATAGTGATTTAAATCATGAGAAGAGCCTGGAGCAGGGCAGAGAGCATAGATCGGAGACTGAGGCTCCGCTCCTAGCTCTACATCTCTCTTCCCCTTTCCAGTTTCATCTCCACACGGAGGCCAAAGTGATTTTTTTAATAAAATGCAAATCATGTCATGTGAATCACCTCTTTAAAACCCACTCAGTCACCTCTTAACATCAGAAAATAAAGCCCTCAAACTCCGTGGTGACTGGGCCGCTGATACCTCTGCAGACGAAGTGGCATGTGCCAGCCTCTGCGTGTACCAAGCCCCAGTGTCGCCAGTGCCTACTGCCAGGTGCCAGCACTGCTGGTCTTTCAGTAAAGGATAAGCCATAGGATAGTGGCAGGGCTGCAGGTCTGCTGAGCTTCGCCAGAAAGGTGCGTGGCCGTGAGGGAGCGCGGCTGGGTCCCTTATTGTATTGTATGTTATGGAAACATAATGCCAGCCACACAGGGAATTTTAAGTAAAGGAAATTTGGGTTAATTACATAATTTTATTTTATTTGTATCCAAAATAAGATCACTTCAACGTGAAACCGATCTAAAACTATTAAATATTTTGCATCCTTCCCCTCATTCTAAGTCCTGGAAATCAGGGTGTACATTGCCCTGCAGCAGGTCTGGGTCTGGACTAGCTCAGTCTCAAGTACTCCAGAGGCAAGGAAGCTAGCAGTTCGTGGACTGAGCCGGCTAAAGGACCCAGATTGGCAGGAAGCAAGAGCAGAGTGTGACCTGCACGCTCTTCTTGCTTGTTCGTTTACATATGAGATTAGCTGGATATGGTGCGCCATGTCCTTTCATTTTACATAAGTGAAATCCTGATGTCACCTGTGTCTTGCTTTTCTGCTTTAACTCGCTGTGGAGATCCCCAGCAGGGAGGGGATGAGGCGTTCATTTCAACAATTTCATGGTCTGGACTTGGACAGTTTCACTTAACCAGTCCTCTCCTGCCTTCGGATTGTTCTATTTGTTCCCTCACCAGCAATCCTACAGGTGAGCAAGGTAAGGCTTTCCTTTCTGCTGCCTGGTGGCCAGAGAAGACCCTAGTAAGCCACAGGGTGTGTGCCTTCTCTTTTGCTCTAGAAGGGCACATTCCAGTGGTACACATTGGTCAGTGGTACCCGTTGTCAGAACACTTAGCTGGCAAACAGTCTTGGCCCTTAATCCCCTCCAGTGCCCCTGGCCATGCCAGACTTGACTGCAGGACTCGCCTGCTCCAAAATCCAGAACCTCAAGAAGCACACCTGGTCCGACGGTGCTGGCTTGGGCCCATCCAGATCTTATCCTGTGAATACCACCTGGCTGGGTGCCAACACAGTGCGTCAGCTCATCTTTTAATTTGTATTCCCTAACCATGGTGAAGTTGAGAATTTTTCCATATGCTAATTGTCCATTTACGTTTCCTCTTAGGTGACTTGCCTATCATATTCTCTGATTTTCTACAGAGGTATTTGGCTTTTCCTTATCCATGTGAAGGAGCTATTTGTCTAGCACAGGTATGCAACCTGTATCTGTCACCTATGTTGCAGTTATTTCCTTCAATCTATTTCTTGTCTTTTGGTTTTGTTTTTCTTTTCTTTTCTTTTTTTTTTTTTTTTAGACAGAGTTTCATTATGTCACCCTCGGTAGAGTGCTGTTGGTGTCACAGCTCACAGCAACCTCCAACTCTTGGGCTTAAGCAATTCTCTTGCCTCAGCCTCCCAAGTAGTTGGGACTACAGGTGCCCACCAAAATGCCTGGCTATTTTTTTTTGTTGCAGTTGTCTTTGTTGTTTAGCAGGCCTGGGCTGGGTTTGAACCCACCAGCCTCGATGTATGTGGCCGGCACCTTTCCCACTGAGCTATGGGCGCCGCCACCTTTTGGCTTTGTTTATGGTGTATTTTACCATTCAAGTTTTATTTATTTATTTATTTTTTATTGCTGGGCCATTCAATTTTTAAAACATTACATAATCAGGGGTGGCGCCTGTGGCTCAGTGAGCAAGGCGCCGGTCCCATATACCGAGGATGGCGGGTTCAAACCCGGCCCCGGCCAAACTGCAACAAAAAAATAGCCAGGCGTTGTGGCGGGCGCCTGTAGTCCCAGGTATTCGGGAGGCTGAGGCAGGAGAATCGCCTAAGCCCAGGAGTTGGAGGTTGCTGTGAGCTGTGTGACGCCACGGCACTCTACTGAGGGCAATAAAGTGAAACTCTGTCTCTAAAAAAAAAAAAAAAAAAAACATTACATAATCGAGTATGCCTATCTTTTCCCTTATAACTTCCTGGTTTCCTGCTTTTTTTTGGTCTTTTTTCCATTCTCCTTTATTCCATAAACACCTAGTTACAGGTTGACAAATCAAAAAATAAAGGCAGAGGAGGGCATAGGGAAGATTTTTGTGACGTGTCTGGGTGGAGATTGCAGGAGAGAGGAGGTGGGGCCAGTCAGCTCCCTCCACAGCCCAGCATAGGGCTATGGCCCCTCAGGGGAAGGGTTTCCTGATTTTACTTTTAAAAGTCTCCATCTAATCCATTGTTCTCCTAAATTCTTTTATGTTTTCCATTTTAACCTTTACTTCATCCAAAATTAATTTTTATAAATGAACTGATTGAAGGGTCCAATTTAATTTTTTTCTTTTTCATTTTTCTTTTCCAGTTTTTGGCAGGGGCATGGTTTGAACCTGCCACCTCCTGTATATGGGGCCAGCGGCTTACCCCTTTGAGCCACAGGCGCCGCCCCCAGTTTAATTTTTTTTCTTGTGCAAAGACAGTATGATAACCATTGAAATACCACCCCTTGGCTGGCACCTGTGCTCAGTGAGTAGGGCACCGGCCACATATACCAAAGCTGGCGGGTTCAAACCTAGCCCAGGCCTGCTAAACAAAAATGACAACTGCAAACAAAAAATAGCTGGGCATTGTGTCGGACACCTGTAGTCCTAGCTACAGGGACTGAGGCAAGAGGGGAGGCTGAGGCAAGAGAATTGCTTAAAACCCAAGAGTTGGAGGTTGCTGTGAGCTGTGACGACACAGCACTCTAACGAGGGTGACATAGTGAGACCCTGTGTCAAAAAAAAAAAAAAAAAAGAAAAGAAAAAGAAAGAAAGAAATACCACCCCTTTTCCACGGAGTTGAAGAACCTCCATTGTCATACATCAGATCCCTCTGTAGGGGGTTCTATTTCTGCCTCTCTACTCTCCCCCAATCTGTGTGCTCTCATGCACAGTGTCTGCTGTGAGCTTTGACTTTACAGAATCCCTTAATACCCAGGAAGGAAAGTTTGCTCTCCCTGTGTCTGTGTTTTCAAAAAATGTTTGACTATCCTCAAAGATTTCTTTTCCCACATAAATCTGTAAATTCTTTTATTCAGTTTTCTTACCGTTTCAGTTCCCTCCTCACACACACCCCCAAACAGAAAAAAATCTAATCAAAATGTTTTGATTGGAAGTGTACTAAGTTTGTGTAATAAAATTTGGTAGAACTGAGATTGTTATATGAAGTTTTTCTATTCAATACTAAATTATTGTTAAGATTTCATTTTTAGGTACTTTAAAATGATTTTATGGTCTCTCTCTCCCCTTTCTCTCTCTCTTTTTCTCTTTCTTTCTGGCAGAGTCTCCCTTTGTAGCCAGGGTAGAGTGCAGTGGTGTCATCATAGCTCACAGCAACCTCAAACTCTTGGGCTCAAGGGATCCTCGTGCTTTAGCCTCCTGAGTAGCTGGGGCTATAGGCCCAGGCTATAGTGCCCAGCTAATTTTCCTATTTTTAGGAAATTTAGGTAATTTCCTGGGTCTCTCGCTTGGGCTGATCTCCAACTCCAAGCAATTCCCCTGCGTAAGCCTCCCAGAGTACTAGGATTACAGGTGTGAGCCATTGCACCCAGCCCATATTTTATTGTTAGCATGGAGAAAGGTTATTGGTTTTTTTGAGGGGTATATTTATGTAATCACTTTGCTAAATGAACCCTTATTAATTATAGTAGCTTTTAAAAAGTCTTAATCCCTTGTATTTTCTATTTTCTCAGATGATTAGCAGAAAAGATCATATTCCCAGTTCTTTTACAATATGTTTATTATTTTCCTGATTTATCACATGTGGTAGGACCTCTAAAATAAAGTTAAATAACAATGGTGATATCTACATGCTTTTTAATGATTTTAATGGAAATGGCCTTGGAGTTGCATTTTGTTGTGGTTTTTTTGTTTGTTTTTTTTGAGACAGAGTCTCACTATGTTGCCCTTGGTAGAGTGCTGTGGCTCACAGCTCACAGCAACCTCAAACTCTTGGGCTTAAGTGATTCTCTTGCCTCAGGTTCCCAAGTAGCTGGGACCACAGGCACCCGCCAGAATGCCCGGCTATTTTTTTGTTGCAGTTGTCATTGTTGTTTAATAGGCCTGAGCCGGGTTTGAACCCACCAGCCTCGGTGCATGTGGCCGGAGCTGTAACCACTGTGCTACGGGCGCCGAGCCTAGAGTTGCATTTTGAATGACATTTGCTATCTTTATCATATATATAAGTAGGTTCCATTACTATTTTAACTTAGTTGTAGCTACTAAATATTATTAAATTCCCTTTTAGTGTTTGTTAGTTGGTATAATCTTTATTCTTATTGGTATAATGAATTAGGCTGGTAGTTTTCTTCATATTGAAATATCTGGAATAAACCCTACTTGATAACATTAATCATTTATTACACTGCTGCATTCACTTTGGTAATATCAGTTTTAGATTTCTTTTAAAATCTTTATAACTTGGAGGGGTCTTTAGCCTTCTTTTGGAACTGCTTGTATCTGGTTTCAGAACTAAGGTTATACCAGCTTCATAGAAAGAATTTGTGGCTGGTCTGCCTTAAAGAGCTCTGGAAATATCTGTCGCTGTGGTCTAACGGTTGGTTCAGTCTCGATGGTTCATCGTATGGGCCTCTTTCTAAAGGCTTATATGGAAATTGGCCTACTTTCTATTTCTTCTGCTTTATCTTTACCTAGGTTTTTAATCTATTGCCTTTAGCTTTTCTTTTCAAATTTGTTGCCACATAATTCTGTCTTTATAAACGTCTGTAATCATAATGACTTATTTTAAGAGACAGGGTCTCTGTTGCCCTTCGGAGCATTGGAGGACAGTGGTGCAACCGTATCTCCCTGTAGCCTGGAACTCCTGCCCTCAAGAGACCTTTTGGCCACCGGTCACAGTGCCCAGCTATACTCTTTCTTTATATGTCCTTTCTTATTCTGAATCTTGAATATGTCCCCCCACCCCCAGCAACAACCTCATGGGACATATATTTATTTTTTTTTAAGTCTTTCAAAGAACCAGATTTTGCATTTATTATCATCTGGCTTTCATTGGCGTGGATGTTTATAGTTTGCAAAGTTGCCATTTCCAGGAGAGGAAAGAGACTCAGGAACATCCTGTGTCTCGCCTAAGGTCTGGCGGCCTGCCAGCAAGGGGCAGAGCTGGGGGTTTAAGCAGTTTTAAGCCAAGCCTCTGGATCTAGGCTGCTCCGAGAGATGGCTGAGACAGACCGGTTCAGAGCCCCTCTCCTGGGATCTCCAGAGGTGTCTTCTTCTCCTAGGTCACTTGTCCCTTTACCTCTGCATAAGGCTTCTCTCTGACAGAGGTGGGGAACGGCTCTAGGGGGACTTGCCCCTTGGGAGATTGGGGGAGTGTGGAATCTGGAGCAAGATGACCTGGCTTGAATCTCAGCCCTGCGACTGACTGTGTACACCTACGCCTTTCCGTATCTGGGTAAAATGGCCCACATCAGTACTGCCCACCACCTCAAAGGGTTGTGCTGATGATTATATGAATACATACATCCTTGTCCAAAGCCTCAGTAGCTAAATGTCCCTCAGAATCCAGAACTGTTAGGATTTTAGCAGTGTGTATATACCTCATTATGTGACATTAGCTCACCCCCACCCTGGGTCTGGAGCAATATTTTTTTTTAATTGTTTGGGATTCATTGAGGTTACAAAGAATTAGGTTCCACTGACTGCATTTGTTAAAGTCCTTCCTATAATTGTGTCCTGCCCCCAAGAGGTGTGCCATGCACAGTGACCCCCATCCCCATCCTCCTCCCCTCTCCCCACTTGCTCATTCTCCCACCCCCGTATTAGCTCATCTGCTGCCTTCATATTAGAATACAGTACATTGGATTCTTCACAACGTAATGTTTTATAAACAGTAGCACTTCTCAGTGATCCACTGAGTGCAACCAGCTCCACAAGCAAGAACACTTTTATAATTGTTTGTAACTCTCTTATATTTCAAGTTCCCAGGTCAGTAAGATTTGCTGACCAGAACTTTGTAACTTTCTATCACACTGATGCATTCCCTTTTGAGTTTCTTTCCCAGAAACAGTGGAATCTCCTTGCAGCCCTTAGATACTTACAGAGCCTCACACCACCTGTTTATCCAGAAAGGACAAGATAAACGATACCCCAGCGCAGATTGTGTTCAAGGACCCCTCAGGCCTGTGTGCAGGGCTGAGATAATGACCACTATTAATGGGGGACTTATCACCATTAATTTCTTGTTCATGGGACGCTTGTGCTAGCAGGATTTCTCACTGCGCTTGCATGCCCTGGCCTCCACCTCAAACCTGTAGTGATGTTCACCCCCACCCCCATGCATTATTCATTTTCACCTCCATAAAACCCCCTGACCCTGTTTATGAGGAGGCTGATTTAAGACAGACTGTGCCTCCCCCGCCCATCTCCTGCAGTAAATCCTTCCTCCTTGACAACTCTCATCTCAGCAGCTGGCCTTCTGTGCAGGAAGCAACATGAACCCTCTTTGTGGGTTCGTTAACATGAGGACTGAGCCACCCAGATGGGCAGCCTACCTGGATGGCAATGGGGACGATCTTGTTGGCCAAATTCTTATAGAGCAGGCAGATGGGTGCAGCCAGGAACTGGAGTGTGCAGGGGTCTGTCTTGTTGGCATCGATGCCATCCAGCAGCTCAAAGTCCACGATGAAAATGTTCCCTTGCTGCAGGTGGCAGAGAGATGTGTCCAGATCAGTTTCAGCAGAGATGAACCCAAGAGTCAGGCCTCGGGGTGGGGGAAGCACAATGATCTTTGGGGGCCCTCCCTCTTTCCCATAACTCATTGGAGCTCAAGAGTTTGTGGTTCTTTTGTGCTCTGACTCCAAGGCGGATTCACACCAAGGGTTTCCCCAGGCTATCCCTAAAGTGAAGGAATGGCAGCGGCTAATACCACATTGGTTGTACCTGAAAGATGTTGAAAGACCACCCACAGTGGCAGTTTAATAAGGAAGTAGCGGTTAGAAGAAATAGACGAGAAATGTCAGATGTCAGAAAGTGACACTGCAGGGAACTTAAAACCAGCCGGACTCAGCCTGTAGGAGCTCGGCTTGGTCAGGAGGAAGAGAGGGAGGAGGTGGGGCTCTCTGCAGCGGAAGGGGGTTCCCAGGGGAGAGTGTGCAGGGTTGGGTGCTCTGGGTCTACTCCTGGGGCTGAGGATGTGTGGTGTTACTTGGTGGGAAATTCCTCAGGCTTGCTGACACTCAGAATTCGTGTCCTTTTCTGCAGTTGTTAACTTCAGTATAAAACCAACAAGCTGTGATCTGGGAAGATGACAGTGGCCCTGGGGGACTGCACTGTAGGTCCTCTGGAGGGAGCCCCCCACTGAACGCCGATGCAGTGGCAGGAACTTGAGGAGTTGAGGCTGGGTACAAGGCTGTCTTTCTAAAGACTGTCCCCCTGTTTCCAGTGAGAGCTCGAGGGTTTCTGCTAGGGAAAGCTCCAGGTCTATGCTGTTGGGGATGTCATAAAGCAGTCACCTGCAATGTGAAACTTAGTAAATGTGGAATATAAATGTCTTAACACAATAACTAAGAAAATGCCAGGAAGGCTATGTTAACCAGTGTGAAGAAAATGTGTCAAACGGTCTATAAAACCAGTGTATAGTGCCCCATGATCGCATTAATGTACACAGCTATGATTTAATTAAAAAAAAAAAGCAGTCACCTGCAGCCCCTTGCAGAGCACGCTGCACCCACTGCACACACACATGCACACATCTTGTAGCCCTGGGCTGTGGGACCCCTCCTGGGGACAGACAACACCCACCAGGATGCTGGGGAGCTTGGGTACCTCTCCCCCACCTCCCAGCCTCCACTTTCTCCAGCTGACACCAAGGATGAGCTCTATGCGTCTGCAGTGATGCTCACCCAGGGCGGGGGCTGGGACACCAGCCAGCCCATGGGACTCCACCTCCTTGACTAGGTGTCCCAGTCCTCCTCCCCAGAAGGAATGACAGCTCCAGGAACCCGGAGGCCTAGGATTGGGCCACCTCCGGGGCATTTGTGTTATCTCAAGCCTCTCCTTCATTCTTCTGGAAAAGGAGGGTCTGGCCTCTCTCTCACTTCTGACATTCTAGGACAGTGCAGTAGACATTGGTGTTCTTGGCTGTCCAGGGTCCTTGTCCTTTTTGGTCAATATATTCCATTCTCCTGGCCAAGGTGGGTGGTTAAGGGAATTATCTCAGGACTTCAGCCAGGACCATGAGGACCAGTCCTGGACATGTGCTGGTGTGTTAGAAATAGGGCCTTTCTTTCTGAGTGGGTAGTGGTTGTTTAATTGGTGGATGGTAAATGTGAAGCTGTTGGTGGTCATTTTTCTCTCCATTTAAAGAGATTCTGCCAAGGGAAAAATTCACCCGAGGCAATGGATTAAGAAATGGAGAGAGAGTGCCGGTGGGTCATCTGAGCCTGGGTCCCACTAAGCCTGAGCACTTTGCTTTTCAGTGTTGCCTGACCCAACACATTTCTTGGATTAAGACAGATTGAACTGATTTTTGTAATTTGAAATCAAAGAATCCTAATACACAGTTTAAAAACAAAGAAAACTTGAAGAGCTGAAACAATGAATCAAAACTAACAACAGGGCTAGAATTTTCTATCTATATTCCACAAATATTATTGCATAGATAAAGATTTAAAAAAATTAGGAGTTTTAGTAGGCCACAAGCTTACCACAGACTGCTAAAATGCTGCCAAATATAGGAAGCATTAATGACTGTGGCAATTAAGAATTACTAATGCTGGGGCGGCGCCCGGGGCTCAGTGGTTAGAGTGCTAGCCACATACACTGGGACTGGCGGGTTCAAACCTGGCCTGGGCCTGCTAAACAACAATGACAACTACAACAAAAACAGCCAGGTGTTGTTGTGGGCACCTGTAGTCCCTGCTACGTGGGAGGCTGAGACAAGAGAATTGCTTAAGCCCAAGAGTTTGAGGTTGCTGTGAGCTATGATGCCACGGTACTCTACTGAGGGTGATATAGTGAGCCTCTGTCTCAAAAAACAAACAAAAAAAAGAATTATTACACTGGTGTATGGAGAGATGGGGCCCTTTGCCCTGTGTGTAAGAGTCTAGGCAGTGAATGGTGGGTCAGCTCAGAGGAAAGTTTAACCATAGCCCATCTTCCCTGGAGGTGGCAGGGACACCCTGGTGGGAGGCTGTCACCCTGCCCAAGTGCTGAGGAGAAGCCTTTCTCTGGATGACTGGGTGCACTGATGGCTGCTCAGTCCCTTCCAATTCTAGGGTTCTGTGGTTTTTAAGAATTGTCTGATTTGATGTCAGATTGTCAATTGTCTGATCAGACGATTGTCTGATTTGATGGTTTAAATCTATAGCCACCACATCAATGTTACCACACTAGCAATCAAGCCTACAGAGGAACACGCTGTGTGTGTTGTTGTTCATGCCTGTTGTTCACAGGCCCAGGCAGTGCTCTGAGGCTGGTCAGGTCCGGGGTGGGGGCAGGACTGTCTGCGCTGGGGCAGGAAACTTGCCTGGGGAATTCAGCCTGGGGTTGTGAGTCCCCAGAGTTAGATGGGCAGCATACTGGTACTGGGAGGTTTATCCCCAGATGGCACCAACCGTCCCTCTCTGGCTGAGGCCTCCGAGCATGGTGGGTATGCAAGTCAGGGTGACCAGAAACAACAGAGGCCTCCTGGACACCTGGGGGCAGGTGAGGGGAGACGCAGCTGTGCTGGCTTCAGTGGGGAGGGACAGATTGATGGGAAACCGAGGGCCAGGGCCTATTGCCAAGTCTCACCAGATCTAGGTGGTTTGAATTCCTGTCTCACGACAAGGTCAATCTTGCGACTGGGGGTGGGGGTGCTGAGCCTGGAGGTGTGGGTGGGGAGAGGGTGAGACAGGAAAAGTGCCACCCACATTTCTAATTAGTCAAAAATTCTGTTGGGTTTCTCCCCCTCCTTCCTTTTTTGTTCTTGTGTATTAAATATAAGGCCTGCTTCTTTCTCTGGTTTTCGCACCTTTGCAAGGTGGGTGGCAATTTGATGACAGGGTGTGGAAAACATATGTCACAATGCCTGGCCCACCAGGGGTGCTCTATGTAATTAGTGATATTGAAAATATGGATATTATGTTCCCAGACACAGCATGGTGGAGAAATAGACCCTGCAATTCTTCCTCTGACATTACACAAGATAGTTTGCATAATGGCCAGGGTGCTGCCAGGGATGGGAAGAGGCCAGTCTCAGGAGACGGCCAGTCTTAGGCCACCAGCTGGCCAGATGACCTGGAGTTGGTGTCCCGGGCTCCTGAGAGCACTGGCTGGCGGGAAATGGCTTCCACCTGACAGAATATGGCCTCAGCCACTTCCCAGCTGACAAAGCCCTACCTGGACCTCCTCCTCCAAGCTGAGCTGCCGCTCCAGGCTGCATTCCACCATCTCTGTGGTCACTGGGAGCTTCTCAGGCAGCTGCATGCAGCGCTGGATTAACACGGGGTTGCAGCCATTCAGGAACTGGTAGCCAAACATGACGTCTTCCTGCCAGCGCTTCATGACCCGCTCTATGGGAAGAGGAGTGCGGCCCAGCCTGAGCTTTGACCACACAGCAGCCGAGGCCATGGCCTCCTGACCCTGCCCGAGAGCATAGTCTCTGCTATGTCCGCTCCCCAGGTGCTTGCTGGCTGGCTGGCTCACTTGGCCTGCTGAGCAGCTGCCCCATGCCCATCACTGTGTCATTCCTCCTCCCTGAGCTGGCTCAGAAGGCTGCTGGTCATCCCTATCTCAAGAACTCAGGTCCTTCAGTGCAGTGTGGAGGGGCCCAGGGTGGAGGGGAGCAGGGAAAGTTTGCCAAGGCCAGCTCCCCTATTCCTGCCTCTGTAATGTCCTCCCCATGCCACAGCTGGCCATTATGATGCTAGGGCTCTAACCTAACACATCCTAGTCCAAAGAGACCCAGGTGGCTTTGATGTAAATGCTTAAAAACCAACCTAAGTTGTGCTTTTACTCTGCTCCCAGAAGCACTGCAAATGATTGTTTTATGTCAAGAAAAAGTTCCGGTATTTTTGAGACTTTTGATGATGAAATAAGGTTGAAGGTACTCGAGAATGTCCAAGGAGGATGTGGGCGTGAGGGTGGCCACAGTGAGGCAGACATGGGTGACAGAGCAGTGAGGCCTGGGCCGGGTGGTCCTGTGCTGCAGTGGGATGGGGCAGCCCTTGCCAATTTCCCAGCAAGTGTCAGCAGGAAAGCGGCATCTCCTCTCTCCAGCTCCCCAAGAGCCCCCAGAGGCACACTCACCAGAAATGGTGTTGCTGATCTTGACGAAGATTTTCTCGAAGTCAGCGAAGTCACTCCAGGAAGACTGAAACATGTGCATGAAGCGGTTGATGAACAGGTTCTCCATCCTGCAGACCACAACACAGGCCCCCCGCATGAGTGCCAGCCTCCCTCCCTTGGCAGGGCCCGCACATCCAGCTCACAGGGGCCTCCCAACACCCCCATGCAGCTCCAAGAGGGTAGATAATTGGCCTTATGGAGGCAGGATGGGAACTGGTGCCTATTCCCAGTGCCCCTCCCACTACACCTGCCTGTGGAAGAGACTGGGTCAGGGCCTTGACTGTCTCCAGGCGTGTGTTCATTCATTGGGCATTTGCTGCCCCACTCCGTGGGCCAGTTCCTCAGCAAAGGCACAGAGCACCACATCGCCTGTGCACTGCTCTACCATCGCCTGGATTATGGGGCAATGAGCTGTTCAGGTGAGATAAACTCTCATTTACTTTCTGATAACCCTGGCTCTGTGTCTGGTGTTGAGGACATAAGCTTCCCAATGCTTATTATTCAGAACAGCAAAATAGAAGCCCAGGGCAGGAGCCCGCTAAATTCAAAACGCAGGCTGCAGGAGCTTCCTGGAGAAGGAGTCCCATAAAGAAGACAGAAGGGGCTTCCCAGGCTTGCTATGTGACCCACACAGACTGCAGGACAGAGGCTCGGGAATCCAGCTGGCGTTTGCTGAGACAGCTCTGCCTCAGTTTCTCTCACTGTACATGGGGTTGAGAGTAATGACAGGGACAGGTTTTCCTGTTCCTCTTCACCAACAGTGCTCAGCGCCTGCTCCCCGAGCCCTGACTCTGGCTGACCCTCAGCGTTCAGGCCTCTGCCCTGCGGTGCCCTCTGCCTATGCTTGGTGCTCCTGTTTCTTCTCTGCTGTGGACTGACTTGTCCCCCTACCCCCAATCCACATGCTGAAGCTCTAATCCCCAACGTGTCTGTTGTTTAAGTCCCCGCCCTCCCCAGTCTACAATATTTTGATTGGCAGCCCTGGTCCCACTAGGTCCCCCTAGGAGGCTGTGATGCCCAGGACTGGGCTCCGAGTTTTCCTCCTCTGCTGAGTCGGGACATACAAGTGCCTGCCAATGAGTCACGGGATGAGTTGCTGGAAGTGCCGGAGCACAGTGGGGCAATGTGGCAGCTTCCTGATGGCTGCACACAGTAGGTGCTCAGCGCTACCACTGTGTTGAGTGGCTGCACCCTGGAATGCCCCAGTGAAGCTTCTCTCAGCCTCGCTGCCTTCTTCCTCCCCACACCCCTCCTTAGCAGAGAGCTTGGAACAGAAATCCTTGCAAGTTAGAGGAGTAACCCTCACCATGGCATCCAGTCTCAGTCCAGCTGGGGAAAAGGACATATTTTTGGGACAGGAGCAGCCTTCCCAGGCCCTGAGATCCCCACAGGCCCAAGGATGGTCCAGCACCCTGTGGTGTCCAAGAAAGAGGCCCTGTGCCTGGTGCCCCTGCGGCCCCATCTGGATGCTCCTCCTGGATCTTGAGAAGTGGGAATGAGTCACCATCTCCCCAGCTGCATCTCTTTGACCTCATAACAGAAGGTTGGCACCCCAAACAGGCTGGGTGTGGCAGTTCTGGGGAAGCCACAGCTCCAGGAAGAAGTGAGTTTGGGGGGGACATATTTGCATGTCCCCCAGAGGCAAAATATCCTTACATACTTACAGCCAACTGTAATATTCAAGGATTCCAAGATCTTCCCTTGCACAAAGGAGAAATCTGCAGCCCTGGCTCATCTAAGGCCACACAGGTAGGTAACAACATGGCCTGACAGGGACCCTGATGGCCTGACTCCACGGCTTCCTTCTGCACTGAACTGTGGCCTGGACTGGGCACTCTGCCTCCCTGCCCGCTTCTTCTCTGATAGCTTCTTCATTTTCCATTTCAGTTTTGCTGTGTAGGGTGTGGGGGCAAAGCATTCTAAGGAGGGCTGGCCTCCCTCCAGGCCCAGCAGGTGGCCCAGAGGAAACAAGTGGCCAGTTACCCAGAAAGCGTGCAGAAACCAAGCTGTCCAGAGCTGGAAGTTTAATGGGGAAGGACTCTTTGGTGATCTCAGCCGTTAGTTTCAGTTTTCAGCCAGTGGGGGACTGAGTTTAACCTGGGACAAAGTGACACTGCTACAGCATGAGGCATGGGGGCCACTGCCCGGCCCAGGCTCTGTGGCTTCTCCTTCTAGGAGAGTCAGTGCAGTGTGAGCTGATGGGTGTAGGTGGGCCCTGCTTCCTCATGAGAGGGCTGGACTAGAGGCTCTCAGAGACCCTCGGCCTCCGCCCACATGTTGGAGTCTGGACACAGGATTCCTGGGTGGGGCTGGGAGTCCCCCCAGGCCTAGCCAGGGAAAGTAGGGATGGGTGCAGGTCAGCATGGAGCATCAAGGGCCTGGTCTAAAAACCAGGCCCATTACCTCCCAGCCTTGTCACCTAGGGCAAGTTCCTTAACCTCACTGTTTCTTGGTGACCTCATCTGTGAAATGATGGCTGTTGCCTCACAGGGCTGACATGATGTACGAGTATATAAAACATTGGTCCAGGGCGGTGCCTGTGGCTCAGTGAGTGGGGTGCCGCTTTCATATACTGAGGGTGGTGGGTCCAAACCCAGACCCGGTCAAACTGCAACAGAAAATAGCCGGGTGTTGTGGTGGGCACCTGTAGTCCCAGCTACTTGGGAGGCTGAGGCAAGAGAATCACCTAAGCCCAAGAACTGGAGGTTGCTGTGAGCTGTGATGCCACATCACTCTATTGAGGGCAACAAAATGAGACTCTGTCTCAAAAAAAAAAGAATTGGTCCATAAAAAGTGTAAAACATGTTAGCAACTATTACCCTGATTATCATGGCCCCCATGCCTCATGCTTGGCAATGCCACTTTGCCCCATGTTAAACTCAGTCCTCCACTAGCAGTAACGTCTGTGCTGTAGTGGCCCCAGGCAAATTCATACACAGTCTGCACCACAAGCTCCCTCCCTTCCTCTGGCTCCCTCAGTCTAGTTCATCCATCCCCTTTCCTCCCTTCACACCCAACTTGTGAAAGCCTCTTTGCCTGCTGACTTCTCTTCCTCTCCTCTCTGTACCCTCACCCTCCACTCCAGAGACTTCTGAGTGATGGCATCTGAAAGGCGCTGGTCAGCCCTGAACTCCCCTGATCTCCCTGAAGTATGTGACGATTGGCCTGTCCTTTCTGGATGTTCTCTCAATGCAAAGCCTTCTGGGTCTCGCCCCTGCTCCAACACCCACCCCATGGCACGAGCCTCCAGGTACAGACCGGACTCCTTGCCCACCTCCCTCCCTCAGCCAGTGTAGCCCCACTTCCCTATACAGGTCCCAACACTGGTGCCCCAGACCGCTGGGATTCTCACTGCCACACTGCCTAGAATGCCATCCCCTTCACTCCTCCAGTCAGCGTGGTGAACTCCTATGCATCCTTCAAGAACTCCCTTGGTCATCTTCTCTCCTGTAAGGCTTTTCCTCATGCTCTCCTCCCTCCGGTTACTCCCTTCCTGCTTGAAATTTCTCCAGAACTTCTTTGTTCAGGGTATCTACCAGGTGCTGTCATGATGAGCTCAGCTGTCCTCGGCTTGGTCCCCATGGGATTGTGAGCTTCTCGGAGCTGGGACCAAGGGGCCACTTTTGATTCATCTCTGTCCCTTACATCTCAAGAACTCAACGAGCATTTGTCAAAGGCGGGGCAGCAGGTAGCCTCCTCTGTGAGTGTGCCAGAAACCCAGAGTGGCCAGCAAACAGGCCCTGACGGTGCCTGAGAAGGCAGTGCCCCGGGCCGAGGGCTCCATTCTTTGAATGAAGAGAAGGTCCCATCAGGTACCCAGGATTGAGACACTAGTGGGGACTCCCCTACCTCTTGTCAGATACCACCACAGGGCCACTGCCTGGCTGCCTTTAAAGCTCACAACGATTCTATGAGGCAGGCATCATCAGCCTCATTTTATGAGAAGAAAACGGGAAGTTGGAAAAGTCAAAAAACTCTCCCCAAATAGTACACCTGGAGTCTTAATTTGAACCCCAGCCCCCAGCAGGCTTGGCTCTAAAGAAGGCAACCTTTTGTTTTGTTTTGAGACAAAGTCTCTCTCTGTCACTCTGGGTAAAGTGCCATGAGGTCATAGCTCACAGCAACTTCAAACTCTTGAGTTCAAGAGATCCTCTTGCCTCAGCCTCCCGAGTAACTCTGACTATAGGCATCCACCACAACACCTGGTTAGTTTTTCTATTTTTTTAGTAGAGGCAGGATCTCGCTCTTATTCAGGCTGGTCTCGAACCCCTGAGCTCAGGCAATCCACTCGCCTTGGCCTCCCAAAGTGCTGGGATAACAGCCATGAACTGCCACACCTGCCTTGGTTTTTAAAGAATAAGTAGAGATAAGTTGGCAACTGTTGCTGTAATTTTAATAGATCAATAGATTCCCCCCCCCCCGCCACACACACAGTAAAGCAAAGTATAACCTTGTAAGGTCTGGGGACCAGTGACCCTGGCTTGTTGGGGACATAGATTCATCCTGGCTCAGACCCATTGATCAGACCTGTTTAATAATGTTGCACAGTTATCTGTGGGCACGTGAGTGCTTGAGCATCAAGGTCTCTGCCCACGTCCTCTGCCTGGCAGCCTGGCTGCTGGCTGACTTGATGCAGCTGCCTGAGTCTGGAGGAGCCCAGCTGCTTTAGAACAAGCCTCGCAAAAATAGCTACCCTAAGTCGAAACCGCACCTTCCTCCACCCAGTTTGTTCATGGCAGGAATCAGCATTTTCCTTCTCTAGTTTAGTGGCTCTCAACCTTCCTAATGCTGCGACCCTTTGAGACAGTTCCTGTGGGTTGCGACCTACAGGTTGAGAACCGCTGCTCTAGTTCCAGGGCAGGCTTAAGGAGGGGCTCAGGAAAGAGAAAAGACACATAAGACCTGACACCCAGAAAAGCCCCCAGGGCCTGGCAGGAACCCCCGCGGGGCAGGGTCTTCTGGCCCACAAAGGGCAAGCCGGTCTAAAGAATTTGGAAAGCACAACCAGAACATCAAGCGGATTTCTTTATGCCAGGATTTGTCAAACCCTTGAAATCCTGTAGCGGGCCCCAGCCCTCTAGCAGCATCTGCATCGCGTGAGACTTTGTTAGAAATACAGATTCCCAGGCCTCAACCTGGACCTCTAGGATGGGAATCTCCGGGATGGATCCAGCCATCCAGATTTTAACAAGCCCCACACCTGGAGGTGGGGGGGATTCTGATGCAAGCTGCGGTTTGAGAACACTTGCTGAAGAGTTTGCAATGTTTTCCAAATTAATTTGACTACAGGATAGTAGTCAAATTTCCTTCATTTTTGAAGGAAACGCCACTTTGTGCTTTGTATTAACTCTTCTCTTATTTTATGACCCATTTTTAACAACAACAAAATGCTACCTTAGCGGGTACATTGGAGATGTTCAGATTGTCTTTTAGGTGGGATGTTTTTCCGACAGGTTTATTTTCCAACAGGATGCATCCCTGGTTTCATAACAAAATTCAATGGAGGTCAATGGGACTGATAGGCAGAAATGTTGTTTTGTAGGCATCAGTTAGAAGGAGGGGATTATTTTTTAAAATTCCAAGAAATTCAAGGGCCTTTGGATAGCGTTTGGGAAGTTAAGTGGGAGAGCCCTGTTTTCTTTTTTTGGATGGATCACGTTTGTCCAACCCTGTTTCCTATGAATGATTTGGTGACATGGGGCTGGGTGTGTCTTCTTCCTACACACAGAATTCACTTTTATTAGCTTTCCAAAGCTAGTGTGTGGGCCCCGTCATCTTCCTGCCTCTCATTCCTTCCTTACTTTCCCCCTGTCCCTCTCGGCTCAGCCCGGAGCCTGCACATCCCACGGGTGGCTGGGCCTCGATGCCAGAGGCAGGGCTTTCACCCTCAACATGCCCAAACCTGGACTCATCCTTCCTCCAAGCTTTTTCTGCTTAGCTTTTCTTTTTGATAACCATCCCATTTCCCCTACAAGCCCAATGCCTGGAGTTCTCCCCTTAGCCTTTCCCTTCAGTGACACAAACCCCACTGGCCCCCAAGCCTGCCCACCCCCCATCCTGCTGTCTTCCCTGCTCTCCCCCATCATCTTGTGGCCTCCTCCCACCATGGGTGCTCCCCGGCTCACAAAGGCTGCCACATGGAGCCTGCACCTTACAATTATTCTCATTGCTCCCCATTTTTCACCGGGTGTAGGAAAATTAGACGCACAGAGTCAACTCTAACCACAGAGGCATGGAATGGAATTTCTGCTGCTGCCTTCCCAGAAAGGTACCCCTTTGCTTCCTGGGGAGTTCCTTCAAAGAGCCGCTACCCTCCTGGTCTCATCATTGGGAATCACTCAGTGGGTGTCCAGATCAGACTGGTCACACTGCTGCACTGTCCTGCTTGACCGGGAAGGAAACTTACTTTCTCAATTTATTTTAAAGAGGGCAGTCCCTCACCAGCCTCGCCATTCCTGTAGATGCCTTCCAGGCAGCAAATGCCAGTGGGCAGTGAGCATATCAGCTACTCCTTGCTTGATGCCAACAAGAAATTTACAACCTGCTTGGTTCTGCCAGCTGGCCCCGTACTGCTCCTGGGCAGGGAATGCTCTCCCCAGTGCTCCGTCCCATCTGCTAGGCCCCCAGCTCTGCCTGCCTTGCCCCAGAAGACCTGGCCAGGTGGCCCTTGTCTCTGAAGACTTCCTGGACTCCATGAGTGAGAGAGGATGTCCAGGTGGAATGAGGGTCCCCAGTCAGCCCCTAAGCGCAAGAGCCCTTCCCATCAAAGAGGGGAGCCACACAGCAGGTGCGTATGAGGAAGAAATGGTCCTGGCCAGCCTGACCTCATTGCCAAGAGTGGAGAAGACCAATGCTGTCTTTAGGGAGAACTTCCTTTGTGTCACCAGGGCTGGAAAATACGGTCCCATTTTAATCTCATGACATCCTGAGTAGGAGCTGTGCTCTCATTTTTCAGATAACAACACCGAGGCTCAGGGAAGTTAGACAACTTGTCTAGGTTTATCACCAGACCAGAGCCCGCTCCCAGGTGTCTCTCCTCTCCAGGCAGGTCCTTCTGAGTTGTTTCTCTGCTTTCCCTCCTCCACCCATCCCTGCATCCCTCCATTCACCATCCCTACATTCCTCAGCCATTTATCTCTCCCTCCTTCCCTCTCTCTTCTCATCCATTCATTCACCAGCTGTCCCTCTAACCATCCCTCCTTCCCTCACCATAATGAGCACAGGGAGCATTTTCCCCAGAGCAGCAGCCTCCTCTGACCTCACTGCCTCTCCATTCTCGTGCTTCCCTCTCCAAACTGTTCCTTTCACAAGGGCCTCCATCCTGCTTGCCCCATTCTAGTCTCAGGTCTGTTCTACGAAAGCCACATGGCTTTGCTTAGCATCTCCAATATCAGGGTGGGCATGGGATGGGGGGGTACAAAAAGCGAGACATTATTTGCAATGATTAATCGTTTCCAGGGAGCCAGATATTACTAATCCAGATGTTTGGCTTAAATATATATTTTTTTCTAGTTGATCCCAGTTACAGCAGGGGAAAAGTGCCCCAGCTTTGGACCCAAACAGACCTGGATTCATATTGTTTTACCAATTTCTGGATAAATGACTTTAGGCAGATTTCTTGACCTTGACCCACAGCAGCCTCAGTTCCCTCACCTAGAAATGGTCAATAATAGTATTTACCCCCCAGGTGAAGCTTAAAATGGGTGATTGTGCTTATTGTACCCTCAATGAATCCCCAACAATAAAAAATTTAAAAAAAAAATGGATGATTGTACTTAGAAATCCCCTGGACCAAGCAGACTTCCTGGGTTGGTGGTTCTCAGCCCTGCCCGCCTGCAGGACTGCAGACCCCAGGCTTGGGACCCAGGAGACACGTGCCATGGTGTGGGGTTGATGGACACAAGGAGGTGCTCATGACCTCAGGGCATTCTTAGGTTCAGGCAGGTCTCAGAACCGTGGATTCAGGGTTTTCTAGACTTGCTTGATTAAAGAATTCCCTGAAGTGTCAATGTGTTGATTCAAAGACCCTCTGCAAGCCCTGGGGTAGGGCTGGGGACCATATTACTACTAAGCAGTTATGAAGTCACCAGCCAGGCAAGCTTTAAAAAGACTCTGCAGTAATTCCAATGCAAACAAAGGAGAACAATGCAATACTTCTGCTATTTATTAGCAGAGGGCCTTGCATGAGGTGAATGGCCTCCTTGTTCCTCAGGCTCCTCAGCTGCAAAGTGGGTACAGTAGCTGCACCTGCTTCCTGGGTTGCTGTGATGGAGGAACAAGGGATGCCTTTCCTGGGACCACTGCTGGCATCTGGCCATTGTTACTGCAAATCCTGCCCTCTCGGTGGCAGCCTGGACACTGCTATCCTCAAAATGGCCATATAGGGGATGAGATGTGCTGGGAGTGGGGCATTCCAGCCAAAGACCCTTGCTTTGGGCTAAGAACACAGTGTCTGAGTCCTCCAGGTTGTGACCTTGTCAGACACAGGCTAGTGGTTGTGCACGGAGAATCCACTCTATGGCTAAGACACACTCAGACATGCTTGGGAATCCCTACTTGGCTGGGCTGGGGGCTCTCACTAGGAAAGGAGGGAGAGTCCCACTCCCAGCCCTGGAACTTGGGGTGCCCAACGGGCCTTCAGTTCTTGTAAACTTACGCTTTGGAGTAGTTTAGAATAAAGTCCACTCCTTTCTCACTATCAAACTGGATATCGCGGGGTAAATCCCTGTGGCATTTGGCGTCAATACTCAGTGGGAAGCCAGGGTTCCACTCCATCCACCTGTGTGTAAGAAGAGGAAAAAACTGCGTTAAATGCGCAGGGAGGTCACCGGTGACCACATTCTTTCTCCACGGGGCCTGCCTCAACAGAAACATCCCTTCTTGCTAGCAAGCTGGCTGGTTGATTAACACAGCTGAACTGCACGAATCTTCTAATTCCTGTTATTTCTCCTTAATGCATTACTTATCCTCTTTTTACTTCCTTTCCTTCACTAAGTCATTTGGGGCTGACAGCTTGCCGGGTAGCAGTCGTGTGTGCACTATTGCAAGGGGATGTACGTGTGTAGAGTTTTTGATTAGTTTAACGGTGCACGGATGGAAAGGACATTAGAAAACATCCGTGATCCACCAGAACATAACTGTATGTTTATATCAATTTCTTCTGTGTTGTCTTTTTGTACTTTGTAAAACAGAAGTTTAAGACAAGTTGGAAGAAGGTCACATATTTCAAATACTAATAGATGGGGCTCTGAAAGATTTATATCTCTGTGCTTGAACCTTGACTGGACTAACACCTGTTTCAGCTTTAGAAGTAGAGTTTCCCTGGGCAGCACTGGCCCATTCTGGGTAACTTATGTGACTCCAGTGCCTGGGTGCTCCAGGCAAAGCTAGCATCCTTATTCGGCACCTTTTGTTGTTAAAGATGTGACTGAAGTGTGCATGTGCATGGCCGGTTGAATTCACTTTTGTGCCATTTTTAGAAATACAATAGTTTTGTGCAACCTTTCAAAAGAAAAAAGAGAGAGAAAAATCTGAAGATGCAGTTAGTGCATTTAGAATGTAAGATGACTTCCTGCAACCACAAAACCCGATTTCTGAATTAAGCATTTAATAGCGAAGTGGAGAAAGAGAATAGTTTCTGTTAGATAGGATAGGTCTCTGTGTTAAAAGAAAAACTTTAGGCAAATTAAATTTAACAGAGCTTAATCAAGCAAAGAATGGTTTGAGAATTGGGCAACCCTTCAACCAGGAGAAGCTCAGAGAGACCCAGGCTTTGCCACGTGGTCAGAGAGGATTTCTGGGCAGAAAAAGGAAAGTGATGTACAGAAAATGGAAGCAAGGTACAGAAACATCCCAGTTAGTGCCAGCTTGGCCTGTGCCTTATTAGAACATGGTCTGAACAGTAGGTTGCCTGCGATTGCCTGGGAACTCTGTGGTACACATGTAAAGAGTAGGTTACAGCCTGTTTTATGCACCCACTTAGATCACAGTTCACTGTATGAGGAGAAACCTTGAACCAAACTCAAAATATGTAAGAAGGCAGCTTCAGGCCAAACGTTACACCTGTAACACCTGACGGACAAATTCTGGTCATTCAATAACTAATTATAGACCATCTACTATGTGCCAGAATGGGCCCTGTGAGAAAATGGAAGAAAATGTAACCCTAATACAAGGAAACACTGCAACGAAACTGAAGCCATGACTGAAACTATGAGAGTGACAAAGACCAAGTACAGAAGATTTAATATCAAAGAGGAAGAGTCCTAAAGAGGGAGACAGCAATATATGGAGAATGAAAAAAAAATGAAATAAAAGAAAAACTTCCTTAAGCTAGAAAGATTTCAATTTCCCGAGTAAGTTCTAGGTAGAACAAAAATGGAAAAAAGACACACCTAGATATATACTGACTAAATTTTAAAGTGTCAGAGAGAGGAGAAAAGGGAGTGAGAGAAAGAGAGGTGGGGGGGAGAGGGAAAGCGGATGAAACTATCATTAGATTTTTATTTGTCCTACTGAGAATGGGAAGATCATAAAGTATTTGCAGACTTTCTTTTTCTTTTGTAGATCATCATCTGGGCCTCTTATTTCAAGTCAAGTCATTAATGAGGACAGGAAAATTATTTATTTTTTATTTTTGGCAGGCAGTGGGGGACAAGCACAGACTCTGTTCTTTATACTACTCACCTAGTCTTTGTAAGGAAATTAATTATTCAGCCAAACAAAAATTAAATTACAATAAACCAACAAACTCCTAAATAGAGTAGCGTGTTCATCATAAAACTGCACCAAATATCATATTAAACAAAGAAATAAAAATTCAAGAGGGATGGTCATCGTTACTTCTATCACTTGTTTGGGGGAATTCTAGCCATACGGCAAGAAGAGAATGTGAGTAGTATAAATAAAGGAAAGTGAGAGACAGAGAAGTACTACCCTTTAGATGCCATGCTCAAGTAAGTAGGTAACTAAACAGACTCACTAAAAAAAAAACAAAAACAAATGAGTTGGGCCAATAAAAGAGGTTAGAAAGGTGCGAATACAAGGTCAATATACAAACCAAGCAATTAATCTTTATCTCAGCAATATGTATTTGCAAACAGAAAAATATCCTTCAAAAGTGCCAAAAGTGACGATACTCCTCGGCATAAAGTAACTAGAAAGGTGAACCTGAGAGAAGAAAACCAGAAATTCTACCAAGGATAATTTCCACGGTCTAGATGGGTGAAAAGACATGACTTGTTCTTGGATGGAAAGAATGAGGGTCACTGAAATGCCAAGACATAGTACAGTGATGTGGAATTCAAATCATTTCTCATGAAGGAAATCTTAAAAAAGAACAGTAAGACAGGAAATGGACATTAACATGAGTTAGAAAGTTATGATAACCAAAAGATAGTGCTGGGCTCTGCAGCAGAAAAACAGGTGAACATACACGGTCCAGAAACAGACCTAGGAAAATGCATGATTATAATGCAAAACTAGCTCGCACTTAGAGAATGTTTCCTATGTGCCAAATACTATTCTCTGTGTTTTCATGGTTTAACCTATTTAATTATCTCAAAAACCCCAAGACAGTGATTTTCACCCAGCGTGCTATGAGAGGATCTTAGGTGTGCTATCCAATGTACTCAGCTCTACTATGAAGCTAAATTATAGCTTTCACATGAAGGCTATAGCCCAACTATAGCACAAGACTATGGGGAAAGGGCCAAGGAAGGGGAAGGGAGGGGGGAGGTTAGGGTGGAGGGAGGGTAATGGGTGGGGCCACACCTACGGTGCTTCTTAGAATGGGTACAGGCGAAACTTACTAAAGGCAGAATCAAATGCCTACATACAGTAACTGAGAAAATGCCATGAAGGCTACGTTGAACAGTTTGATGAGAATATTTCAGATTGTGTATGAAACCCGCACATTGTACCCCTTGATTGCACTAATGTATACAGCTATGATTTAACAATAAAAATAAATAAATAAATAAAATAAAAAAAATCATTAATTAAACTATTTTCAAAAGAAGTTCAAAGCACAGTAAGTATGTTCTTTTTTTTTTAAAACCCTTTTTTGGTGGTTGTTCAATATAATTTAAGGGTGCCACAGAAGTTTAACTATAGGTTCAAGTGTGCTGTGAGATATAAAAGTTTGAAAAACACTGCCCTACGAGGTTGGTGCTTCGATTTCTCCCATTTGGCAGATGAGGAAATTGGTGCACAAAGACATTAAACAGCTTTCACAGGACCCAGAGTGAGGGGCAGTAAATAGGATTTGAGCTCAGCTGCAGAGCTCATCCACATGACTGCTATCCTCTGCCAGCCGTTAGTGCAGCTCGGATGCCACCCCAAGTCCGCAGGGAGGAACGTATTACGTGATAAGTGATGCTGGGGAAGTCGACCCTACGTGTGAAAGTACACGGCAGATGAACGAAGGCTCGACTTAAAAGCAAAATTATATGTATTAACCTGGATGGAAGTGGAAGACATTATTCTTAGTAAAGCATCACAAGCAATTCTTGTGCATGAATCCTATGTACTCAATCTTGATATGAGGACAATTAATGACAATTAAGGTTATGGGGGGGAAGCAGAAAGAGGGATGGAGGGAGGGTGGTGGGGCCTTAGTGTGTGTCACACTTTATGGGGGCAAGACATGATTGCAAGAGGGACTTTACCTAACAATTGCAATCAGTGTAACTGGCTTATTGTACCCTCAATGAATCCCCAACAATAAAAAAAAAAAAAAATTATTTCAGAAAAAAAAAAAAAAGCAAAATTATACAAGTATTAGACGAAAATATAGGGGAAGTATCTGTGTAACCAGGGAGTGGGGAGGACTTTCTCAAGCAAAGCAGGAAACTCAAAGGTTAAGAAGGAAAAATAACACATAGAGTTAAGAAACAGAAGAATTAAAATCTCCTGTGGCAAAAGTAACAGAAGACAAATGATAAATGCTACACATGTAACAAAGGGAAACTACCCTGATGCAGGAACAGCTCTTGTGGACTGATAATTAAAAGAACCTGCAGAAAAATAAAGCATATAAATAGGCAATGTTGAAGAGCCAATGCAGTGATGCTTAACTAATTCACCAGTGGCCAGGGGAACGTAGGCTAAAATAACCATGGGGTCTGTCTTTGGGATTTTTTTTTTTTTGAGACAGAGTCTTACTTTGTTGCCCGCAGTAGAGTTCCTTGGCATCATAGCTCACAGGAACCTCAAACTCTTGGGCTCAAGTGATCTTGCCTGAGCCTCCAAAGTAGCTGGGACTACAAGCACCCACCACAACGCCTGTCTACTTTTAGTGACTGAGTCTCATTCTTGCTCAGAGCTGGTCTCAAACTCATGAGCTCAAGCAATCCACCGGCCTCATCCTCTCAGACTGCTGGGATTACAGGCGTGAACCACTGCACCCGGCTTTTTACTTACGGATTTTTAGATTGCCAAACATTTAAAAGATTGAGTTCATCAGATGTTGGTGAAGATATGAATGAAAGTATTTTTTCATATATGATTGGTGGGACTGAAAATTACTTACAATTTTGTGAAAGGATTTTTGCCAGTATTACTTAAAATAAAAAATGCTGACTGGGTCCCGCTATCTGAGCTCTGAAAATGGATCTGTCTATAATTAAGGCACCACCACATCAAGATGTTTGTACAAGGTTGCTTCTGGCAGCACTGTTAGTACAGTTAATGCCCCACACAAGCATACGAATGGGAGACAAGCCTAATGTCTGTCAAGAGGGGAATTGTTGCTTAAGTTATGGTATGTCCACATAAAACAAGATGTGTAGCAATTTAAGAAAAGGAAAATGATGAGATACTTTTTTAGACACATGAGATTAACAGGAATGAAAAGTGTTGATGATGTAGGGAAATAGCAGCTCTCAGAAAAAGCTGTTAGGGTGTAACCTGGCAGAACCCCTTTGGAAAATTTACAAATACACACCTACTTCTAGGAATATTTCCTTAAGTGATTATTGCATGACACCACAGAGGGATGTGGGAGAAAGCTCACTGCTTACTTGGTTTGTAACAGCTAGAAATGAAAGCCAGCCTGCACGCCCCCCCCAGCAGAGTGCATGAGCATGGCGGGTTATTTCAGACAAAGGTGTGCTATCCAGAAGTTAAGTGCGTGACCTTATCTATCTGTGCCAACTGGATTCTCTTCAAAACATAATGACGAGTTGGCCGGGCGCCGTGGCTCACGCCTGCAATCCTAGACCATTCTAGGAGGCCGAGGTGGGTGGATTGCATGAGCTTACGGGTTCCAGACCAGCTTGAGCAAGAGCCAGACCCCATCTCTAAAAATAGCTGGGTGTTGTGGCGGGCGCCTGTAGTCCCAGCTGCTTGGAGACTGAGGCAAGAGAATCACTTGAGCCTAAGAGTTTGTGGCTGCTGTGAGCTATGACACCACGGGACTCTACCGAGGGTGACAAAGTGAGACTCTGTCTCAAAAGACAAAACAAAACAAAACAAAAACAAACAAACAAAATACATAATGGTGAGTGAAAAATGCAAGTCACAGAAAGGTCATGTTAAATGATGTTGATTAAAAGATTATAGGACGTATTTCCTGGGATGTACAGCACACAGATGCAGCACAGTGAGAATGCGCGGGTGGTGGGTTGATAACCTGGGCTGGCTCCTCCATCTGCCTATGTAGCTGGGTGTGCTGGCTTTCTGACCTAGGGCTATTCTTAGCTGTTGCTTTACTTCCAGCCTCTGACCGGAAGCCTGAGAATTCATGTGAAAGAGGAACTCTAAGGTTGTGCAGATAGTGCAAAGTTCAGCATGCCCTGAAAGGAAGTAGAGGAGGGGTCTGAAGAAGGCCAAGGAGTGGAAGGAGGAAGAAAAATGATGATTAGATTTAAGAAAGGGACACAACATCTCACCAGAAAACCCTCTGCTCCTCTCCACTAGTCCTCATCTCCCAGAGAATTGGGCTAGTTTATGTCCTGTTAGGGGAGTAGACAGCAAGTCTAATCAGGTATCCACAGGAAAAAAACCCCAGACATACTACCCATTCCTCATAAGAGGTCAAACTATGGAGGGACGTGTAAAGTGACATGACCGTCACTCCCAAAGTCCCCTGTGCAGCCCAGGTAACTCTGCTGCCTGTGTAGAATAATTCCTTCTGTTCCTTTCCCTGGGAAGGAATCACAGACTCAAATGTTTCCAGGGGTCAATGGTAGGAAATGAAATGAAAGAAGCCCAGATATACACAGCACGGGTGTGGACTGGGGAAGACTGGAGAATAACCTGCTTACTCAAAGCTCCCCAGTGATACAAAGAGCACATTCAGACGGTGCAGACAGCCCCTTAGCCACCTGTTTCCAGAGAAGCACTCTTTATGAAAGGTGTTATTATTTTTCAAGTAGCTTTATTGAGATATAATTTACCTACCTTAAAAGTGACCCCTTAAAAGTATGCTGGAAGTTTTTTAGTATATTCACAGTTTTTTAGTATATTCACATTCACTATGATCCAATTTTGGAATATTCTCACCCCAGAAAGAAACTTCATACCCACTGATGCTCACTCCCCATGCCCCATCCCCAACTCCGAGTACCATGGCAACCACTAATCTACCCGTCTGTCTTTCCAGGCTTGCCTCTTCTGCACATTTCATATAGCTAGAATGCAAGGTGTGGTCTTTTGTAAAAGAATGTTTCATTTATCATAATGTTTTAAAGATTCATTCATGGCTCAGCATGTATCTGCAGTTCATTACTTTTTAATGGCAAATTATATTCCACTGTATGGATACAGCATATTTTGTTTATCCACTATTAGTTAATGGAATTTAGGTTGTTTCTGCTTTCACACTATGATGAATAATGTTGCTATAAATATTTGTGTACAAGTGTTTTGTGTGGACATATGATTTCACTATTCTTGGGTAGATATATGGTAGAAGAACTGCTGGGTCATATGGTAACTCTGTTTATGATTTTGAGGAACTGCTGATGTGTTTTCCAAAGTGGCTGCATCATTTTACGTTCCACTAACAATGTATAAGGATGCCAATTTCTCCACACCCCTGGTAACACTTATCTGTCTTTTTGGCTTTAGCCAGTCTAGTGAATGTGAAGTGTTTTTTTTTTTTTTTGTTGTTGTTGTTGCAGTTACCCTTGTTACTTAGCAGGCACGGGCCAGGTTCAAAACTGCCAGCTCCAGTGTACGTGGCTGGTGCCCTACTCACTGAGCTACGGGCGCCAAGCCTCTACTTTCTGTCTTTACAGATTCCTGTTCTGTAAATTTTATATATAAGGAATCATACAATATTTGACCTTTTGTGACTGGTTTCCTTCACCTAGCATAAAGTTTTCAAGGTTTATCCATGTTGTAGCATGTCTCAGTAATTCATACCTTGTTCATGGCCAAATTATACAGATACACATTTTATCCATTTGTTCGTGAACAGTCATTTGGGTTGTAATTATGGATACTGCTGCTATAATCATGCATTTACAAGTTTTTATGTGGACATACATTTTCATTTCTCTTGGGTATCTGCCTAGGAGTGGAATTTCTGGGTCATATTGTAATTCTCTGTTTAATAGTTAGGGACTACTAGGCTGTTTTCCAAAGCAGCTGCACCATTTTACATTTCTACCAGTAGTGAATGAGGATTTTGATTTCTCCACATCCTTGTCAACACTTGTTACCATCTGACTTTTTGATTCTAGCCATCCTAGTGGGTATGCAGTGCTATCTCACTGTGGTGTTGGTTTGCATTTCCCAGGTGACCGATATGTCAAGCATCTTTTCATGTGCTTGTTGACCATTTGTATATCTTCTTTAGAGAAATGTTTCCTCGGATTCTTGCCTGCTTTTTATCTGGCAGTTTGTCTTTTATTATTCAGTTGCAAGAGTTCTTTATTCATTCTGGATGGAAGCCCCTTATCAGATATATGACTTGCAAGTATTTTCTCTCAGTCTGTGGGCTATCTTTTCATTTTCTTTATTGTGTCCATTGAAACATAGAAGTTTTAACATTTGATGACATCAATTTATCTATTTTTTTTGGTTGCATATGCTTTTGGTATCACATGGAAGAATCCTTTGCCAAATCTAAAGTCAAAGCTTACTCCTATGTTTTCTTCAAAGGGTCTTATATTTTAGTTCCTACATGTAGGTACTTGATTCATTTTGAGTTAATTTATGCATATGATGTAAGGTAAGGGTCATTGTTTTGCATGTGTCTATCCAGTTTTCCCAGCACTATTTGTTGACAAGACTATTCTTTCTCCTCTGAATTGTGTTGCTGCTTCTGTCAAAAATGAAATGACTATAAATCAAAGAGCTGATTTCTGAGTTCTTAATTCTTTTTCATTGATATATGTATCTATCTATCCTTATACCAATATCATATTGTCTTGAATATCTCAGCTATGTAGTAATTTTGATATTGGGAAGTGTGAGTCCTATAACTTTTTTTTCTTTTTTTAAAGATTGTATTGGCTATTCTGGGTTCCTTACATTTCCATAAGGTCCATATGGATTTGAGAAACAGCTTGTCAATTTCTACAAAATCTATACGTTATTTGGGAGAGTATAGTCATGCTAACAAAATTAAGTTTTTTCCCTCCTTCCTTCCTCCTTCCCTCCCTCTCTCCCTTCCTTCTTTCCTTCCTTCAATGGGGGCCTCAATCGTGTTGCCCAGGTTGATCTTGAACTTCCAAACTCAAGTGATCTTCCCACCTCAGCCTTACAAGTACAGGTAGCACTGCTGCACCTGGCTAAAATTATGTTTTATGATTCATGAATGTAAGATGTCTTTCAACTTACTTAGATGTTCTTTACTTACTTTCAACAATGTTTTATAGTTTCCTTGCATGAGTCTTGGACTACTTTTATTAAATTTATTCATAAGTATTTTATTCCTTTTGATGCTGTTGTAAAAGGATTTTTTTCTTATTTTTATATTGTGGGTTGCTAGTGTATAAAAATGATTTTTGTATATTGAACTTGTATTCTGAAACCTTGTTGGTTTATTAGTTCTAATTGTTTCTTTTGGTGAATTCCTTAGGATTTTCCATATACATGTTTATGTCATCTACAAATGGTGATACTTTTATTTACTGTACTTTAATGTGGGTACTTGTTTTTCCCTTCTCTAACCGACCTTGGTAGGCCTTCCAGACCAATGTTGACTAGAACTGGCAAAAGTGGACATCCTTATCCTGTTCCTGGATCTTAGGGGGAAAGCATTCAGTCTTTCACCATTAAGTATGACATTAATTATGAGCTTTTTGTAGATATCCTTTATCAAGCTGAGGAAGTTCCCTTTAATTCCTATTTTTGAGGGTATTTATCATGAAAGGCATTGGATTTTGCCAGGTACTTTTTTGTGTCCATTGAGATGATTATATGTTTTTTGTCCTCTACTCTATTGATATGGTGTATTAGATTAATTGATTTTTGAAGTTAAACCAACCTTGCATTCCTGTGATAAATTCTACTTGTTAATATTGTATAATGCCTTTTATATACTGCTGGATTTGGCTTGCTAGTATTTTGTTGAAATGTTTGCATCTATATTCATAAGGGATATTGATACACAGTTTTCTTTTCTAGTGATGTCTTTATCTGGTTTTAGTATGCTACTGATGTCATATAATGAGTTGGGGAGTGTTTCTTCCTCTTCTTTTTCTTTAAAAGATGCAAGATTAGTATTAATTCTTCAAATATTTGCTAGAATTCACCAGTGAAGCCATCTGGGCCTGGGATTTTATTTGCAGGAAATTCAAAAATTGCTAATTCAATCTCTTTGATTATGATTGGTTTATTCAGATAACATATTTCTTCTTGAGTTACTTCTGGTAGTTTTTTGAGTTACTTTCTGGGAGCTTTCCCATTTCATCTAAGTGAACTAATTTGTTGGCATACAGTTGTTCATTGTATTCTTTTTTAATTCATTTTAATTTCTGTGGGGTTGGTATTGAATTTTTTTCTCTCTTAGTTCTAATTTTAGTAACTCGAGTCTTTTTTTTCTTGGTCAGCTAGCTAAAGATTTATCAATTTTGTTGTTGATCATGTGTCACATTTATGATCAAATTATTATAAAAAGACATAAAAAAATGAAGGGCAATTCCTCCAAAGGGAAGTGGGGAACATTATGGTATGTTTAAACTTTTGCTGTCCATTCCTCCTACATGCCAATATGGTTGATCCTGTTTTTTCCTAACTCTCTTCACCATCTCTACCTGGAGTGGTAGGCAAAGGGGGATTGCAGGGCCACCAGAGGAAGCTGGTGCCTGGGTGACTTACCAAAGGGACGGGCCATATGCTGTGGTCAAGATTTACTTCATACCATGCACCTGAGATAGAAGAAACCATGGGCCCATGGCCGCTTGGTCTTATGTCATAACTCACCGGTACTGTTTTTGCCGTGTTTCCAGTTCTTTACGCCTGTGTTGCTTGAGAATGTGAATTTGGTCATCTCGGGCCAACCTTGCTGTGAAGAAAGAACAAGTATGAGTGGAACCTATAGACGAATGACAGCAACATCCATGCTCAGGTCTCCCTCCGCTGACCTTCCTGGATGGACTGCTTTACCTGCATCATCTCACTGAAGCCTTGGAACACTCCCCCATTTTATGGTGAGGAAACCACAGCTTGGGGAGGTTGAAGAGCTTTACTCTTGTGGTTTGCCCAAGGTTACACACCTAATTAGTAGATTTTCAACAGAAGATCAAATCCCATGCTCTTGGCCACTCCCTTTAAAAAAGGCAAATCCAGTTCCTCATCCTCTTGTCCACTCATTCAGCAAGGCTTCGGTCCTCTGCCCTTCAGTGCCCAGAGAATCACGTCCAGATGCACGAGCTGGGCTTGGTTTTCCTCGAGCTCAGCGGGTGCGGTGTGTGCCCATCTCTGCATTTGGCTGTGCATTTCCACTTGTGGGCTCTAGCATTCCTCTCAGCCCCTCAGGACCTTGCGCTTGCAGAAACCCTGGGCCCCTGGTGCATAACTGCCTTCTCTCTGAGGAGGAAGGGCATTTTGTGGATGTTGGTAGGTATTTTTAAACCACTGCACAATAGTTTACTCCTCTTCCCTGTAATTCTTACACTGAGCAGAAATGGCAGGTGATTGTGAACTTTGGTGTGGCCTGAGAGAGAAGGACTTGTAGCTCTCATGCTTCTAAGTCTATTTGGTTGCTTCATGGAGAAATGTGTGACTTAAGATGCCAACACTGACCAGTTCCCTATGGTGCCTATACAGAAGATTGAGAATGAAGTTGAAGTCTAAAACAGAGTGTAGTACACTAGATTGTGGGCTTTAGAAGAGACATGTGTGTTTGGACTTGGGATCTGTCACTTAAATCTGTGACCTAGAGCAAGAGTTTCTGATTTCCTCAAAAGTCATTGCGAGACAATGATTCCCATTTCTCAGGGTCACAGTGTTGCATTTAGAGAGAGAATGTAGCAAAGCCCTCTGCATTGTGCCTGGCATTGATAAATGCCCAAGAAATGGGAACAATGGTTATTATCATCCTGCTGGTAGTTACCAAGGGCCAGAGGTTGCCCTTCCTCCCTCCAAGCCCAGGCTTAGAGGCTGTCTTGTCTCTCAGCCTGTCCTTTCACCATCTTTCATTTCAGGAGTTGGGCCATATGGCTAAGAACAGGGTCACTTCTCAGGGTCTTTAGAGCAAATGAGGTCGTGTCAGGATTGCTCTTTGTATTATTATTTAAGAGAAAGCCAGTGAACACAGTCAATGGAGCCCCGAGGAGGAGCCTAGATCTCCTGGAAAGGGGCCTATAATAGTGTTTCTCCCACTCTCTGTGGTGAAGCACCAGGTTTTTTTTTTTTAAATTTCAAATTAATATGAGGGTATAGATTTTAAGATTATATTGTTTTCAATTCTAAAGTAAAGTTCAATTTGGAGTTGAGCCCTTCACACCAAGGGGTGTGCTGAAAAAACACTAGGTTTTTAAAACTTCCATTCTAATATGGACTGATAATTGTTGTGAAACACAACAAGAATTAATTACTCAAAAAATGGAATAAAAAAACCCCCAAATCAAAGACATTCAAAATTCAAGCCTTGTTTTTATTATTAGGTGCAACAGGCTGGTCTGAAGGTAGTGAGTTATCTTATTTGATTGTTCCCCGTTATAGATTGAACTGTTTATCCTACTCTTTCCCCTCTTCTTATTACTGCACTTGACTAGTCTTTTAAAAAGTAGATGCCACAGTCATAAAAATATTCTGTTAAGTTGCTATAGAAGAACCTGCAACCCAGGGAGGTTTTGGCAGAGAAGAGTCTACCCCCAAACCAGCCTATCTCTGGGGCACCTTGGCTCTAAGGAGTTAAATCTCTTCAGCTTCTAGTGAAGAGATTTACGCATAAGTCAAAACATGTGGAACTGCAACATGCCAAATTTCAGAAAGAGAATGGCTCTGTTTCTCCTTGTCCTCAGGGTGTTGGAAGACTCTACCCAAAGTTCCAGGAACATGGCAGGTTAAGAAAGTCTGGGCTGACTGCAGAAGGTGGCAGGTTTCCAAGTGTCTTAATGAAGCTCTTCCTTCACACAGATACTCTGAATCCCTGGGGCCATGGTGATAGTCCTCTGACTTTTTTGTTCAGTTAAAGTATAATAGTGAAATATTTAAGAAGTTATCACGTGGTGAGTGATTGAATGACTTGTGGGCTGGGCTTGCTCATTTCCAGGTTTTGCATGTGGTGGATTAATAATGGCCACAAATTCTTTGACATTCCTTCCTAGAGAAGTGGGGGGTTTATGTCCCTTGCCCTGGAGTCTGGGTGAGCTCAGTGACTGCTTGGGCCAGGAGAATATGATGGGTGTCACACTATGCCAGTTTCCAGGGCCAGGCCTGAAGAGACTGCTTGCACTTGGAATACTTACTCCTGGAAGCCAGGTGTCATGTAAGAAGGGCAAGTACCCCACGGCCACCATGCTTTGAGAAGCCTTAAAGTACAAGATGCTAGATGGAGAGAGAGGCCAAGGAGCCCTAAGACACAAGGCACACAAGAGAAGAATCGCTTGAGCCCCAGACCCCTCAGCTGATGCCATTTGGGCCACAGATGAACCACCCAGCAGAGCCTTTCCTTAATTCCCAGACTGCAAGATCATGAGCCAAATTCAGTGGCTATTTAAAACTACCAAGGTGGTTGGTTACATAGCAATAACAGTGGAGCTTTCTGGATAGTTTCTCTGCCCATCCTCCACCCTGTCCAGTCTCTGCAGGTGATGGGAATGGACTTCATCAATGATCTTACCTCAGGCACAGCCACTTGGAACTCCAACCTGGGAGGAGGGCATGGGGATGGCAGGAGGGGCCATAGCTCCTCCAAGGGAGTGGTCTCCAGGTCACTCCCCTTCTGGATTATTCTGGCACTCCTTATCTCCCTTTCCCCATCAGGACTAGTGGTACACAGGGGCCCACATTTTTCTGAAGTCTTTTTCTTAAACCCTAGAGAGTGTACATAATTTGAGTGTACCATCATCAGTTCTTTTACTGTGAAGAGCTGAAGGGTGGGAAGAAGGACTTCCAACTGAAGGGAAGAAGGACTTCACAACTGAAACCTCACATGGTATGGATAGGAGGGAGATATGGAGCCAAATACTAAAAAACTGCCTGTTTACAACCTTCCACATTTTGACAATCACAAGACAAAAGGAACTTAGTGATGCTTTTCCTGCCTCAAGGTAGGGGGACAAAAATCCTCTTTGTCACAATCATTCAGTTCAGAAGTATTCTTGGAATATGGTTTCTTAAGTCAAATTCCATATCAAAAGCAATGAGATTTAGTCTGATAGCTTATGAATGCCAGGTAAGGAAGAGCTTTTTTTCTCCTTTGTTTTGGTTTTCTTAGCTATAAAATAGGGCTAACAGTTATTCTCATCTTATCCTACCAAACTTCTGTGAAGAGCAAACAGACTAGTGATAGGAAATGCTTTGTCAATGAGGAAGCATCAGACACCCTGGGGAGAAGCAGCTGCCCTTATCCTCATTATTATAATGGCTGCCTTTGAGGGTTTATCATTCCAGGTTTAGATTGGGAGCAAACCAAAGGGCCATAACTTGCAGTGAGGTAGGATTTTGCCAAGCTCGAATTTGAATCTGCACACTAAGAAGCTGGTATGCACAGGGTGTCATTCAGAGAGAGAGAGTGGCCTTGGCTAGCCTCTGACATCTGCTTCCCTCTCGGATTCTCTGTACCAGGCCAGCTGCACGTCCCTTGCAAAGAATGGCCTCCCAAGGAAATGCCAGACTAGGGTTTGCAACTTTGGGGTTTAGACTGAGGGGGGAAGATTTTAGGTTCTTTTTTCTTTCAGGATAAAGTGAGACCTTAGGTTTAGGAACCATGACTGTGAACTCCAAGCTCGCGCATGGCCCCTTGGCGCTGGCACGTGGGGTGTGCATGGTCCATCCTTTCCTCCTCAGGCCTTTGGGGTGCCCTGAGCATTCCTGAGCTCTACTATGATCTCACAGAGGTAAGGAGGTGACTCTGGAAAGTGGTGCCACAATCCTGGCAACTGGAGAGCTCTCATGCAGGGGTATGCTCTCCAAGTTTATGCTACTAGTTACCTGCTGACAAAAGGGCGACTTAACCATCTCCTGTAGGACTGTAGTGCAGAGAGAGGACACAGCTGGCCATGTGGCCTGGGAGCACTCACTCCACCCTGGGTGCACTGGTGGCCAAGGAACGTGCGCTTCCTGCAGGTGTGTGGAGGCCCAGAGCAGGTGCTGCCCCCAGGATGCCAGGGTTGTCCCTTATGCAGATACAGTTCCTGGGGAGGGAAAGCCTAGGGTGGAAGGTGGAAGGTGGAAGGGTCCTGAGTTGCTCACCACGCCCATCCCTCAGGACAATCTCGCCCTCTCCGGTGATCCAGCGGTAGCAGGGGAACTCGATGTAGTCACCCAGGGGCGTCTTCAGCGTGATGTACTTCAGGTACCAGTCGTCATGCAGCCAGTACTTGCGCTTCTCAATTTTGACCAGCTGGATCTCACCCAGCTCTTCATCCACAGTCACATCGTAGGAATCGACCTGAGGAGGAGAACAGGCAGATCAGACCGGCTGTGCTCTCCTGCGCCTTTGTTTTGAAGCAGCTAAGAATATGCCAGCCCCAAATGTGCTGCTCTGGCATACTGGCTATTTTTGAATGAAAGACACTAAAACAAACAGCAGGTGTAAAAGGATCACTCTGAACTTTGTGCTATTTCTTAAAAACTGAGTATGAATTCCCATGTGAAGGATGTCCTCCCTAGACCATAAAACTGAAAGGTAGTAACATTCTTTTCATCAAGGTTGGAAAGTTGAGGCCAAAGGAAATCCATACAAATACACCTTGTTACACAAACCGTTATCTTACCAGTCATTTCTCCACCCAATTACCTGCTGAGCCTAACCCCCTGGCTTGGTCACGTCATCACTTAACTACTCATTGTGCAAATCAGTATGTACGTGGTTGACCCTAACTGTTTCTCGGGATCTTCATTTCCTTACAAGGGTTCCTGTGCCATGTAAAACTTGTATTAAATAAATGCATATGCTTTTCTTTCATTTATCTGTCTTATGCCAATTCAATTCTCAGGCCCAGCTGAAACGGGAAAAGGTAAGAGTTTTGCTTTCCCTACAGTAAGCCACATTAGAGGCACATTACATGAACTCCTTAGTTTGTTCAGCCAAAGTGCTTACAAGCTCTGCCCTTTCAAGGGTGGGTGCTGGGTTCTGGGCTCTGCTGTTTGGAGAAGAACATCCAGAGAGCCAGGATGGTGTTGCTAGAGGGGGCATGGGCTGGACTGGGGGAGACACCCAGGCTTGTGCTGCACCTGTGAGGCTGTGCTTGGTGAGGGTCCTCCTCAGCACCCCTACTCACTAGGCCAACTCTGCTAGGCAGGAAGGCAAGCTGGCATGATATAGGCGACTTTTCCAGCTGGCAGAGTGCTTGGTGACATGACCTTGGGTCCCCATGACAACTTGGGAAGGTGAGGGAGGTATGATCTGTTTCATGGATGAGGACAGTGAGGGTCAGTAAGTTCTGCTTCAGCTATTAATTGGGAGAGCTGGAATTGCTTTCCAGACTTTTCCATTACAGGCCACTTTATCTCACTCTAGTTCTCAGGGAGTAAAAATGGGGAGGCTCAGACACAGGGGAAGTTGCACAGATTCAAGTCTTCCTGGGACACCCGCAGTTCACAGTCACATGGTGATGCTGAGAACAATCAGACCAACTGGTCCCTGCTGCATTTGGTGCACCCCTGGTAGCAGGTTGAAGCTGGCCGTGTGGCTAGAAGGTGCCACCTCCAGATCCAGGGATGGAACTGCTCAGGTCCCCCCATGCCAAGCTCCTGTCTCTAGGACATGGGTAGGCCCAGCAGCAGCAGCCATGGCTTGTAGGTGGTCTGCTTCTCAGCAGCAATCAGTGGCAGAGGGAAGGCCAGAGGGGCTCAGGATTGCATCAGGCATTCTGATGACCAGTGGGTTTGGGAAGCCCTGGACTCGGTGCCCTCCAATGCAATTTCTGAGCCAGATCTCACCAATCTTTAAACTTCTCCTTGGCAGAAGAATCTTTAATTTTCAATGTGACCATGAAGCAGATGGAGGGCACAGGGTGTCCATCCTGTGTGACCCCATGTATCTGTGTTTCCATCCCCCTCTCTCCATGCTGCCAGGAGAGCCCCTGGAGGAATTCCCAACAGGAAAGGGAAGTTGGGTGTTTTCAGTAAATGTTTCTGCTCTGAACACCATGAGCAGTTTGTATGTCAAGCTGTCGCCAAGGCCAGACGCTTGTGGTCAGAAAGCGGAAGCTTCCTCCCTGTGCCCAGTGGTCTGGGCCTGAGCCTGAAGATCAGAACAGTTTCTTAGGACAAAGGAGCCAGGCCTGAGTGCTGGGATGGCATGTCCTGGGTCCTTCTATGTGTGTACGAGCCTCTGTCCTACCAGTGTGCCTCTCCTGCAGGGAGGGTGACAGACTTGTCTGGCTACCTCCAGGAAAGAGATCTTTGTCTCACAGCTTGTGTTGTGGGAAAGTAGGGCCACAGGCAAAGCCACACAGATAGAGAACTGATCACAGGACCTACCCAATGTCACGCAGGGGCCCTGTCCTCACTGGAGGGTGGTGACACTTGGGGAAAAGCCAGCAGGCTCAGGAGTGCAGAGCTGGAGAGAGGAGCCCCAGTGAGGCACTGGGAGAAATGATCTGGGAGAAGGGAAGGGAAAAGGAAGGCTCTTTTTGGTTGGCTTCGTGTGGGGGCATCAGTGGGCCAGGGCAGGCAAGTTTTGACAGAAAAAGAAGCAAAATGTCTAAGGGGCTTGAGCCCATCTGGAGGGCAGAGTGGGACTGAGTGGCCCAGGACTGGATGCCCATGGGGCTCTGTCCCATGCCAGACCCTGCACACCATAGGGATCTACAGAGGCCTTAGCCTCAGATTGTGGGCCAAGACAGGGATCTCTGGTCCCATCAAGGAGTAGGCAGAGGGCCAGGCGAGTTCTGGTGTCTGGAGCTCTGAATTCATATCCCATCTCCAAAGTGACTGGCCATGCAGGCTGGGAAAATTGCTTTGTTCTCTGAGGCTGGCAATATCTAGCTAGTAGGTCCACTGAGAAACTTAAATGGCATCATGCCTGGATGGCCTCCTTTCTCCAGGCGCACAGGCTGGTAGCTGCTGCATACACAAGGACCACCAGGCCTCCCTCCTGGGCTTCAGGGGTCTCAGCGCACCAGTCCCCACACTATCTTGAATGGCCATGAGCTAGTGTGGGCCCTGGCACTGTGGCATTTGTAACTACACATTCTAAATTGAGTAGCTGGAGTACACACAGGGGAGGAAGAAACGGAACCTGTGACCTCAAACCCCTCAGCTCAAAACCCAAAGAAAAATCCCATGGGTGAGGACGGGGCTGTGAGGACAGGGGAAGAATGCGGGGCACTGGAGTGCTGCTGGAGCAGGTGGAGCAGAGGGAAGTTGGCATGTGGTGAGGCCATGGGGACAGCCACTGTAGGCCCAGGCTGGGCCGAGCATGGCTACTGCAGGGGAAGTGGCTCTCCTGTGGCCCTGAGGACTAGATGCCAGGAAGGCTAGGGTGAGGGGGAGAGAGGATGCTCATTCTGAAGTAACAGGCACCACCAGGACCTGATGGCGACACTCTTATGGGAGGTAGGAGACAGCACCTTGGAATAAAGAGGAAGGGGATGATGCCGAGGAGGTGGTCCAGGACAGGTAAGTTTGGGAGAGGGCCAGATGTCCAGCTGGGGATGGTGACCACAAGGAAGAGACTGAGCAGCTTCTCTTAGAGAGGGGACAATGGGGTGATCCTTCAGCTGCATACCTGATGTGCAGTCACAGGAAAATGGGACACCCAGGGACCCCTTCTCACCTATGCCTGCAGAAGAGCCCTGGAGTTTCACCTGCAGTGAAGTCACTAGACAGACTTCCAGGGACTCAATGCAACCACTGAGGCGGCCGTCCACAAGGGCAGTGGGACAGGCCTGCAGCCTGGCTTGTTGTCTCTGACCACCCCAGGGGCTATGCTGGCCCTGCCTTCAGGCCTTAATGTAACAAGGGGGTGAACAAAGGACCTGGGGGTTCAGTCTGAACCCAACTCAAGAAGTCTTAGGGACAAAGCCTGTTGGCTGTGGCTCTGGAGGCCCAGGAGGCAGCTACTGGCAGAGTCACAGTGTATGACCTCTCTCCAACCAGAACAGGGTCACATGGGTCAAACAGCAAAATATGGTCTTAGGAAGGTACGTGGAATTTCCTACCCTCTGTGGGCCTCAGGTACACAGGGCTGGATGCTGTATTTGTTGTCTATTTGCTGTGACAGAGGTCAGAAAGCTTCTGTACTAGTGGGCAATGGGTGGTCTCAGGATCAGAAGTCACACCTGGGTGATGGCCAAACCTGGGTTCCTCCCACTGTTCTCCCTGGCCATATCTCGGGAAAAGCCTGAGCTAGTAGGTGGAAAACCCAACTTTGAGCCCTGGTCCATGCCCTGGATGGAGCATGCAACATGGGAAGAGATGTGGAAAAGGTTCTTAGGAGAGAAGGTATTTGAGGCAGCTTTGGGGAGCGGGTCATATTTCTCAGGCGAGGTGAGTGGGATGGAAAGGTGCAGGTAGGGCATTTCAGGTGATCAGAATGGTAAGGGCAAGATCCCTGAGGGGGGAACACAAAAGGGGAGGAGGAATATTGGGTACAGTTTTCCTGAAGACAGAGATGGATCATGAGGCAGTTGGGATGCTAGAGAGAGTTGGGGGAATGTGCAATCCACCTGCTTCATCTCACAAAGGGCCAGATGGCTCATCTCACTTGGATATATGGTTTTAAAGCTTTTGAATATTTCAGCAAAGTGTAAGTTGGCTAGTTTTCATCTGAGGGAGAAAGGGGATAGTGGTTAGGGGCACCAAGGGGCAGAAAGATGGAAAACATGGTACAGCAAGCTGGGGATTAGGGAAGCAGAGAAGAGGGCCCTGGGGCAGCTGAAAGACAGAGTGGGAAGGAGAAATCAGAGCAGAAAACTAGGGAAGGGGCCAAATTTTGGGTAGAGAGTAGAAATGAGGGGCACTGGGGATATAAGAGGCAGAGGGAGGAAGATGAAGAAGAAGAGAGGGAAGAATGCAGGGAAGAGTTGAGACAGAGAACATCGGGAGACAGAGAGAGATTGAGGGAAGCAAAGTTTATTCTCTACTAATATACAGTAGAACCTCTGTAAGTTGACCCCCTCAGTGGCTGTAACAAACTGGTCAATACATGGAGGTGGTGAACATAAGGAACAGGGCCTACTGTACTGACATGTACATGTGGTGCTTGTCCAGTCTATGAAAATCAGGACAACTTAGGGAGGTGGTCAGTGCGGGGATGGCGTCAACTATGGAAGTTCCACTTCTCATTCCTGAGAAGGAAATATTCTAGAATTTATTCTTTATAAATAGATGAAGAATATTCACTGACCGTATTCTCAGTAGACTTGTGTCTACTTAGAATGTATTCAAGAACCACATATTAACCATCACCCTATCATATTAAACGTCGTACTATTGCCCTTAGCTTTCTTTAAAGTACCGTCATAGAATAAAATGGGCCCACGAGGCTTTCCCATAAATCTTCAGAACTGTTAAAGTCATCTTTTAAATTTACAGAGTTACAGAAAAAAACAGATTTGTCAAATTTTCCTAGCCTTGGGCTAGCCTCCAGAAATAAGGCTACTGGGTGTATGATCTGGGATTTCCCCAGCAGATAGTGAGGGGCCAGTAAAGGTGACCCTGCTCAAAAGAATCCCCCTGTGAAGGACTTGATTCCTAGTTTTGACCAGAATCACTATGCAGAACTCTGATGAGACTAATCAGGGATCTGTAACTCAATTTATTAAAGGGGAAAAAATCATTTCTGTCCATTATTCCAATAAATTGTGCATTGGGGGAAGGGGTGTTGATCTGTTGATGACCTGGACATGACTGAACTGGCTGCATGGAAACTGCCTTTATTGTTATTCTTAATATTGTTAAGGATGAGGATTGTAACATTTTCCCCACCAAAATGGGCTTGCCTTATCTTCTCAGCAAATACTTCCTCTAAGGTTTCTCTTTTTTACCTTTACCCAAAAGGCATGGATTGTCCTTAAAGATGTGCTGGTTGTTGAATGAGGAAGTAGCTCTGAGTTGTGCAAGACAAGGTGTGGAGTAAGTTTGCATCAACAGGATCTTTCTCAAATACTGATTTTCTTTCAAAGAGCTTTTGGGCCCAGCTGGTTCCCTACAACACAGCAGCCCCTCTGGACTAGCTACTCCTTCAACTCTGGGAAATGGGACATGCAAATCTCTCCTGAAATTTGCTTCTGGGATTCCAGCTGAGTTGTTTAATCCAATATCATTTGAATGAATTCTTAGGGTGGGGAAGACAGAACACAGAGAGGGCAATAATGAACAAAGCAGTGCTTTTGCTCTTGTTCCAAAGTCTCCATTATCAACCACTGTGTCTCCCGGAAGAAATCACACTCAAGGTACGCTGTGCTGCTAGAACCTTGGGGGGAATAATGAGACAGGGGGGCATCATAAAGGTAAAATAGTCTGTACCTCCCCACTAGGAGTTGGGAGAATTCATAAAATAATGGAAATAAATGAAGGCGCTCCAGAAATGGCAGAGGGTCTCATCATCTCACACGCATAACACATTAACACCACTGTACCACCATCCTCAGGACAGTTCCCTGATTGGGAAAGCAACACTAAGGTCACTCTTGGACTCAATACCCAACAATTCTTGCAGGTTCCAACTCAAGCCAGGTTAAGAGCCTGCTGAATTTGGCTAAATGCCCAGTCAGGTTACAGCAAGGTTCTCAGGCTCCTGGGGAAGAAGCAAGCCCACTTGGAGTTTGCAAATCCAGAAAAGTAGATTATTGTACTATTTACTTACTTAAGCCTCTGCAGACCTAAAACACACTTCATGAATTTTATTGAACACATATTCAATTGAAATATGAAATTTCCGGATGTGTTCATCAAAAATAGTCAATTATTAGCAATTTCTTAGGGTTTGACCTAATAATAAACTAAGTGGTGAGATGGTAGCTTGGTAATGTCTAAGTCTTTTTACTCCAATTCAGGACTTGGGGGTTGTAGAAAGAAACATTTTCCCTGGGTGTCTGGGACTACTTTCAGAGTCATTTACTGAGCAGGGTGCTGGGCTTGCCCTGTGAGCAGGGTGCTGGGCTGGGCGCTTTGTTAAGGCTCAGAGAGAACTTTGGCCTGTCCATGCGTGGACAGAGTCATGGAGCTGGAATTCAGTCCAGGCCAGCATCAGAAGCTGCTTTCCAAAAGAGGCCACTTGTACAGCGCCTGGCGCTACAGACTAGAGGTTTAATGAACAGTGGGCTACCTCTAATCCTTCGATTCCCAGCGTCCAGGGTCTCTAGGGAGGAGGAAGAAAAGGAAGTCATTCTCTTTCTTCTTCCTCTGAAGTGTTCCCTGGTGTACATCCTGCTGGGAGCGAGGGAAGAACCCTATGTTTCCCAAGGCCCTGCTTCTCTTGCTCCTTCGCTTTAAATTTCATTCTCAGGGGCTGTCCTGAGAATGTAAGCTGCAATGTGCGAAGACATCTGCTAAGCACCCCTCTGAGCCACCAAGTGGGCCTGGGCTCTTTCATGATTCACAGACCAGACTGAAGCCAACCTTCCATTTTACAGTAGGAGAAACTGAGGTCCAGAGAGGCACAGAGCTAGCTAGTCAAGCTCAGACGAACGCAAGCCTTTGGGGCCCTGACTTACACTCTCCCCAACCAGCTCCGAAGGGCTTCACAGCAGGGCAACCTGCGGAAGGAGCCCTACAAAGCAGTGGCAGGAGAAATGTATCCTACAGCACTCGCCCAGAACCTCTGAGTCCCCATCCAAGAAATGAAGAAGCCTTACGCCTTCTCCCAGGGGAGAAGCGCGGCCCCCTGCAGACCGCACTATGGAAGCGCCGGGTCCCCCACCCGAGTCCCGGCCGCCGCAGCCGGGTCTTGTCTGCAGGAGAGTCCAGTGCGACCCCCCGCTCAGATCCACCCGCCCCGTCTGGGTCCTGGGCACCCCCAGCTCGCTGTCGGCGGCCCAGACGGGCCCCCGGGTGCCCCCCACCGGGGCCTCTGCGGTCCGGAAGGGTCCTGGGCACGCCCCAGCCGGATCCCAGCCGCACGCCCTCACCGCGCCGCGCTCGAAGTCGTTGTAGAAGGGCTTGTCCAGCAGGTGCTTCTCGCTGCAGCCCGCCGAGCCCAGGAGGCTGAGGTAGATGTAGTCGTCGGTGCCGGCGAACCACTGGCTGCCGGTGGCCACGGTGACAGTGTAGGAGGGCATCGCAGAGGGCAGCGAGTGCCACGGGCCGCGGGCGCAGCGAGAGCGCGGGGAACCTCAGCGCGAGTCTGTGCGTCGGTTCTTGGCTGGGACAGGTCGGGAGGCTGCCTCTCTCCGCGGTGCGGCCGTCGGGTCCGCCCCGCCCCCAGGCCCCGCCCCGCCCCCGCCCCCGCCCGGACCCCCCATCGCCCCCTAGCTCCTACACGGCCCGGCCCTCCGGCTGAGCTGGCTGCGCCCGGGTCCCGCCTGGACCTCGCCTCTGCCCGGGCAGGAGTCCTCTATTACCGTGTCTCTCCTCAGCTTGGCTCTGTTGTTCTGTGAGCCAGGGGACTGGGACAACGTCGGCTACCATTCCTTCGTCCCCTCCATCGTTCATTCAGTTTCATTCGCTGTTTCCATCCTTCACCCTTCCTGCCTGCCTCGGAGTCCCTCAGGGCCAAGATCCTGCAAGGCGCTGCGGTTGGGCTCCAGAAACCTCTAAAACTGGACAGAGTCCCTGCCCTCACCAAGTGTGAGCGGGAGGTCGCGCGACCGGGGCTTTGGCAACTTAGAGCAGGCGCCCCCTGGTGGGTCTACGTGGGGTGGCGGAGCCCATCTAGGGAGCCCTTCTGGGGAGCCAGGGAGGCTTCCTGGAGGAGGTCGTGCCTGCGCTGATAATGAGGATCGTACCTGTAACGCAGAGGCTGGGGCTCTCTGGGCGCGGTGCAGGCGGGCGCTTGATATTTTTGTATATTCATTTTTGTACTCTGCAAACTTGCTGAACTTGTTTATTAGTTCTAATGGTGTGTGTGTGTGTGTATTCCCTATATGCAAGATCATGTTGTGTGCAAATAGAGATAGGTTTACCTCTTGGGCTATCTAGAAGCCTTTTATTTATTTTTCTTACCCTGGCTAGAACGTCAGTACAAGTTTAAATAGAGGTGGCAAAAGCAGCTGTCTTTGTCTTGTTACTGATTTAAGAGGTGAACATCCAGCCTTTCATTATAAAGTATGACGGGTTTTTCATAGATGACTTTTATCAATCGAGGGAGTTCCCTTTTATTCCTTTTTTGTTTTAGCACTTTTATCATGAAGGGATATTGAATCTTACCAAAATTTTTTTTCGGTATCAATTGTGAAATGCAATTTTCTCCTATATTCTATATTCATATGCAGTATTAGTTTGATTTTCTTTTTTAAAAGTTATGACTATTTTTACTTTAAAATATTTAACTGACAAAAATTCAAGGTGTAAAACTTGATGATTTGAGACATATACAAGGGCAGTCGGAAAGTATCTAGACATGTAACATAAAAAATAGAGACATTCACACACACACACACACACACACGTGAACTGATCGCCACAGTCAGATTAACACATCCATCATCACCTACAGTTATCATTTGTATGTATGTGTGAAGGTGAATGGGAACACTTAAAATCTGCTCTCTATATCCAATTTCAGTAACAACACAATATTATAAACTATGGTCACCGTACTTTACATTAGGTCCCCAGAACTTATTAATCTTGTAATTGAAAGTTTGTACCCTTTGGCCAACACTGTTACCATTTCCCCCATCCCCTAACTCCTGGTAGCTACTGTTTTACTCTATGCTTTTTTTTTTTTTTTTGCAGTTTTTGGCCTCCATGCTTTTTTTTTTTTTGCAGTTTTTGGCCGGGGCTGGGTTTGAACCCACCACCTCCAGCATATGGGGCCAGTGCCCCACTCCGTTGAGCCACGGGTGCAGCCCGCTTATTTTTTTTAATTAATTAATTTTGTTTTATTAAATCATAGCTGCGTACATTAATGCGATCAACTCTATGCTTTTATGAGTTTGACTTTTTTAGATTCCATATATAAGTGAGAACGCAGTATTTTTTTTATATACATCTGGCTTATTTATTTACTTATTTATTTGGGGCAGAGTCTCAAGCTGTTGCCCTGGGTAGAGTGCTGTGCCTTTATAGCTCACGGCAACCTCCAAGTCTTAGGCTCAAGAGATCCTCTTGCCTCAGTTTTTCTATTTTTAGTAGAGATGGGGTCTCGCTTTTGCTCAGCTGGTCTTGAACTGGTGAACTCCAGCAATCCACCCGCCTTGGCCTCCCAGAGTGATTACTGGAAGATTACTGGAGTGAGCCACCGTGCCTGGACTTATTTCACTGAGCAAAATGTTCTCCAGGTTCATTCATTTGTTGCAAAATGGCGGGATTTCTTCATTATGGCTGAACCTTCTTCATTATGGCTGAACAATATCCCATTTAGATATATAGATACCACTATTGGTTCTTTATTTGTCCACTGATGGAAATTTAGCTTGTTTCCATATCTCAGCTATTGTGACTAATGCTGTAATGATCATGAGAGTGCAGACAGCTCTTTGATCTACTTATCTCATTCCTTTGGATATATAGTTGAAAGTGGAATTACTATATGGTAGTTCTATTTTTAATTTTTTGAGGAACTCTATACTGTTTTCCATAATGGCTGTTGCAATTTACATTTCTACTAACAGTGCACAAGGGTTCCATTTTCTCCACGCCCTCACCAAGGCTTGTTGGTCCCTTATCTTTTTGATACAGACATCCTAACAAGTGTGGGATGATAGCTCATTGTGGTTTTGATTTGCATTTCCCTGATGATTAGTTATGTTGATGACCTTTTCATATACCTGTTCGCCACTGTATACCTTCTTTGGAAAAATGTCTATTCAGGCTTCTGTCCATTTTTTAATCAGGTTGTTTTACTTTTTCTTTCTTTCTTTTTTGTTTGCTATTGAGTTATGTGAATTCTTTGTGTATTTTGCATATCAACCCCTTATTAAATATATGGTTTGCAAATATTTCCTTCTGTTCTGTAGATTGTCTTTTAATTTTGTTGATTGTTTCTTTTGCTGTGCAGAAGCTTTTTAGTTTGAAATAGTCCTATTTGTTTATTTTTGCAGAAATCTATGTTTTTGGTGTAACATCCAAAAATCATTGCCGGGATCAACTGAAGGAGATTTTCCTGACATTTTTTTCTAGGAGTTTTATGGCCTTAGATCTTATAGTTAAATTTTTAATCCATTTCAGATTAATTATGGGGTATGGTATATGACGAGGGTCCAATTTCATTCTTTTGCATGTGGATATACAGTTCCCAGAACCAGGTATTTGAAGAGACTGTCTTTTTCATAGTGTGTATTCTTGGCACTCTTATTAAATATTAATCATATATGCATGAGTTTCTTTCTGCACTCTCCATTCTGTTGGTCCATATATCTGTTTTTATGCTAGCGTCATACTGTTTGATTACTAGCTTTATAAGGTAGTTTGAATTCAGGGGGTGTGATGCTTTCAGCTTTGTTCCTCTTTCTTAAGATTATTTTCACTATTTGAGGTCTTTTTGGTTCCATACAAATTTTAGGATTTTTTTCTCTTTTTATAAAAAATATCATTTGCATTTTGATAGAGATTGCATTGATTCTATAGATCTTTGGGTAGTATGAACATTTTAATATTAATTCTTTGAACATAGGACATCTTTCCATTTATTTGTGTCTTCTTCAATTTCTTTAATCTATGTCCTATTTTAATTGATTTTTTTTCTTTTCTCTTCTTTTCTTTTTATTTTTTGAGACAGAGTCTCACTTTGTTGCCTTGGATAGAGTGCCATGGTATCACAGCTCACAGCAGCCTCAAACTCTTGGACTTAAGCAATTCTCTTACCTCAGCCTCCCAAGTAGCTGGGACTACAGGTGCCCACCACAAAGCCTGGCTATTTTGTTGTTGTTGTTGTTGTTGCAATTGTCATTGTTGTTTTAGCAGGCCTGGGCCAGGTTCAAACCTGCCTGCCTCGGTGTATGTAGCCAGCGCCCTAACCACTGAGATACACGTGCTGAACCTATTTTACTTGATTTTTAGCTACTAAACCAACTTTGCAATCCTAGGGTAAATCTCACTTGGTCCTGGTGTATAGTATATTTATGTTGCTAAATTCAGTGTTAGTATTTTGTTAAGATTTTCGTAACTATATTCATAAGAGATGTTGATTTTTTTCTTAATATTTTGTTTTCTTTAGTTTGATATCTGGGTAATATTGACCTCATACAATGAGTTGGAAAGTGTTCCCTCACTTCTATTTTTTTGGAAGACTTTGTGAAAAACTGGTGTTAACACTTTGAATGCTTGATAGAATTCAGCAGTAAAGCCTTGTGGGCCTGGGGTTTTCTTTGTGGGTAGTTTTTGATTACCGAGTCAATCCCCTAATTTTGTTAAAGGTCTATTAAGATCATCTATTTCTTCTCAAGTCAGTTCTACAGTTTGTATCTTTCTAGTAATTTGTCCATTTCATTCAGGAGTATCCAACCTTTCTTTTTTCTGCTGCACATCAGAAGAAGAGTTGTCTTGGGTTACACATTAAATAAACAGGGTCTAATGAAAGGTGATGAGCACAAAAATGGTCCATGCATAATTTTTGCCATATTTGACACCACAGATAAGCAAAATAGCCCTCAAAAAATCTGTATGCAGCCTGTGGGCCACAGGTTGGACACCCAAGTATCTGATTTGTTAGTGTACAGCTGTCCATAGTATTCCATATAATTTTTATTTTTTTTTATTTTTTATTTTTTTTGTAGAGACAGAGTCTCACTTTATCACCCTCGGTAGAGTGCCATGGCATCACACAGCTCACAGCAACCTCCAACTCCTGGGCTGAAGCAATTCTCTTGCCTCAGCCTCCCGAGCAGCTGGGACTACAGGCGCCCGCCACAATGCCCAGCTATTTTTTGGTTTGCAGTTCAGCCAGGGCCGGGTTTGAACCCGCCACCCTCGGTATATGGGGCCGGCGCCTTACGGACTGAGCCACAGGCGCCGCCCATATAATCTTTATTTTTATAAGATCAGAAGGAATGTCCCCTTTTTTGTTCCTTAATGTGGTATTTTGAGTCTTCTCTCTTTCTTATTCATTCTCCTTTCAGTCTAACCAAAGGTTTTTCGATTTTGTTGATCTTTTCAGACTAACTTTTGATTTCATCAACTTATTTTCATTCCCGATCTCAGTAAATTCCACTTTGATCTTTAATATAGGGATTTAAAGCAATAAATTTCTCTTCAAGTACAACTTGAGCTGCCTCCCTCAAGTTTTGGTATATTGTATCATCACTTTCTTTTAGCTCAAAGTATTTTGTAATTTCCCTTGTGATTTATTTCTTGAACTATTAGTAATTTAGAAGCGTGTGTTCAATTTGTTTTGTTATTGATTTCTAATTTTATTTCTTTTTGGAATAAGTGTAATTTGTATGGATAACATACTTTATATACATCCATTTAAATGTATTGAGACTTGCTTTATGACCTAGCATATGGTTTATCTTGGAGAATTTTTCATGTACCCCTCCTCCCTTTTTTTTTTGTTTTGAGAAATAGGATCTAGCTCTATTACCCAGGGTGGAATAGAATGGTATGATTGTAGCTTACTGCAAACTCAAACTCCTGAGCTCAAGGGATCCTCCTGCCTCAGCCTCTTGAGTAGCTGGGACTATAGGTGCATGCCACCACACCTGTCCAATAAATAAGTAGAGACAGAGTCCTGCTATGTTGCCTAGGCTGGTCTCAAACTCCTGGCTTCAAATGGTCCTCTTACCGTGGCCTCCCAAAGCTCTGGGATTATAGGCATGAGATACTGTGCCCAGACATACTCCTGAGAATCACGTGTATTCCGTTGGTGTTGAGTGGATTGTTCTTTGTGAAGGTTTTTTTTTTTTGAGACATAATCTCATTATGTCACCCTTGGTAAACTGCTGTGGTGTCACAGCTCACAGAAACCTCAAACTCTTGGGTTTAAGCTATTCTCTTGTCTCAGCCTCCCAAGTAGCTGGGACTATAGGCACCTGCCACAACACCTGGCTATTTTTTTTGTTGAAGCTGTCACTGTTGTTTAGCAGGCCAGGGCTACGTTCAAACCTGCCTGCCTCAGTGTCTGTGGCTGGTGCCCTAACCACTGAGCTATGGGTGCCGAGCCCTTTATGAAGGTTATTAAGTCTAGTTTTTTTTAACTATTTTTCAAGACTTTTGTATTCTTGTTGACCTATTGCCTAGATGTTCTATCCATTATTGAAAGTGGAGTGTTTAAGTTACTATATTTTACTATTAATTATATATTTCTCTCTTCAATTCTTTCAGTTCTTGCTTCATGTTTTGGGATTCTGTTGTTAGGTGATTATAGGTATTGTTTTATCTTCCTAATGAATTGACCTTACTATAAAATGTCCATGTTTATCTCTGTAATAGCATTTTTTCTGTTCTAAAATTTATTTTGTCTGATATTAGCATAGCCACTTCAGCTGTTATATGGTTGCTGTTTTCATATTATCTCTTTCCATCCCTTTACTTTCAAGCTTTTTGTACTGTTGAATCTAAATTGTAGAAAATATATTTCTACACGTTTGATCTTGCTTTTTAATCCAGTCTGAAAATTTCTTCATTTTGATTGGATTGATCAATCCATTCATGTTAGTGCCATCACTGGTATGCTTGGATTTATTTGCGCCACATTACTATTTGTTTTCTATAAGTCATTTTACTATTTGTTTTTTAGTAAGTTTTTTTTTTTTATTGTTGGGGATTCATTGAGGGTACAACAAGCCAGGTTACACTGATTGCAATTGTTAGGTAAAGTCCCTCTTGCAATCATGTCTTGCCCCCATAAAGTGTGACACACACCAAGGCCCCACCCCCCTCCCTCCGTCCCTCTTTCTGTTTTTTAGTAAGTTTAATGTCTTTTTTGTTCCTCTGTCCCACGTTTACTGCTTTCTTTGGTATTAAGTGAACTTTTTAGTGTAACCTTTAAATTTCCTTTCATGATTTTTTATGGCTTAGGGCTAAAAATGTATTTTTTACTACTCGGGAGGCTGAAGCAAGAGAATCGCTTAAGCCCAGGAGTTGGAGGTTGCTGTGAGCTGTGTGAGGCCACGGCACTCTACCGAGGGCCATAAAGTGAGACTCTGTCTCTAAAAAAAAAAAAAAAATTTATTTTTAATTTATCATACTCTACCTTAGATTTGTACTAATTTAATTCTGGTAAGATCTAGAAATGTTACCCCTATAAAGGTCTATTTATTTGGTATTTATTTGGGGCCGACAAGACAATTTATTTGGCTTGTCTTGCCAGGGACTCTTCATATTACTGTTTTATATGAAATATGTTACATTTTATATATTTTACATGTATATTATTTATTCATATATAAGATACACATGACATGTGTGTATAACATATACTTCGCATGTATAAAATTTGTCAATACATCGCTCTGTTTAATGAGAGAAGAAAACAGGACATACGTGTATTAATAGAGCTTGTTATCTTAACCTTCTCACTTATTATTTCTTGTTCTTTTCATTTCTTTCACAGATTTGAGTTTGCCACCTGGTGTCCGTTCCTTACTCCACGCAGCTTTGCCCACTTGACTCCTCTGTGCTGTTAATACAAAATACGTTACATTTCTGTATTTTATAGCCCCAACATACAATTATGTACATATTGCATACAATTGCTTTTTAAATTAGTTAAGAGAAGAAAATAAAAGAGAAAAATAAGCAATTGAAGTGCCTATTATAATTACGTACACAAGTACCTTTATTTTCTCTCATTGATTTTTGGGGTGGATTCAGATGATTGTCTGATGTTACTTGCTTTTATCTTGAAGAGCTTCATTTGGTATGTCTTTACTTTTTTTTTTTTTTTTAAGACAAAGTTTCATTTTGTCACCCTGGGTGGAGTGTCAAGATGGCATAACTTACAGAAACCTAAAATTCTTTGGGCTTAAGAGATCCTCTTGCCTCAGCCTCCTGTGTAGCTGGGACTATAGTCACTGCTACAATGCCCAGCTAGTTTTTCTATTTTCTATTCTTAGTAGAGATGGAGTCTCACTCTTACTCAGGCTGATCTCAAACTCCTGAGGTCAAGCAATCCACCCACTTTAGCTTCCCAGAGTGCTAGGATTATAGGCATGAGCCACTGCTCCCAGCTTAGTATTTCTTTCAAGGTAAGTCTTCTGGCAACACATTCTCTCCCTTTTTGTTGTTTGTGAATACCTTTATTTCATCTTCATCTTAGAAAGATAGTTTTGATGGATATAAGATTCTGATTTTTTAAAATCATGATAAAACATACATAGCATTAAATTTACCTTTATTTTTTACTTCTTTTCTTTTTTAAGTAATTATACTTTATAGAAGTTTTAAAGAGAGGAGCAAGATGGCAGCCGAGTAACAGCTTCCCTGCAACTGAGCATGGTGAGTCTGGAGAGATAAGACTCCAGGCATCTCTGGCTGGTGGGATCTGCCTATAATCATCCCTTTGAGGATACAGGGATTCAGCAAGGGACTTCTGGACCCCAAAAGGAGGACAAAAACAGTGGAAAACTGGCAAGTGGTTGCATGTGTTTGATCGACCTAATCCCGCCGGCAGCTGTAAGTACAAGCAGCAGTGAGACTACAAACCGGAAAGGCCTTACCTGTGAACTGTTCCGGTGTTTTTGGACTTGGCACTCAGTTGAACTGCCTTGGGGAGAGCTTGAGCAGGAGTGTAGAGAACTTTGGGCATTGTCTAGGGCCCCAGATTGAGCCACTGAGCTGGATGGAGCTAATAGTGTTCGGCTGTGGGCCGCAGGGAGCCATTGTGAGAGAACTGCCCCAGCAAGCTCTGCCGTTGGGTCGCAGAGCAAGGATCGGGCAGGAGCTAGTAACCTAGTGACTGAGCAGCCTAAAGGCAGAGACTGTGCTGCCTTACAGCCTTAACCCTCAGGGGCAGCGTGAGACTGGTTTTGGCACACTGGAACTTCTGGATGTTGCCCTGAATAGAGTGCCGTGGTGTCACAGCTCATAGCAACCTCAAATTCCTGGGCTTGGTGCTGCCTGGACCTCCATAAGAACTGCACCGCGACCCCCAACCCATGACCCACGCCTGTGCCCACCAGGCCTCACATGTCCTGACCAGGAACTGTGGGAGCTGTGCAACCCTGCATCCTCCCTCCTGTATCTTCCCTTCCTCCACACCAGCCTGCTTGTCTTGCCAGGGACTCTGGTAGCCGTGTGCCCTCCAGAGCCCTCCCTGCCTCTGTGCAGAGCCCTTCTCCTGGCCAGAGACTGCTGGAGCCTTGGGCTCTCTGTGCCAAAGTCACTGGGCACCAGGCACTCCCAGAACCATGTGCACCACCTCCTGCCCTGTTGCTGGATCCGGGTGTGTCACACTCCAGAGCTGCTTCCACAACCAGAACTCCTCGGCTGCAGCAGCCCCAGAGGAACTACACAGGGTCACTCCCTACAAAGATCCAATAATGATAGAGTGATCCCGCTGGGATCTAATCTTGGAGAGACACCTCCCCAACTCTGAGGATGGCCAGAGGCAATGGTGAAAAACAATCATGAGGTGAAATCAATAGAAAAACTCTGGCAATATGAATAATCAGAGTAGATCAACTCCCTCAAGGATCAATGGGGCAGACACAGCACAAACAAATAGCTGAGATGTCAGAAATCGAATTCAGAATCTGGATAGCAAATAAGATTGAATTAGAATTCCAACCAGTAACCCAAAATATATCTCAAGAATTCAACAAATTCAAAGACCAAATGACCAAAGATTTCGACACATTGAGATTAGAAGTTGCAGCCCTCAAAGATCTGAGAAACACAGTAGAATCCCTCAGTAACAGAATGGAGCAAGTAGAAGAAAGGATTTCTGACATTGAAGACAAAGCTTTCGAATGCTCCCAAACTCTCAAAGAGGAAGAGAAATGGAGGGCAAAAACAGATCACTCTCTCAGAGAACTCTGGGATAATTCAAAGAAAACTAATATTCATCTTATAGGGATCCCTGAAAGTGATGAAGTGGCTTCACAAGGCACAGAGTCTCTTCTCCATGAGATTATGAAGGAGAACTTTCCAGACATGCCAAGAGATTTTGAAATTCAGATAGCAGACAGTTTCAGAACTCCAGCATGACTCAACCCAAATAAGACTTCCCCCAGACACATCATAATCAATTTCACTGAAGTTAATATGAAGGAGAAAATTCTGAAAGCAGCCAGACGAAAGAAAACCATCACCTACAAGGGGAAGAATGTTAAAATAACTGCAGATCTCTCTGCTGAAACCTTTCAAGCTAGAAGAGGATGGTCATTGACTTTTAATCTCCTAAAACAAAATAACTTTCAACCCAGGATCCTATACCCAGCTAAACTGAGTTTCATTTATGACAGAGAAATTAAATACTTTAATGACATTCACATGTTTGAAGAAATTTGCCATAACTAAACCAGCTCTCCAGGATATTCTCAGACCTATCCTCCATAAAGACCAGCGTAATCCTCCACCACAAAAGTAAACCCACCCAGAAAAATATTGATCAAATTCCAACTCTACAGTCACGAAAGGATTAAAAATGTCCACCGGACTCTCGAAAGGCTTATCAACATTGTCAATAAATGTGAATGGTTCAAATTGTCCTCTAAAGAGGCACAGGTTGGCTGACTGGATACAAAAACTCAAGCCAGATATCTGCTGCATACAAGAATCACATCTTACATTAAAAGACAAATATAGATTCAAGGTGAGGGGATGATCATCTATACTCCAGGCAAACGGAAAGCAGAAAAAAGCAGGTGTTGCAATCCTATTCGCAGATGCAATAGGCTTTAAACCAACCAAAATAAGGAAGGATATGGATGTACACTTCATATTTGTTAAGGATGACACTCAGTATAATGAGATTTCAATTATTAATATTTATGCACCCAACCAGAATGTACCTCAATTTATAAGAGAAACTCTAACAGACATGAACAACTGGATTTCCTCCAGTTCCATAGTAGTTGGAGATTTTAACACCCCTTTAGCAGTGCTGGATAGATCCCCCAAAAAGAAGCTAAGCAAAGAAATTTTAGATTTAAACTTAACCATTCAACATCTGGACTTAACAGACATCTACAGAACATTTCATCCCAACAGAACTGAATACACATTCTTCTCATCAGCCCATGGAACATACTCCAAAATTGACCACATCCTAGGCCACAAATCTAAACTCAGCAAATTAAAAAAAAATAGAAATTATTCCTTGCATCTTCTCAGACCATGATGGAATAAAAGTTGAACTCAACTACAATAGGAACCTGCATACCTATGCAAAAACATGGAAGCTAAACAACCTTATGCTGAAGGATAGATGGATTATAGATGAGATTAAAAAGGAAATCACCAAATTTTTGGAACAAAACAACAATGAAGACACGAGTTATCAGAACCTCTGGGATACTGCAAAGGCAGTCCTAAGAGGGAAATTTATAGCACTGCAAGCCTTCCTCAAGAAAACGGAAAGAGATGAAGTTAATAACTTAATGGGACATCTCAAGCAACTGGAGAAGGAAGAAAACTCCAACCCCAAACCCAGCAGAAGAAAAGAAATAACCAAAATCAGAGCAGAATCAAATGAAATTGAAAACAAAAGAATTATACAACAGATCAATAAATCCAAACGTTGGTTTTTTGAAAAGATCAATAAAATAGATAAACCTTTGGTCAACCTAACCAGGAAAAAAAGAGTAAAATCTCTAATTTCATCAATCAGAAATGGTAACGATGAAATAACAACAGACCCCTCAGAAATTCAAAAAATCCTTAACGAATACTACAAGAAACTCTACTCTCAGAAATATGAAAATCCGAAAGAAATCGACCAATACCTGGAAGTACGCCACCTACCAAGACTTAGCCAGAACAAAGTGGAAATTTTGAACAGGCCAATATCAAGTTCTGAAATAGCATCAACTATACAAAATCTCCCTAAAAAGAAAAGCCCAGGATCAGATGGCTTTACGTCAGAATTCTACCAAACCTTAAAGAAGAACTAGTACCTATATTACTAAACCTCTTCCAAAATATAGAAAAAGAAGGAATATTACCCAACACATTCTATGAAGCAAACATCCCCAAACCAGGGAAAGACCCAACAAGAAAAGAAAATTATAGACCATTATCACTAATGAATATTGATGCTAAAATACTCAATAAGATCCTAACAAACAGAATCCAAGAACACATCAAGATAATTATACACCACAACCAGGTGGGATTTATCACAGGGTCTCAAGGCTGGTTCAATATACATAAATCTATAAATGTAATTCAGCACATAAACAAACTAAAAAATAAGAACCATATGATTCTTTCATTGATGCAGAAAAAGGTTTTGATAATATCCCACATCCCTTCATGATCAGAACACTTAAGAAAATTGGTATAGAAGGGACATTTCTTAAATAGAGGCCATCCACAGCAAACCCACAGCCAATATCGTATTGATTGGAGTTAAATTGAAATCATTTCCACTTAGATCAGGAACCAAGCAAGGTTGCGCATTGTCTCCATTGCTCTTTAACATTGTAATGGAAGTTTTAGCCATTGCAATTAGGGAAGAAAAGGCAATCAAGGGTATCCACATAGGGTCAGAAGAGATCAAACTTTCACTTTTCACAGATAATATGATTGTATATCTGGAAAACACTAGGGATTCTACCAAAAAACTTTTAGAAGTGATCAAGGAATACAGGAATACAATGTCTCAGGCTACAAAATCAACACCCATAAATCTGTAGCCTTTATACCAACAATAACCAAGCCAAAAAAATAGTCAAGGACTCTATTCCTTTCATAGTAGTGCCAAAGAAGATGAAATATTTGGGAGTATACCTAACAAAGGATGTGAAAGATCTCTACAAAGAGAACTATGAACCTTTAAGAAAAGAAATAGCTGAAGATGTTAACAAATGGAAAAACATACTTTGCTCATGGCTGGGAAGAATCAACATTGTTAAAATGTCCATACTACCCAAAGCAATATATAACTTTAATGCAATCCCTATTAAAGCTCCACTGCCATACTTTAAAGATCTTGAAAAATAATACTTCATTTTATATGGAATCAGAAAAAACCTCAAATAGCCAAAACATTACTCAGCAATAAAAACACAGCATGAGGAATCACGCTACTAGACCTGAGACTGTACTATAAATTGATAGTGATCAAAACAGCATGGTACTGGCACAAAAACAGAGAAGTAGATGTCTGGAACAGAATAGAGAACTAAGAGATGAATCCAGCTACTTACTGTTATTTGATCTTTGAAAAGCCAATTAAAAACATTCAGTGGGGAAAAGATTCCCTATTTAACCAATGGTGCTGGGTGAACTGGCTGGCAACCTGTAGAAGATTGAAACTGGACCCACACCTTTCACCATTAACTAAGATAGACTCTCACTGGATAAAAGATTTAAACTTAAGACATGAAACTATAAAAATACTTGAAGAAAGTGCAGGGAAAACTCTTGAAGGAATCGGCCTGGGTGAATATTTTATGAGGAGGACTCCCCAGGGAATTGAAGCAGCTTCAAAAATACACTACTGGGACTTGATCAAACTAAAAAGCTTCTGCACAGCCAAGAACACAGTATGTAAAGCAAGCAGACAGCCCTCAGAATGGGAGAAGATATTTGCAGGTTATACGTCTGATAAAGGTCTAATAACCAGAATCCACAGAGAACTCAAATGTATTAGCAAGAAAAGAACACGTGATCCCATCTCAGGGTGGGCAAGGGACTTGAAGAGAAACTTCTCTAAAGAAGACAGATGCACGATCTACAAACACATGAAGAAAAGCTCATCATCCTTATTCATCAGAGAAATGCAAATCAAAACTACTTTGAGATATCACCTAACCTTAGTAAGAGTAGCCCACATAACAAAATCCCAAAACCAGAGATGTTGGCATGGATGTGGAGAAAAGGGCACACTTCTACACTGCTGGTGGGAATGCACACTAATACATTCCTTCTGGAAGGATGTTTGGAGAATACTTAGAGACCTAAAAATAGACCTGCCATTCAATCCTATAATTCCTTTACTAGGTATATACCCAGAAGACCAAAAATCACAATATAACAAAGACATCTGTACCAGAATGTTTATTGCAGCCCAATTCATAATTGCTAAGTCATGGAAGAAGCCCAAGTGCCCATCGACCCACGAATGGACTAGCAAATTGTGGTACATGTATACCATGGAATATTATGCAGCCTTAAAGAAAGATGGAGACTTTACCTCTTTCATGTTTACATGGATGGAGCTGGAACATGTTCTTCTTAGCAAAGTATCTCAGGAATGGAAGAAAAAGTATCCAATGTACTCAGCCCTACTATGAAGCTAAATTCTAGCTTTCACATGAAGACTATAACCCAACTATAGCACAAGACTATGAGGAAAGGGCCAAGGAAGGGGAAGGGAGGGGAGAAGTTAGGGTGGAGGGAGTGCAATGGGTGGGGCCACACCTATGGTACATCTTAGAATGGGTACAGGCAAAACTTACTAAAGGCAGAATACAAATGTCTACATACAATGACTAAGAAAATGCCATGAAGGCTATGTTGAACAGTTCGATGAGAATATTTCAGGTTGTATATGAAACCAGCACATTGTACCCCTTGATTGCACTAATGTACACAGCTATGATTTAACAATAAAAATAAAGAAGTTTTAAAAATTGTAGTAAAATATACTTAACATGAAATTTACCATTGCCTTTTTTATGGATACGTAGTACAGTTTAGTGGCATTAGGTATATTCATATTGTTGTGCTACCATCATTCATCTTTAGAACTTTTCATGTTCTCACACTGAAATTCTTACTCTTTAAAAATAACTCCCATTTTGTTCTCTACCAGGCCTTGGCAACCAGCATTTTACTTTCTGTCTGTATTGATTTGACCATTCTAGGTATCTCATATGAGTAGAATTTGTTTTTTTTTTTTTTTTTTGTGTGTGTGTGTGTGTGGCTGTACTTTGCATAATGTTCTCAAAGTCCATTCATCTTGTGGCATATGTCAGAATTTACTTCCTTTTAAAGACTGAATAATAATCACATTTTGTGTATTTATTAATCTGTCAATGAACGCTTGGGTTGTTTCCATCTCCTGGCTATAGTGAATAATGCTGCTATGAAAATGGGTGAACAAATACCTCTTTGAGACCCTACTTTTGGAAGTATAAATCCAGAAGTGGAATTGCAGGATCATATGGTAATTATATCTTTATTATTTTTTTTAATAGCAGCTCTCCTAGTAGTGTGAGTTGCTGTCTCTTGTGGTTTGGATTTGCATTTCTCTAATGATTAATGATGCTGAGCATCTTTTCAAATGCCTGTTGCATTTGTGTAATATCTTGCAGAAATGTCTATGCAAATCTTCTGCCCATTTTTTCCTTTCCTTTTTAAAAAATTTTAACATGTGGATACAGGTTGAATTCTGTTACATGTATATATTATATAGAGGTGGAGTCCAGGCTTTTGCTGTGCCGTCACCCAAGTAGAGTATATTGTGCTCCATCTGTAATTTTTTATTCTTTATCCCCTTCCATCCCCCCACCTCTGTGTCTCCAATGTCCGTTATATCACTCTTGTGCCTTGTGTAGCCACAATTTAGCTCCCACTTACAAGTAAGAACATGTCTCTGTCCATTTTTAAATCAGGTTGTTGGTTTTATGTTGTTGCGTTGTCAATTTTCTTATATATTCTGGATATTAACCCCTTATCAGATGCATGATTTACAAATATTTCCTCCCATTTAACAGGTTGATTTCTCACTCCATTGATAGTGTCCTTTAATGTATAGAACTTTTTAATTGAAGCCCAGCTTATCTATTATGTATTTTTTTCTGGGCCATGCTTTTGGTGTCATATCCAAGAAATCATTGCCAAATCCAATGTCATAAAGATTTTCGCCTGTGCTTTTTCCCTCACATTTTATAGTTTTAGTTCTTACATTTAGGGCTTCGATCCATTGAGTATTTTTGTGGAGGGTATAAGTTTAGGGTCCAATTTCATTGTTTTGTATGTGATTATCCAGTTTTTCTAACACTATTTGTTGAAAAAGCTCTCTTTTACCCATTGAATAGTCTTGACACCTGTGTCAAAATCACTTGACCATGTATGTCACTCTTTATTTCTGTACTCTCTATTCTATTTCATTAGCCAGTATGTGTTCTTTATGCCAGAACCACACTGTTTTTTTTTTTATTGTTTGGGATTCATTGAAAGTACAAAGAATTAGGTTACACTGATTGCATTTGTTAGGTAGAGTCCCTCTTCTAATTGTGTCCCACACACTGTTTTGATATGGTAGCTTTGTAGTAGGTTTTGAAATCAGGAAATGTGAGTATTCTAACTTTGTTTTTTTAAACATTGTTTTGGTCATTCCAGGTCCCCTGAAATTCCAGTGAATTTTAGAATGTAGTTTTTCTATTTCTGCAAAATACATCATTGGAATTTTGATGGGGATTGCACTGAATCTTTAGATTGTGTTGGGTAATATTGACATTTTAACAATATTAAGTCTTATAATCCATGGGCATCTTCCTTTTTTGTTCAGCAACACTTTTTAGTTTTTTTTTTTTAATTGTTGGGGATTCATTGAGGGTACAATAAACCAGGTTGCACTGATTGCATTTGTTAGGCAAAGTCCCTCTTGCAATCGTGTCTTGCCCCCCCAAAGTGTGGCACACACCAAGGTCCCACCCCTCCCTCCTTCCCTCTCTCTGCTCTTCCTTTCCCCACCCCTCTCTCCTTTTTTCTCTCTCTGCTCTCTCCTTCCCTCATCCCCACTGTGACCTTAATTGTCATTAATTGTCCTCATATCAAAATTGAGTACATAGGATTCATGCTTCTCCATTCTTGTGATGCTATACTAAGAATAATGTCTTCCACTTCCATCCAGGTTAATACAAAGCATGTAAAGTCTCCATTTTTTTAAATGGCTGAATAGTATTCCATGGTGTACATATACCACAGCTTGTTAATCCATTCCTGGGTTGGTGGGCATTTAGGCTGTTTCCACATTTTGGCGATGGTAAATTGAGCTGCAATAAACAGTCTAGTGCAAGTGTCCTTATGATAGAAGGATTTTTTTCCTTCTGGGTAGATGCCCAGTAATAGGATTGCAGGATCCAATGGAAGGTCTAGCTTGAGTGCTTTGAGGTTTCTCGATACTTCCTTCCAAAAAGGTTGTACTAGTTTACAGTCCCACCAGCAGTGTAAAAGTGTTTCCTTCTCTCCACATCCACGCCAGCATCTGCAGTTTTGAGATTTTGTGATGTGGGCCATTCTTGCTGGGGTTAGATGGTATCTCGGGGTAGTTATGATTTGCATTTTTCTAAGATATAGGGATGATGAACATTTTTTCATATGTTTGTTAGCCATTCATCTGTCTTCTTTAGAGAAGATTCTATTCATGTCTCTTGCCCATTGATATATGGGATTGCTGGCTTTTTTCTTTCTTTTTCTTTTTCTTTTTTTTTATTAAATCATAGCTGTGTACATTAATACAATCATGGGGTACCATACACTGATTTTATATACCATTTGACATATTTTCACTACACTGGTTAACATAGCCTTCTTGGCATTTTCTTAGTTGATGTGTTAAGACATTTATATTCTACATTTACTAAGTTTCACATGTACCCTTGTAAGATGCACCATAGGTGTAATCCCACCAATCACTCTCCCTCCACTCATCCTCCCCCCGCCACTCCCCCTTCCCCACATTCTTAGGTTATAACTGGGTTATAGCTTTCATATGAAAGCCATAAATTAGTTTCATAGTAGGGCTGAGTACATTGGATACTTTTCCTCCATTCTTGAGATACTTTACTAAGAAGAATATGTTCCAGCTCCATCCATGTAAACATGAAAGAGGTAAAGTCTCCATCTTTCTTTATAGCTACATAATATTCCATTGTGTACATATGCCATAATTTATTAATCCATTTGTGGATTGATGGGCACTTGGGCTTTTTCCATGACTTAGCAATTATGAATTGGGCTGCAATAAACATTCTGGTACAAATATCTTTGTTATACTGTGATTTTTGGTCTTCTGGGTATATACCTAGTAGAGGAATTATAGGATTGAATGGCAGGTCTATTTTTAGATCTCTAAGTGTTCTCCAAACATATTTCCAAAAGGAATGTATTATTTTGCATTCCCACCAGCAGTGCAGAAATGTTCCCTTTTCTCCACATCCATGGGAACATCTCTGGTCTTGGGATTTTGTGATATAGGCTAATCTTACTGGAGTTAGATGATATCTTAAAGTAGTTTTGATTTGCATTTCTCTGATGATTAAGGATGATGAGCATTTTTTCCTATGTCTGTAGGCCATGCACCTGTCTTTTTCAGAGAAGTTTCTCTTCAAGTCCCTTGTCCAGTCTGAGATGGGATCACTTGTTCTTTTCTTGCTTATACATTTGAGTTCTCTGTAGATTCTGGTTATTAAACCTTTGTCGGAGACATAACTTGCAAATATCTTCTCCCATTCTGAGGGCTGTCTGCTTGCTTTACGTACTGTGTTCTTGGCTGTGAAGAAGCTTTTTAGTTTGATCAGGTCCCAGTAGTGTATTTTTGATACTGCTTCAATTGCCCGGGAAGTCCTCATAAAATACTTGCCCAGACCGATTTCTTCAAGAGTTTTCCCTGCACTCTCTTCTAGTATTTTTATAGTTTCATGTCTTAAGTTTAAATCTTTAATCCAGTGAGAGTCTATCTTAGTTAATGGTGAAAGGTGTGGGTCCAGTTTCAATCTTCTACAGGTTGCCAGCCAGTTCACCCAGCACCATTGGTTAAATAGTGCTGGGTGAACTAAAATAATCTTTTCCCCACTGAATGTTTTTAATTGGGTCGTCAAAGATCAAATAACGGTAAGTAGCTGGATTCATCTCTTGGTTCTCTATTCTGTTCCATACATCTACCTCTCTGAGTACCATGCTGTTTTGATCACTATCGATTTATAGTATAGTCTGAGGTCTGGTATCATGATTCTGCCTGCTTTGTTTTTATTTCTGAGTAATGTTTTGGCTATTCAAGGTTTTTTTCTGATTCCATATAAAATGAAGTATTTTTTCAAATTCTTTAAAGTATGACAGTGGAGCTTTAATAGGGATTGAATTAAAGTTATATATTGCTTTGGGTAGTATGGACATTTTAGCAATGTTGATTCTTCCCAGTCATGAGTATGGTATATTTTTGCATTTGTTAACATTTTCAGCTCTTATCTTAGAGTTTCATAGTTCTGTTTATAGAGATCTTTCACATCCTTTTTAGATAAACTCCCAAATATTTCATCTTCTTTGGCACTACTGTGAATGGAATAGAGTCCTTGACTTTTTTCAGCTTGACTATTGTTTGGCTACCGATTTATGAATGTTGATTTTGTAACCTGAGACATTGCTGTATTCCTTGATCACTTCAAAGAGTTTTGTGGTAGAATACCTGGCGTTTTCCATATATACAATCATATCATCTGCAAAGAGCAAAAGTTTGATCTTTTTTGACCCTATATGGATACCCTTGATCACCTTTCCTACCCTAATTGCGATGGCTAAAACTTCCATTACAATGTTAAAGAGCAGTGGAGACAATGAACGCTTTGTCTGGTTCCTGATCTGAGTAGAAATGGAAATGATTTCAATTTAACTCCATTCAATAAGATATTGGCTGTGGCTTTGCTGTAAATGGCCTCTATCAGTTTAAGAAATGTCCCTTCTATACCAATTTTCTTAAGTGTTCTGATCATGAAGGGATGCTGGATATTATCAAAAGCTTTTTCTGCATCAATTGAGAGAATCGTATGGTCTTTGTTTTTTAATTTGTTTATGTGCTGAATTATATTTATAGATTTACGTGTATTGAACCAGCCTTGAGACCCTGGGATAAAAACGACTTGGTCATGATGTATAATTTGTTTGATGTGTTGCTGGATTCTGTTTGTTAGGATCTTGTTGAATATTTTTGCATCTATATTCATTAGTGAAATTGGTCTATAATTTTCTTTTCTTATTGGGTCTTTTCCTGGTTTGGGGATCAGGGTGATGTTTGCTTCATAGATCATGTTGGGTAGTCTTCCTTCTTTTTCTATATTTTGGAACAGTTTGAATAATATAGGTACTAGTTCCTCTTTAAAGGTTTGGTAGAATTCTGACATGAAGCCATCTGGTCCCAGGCTTTTCTTTTTAGGGAGATTTTATATGGTTGATGCTATTTCAGAACTTGATATTGGCCTGTTCAACATTTCCACTTGATTCTGGTTAAGTCTTGGAAGGTGACGTGCTTCCAAGTATTGGTCAATTTCCTTCAGATTTTCATATTTCTGAGAACAAAATTTCTTGTAATATTCATTAAGGATTTTTTGAATTTCTGAGGAGTCTGTTGTTATTTTGTGTTTGTCATTTCTGATGGATGAAATTAGAGATTTTATTCTTTTTTTTCCTGGTTAGGTTTGTTGGCTTTTTTCTTGTGGATTACTTTGAATTTTCTGTAGATCCTAGTTATCAAGCTTTTGTCTGATTCAAAAATGCAAATATTCTTTCCCATGGTGTAGGTTGTCTCTTTGCTTTAGTTGTTGTCTCCTTAGCTGTACAGAAGCTTTTTAGTTTAACTAAATTCCAGTTGTTTATTTTTGTTGTTGTTGCAATTGCCATGGCAGTCTTCTTCATGAAGTCTTTCCCCAGGCCAATATCTTCCAGTGCTTTTCCTATGCTTTCTTTAAAGATTTTTATTGTTTCATGCCTTAAATTTAAGTCCTTTATCCATCTTGAATCAATTTTTGTGAGTGGAGAAAGGTGTGGGTGCAGTTTCAGTCTTTTACATGTGGATATCCAGATCTCCCAACACCATTTATTGAATAGGGAATCTTTCCCCCAAGGTATGTTCTTGTTTGGTTTATCAAAGATTAGGTGGTTGTAAGATTTTAGTTTCATTTCCTGGTTTTCGATTCCATTCCAAATGTCTTTGCCTCTATTTTTGTGCCAGTTCCATGCTGTCTTGACCACTATGGCTTTGTAATACAGCCTAAAATCTGGTATGGTGATGCCCCCAGGTTTATTTTTAGTACTAAGAACTGCCTTAGGTATATGGTTTTTTTTTTTTCTGGTTCCATACAAAACGCAGAATCATTTTTTCCAAATCTTGAAAATACAATGTTGGTATTTTAATAGGAATGGCATTGAATAGCTAGATTGCTTTGGGAAGTATAGACATTTTGACAATGTTGATTCTTCCCAGCCATGAGCATGGTATGTTCTTCCATTTATTAATATCCTGTGCTATTTCCTTTCTGAGGATTTCATAATTTTCTTTATAGAGGTCCTTTACCTCCTTTGTTAGGTATATTCCTAGGTATTTCATTTTCTTTGAAACTATGGTGAGGAGAGTTGTGTTCTTAATTAACCTCTCATCTCGACTGTTATTGGTGTACACAAAGGCTACTGACTTGTGGACATTGATTTTATATCCTGAGACATTACTGCATTTTTTTGATCACTTCCAGGAGTCTTGTGGTTGAGTCTTTGGGGTTCTCTAAGTATAAGATCATGTCATCAGCAAAGAGGGAGAGTTTGACTTCCTCTGCTCCCTTTTGGATTCCCTTTATTTCCTTGTCTTGCCTAATTGTATTGGCTAGAACTTCCAGCACTATGTTGAATAGTAAAGGTGACAGAGGACAACCTTGTCTAGTTTCCGTTCTAAGAGAAAAGCTTTCAGTTTTACTCCATTCAGTAAAATATTAGCTATGGGTTTTTCATAGATAGCTTCAATCAGTTTCAGAAATGTGCCACCTCTGCCTATACTCTTCGGTGTTCTAATAAGAAAAGGATGTTGGATTTTATTGAATGCTTTTTCTGCATCTATTGAGAGGATCATAAGGTCTTTATTTTTGCTTCTGTTAATATGGTGGATAATGTTTATGGACTTGCGTGTGTTAAACCAGCCTTGCATCCTGGGATGAAACCTACTTGATCATGATGTATGACTTTTTTGATGATAAGCTGTAATCTATTGTCTAGGATTTTATTGAGAATTTTTGCATCTATATTTATGAGTGAAATTGGTCTGAAATTCTCCTTTTCAGTTGGGTGTTTTCCTGGTTTTGGTATCAGGGTGATGTTTGCTTCATAGAAAGTGTTGGGGAAGATTCCTTCCTCCTCAATTTTTTGGAATAATTTCTGCAGTACAGGAATAAGCTCTTCCTTGAAGGTTTGATAGAATTCTGGTGTGAAGCCATCTGAACCAGGGCTTTTTTTTTGTTGGAAGCTTGAAATTGGTCTGTTCAGGAGCTCTATTTTGATTATTTCTTTAGTCTCAGTGCTTGAAATTGGTCTGGTGTGAAACCATCTGAACCAGGGCATTTTTTTGTTGGAAGCTTGAAATTGGTCTGTTCAGGAGCTCTATTTTGATTATTTCTTTAATCTCAGTGCTTGAAATTGGTCTGTTTAGGAGCTCTATTTCTTTCTGACTAAGTCTAGGGAGAGGGTATGATTCCAGATATTGATTCTTTTCCTTCACATTGTCAAATTTCTGGGCATAGAGTCTCTGGTAGTATTCAGAGATGATCTCTTGTATCTCTGTGGCATAGTTGTTATTTCCCTTTTATCATTTCTGATTGAGGTTACTAGAGATTTTACTTTTTGATTTCTAGTTATTCTGGCCAAAGGTTTATCTACTTTATTTATTTTTTCAAAAAAAACAACTTCTTGTTTCATTAATTTTCTCAATGATTCTTTTGTTTTCAATTTCATTGATCTCTGATTTGATTTTGGATATTTCTTTTCTTCTACTGGGTTTAGGCTTAGATTATTTTTCTTTTTCCAATTCCATAAGGTGGCTTGTGAGTTTGTTGATGCGCTCTCTTTCTGTTTTTTTGAATATAGGCATCTAAAGTGATAAATTTTCCTTTCAAAACTGCTTTTGCAGTATCCCACAGGCTTTGGTAGCTTGTGTCTTCATTGTTGTCATGCTCAAGGAAGTTAATGATTTTCTGTTTTATTTCTTTCTGCACCCAACTGTCATTCAAGAGAAGGTTGTTTAATTTCCATGCCTTTGTGCGGGGGTGAACATTTTTGTTACAGCTGAGTTCCACCTTTATTGCCTTATGGAAGATATAAGGTAAAATTTCAATTATTTTGATTCTGTTGAGGTTTGTTTTGTGGCCTAGGACATGATCAAGTTTGGAGAATGTTCCATGAGGCGATGAGAAGAATGTATATTCTTTATCTTTGGGATGGAGTGTTCTATATGCATCTATCAAGCACAGTCGTTCTAGGGCAGGGGTCCTCAAACTATGGCCCACAGGCCACATGCGGCCTGCAGAGGATATTTATCTGGCCTGCTGGGTGTTTTTGCCACAGCTGCCTGTCCTGCTTAGCAGCTGACTTGTCCCAGGCCACAGTGCTCATGTGTGGAATGTGCACCAACTCTCTGACTATGTTCCTTCTCTCTGTCTCTCCCTGCTGTTAGCAGCCCACTCGTCCCAGCCTGCAGTGCACATGTGTGGAATGTGTGGAATGTGTGCCAACTCTCCAACTCCCCTCCTTCTCTCTGTCTCTCCCTGCCCCTCCTTCTCTCTGTCTCTCCCTGCCAGGTGTTTTTGCCCTCCTGCTTAGCAGCCCACTCATCCCGTCTGCAGTGTGCATGTGTGGAATGTGCCCCCCAGTCTCTGACTCCCCTCCTTCTCTCCATCTTTTGACTCTTCATCTCAGTCTCTGGTGTAATCGGAGGAGTCACCAGGTTGCCTGTGCAGAGCCTGCTGCTGCCTAAGGACCGAGGTAAGAACAAGTTAGGATTTATTTTTTTTTTGAAGTTAGGAGGTCTATTTTTTTTTTATTTTGCAATTACTAGGGCCTTTTTTTTTTGCAGTTAAGGGGGGCCTTTTTTTTCTGAAGTTTGGAGGTCTGTTTGTTTTTGCAGATAGGGGGCGCCTTTTTTGAAGTTAGAAGAGCCTTTTTTTTGAAGTTAGAGCCTTTTTTTTTGAAGTTGGTTAGTTGGTTGGGGTGGTTTCTAGGGGGGTTGCATCACAGTGATAACTCAAATAGTCAGCACTCAGTGCTAATGCAAATAGTCAGTGCTCAGTGGAAATGATAATTGTAAGTGCTCAGTGTTAATGCAAATTGTTAGCATTCAATATCAATGCAAATTGTCAGCAGTCAGTGTTATTGCAAATGGTCAGTGGTCAGTGTTAATGCAAATGGTCAGTGCTCAGTGTTATTGCATGGGGGTCCCAAACTGGTAATCTGCCTGGGGCCCATGGGAACTTAATCTGGCTCTGAAGAGAGCTGAGGAGTAGGAAACCCAATTTAACTGACAGTAAGTGCATTTATATTCTGATTGCTATTCAGTTGTGTCTGATGTTGTATGTTGTGTGCTGTGTAAGCCCCGGTTCACACTGTTGCAATCTCTGAGCAGTATGAGTTTAGCCATATGCTTGTATGGCTGAACTCGCAGTAGATTCAGAAGAAAAAAGGCATACATGCCTTCCTTTTTCCTGCAGTGGAATCTGATCACATGGGTCTTTTCACCCCTGCGATCAGATTCCTGTGTAAGTTGACAGATCACAGTGTGGTTTGCACAGGGTAGTATGAACTGGTAAGGTGGTGGAGGAACTGGCTCTGTAATCGTGCCTGTTCCCACACTGCACCAGTGTGAGGCTGAGGTAAAAACAGATTTCCACCATACGGGCACTGGCGAGGCTGAAATGATGTGGACTGGCAAGGCTGCATTGATGGGCAGTGCAGTCTATATGTCTCTGTGTGGGCAAATTTATTGCTGGTATATTGTTTTTGGAGCGCTGTATATATATATTGGTATTTTACTAATAGCAATTTGGAATCCCTAGGAAACAATGATATCAAGAAAGATAAAAATTGACTCCGAGTGTAGGATATTCAAAGAACTGTGGACTTATGATTACTTTTTCATACAGTACAAGAAAAGAGTTCTGTGTTTGATATGCCAGAATATAGTGTCTGTGTTCAAAGAATACAATTTGTGTCAACACTATCAAACTCAACATAAAGATAAATATGATTGTTTGGTTGGAGAAGTGAGAAAAGATAAAATATTAAACCTGAAATATACAGTAAAAATTCAGCAAAATACTTTTGTGAAGCAGAAACAGCTAAATATTTCATCACTGTGAGCAAGTTTTCAAGTTGCCAAGCTGATAGCATGCACTGGCAGACCATTCATGGAAGGAGAATTTGTTAAAGAATGCCTTCTTTCTGTTGCCAAAGAGATGTGTCCAGAGAAGGCTGGACTCACTGTACTTAGTGCCAGAGCTCCGTGATGCAGAATGGAAATGGCACCTTGCCTTTCTGACTTAGTACAGTGAGTCTTTCAGGACCCTCAATTACATGAAGGATTGAAGAAATGGGAGGCAATTTGCATCAGCATTTGCAAAACTCCACAAAAAAACTTTCCTATTTTTCCTTGGCACTCGGCGAAAGTAATGATGTTCATGATTCTGCACAACTTCTAATTTTTATTCGTGGGATGAATGACTATTTTGAAGTCACAGAAGAGCTTGCTGCACTGCAAAGCATCAAAGGAACAACTACAGGAGAGGATATTTCAGAAAAGTTTGCCAAACTGAATAGTTTGGACCTGGACTGGGCAAAACTAGCCAGTGTGACAACTGATGGTGCTCCTAGCATGGTGGGGTCTAAGAAAGGAGTAATTGCTAGCATTAACCAAGAGATGGACAAACATAACTATTCTCATCCAATAGTCATACACTGCCTCATCCACCAACAAGCACTGTGCAGTAAATCACTGAAGTGGGAATGTTATGAAAACTGTGGTATCTTGTGTTAATTTCATTAGAGGTAATGCACTAAACCACAGACGATTTCAGGAATTTATGTCTGAGCTAAATGTTGCCTGTGAAGATGTTCTGTACCACACAGAAGTCCGTTGGCTGAGTTGAGGGAGAGTTTTGAAACATTTCTAAGAGTTACTTCCACAGATTATAGCTTTTCTGCTTTCAAAAAACAAACAAGTACCAGAGCTCAGTGATGCAGAATGGAAATGGCACCTTGCCTTTCTGACAGATGTAACAGAGCTACTCAACAGTTTCAAGTGCAACTTCAAGGAAAGGGGAAGCTCATCTGTGATACACAACCACGTGTGAAAGCATTTGAAGTAAAATTAGGCCTCCTCATCAAACAAGTGAAGGAGGAAAATTTCTGCTATCTCCCCACAACTCAAAATCTGTTAGCGGAAAATCCATTGGTTGCATTCCCAAATAAAACATGTGTAGATTCACTGGAAAAGTTGCAAAAAGAGTTCCAATTTAGATTTAAAGAGCTTCATCTCCATGAACAGCATACAGCTTTTCTGTAACCCATTTTCTATTGACATTGAAAATGTAGATATGATTTACTAAATGGAACTGGCTGAACTGCAGAATTGTGACTCTCTGAAAGATGCATTCAAGTCAAGCAGCCTTCGTAATTTCTATGCATCTCTCCCCTCTGAGACATATCCCAATCTCAGGAACCATGCACTCAAAATGGCAACCATCTTTGGCAGCACTTATGTCTGTGAACAGACGTTTTCCAGAATGAAAATTCTGAAATCTCCAACCAGATCTAGACTAACTGGTGCACCCTTGCATCACTTGTTACGACTAGCAGTGACAAATATGGAACAGGACATTGACCATCTCATTAGCCAAAAGCAGGCACATAGTTCTCATTGAAATACTGGTCAGTTTGTTAATTTAACTTTACTTGTTCTTCATTTTAAATATTGTATTTGTTTCCATTTTGTTTTTTTACTTCAAAATAAGATATATGCAGTGTGCATAGGAATTTGTTCATAGTTTTTTTTTTTTTTTAAACTATAGTCCGGCACTCCAATGGTCTGAGGGACAGTTAACTGGCCCTCTGTTTAAAATGTTTGAGGACTCCTATTCTAGGGTCTCATTTAAATCTCTTATATCTTTAATTATCTTTGTTTAAAGGATCTGTCCAGCTCTGTAAGAGGAGTGTTAAAGTTCCCTGTTATTATGGTATTATAGGATATCATATTGCTCAGACTGAGTAAAGTCTGTTTCAAGAATCTGGGAGCATTTAAATTGGGTGCATAAATATTTAGAATCGAAATGTCTTCTTGTTGTATTTTTTCCTTGACCAATATAAAATGACTATCTTTGTCTTTTTTGCCTTTAGTTACTTTAAATCCACAGGTATCTGAAAATAAGATTGTGACTCCTCTTTTCTTCTGAATTCTGTTTGCCTGAAAAAAAATTGCCTTCCAACCCTTAACTCAGAGTTTTAATTTGTCTTTTGAAGCAAGGTGTGTGGGGAATTCAATCCATTACCATTTATTGAGATAATTGATAAGTGTAGTAGTATTCTATTCATCTTATTTTGTGAGAGTCCATTGCTTAGTTTTATCTTTTGCATTGCTGTGGAAGTTAGGTTCTGTCCTTTAATTTCTGAGTTCTTACTTTGCTGCCGATCCATTGTGATGGTCAGTGTGTAGAACAGGTTGAAGTATTTCTTGTAGAGCTGGTCTTGTTGTGGCGAATTTTCTCTATGTTTGTGTATCAGTAAAAAATTTGATTTCTCCATCAGTAAATGATTTGATTTCTCCATCAATTTTAAAGCTTAGCTTAGCAGGATATAGAATTCTGGGCTGGAAATTGTTCTGTTTAAGTAGATTAAAGGTAGATGACCATTGTATTTTTGCTTGGAAAATTTCATTAGAGTAGTCTGCAGTCACCCTGATGGATTTGGTCAACTGGTGCTTACTCCTGGCAGTTGAAGGATCTTTTCTTTTGTTTTGACTTTGGACAGGTTCATCACAATGTGTCTTAGAGAAGCTCGGTTAAAGTTGAGGCAATCTGGGGTCCGATATCCCTCTGAAAGGAGTGTGTCAGAATTTTTGGTGATATTTGAGAAATTTTCATTTATAATATTCTCTAGTGTGGCTTCCATTCCCCTGGGGCATTCTTCTTCCCCTTCTTGGATTCCTATAACTCATATGTTTGAACACTTCATAAAGTCCCATAATTCTGTCAGTGAACGTTCTGAACGTTCTTTCTCTCTCTTCTTTTCTGCCTCTTTAACTACCTGAGTTATGTCAAGAACTTTGTCCTCTACCTCCGAAATGCTTTCTTCTGCATAGTCTAATCTGTTGCTGATACTTTCTATTGCATCTTTAAGTTCTCAAATTGACTGCTTCATTTCTTTCAGCTCTGCTATATCCTTTCTATATTCTTCATATCGTTCATCTTTTATTTGATTCTGTTTTTGGATTTCCTTTTGGTTGTTTTTCACTTTATCAGTAATTTCCTTCATTGTTTGCATCATTTCCTTCATTGTTTTCATCATGTGATTCTAAATTTCCTTTCTGTCATTCCTAACATTTCTTTATATGTGTAATCCTCTGCAGTAACTACCTCATGTTCCCTTGGAGGGGTTGTTCTGGACTGGTTCTTTATGTTGCCTGGAATTTTATGCTGATTCTTCCTCATGAGTGATTTCTTTTATCTGTTTCCTTGCCCTAATTTTCCTTTCACTTACTCTTGCTCTTTAAGTTTCCATGCCCATGGACTAGGATTTCAATTCTTCCTTTTGATACAGGACCAGAAGGATGAGAAGGTTGAAGAGCAAGAAGGGATAACAGAAAGAAAAAAACAAAAAGAAAGAAAGAAAGAAAAGAAAAGAAAAAAGAGAATGAAGAGGGGGGTGGGTAAAAGGAAATATTGACAAAAAGAAGAGAGGCACAGAAAGAGGGAGACAGAGTAATATAGGTGTATACAGTAGGGTACTTTGACCCAACCTTAAAAACTCCCAACTTCTGGGTGTGCTTGGTTGGGTGGTTCCCTTTGGGGTTAGCAGCTTTTTGCTAGCCTGTTTGGACATAGTAGCCCACCTCCACCAAGTAGAGAGGAAAGACAAAAATGCTATAAATCAAACCAAAACAAGCAAAGAGAAAACTTTACAGGATAAAATTAGGGGAAAAGCCAAATAATAGGGGTAGAAACACTAGCAAAAATGAAGTTCTAATTATTGAAAAAGGCAACAATGGGAAATTATATTTGAATTATAAAAATGGAGAAAAAAAGAAAGAAAAAAGAAAAGAAAAATCTATAGGAAAGAGGTTGAAATTAAAAAACAAAACAACAACAACAACAAAAACAAAGCAGTATATATATTTTGCTGAATATTGTCTGGGCAACAGGTGATCTTCTGGGGTATGAGATGTTAATCACAATGCTGATACGACTGGAGGCTTCTGCTGATTTCTCAAATCCTGCAGCGTGGAGAGCCTAAATCTCTCCTCAGCCCTGTTAAAAGGCACTTTAAACTTCTAAAGTTGGCTAAGCAGAAGCTTTCCCAGGAAAGCACTTGTTGCTGGGATCACTGCTGAAGTGGCTATCCACTTACCCAGTGTGCCAAAACTGGTCTCACTCAGCCCCTGAGGTCTAAGGCTGTAAGGCAGCTCAGTTGCCGCCTTTAGGCTGCTCAGTCACTAGATTACTAGCTCTCGCCTCATCCTTGCTCTGCGACCCTGAGGGCACAGCTTGCTGGGGCAATTCTCTCACAATGGCTCTGCACGGCCCATAGCCAAACACTATTACCTCCATCTGGCTCAGTGACTCAGTCTGGGGCCCTAGACAACACTGAAAGTTCTCTGCACTCCTGCCAAGCTCTCCCAATACAATTCAATTCAGTACCAAGTCCAAAAACACCAAAACAGCTCACAGGTAAGACCTTTCCAGTTTGCAGACTCATTCCTGCTGTACTTACAGCTGCCGGCGGGATTAGACCAAATGAACACACGCAACCCCTTGCCAGTTTTTCACTGCTTTTGTCCTCCTCTTGGGTTCCAGAAGTCTCTTGCTGACTCCCTGTGTCCTCAAAGGGATGATTACAGGCATATCCCACCAGCCAGAGATGCCTGGAGTCTTGTATCCCCAGACTCACAGTATCCAGTTGCAAGGAAGCTGTTACTTGGCTGCCATGTTGCTCGGATCTATGTGTATTTTTTTTTTTTTAACAGATAGGCTATCACTCTATCACCTGGACTGGAGTGCAGTGGTGTGATCATAGCTCATTGTAATCTCAAACTCCTTGGCTTAAGCAAATCCTCCTGCCTCAGCCTCCCAAAGTGCTGGGATGACAGGTGTGAGGCACCACACCTCGCCTAACATTTTGTAGTTCTGGTTTTTGAGTCTTACACTTCATTGGAGTACCAGGATTACAGTAGGATAATAGGTATGGAGCCACCATACCCAGACTCATTTATTAATTCCAATATTTGTGCAAGTGTGTGTATAATCTTTTCAGTTTTTTATATTTAAGATCACATTCTCTGTGAACAGAGATAATTTTACTTCTTTCTTTTTTTTTTTTTATTGTTGGGGATTCATTGAGGGTACAATAAGCCAGTTACACTGATTGCTATTGTTAGGTAAAGTCCCTCTTGCAATCATGTCTTGCCCCCATAAAGTGTGACACACACCAAGGCCCCACCCCCCTCCCTCCGTCCCTCTTTCTGCTTCCCCCCCATAACCTTAATTGTCATTAATTGTCCTCATATCAAGATTGAGTACATAGGATTCATGCTTCTCCATTTTTGTGATGCTTTACTAAGAATAATGTCTTCCACGTCCATCCAGGTTAATACGAAAGATGTAAAGTCTCCATTTTTTTTAATGGCTGAATAGTATTCCATGGTATACATATACCACAGCTTGTTAATCCATTCCTGGGTTGGTGGGCATTTAGGCTGTTTCCACATTTTGGCAATGGTAAATTGAGCTGCAATAAACAGTCTAGTACAAGTGTCCTTATGATAAAAGGATTTTTTTCCTTCTGGGTAGATGCCCAGTAATGGGATTGCAGGATCGAATGGGAGGTCTAGGTTGAGTGCTTTGAGGTTTCTCCATACTTCCTTCCAGAAAGGTTGTACTAGTTTGCAGTCCCACCAGCAGTGTAAAAGTGTTCCCTTCTTTCCACATCCACGCCAGCATCTGCAGTTTTGAGATTTTGAGATGTGGGCCATTCTCACTGGGGTTAGATGGTATCTCAGGGTTGTTTTGATTTGCATTTCTCTAATATATAGAGATGATGAACATTTTTTCATGTGTTTGTTAGCCATTCGTCTGTCGTCTTTAGAGAAAGTTCTATTCATGTCTCTTGCCCATTGATATAAGGGATTGTTGGCTTTTTTCATGTGGATTAATTTGAGTTCTCTATAGATCCTGGTTATCAAGCTTTTGTCTGACTGAAAATATGCAAATATCCTTTCCCATTGTGTAGGTTGTCTCTTTGCTTTGGTTATTGTGTCCTTAGCTGTACAGAAGCTTTTCAGTTTAATGAAGTCCCATTTGTTTATTTTTGTTGTTGTTGCAATTGCCATGGCAGTCTTCTTCATGAAGTCTTCCCCCAGGCCAATATCTTCCAGTGTTTTTCCTATGCTTTCTTGGAGGATTTTTATTGTTTCATGCCTTAAGTTTAAGTCCTTTATCCATCTTGAATCAATTTTTGTGAGTGGGGAAAGGTGTGGGTCCAGTTTCAGTCTTTTACATGTAGACATCCAGTTCTCCCAACACCATTTATTGAATAGGGAGTCTTTCCCCCAAGGTAAGTTCTTGTTTGGTTTATCAAAGATTAGGTGGTTGTAAGATGTTAGTTTCATTTCTTGGTGTTGAATTCGATTCCAAGTGTCTATGTCTCTATTTTTGTGCCAGTACCATGCTGTCTTGACCACTATGGCTTTGTAGTACAGACTAAAATCTGGTATGCTGATGCCCCCAGCTTTATTTTTGTTACTAAGAACTGCCTTAGCTATACGGGGTTTTTTCCGGTTCCATACAAAACGCAGAATCATTTTTTGCAAATCTTGAAAGTACGATGTAGGTACTTTGATAGGAATGGCATTGAATAGGTAGATTGCTTTGGGAAGTATAGACATTTTGACAATGTTAATTCTTCCCATCCATGAGCATGGTATGTACTTCCATTTGTTAATATCCTCTGCTATTTCCTTTCTGAGGATTTCATAGTTTTCTTTATAGAGGTCCTTCACCTCCTTCGTTAGGTATATTCCTAGGTATTTCATTTTCTTTGAAACTATGGTGAAGGGAGTTGTGTCCTTAATTAGCTTCTCATCTTGACTGTTATTGGTGTATACAAAGGCTACTGACTTGTGGACATTGATTTTATATCCTGAAACATTACTGTATTTTTTGATGACTTCTAGGAGTCTTGTGGTTGAGTCTCTGGGGGTCTCTAAGTATAAGATCATGTCGTCAGCAAAGAGGGAGAGTTTGACCTCCTCTGCTCCCATTTGGATTCCCTTTATTTCCTTGTCTTGCCTAATTGTATTGGCTAGAACTTCCAGCACTATGTTGAATAGTAAAGGTGACAGAGGACAACCTTTACTGGTTCCAGGTCTAAGAGGAAAAGCTTTCAGTTTTACTGCATTCAGTAAAATATTGGCTGTGGGTTTGTCATAGATAGCTTCAATCAGTTTTAGAAATGTGCCACCTATGCCTATACTCTTCAGTGTTCTAATTAGAAAAGGATGCTGGATTTTATCAAATGCTTTTTCTGCATCTATTGAGAGGATCATATGATCTTTATTTTTGCCTCTGTTAATATGGTGGATAACGTTTATGGACTTGCGTATGTTAAACCAGCCTTGCATCCCTGGGATGAAGCCTACTTGATCATGATGAATGACTTTTTTGATGATAAGCTGTAATCTATTGGCTAGGATTTTGTTGAGAATTTTTCCATCTATATTCATGAGTGAGATTGGTCTGAAATTCTCCTTTTTGCTTGGGTCTTTTCCTGGTTTTGGTATCAGGGTGATGTTTGCTTCATAGAATGTGTTGGGGAAGATTCCTTCTTCCTCAGTTTTTTGGAATAATTTCTGCAGTACAGGAATAAGCTCATCCTTGAAGGTTTGATAGAATTCTGGAGTGAAGCCATCTGGACCAGGGCGTTTTTTAGTTGGAAGCTTTTTTATTGTTTCTTTGATCTCAGTGCTTGAAATTGGTCTGTTCAGGAGCTCTATTTCTTCCTGGCTAAGTCTAGGGAGAGGGTGTGATTCCAAATATTGATCCATTTCCTTCACATTGTCAAATTTCTGGGCATAGAGTTTCTGGTAGTATTCAGAGATGATCTCTTGTATCTCTGTAGGATCAGTTGTTATTTCACCTTTATCGTTTCTGATTGAGGTTATTAGAGATTTTACTTTTCTATTTCTAGTTAGTCTGGCCAATGGTTTATCTATTTTATTTATTTTTTCAGAAAACCAACTCCTTGTTTCATTAATTTTCTGAATGATTCTTTTGTTTTCAATTTCATTGATCTCTGATTTGATTTTGGATATTTCTTTTCTTCTACTGAGTTTAGGCTTAGATTGTTCTTCTTTTTCCAATTCCATAAGATCTCTTGTGAGATTGTTGATGTGCTCTCTTTCTGTTTTTCAAATGTAGGCATCTAAAGCGATGAATTTTCCTCTCAAAACTGCTTTTGCAGTATCCCACAGGTTTTGGTAGCTTGTGTCTTCATTGTTGTTATGCTCAAGGAAGTTAATGATTTCCTGTTTTATTTCTTCCTTCACCCATCTGTTATTCAACAGAAGATTGTTTAATTTCCATGCCTTTGGGTGGGCTTGAGCATTTTTGTTAGAGTTGAGTTCCACCTTTAGTGCCTTATGGTCTGAAAAGATACAAGGTAAAATTTCAATTCTTTTGATTCTGTTGATATTTGTTTTGTGTCCCAGGATATGATCAATTTTGGAGAATGTTCCATGGGGTGATGAGAAGAATGTATATTCTTTATCTTTGCGGTGGAGTGTTCTATATACGTCTATCAAGCATAATTGTTCTAGGGTCTCATTTAAATCTCTTACATCTTTGTTTAATTTCTGTTTAGAGGATCTGTCCAGGTCTGTAAGAGGTGTGTTAAAGTCCCCTGTTATGATGGTATTATCAGATATCATATTGCTCAGACTGAGTAAGGTCTGCTTCAAGAATCTGGGAGCATTTAAATTGGGTGCATAAATATTTAGAATTGGAATGTCTTCTTGTTGTAGTTTTCCCTTGACCAATATAAAGTGACCATCTTTGTCTTTTTTGACTTTAGTTGCTTTAAATCCACATGTATCTGAAAATAAGATTGCAACTCCTCTTTTCTTCTGAATTCCATTTGCCTGAAAAATTGTCTTCCAACCCTTGACTCGGAGCTTTAATTTGTCTTTTGAAGCCAGGTGTGTTTCTTGCAGACAGCAAATGGATGGCTTGTGTTTTTTAATCCAGTCAGCCAATCTATGTCTCTTCAGTGGGGAATTCAAGCCATTAACATTTATTGAGATAATTGATAAATGTGGTAGTATTCTATTCGTCTTATTTGGTGAGAGTCCATTGCATAGTTTTATCTTTTGCATCAGTGTGGAGGTTAGGTTCTGTCCTTTGATTTCTGAGTTCTTACTTTGCTGCTGATCCATTGTGGTGGTCAGTGTGCAGAACAGGTTGAAGTATTTCCTGTAGAGCTGGTCTTGTTGTGGCGAATTTCCTCAATGTTTGTATATCCGTAAATGATTTGATTTCTCTGTCAATTTTGAAGCTTAGCTTAGCAGGGTACAGAATTCTGGGCTGAAAATTGTTCTGTTTAAGTAGATTAAAGGTAGATGACCCTTGTCTTCTTGCTTGGAAAGTTTCATTAGAGAAGTCTGCGGTCACTCTGATGGATATGCCCCTGTATGTCAACTGGCGCTTATTCCTGGCAGCTTGCAGAATCTTTTCTTTTGTCTTGACTTTGGACAGGTTCATCACAATGTGTCTTGGAGAAGCTCGGTTAGAGTTGAGGCGACCCGGGGTCCGATATCCCTCTGAAAGCAGTGTGTCAGAATCTTTGGTGATGTTTGGGAAATTTTCTTTTATAATATTCTCTAGTATGGCTTCCATTCCTCTGGGGCATTCTTCTTCCCCTTCTGGAATTCCTATAACTCGTATGTTGGAACGCTTCATAAAGTCCCATAATTCTGACAGTGAACGTTCTGCTTTCTCTCTCTTCTTTTCTGCCTCTTTTACTGTCTGAGTTATCTCAAGAACTTTGTCTTCTACCTCTGAAATTCTTTCTTCTGCATGGTCTAACCTGTTGCTGATACTTTCCATTGCATCTTTAAGTTCCCTAATTGACTGTTTCAGTTCCTTCAGGTCTGCTATATCCTTTTTATATTCTTCATATCGTTCATCTCTTATTTGATTCTGTTTTTGGATTTCCTTTTGGTTATTTTCCACTTTATTAGCAATTTCCTTCATTGTTTCCATCATTTCTTTCATTGTTTTCAACATGTGTATTCTAAATTCCCTTTCTGTCATTCCTAACATTTCTATACTGGTGGAATCATCTGCAGTAGCTACCTCATGGTCCCTTGGTGGGGTTGTTCTAGACTGGTTCTTCATGTTGCCTGGAGTTTTCTGCTGATTCTTCCTCATGAGTGATTTCTTTTATCTGTTTCCTTGCCCTAATTTTCCTTTCACTTCCTCTTGCTCTTTAAATTCTTGTGCCTGTGGACTAAGGGTTACAGGACCAGAAGGGTGAGAAGGTTGAAGAGCAAAAAAAAGGGGATGAAAGAAAGGAGGACCGAGTGATAAGAAAAAAAGAAAGATAGAGAAAGGAGAAGGGGTGGGTATAAGGAACATTGACAAAAAGAAGAGAGGCACAGAAAGAGGGAGACAGGGCAATATAGGTGTACAGTAGGGTACTTTGACACAACCTTAAAAAACCCCACCTTCTGGGGGTGCCCAGTTGCGTGGTTCCCTTGAGGTCAGCAGCTGTTTGCTAACCTGATCAGACACAGTACCCCACCTCCACCAAGTAGAGAGGAAAGACAAAAATGCTATAAATCAAACCAAAACAAGCAAACAGAAAACTTTACAGGGATAAAATTGGGTGAAAAACCAAATTATATCGGTAGAAACACTAGCAAAAATGAAGTTGAAGTTATTAAAAAAGGCAGCAATGAGAAATTATAATTAAACTAGGAAAATTGAGAAAGAAAAAGGGATCTGTGTGGGAAAGATTGAAATTAAAAAAACAAAAGAACATCAGCAACGTCAAAATAAACAAACAAAAAAAACAACCAAACAAAAAAAAAAAAAAAAAAAAAAAAGAAACAAAACCACAACCAAGAACAAAGCAGTTTGTATATGTTATTGAATATTGTCTGGGCAACACGTGGTCTTCTGGCGTATGAGATGTTAGTCACAGTTCTGATATGACTGGAGGCTGCTGATTTCTCAAACCCCAGCAGGTAGACACCCTAAATCTCTCTTCAGCCTACTTAAAAGGCACTTTGAACTTGTAAACTTGCTGAGCAGAAGCTTTCCCAGCTTTCTCGCTGGAATCGCTGCTGAAGTGGCTATCCACTTACCCAGTGTGCCAAAACTGGTCTCACTCTGCCCCTGAGGGTTAGGGCTGCAAGGCGGCTCAGACCCCACCCTTAGGCTACTTGGTTGCTGGGTTACCAGCTCCCACCCGTTTCTAGCTCTGTGACCCTGAGGGCGGAGCTTGCCGGGGCAGATCACTGACAATGGATCCGTGTGACCCACCGCCAAACACTATTAGCTCTGTCTGGCTCAGCGGCTCAGACTGGAGCCCTAGACAACGGCCAAAGTTCTCCGCACTCCCGCTCAGGCCTTCCCCAAGGCAGTTCAACTCAGTGCCAAGTCCAAGGACATCAAAACAGTTCACAGGTAAGGCCTTTCTGGTTTGCAGTCTCGCTGCTACTGAACTTACAGTTGTGGGCGGGTTTATACGGATTGAACACACGCGACCACTTGCCGGTTTTCCACGGTTTTAGTCCTCCTCTTGGGGTCCAGAAGTCTCTCGCTGACTCCCTGTATCCTCACAGGAGTGATGATAGGCAGTTCCCACCAGCCAGAGATGCCTGGAGTCCTATCTCCCCAAACTCACGGTGCCCAGATGCAAGGAAGCTGTTACTCGGCTGCCATCTTGCTCCGCCTCCAATTTTAGTTCTTTCTAAATTTGGGTGTTTTTTGTTCCTTTTGCTTGCCCAATTGCTCTGGTTTGGACTTTCAATATTATGCTGAATAATTTAATATAAGAGTCTTGGTTGGTAATTTTTTCTTTTAGTACTTTGAAATTCCATTGCTCTGACTCTAGTCTTTACTTATTTATTTTCAATGAAAAGTCAGCTGTTAAAACCATACTGAGGTCGCTTTGTACACAACAAATTGTTTTTCTTTTGCTGCTTCAACATTTTCTCTTTCTTTCAGTGTTCCGGTGTCCAGCCTTTTCTTTTCTCTGCTGCACATTGGAAGAAAAGTTGACTTGGGCCACACATTAAATACACAAACACCAATGAAAGCCAATGAGAGAGAGAGAGAGAAACAAAGGTCCCTGCATAATTTTTGTGATATCTAACACCAAAGATAGGCAAATGGTCCTGAAATAATCCACATGTGACTTGTGGGCCACAGGTTGGACACCACACTTTAGATGTGGAGTGTCTGGGTGTGGATAACTTTTCATTTATTTTAGTTGAAATTCACTGAGTTTTTTTGGATTTTTTTTTTGATGTTTTCCCTTAAATTGGGGGTGGGGCTTCAGCCATGATTTCTCGAAATTTTTATTCTGTACTTTTCTCTCCTTTGTTTTGGTACTTCCATCCGATATAGCATATGTTGGTATGCTTAATGGTGTCTCATGTGTCTCTGAGGTTCTGTTTATGTCCTTCATTTTTTCTTTTCTCTTTTCTTCCAATTTTATATACCCCGTTTCCCCAAAAATAAGACATCATCCGAAAATAAGACCTACTTACAGGAACAATAAGATGTCCCCTGAAAATAAGACCTAGTGCATCTTTGGGAGCACACCTTAAAATAAGACACTGTCTTATTTTCGGGGAAACAGAGTATATATCAATGTGTCTTCAAGTTCTTTGATTATTTGTTCTTTCAACTCATATCTACTGTTCATTCCCTCTAGTGAAATTATCCTATTAGTCATTGTGCTTTTTAACTCTAAAGTCTCCATTTGATTAAGTTTCAAAAAAAAATATGTTGTATCTCCTTAAGGGTAATCTCTAATTGGTGAGAAATTGCCTCCATACCTTATTTTACTTCCTTATGCATGGTTTCCCTCAGTTTGTAAACATGTTTATAGGAGTCACTTAGAAGTCTTTTTCTGTTATGTCTGATATCTTGGCCCTCTCAAAGGCAGTTCCTCTTGCCTGTCTTTTTCCTAAAGTATGGGCCATTCCTATTTCTCTACATGACTCATAATTTTTTGTCCAAAACTCTGTGTTCTAGCCATTCTCAATACTCATTTCTGCACCTCTTCCTTGGTTGTTGCTGTTTGATAGTTTATTTACTTAACGACCTGACTGGACTCTATAGCAAAGTCTATTTCTTCCACAATGTGGGGCCTCTGATGTTACTGCTGAGGGGACACAGCACTGGGCCCATTTGCTCTCAAACTGGAATCAGAGTGCTTTCATTAGCACTCTCTTTTTCTCTTCCAATGATTTATTATGGTGCTTGCCTCTTGTAGTACCATACACAGCTGTTAAGCTCCACCACTTGCTGGATGATTGCTCTGCTGTTTTTGACAGTTTTCTGGGGCATAAATTGTACCTCAGTCTGAGCCAAATACATTTTTATTACTTTGCAAGAGCACATTTTGAGACCAGTTTTTGAAGTTGTTTTTGCCTCAGAAAGGCTTTTCTCGGCTGTGACTTTCTTTGGTTTCTGTTATATATTTCTAGGTGGTTTATGATTTAGCTTATTGCTTTTGGTTACCCTGCCATCATCTTCTTAATTGCTTACCACTGAAATCTCTATTGTTTTTGACAATGATCTTTTGCTTGAAATTCCCCCATTCAAGTAAAGTCAGTCCCCTTTGGGAGCCTTATAGGCTTTTATTCTCATGTTCTCCCTTTTCCTCTGGGCAGGTCATCTGTGCCATTGCTCTGTAGTTGGGTTGGAGACAGCATCATGCTTTCCCCATTCGCCTTTGTATGTGTGGGTGCTAGATGAGGCAGCAGTCCTTGTTCTTCTGGCTTTCCTGGCATGGAAGCTTTACTCCTGGCATAGAATCTCTGCCCCGTGAATGATGTGGGATGAGGGTATTCAGCACCCAGTATCCTTGGATTGCTACACCAGGGATTGAGTTTGTGCTGTAAAAATAGACACTGGGTGTTTGGTACCCATAGCTCAGTGTGCTGGCCACATTCACCAAAGCAGGCGGGTTCAAACCTGGCCTGGGCTTGCTGAACAACAATGACCACTACAAAAAAAAAATAGCTGAGTGTTGTGGTGGGTGCCTGTAGTCCCAGCTACTTGGGGGGCTGAGGCAAGAGAATTGCTTGAGCCCAAGAGTTTGAGGTTGCTGTTGATGCCAGGCCACTCTACCGAGGGTGACATGGTGATACTCTGTCTGAAAAAAAAAAAAAGAAAAGAAAAGAAATAGACACTGGGGGAAGAAGGAGCTTCAGATTTCCTAGTCAAGCTTCCCTGGAACAGAGCTTCTTCAACATGGACCAGGGATGAGGATGGGAAGCTCTGATGATCCTCCCATAAACTGGGAGCTGGGGGGAAAGTGTTCCTTGCCTTTTGGGCTGCACATTCTGGAACAGAGTATCTGGGTGGACTGGTTGCAGGGAGGGAGGAAATGGGCCATGGCTTAAACACTGATTCTCACAGCTCTCATGGAAATTAGTGGGTTTTCTTGGATAAGTGTTTCTTCATTTGCTGTCTGTCCTTAGAGTAATTTCCACACACGTTAACATCTTTTGCTTTGTCTGTTTTGATTTTCACCATTGTGGTTGTTTCATTCTGGAGACTGTCTTCAGAGTTCCTTCTCCTGCCACCATTCTGGATGTGTTTCTCTCATCACTAATTTCTAATACCCGAAGAGTGAATCTTGTTTTTTAAATGAAATCCTACAAGGAAGCAGATAAAAGTGGAGATGCTCTGGTTGAACATAAATTAAACTAACACAGGAGCTAGAAGTTCTGATTGATTGGCTCTTTTCTTATTCCATGCCCTCCCTCCCCTCACCCCTATCCTGCAAGCCCTAGATATAGATGGGAACTTTTGCAGAATCACTTGCCTGTAACCCACCCCCTGCATTAACCTCTTACAGTCTTGCACTGTCTGTCTTCATCCACTCTGTGACGCATCACCTTTCCCATGTGTGCCAGTCAGAGCTCTATCAGTGAAACAGAACAACAGGCACATGTGTCCATGTGAAGAGGCTTATTGCAAGATATTGGTGTACATGATTGTGGGAGCTGGGGAGGCAAGTCTGAAATCCATAAGGCAAACGACTCAGAGGAGCAGGCTGGAAATTCTCAGGTAGGAGCTGATTGCTGCTGTCTACAGGCTGAATTTCTTCCTCGTCTGGTGTATTCCTTTTTTTAATAGACAGAGTCTCACAATATTGCCCAGGTTGCAATGCAGTGGCGTGTTCACTACAACCTTGAACTCTCAGGTTCAAGCAATCCTCCTGCCTCAGACTCCTGGGTAGCTGAGAGTTTAGTCATGGGCCACGATGCCTGGCTAATGCTAATTTTTCTTTTCTTTTCCTTCTTTTTTGGTAGAGAATGGGGTTTCTCTATATTGCCTAGGCTGGTCTTTAATGCCTGCAATCCAGCAGTTCTCCCATTTTAGCTTCCCAAAGTGCTGGGCTTACAGGCATGAGCCACTCCTCTTGCCCCCCCACCCTCCAGCCTATTCTTAAGGTTTTTCCGGTGATTGGATCAGGCCCACCCAGATAATTTAGGATGATGTCCTTTAAATAGAATCAACTGTTGAGAGTCGTCACATCTGCAAAAATTTCTTCCTAGTAACACCTAGGTCAGTGTTTGATTAAATAACTGGTTACTATATCCAGACCAAATTGATAGATAAAACTGGCCATCATGCCATGCTCTTATGTCACTGTGCTCTTACCCAAACAATTTGCATCTTATCAGTCCCATGAAATCTTGGCACTTTTCCTTCCAGAGGAAGGACACTATCCTCTGTCTCTGTCTCCTGGTCTCCTCTAAGAACCTGCACAGATGTTGCTTCTTCCATGGAGACCTCCTTGACTCACCCATGAAGAGTTAGTTGCTCCTCTTCTGGACTCTCATGACCTTTGTTCAAGCCCATATTTTGGCACATTGCCTCTCTGTACTGTCAATATTTACTTTTGTCTCCATTCTCTCACCATATTCTGAAATACTTAAGAGCAGGGACTATAATTTATTCATTTCTTGGCCTCTAGCACAATGCTAGGAGCAAAGAAGGTATAAATAGATCCTAATAGCTGCCAGGAAGCCTGCAACGTGCTATGAAAGTATGGTTTTTGTGGTTGGCAAAGCAGACAGGATGCATAAACCTAAACTCAAGACAGTGAACAACCATAACTTCCCCCAGCTGAGCACATGATCCCCTGACTCATGGAGTGGAACTTGTGGCATGTTCACAGAAGCCCTGGAGCCACTGCACCCCCATCTGTAGCAGGACAAGTGTGCTCCTCTGGCAGGAAAAAACTGCCCTGGCCCGTGCTGAGTAGTCATTTTCTTCTGGAGGGTATCTTGTGAGACCAGACCTTCTTTTGGCCAGCTCCAAACATGTACAGCCTAGTTCAATTTCTCCTGGTCCATTTGCATAATTAAACAAACTCAAGCTCTGTTTACCACTGAGCACTAATAGAAAAAGCCCATTTGTTGGGGATTTAGAGAAAGAAATCAATTGTCCAGCCCACATCTTTCCAGCCTTGTCCTAGGAAAGAAGATGCTCATAATACTGGCATACTTTTCCTTAGATGGATGTTAACAGCTCCTCCCAACCCATTGCTTGTTTAGCTTCCATTTTTCCTATCCCAGAAAGAATTGGAGGAAGAGGGCTAAATCTTAGATGTTCCTAGAACTTCATAAAGATCCTGCTGGAGGGATAGTGATGAAATGCCTATTGCAGCTTCTTTTTAAAATTTTATTTTGTATCAATACATAATATTTGTACATACTTATGGAATAAATGTGATTTTTTTACATGCATAGAATGTGTAACAATCAAGTCAGGGTATTTAGAGTACTCATCACCTCGACCATTTATCATTTCTGTGTTGAAAACATTTCAAGTCCTCTCTGCTAGCTACGTTGAAATACACAATATATTGTTGTTAACTATAGTCATCCCACTCTGCTGTTGAACAATAGAACTTACTCCTTCTGTCTACCTGTGTGTACCCATTACCCAACCTCTCTTCCTTCTGACCACCCAGCTTTCTTCCCAGCTTTTGTTCTCTATCATTCTATTTCCTGGAGGTTTTTGGCTCTCACATATGAGTGAAAACATGCAATATTTGTCTTCCTGTGCCTGGCTTATTTCACCTAGCATAATGACCTCCAGTTCTTGTTGTTTACTGAAGCTTCTTGATCCTGAAGTCAGGGTTCAGTTTTTTGGGGAGCATCTCTCCCTCCCCCCTGCACCTTTCAGAAGAAGACCAGAATTTTGCCAGTCAGTTCCTTTGCCCTCCCTTAGGGCTGTGTCATAAGAAGTGGGTGGGCCACCTAACACCCCTCACCTTGGATGGTGCTCCCCAAAGACCCAAGTAGGTTTATTATCCGTGGCTTCATTCAATTACTTTGTGGTACTTAGAAAGACAATGATGTTCTTTTCTTTGGAATTGTTGACTAAGTACCAAGATACTTTTCACCCCATGAAGCATAGGACTCAAATAGACTTGTTATATCTGTGATTATTAGTGTGACCATAATTCCTTTTTTATCAAAAGTTCTCATACTCAGGCTGAAACCTGTCTGACATGGTTCATTGCAGCATGAGGCAGTCACAACAGCATATCTCTATGACCCCAGATTGGACAAACTTAAGAAAAATAATTCTGTCCAAGTCTAAGCATGGATTTCTCCTAGGAAGTCTGCCCTCACACCCTGTCTGAAAGGGCCATCGGTTATTCCCCTCCCTTCATGTTGCATGGACTTTCTTCACTGTTCCCCCCACCACCTAATACTGTTTTGTGTCTTACCTTCTTTATTATCTGTGTCTCCTGCTAGAGGCTGAGGGCTGTGATATCTCAGTTTTGTTCACTTTCACATGCATTACCCCACAGTGAGGTTTTGTGGTGAGGTGTGGGTGGGAAGAAGGAGAACTAATAATTTCTTAAGTACACTGTACTAAGACATTTTACATACTCTAGTGAATTCATTATTAGAACAGTCCTCGGATGTAATATCATTACTCAATTTTACAGAGAAGGAAACCCAGGTTCCAACATCTCCTAAATGGCATTGCATGTGCTTGGATGTTTCAAGTACATGAGGATTGTAGACAGTATTCAAGAAAGTGCCACTTAGAGAGAGAAATCTCAAAGAAGGAAAATGCTCTAGTATGTTGAAAATATTAGACTGGAAGATGCCAATTATGGGTGTGATGTTAACTAACCTTTACTGGGCTTCGTGCTGCCAGGAACTGTAATGGGCACCCTATTTTGGTAGGTACTATTCTCAACCCTGTTTGACCAACGGGGATGCTGAGGAGATAAAGAGGGATTGAGTGACATTCCCAAGGTCACATAGCTAGTAACTAGTACAGCTGGGATTTGAATTGTGGCAGCCCAACTTCAGGGCCCAGATCTTATCCAGTGATGTGGGAAGAAGAGAGGTATGATTTGTCAAATGAATGAAAAATAACTTTCCTTTCAAAGGTTGGGTTTAGGGTTCAAGCATTTTTGATTCCTGAGACTAAGGATGATAGTATCAGCTAATTTTTGCACGGGACTTCATACAGTGCAAAGTGTTTTCTTACACAACTTCGTGGTGCTCTTCATGAAGACACTGAGAGCTGTAAGAGTTGAGAGTTAAATGCTATTCTCTCAGCTGACATTTGGGAAAGAGAGCTCAGAAAAGGGAGGGAGGAGCTCCATCCAGGAGATTGGTCCTCCTGGTTTTCATCTCAACTATGGGTTCCTGAATTCAGCAAAAAGGGCAGAATATGGAAGGTGAATACATGGTGTCTGGGGATCCTCCTCTGTTGGGATCCCACACCAGGAAAGAGGCATGCTTGTCCCCTCAATCACAGGGTACAACATGGAGGAAGGGTCTATTCCCTCTCTGGCCCAGTTGGGGTGATACAAAGGCTACTGCTGAAAGGCTGGATCCCAAGCAGTCCTGGGTCCATGTGTCAGAGTGATCAGTATGGAAACAGTTCCAGAAACTGGTGATTGGCAGTCACCAGATCTCTGCTGCATCTGCTCTCCTGTGGAATGTCTCTGTAGATTTTGAGCAGCTCTCCAATCAACGCAGAGGTCTACAGTAGATGAGGGAGACCCCACATAGATCAAGTTGCCCATAACTTTTGCTTTTCTCCTATAAAGCAGGGTATATAATTTCTTCTATCGTGCTGTCTTCAGCTCTTCCCAGCAGCAGGAATTATATTGGGACCCTCAGCTTAATCTCTGAGATGGTGAGTGATGTTTGTAAGTAAGAATCAGCCATGCCTTATTTGATTGAGTTGGTAGATGCTGTAATGAGCTATAGAGTTGTCCTCCCTCTCAGTGGTTGATGCTTGTAGGAAAAAGCCAACTGCATAGATACTGTTTTGGGCCTGTGATAGGCTCTATTTGCTCAGGTGGAGCACTTGAATGCCCCAGAGGTTGGGAGGGGCCTGTGGCTCCCAGGGGATTGCTTGATCTCCTGCAGTAGAAGTGGATGGAAGAGTGAGTCTGAGCATAGTTAGGTTGTGTGAGCCTGGAAGGCTTTGCAAAACCTCAGCAGGGCTCAGAGGTCATTTTCCCAGCCACTAGGGAAAGCCTCTGGAAGGCAGGTTAAAGCAGGCTCTCCAGACTGGGAAGGATGTTCATGGGGAAAGAGCTGCAATTCCCTAACTGGCTGTAGGGAGAATCTCTGCCTCTCTGTGCTAACCCTGCTTTCCAGTGTCTGGGTGCAAATACATGCACCCGAATGCCCTGTACTTCATTGCTATGGTGCCATGGGCTGGGTAGGAGGGCCTGCCATGGTCTGATGGTGTGGCTTTCTATGAGAGGGGGGATGGGCACTTTCCCAGATCACTGTGTGTGGGAGCCCTACAGTATACTCCTGTCAGTTTCACCTGTGTGGGCTCTCTCACTTCCCAATTCCAAATTGTAATCCTTCCCCCTATCTTCTCCAATAACCAACCTGCTCAAGTCCAGGGGCGGGATGTTTCCCACATGTCAGACCTACTGGCATGCATCTCAGAAATACTGGCAGGCAGAGAACTCACAGACTGGGCAACTCAAGTTACTCCATGTCCTTGAGGGGAAAGGCATGGGCCCTACTCTCTTGTGGAAACCTCAGACAGGAGGATGCGTCAGCTGGGGAGACGTGGCTGATTGCCAAATACTTGGCTTAAATGGCTCTCCTACTTTCAGTGGGCAGGGAAGTGGCAGGGGAAGATAAGAGTCTGAATGGCAGAAATCAGGCTCTTGGGAGTCTTGGGTTACTTTTCTTGGAGGGGAACACACACAGAATGTCCAGTCTGTGAGACCATGCAAGTTGTGCCAACAATCCTGTGGTCACTGCAGTGTTTGGTCTCCTGGGGTTGGAAAAGCTTTCAAGTAACTTGGTAGCCTGCTGATCACCAAAGGAGTGTGGAGGGAGAAGGGGGATCCCCCCTTCACTGGGTTCTAAGCCTCTCTGATCCTTACCAATATCTGTTTTTCCTATATCCTCTTCCTTCTCTGTTTCACAGTTTTCCTCTGTGAGGTCCCCAGCAGGCTCCAGAACTTCTCTCTCTGACCTACATCTGAGCTGCATCCCCTCTTCCCTCTCCTTGATCTGAAACCCTTTTTCCCTCCAGGAAAGTCTGGCAAGTGAAGTCTCTAGTCAGCCACCTGGTTCCTATCCTCTTTGCTAATTTTAATTGAGAGCTTGCATTAATATTTATTAGGGTGTTTTGTCTATTGTATGTGTGTGTGTGTGTGTGTGTGTGTGTATGTTTGTGACCCTTGTCACTTTTACTTGGATGTTCCTCAGGCACCCCAAACTCAACATATTCAAAATAGTCTCATGGAGTTCCCTAAGCCAACTCATCCTCCATTCACCCCAATCTCAATGAAAATTACCAAAAGTATGTAGCTGCTCAAGCCAAAAATTCTGTGAGTACACCTAAAATTCTGCTGGCACCACCTCACCTACTGTATTCACTCAATCACCAACTCTGGTTGAATCTACTTCCTAAGATATTACCTAATATCCCCACTGCCACAACTCTACCATCTTTAACATGACCACTCTGTATACTTGGCCCCTTCCCATCCATTCTTCCAACTTCAGCCAAATTGGTCTCCTGGAAATGAGATTGTTATTATATAACCCCATCATCACCACCACCAATGCTGCCTGCTTAAAATGCTTCAAAGTTTCCATAGTTCATTTGTTATGAAAAATAGCTTGTTAGACACTTCATGCTCTGTCCCTGGTCTACTTATCCATCATCATTTCATGCCACTCTCTCCAGTGTTCTTTGTTCCATCCACACATTTTTCCATTTCCCAAATTGTCCTTCTGTTTCCTGATTTAGAGCATTCTCTCTATACGCCCAGCACATTCTTCTCCACATCACCACTCTACCCATTTATCTCTGACTCATCTTTTATGTCTCAATCTAAAATGTGACTTTATATCATTTTTATTATGTCAAGGTCAAAAGCATTTTCTGTTGATGCCACCATATAAAATATGAAGAAATCAGCATAATCATTGCATAATTAATCATTGCATAGTTCCCTTACACACTCGACTACCCATCACTTGGTTTCTGTGAATATAGTCCTGGATTTGAGCCAGTTTATTTTAATGTTTTAAATTATGAAATGTTATAGTCAATAATTATTATAATTGTATTTTGAATTATAATTATCAATGAAAAAGAAGTTCATGTCTAAATGAATTCATGCCCCAAGCCAGTTTTTCACATCATAATTTCCTTGTTCATGACATTAAAAAAAAATTGGTGTTTTTTATTTAGTCGATGTATATAAGCATACATTTTGTGGAAGGGTAATTGGATGCCATTTTCAGTTTTTGGATAATAGAGACTCTATATTTGAACGATAACTTGGCTGTGTACTATATTCCTGAGTCAAATCTCTTCTACTTCAAAACTCTGTTGCCCTTGCTCCATTATCTTCTAGCATTGAAAGTTATCAGGCAGATGCCTACCACCACCTTTGGATATGATGAACTTTTTAGGTTAAAGATTTATGTGTTCTTTGATTTTTGGAAAGTTTTCTTTAATAGTAAATTGTCTGATTCTGCTTCTTTAGTCCTTTTTTAGGAACACCAAGTATTCACACAGAGGTTATCCATTGTTTATTCCCTGTGTCAATAACTTTTCTAATAATTTTCATTTCTTGCCAGGAAGGCTATGTTAACCAGTGTGATGAAAATGTGTCAAACGGTCTATGAAACCAGGGTATGGTGCCCCATGATCACATGAATGTACACAGCTATGATTTAATAAAAAAATAATAATTTTCATTTCTTTTATTTATTTATTTATTCATTAAATCATAACTGTATACATTGATGCATTTATGGGGTTCAGTGTACTGATTGATGCAAAGGTACATTTCATTTCTTTTATAATCGCATTCTTTATCCTTTTCTCAAGATTGTCCTCTATATCACTGATTCATTTTCTTTCTTTCTTTTTATTTTTTGGAGGCAGAGCCTCAAGCTATCACCCTGGGTAGAGTGCTATAGCATCATAGCTCACAGCAACTTCCAACTCCTGGGCTCAAGCCATTCTCCTGCCTCCGCCTCCCAAGTAGCTGGGATTACAGGCATCTGCCACAATGCCAGGCTATTTTTTTGGTTGCAGCCATCACTGTTTGGTGGGCCCGGGCTGGATTCGAACCCACCAGCTCAGGTGTATGTGGTTGGTGCCTTAGTTGCTTGAGCCACAGGCACCGAGCCCACTGATTCATTTTCTGTAATGGAAATTCTCCTTAATGCTTCTGTTTCCTCACTTTTTTATTGAGATAATTATAGATTGATATGCATCTGTAAGAAATCATATAGAAAGATCTCTTGTGCACTATTCCAAGTTTATCTTAATGATAACATTATAGTATATTATCAGAAACAGGATGTCGAAATTAATAAAAGCTAACAATTTTATCAGATTTCTCCAGTTTACATTTACTTATTTATATATGTGTATATAAGTTCTAAACAACTTTATTCCTGGGGTAGAATCTTATGTCTACCACCAGTTATGACATTCAATACCAAAAGGACTTGCCGTTTTATAACCACTTTCCTCTCTCTCCCACCTCCCCCTTTAAAACTATCTCTGCTGCCTCAACCACTGGCAACCTCTCATCTGTCCTACACTTCATTTTATTTCAAAGAGGTTATATAAATGTAATTCCTTTTGGGATTGGTTTGTTTTTCCTCAGCATAATTTTTCTGGCAATTCATTGAAGTTGTTGCATGTGGTCCATTCCTTTTTATTGCTAAGTTGTATTCCACATTATATATTTACCATAGTTTGTTTCACCATTCACCTATTGAAAAATATATGGGCTGATTACATTTTTAGCTATCGTGAATAAAGCTGCTATGAACATTTCTGTGCAGGTTTTTGTGTGAAGGCAGGTTTTCATTTTTCTGGGATAAATGCCTGAGAATGCAATTGCTGGGTCATATGATAGTTAGATGTTTAATTTTTTTTGCAGTTTTTGGCCAGGGCTGGGTTTGAACCCGCCACCTCTGGCATAGAGCGTTTGAACAATTTTACATTTCTATCAGCAATATATGAGTATTCTAGCCTCTTTATATCCTGAACAGCATTTGGTATTGTCTCTCTTTTTCTTTTTAGCTATTCTGATAGGTGTGCAATGATATCTCATTGTTGTTTCAACTTGCATGTCTCTAAAACAGTGGTTCTCAACCTTCCTAATGCCATGACCCTTTAATACAGTTCCTCATGTTGTAGTGACCCCCAACCATAAAATTATTTTCATGGCTACTTCATAACTGTAATTTTGCTACTGTTATGAATTGTAATGTAAATATCTGATATGCAGGATGGTCATAGGCCACCCCTGTGAAAGGGTTGTTTGACCCCCAAAGGGGTCGTGAACAACAGGTTGAGAACCACTGCTCTAAAAGCTAATGATTTTTAACATCTTTTCATGTGATTACTTTCTATCCTCTTTGGTGGATATCTGTGGAAGTAGTGAGCAGAATGATGGTTACCAGGGACTGGGAAGGATAGGGGGAGGGAGAAGAAAAGAGGTTAGTTAATGGGTACAAAACACAGTTACATAGAAGGAGTAACACAATAGGGTGACAATTGGTCACAATATGGTATTGCATATTTGAAAATAGCTAGAAGAGAAGATTTGGAATGCTCCCAACACCTGGAAATGATAAATGTTTGAGATGATGGACATTCCAATTACCCTTATTTGATCACTACACATTGTATGCATGTATCCAGGTATCATATGTACCCCATAAATATGTACTTTATGTGCTGAAAACTACAATAAGGTGAGAAGAAGAAATCAAAGGCATACCAATTGGAAAGGAAAAATAAAACTATCTCTGTCAGCAGATGACATGATTGTTTACATGGTAAATACTGTTAAATCTACCAAAACAGAAAACCAAACAAACCAAAACTCCCACAAAATCCTAGAATCTGTATAGGAGTTCAGCAAGATCACAGAGTATGAGCTTAGCACACAAATATCAATTATATGTATATATACTAATGATGAACATGCAGAAACCAAAATCAAAACACGATACTATTTCTAGTTGCTCTAAAGAAAATCAAGTACATAGGTACATTCTTTAAAAAGTAGAGAATCTGTATGCCAAAAATGCAAAATGCTAATGAAAGTAATGAAGAAGATCCAAATAAATGGAAACATATATTTGTAGACTGAAAGACTCAACTGAGTAAGGATGCCAGTTCTCCCAAAATTCACCTATAGTGCAATGCAATTCCTATCAACATTCCAGCAAAGATTTCTGTAGACATATGGTAGCTTATTTTAAAATTTATGGGCTAATTTATAAGCCTTATAAAAGTTTTGAAAAGTGACAAAAAAGTGTAAAGTCCAAAGAATCACTCTACCTAACACTGAGGCTCACTGTATAGCTACAGTAATTGAGAATGTAGTGTTGGCAAAGGGGTAGGCTCATAGGTCAATGGGGCAACCCAGAAATAGACACATGCACATATGCTCAACTAATTTTTTGATAAAGGGGGGAAACTAAGTGAAAGGAGGAATAATAGACTTTTCAACAAAGGTTGCTGGAGTAGTTAAAATGAGCAAAAAAAAAAAAAAAAAAGACTAATCTAAATGTCATTCCTACACAAAAAATTAACTCTAAATGGGATCATAGACTTAAATGTAAAATGTAAAACTATAGGTTTGTGCTATGTGCTTGGCTAATTTTTCAAAATTGTTTTTTTTTTTGGAGAAAGGAGTCTCATCATTGTATTTCCCAGGCTGCTATTGAACTCCCAGCTTTAACCAATCCTTCCTCCTTGGCCTGCCAAAGAGGTAGGATTACGGGTGTCAGCCACTGTGCCTTACCAACACATCATACTTTATTTATCCATCAATAAACACTTGGTACTTCTACATTTTAGCCATTATGAACAGTGTTGCTGTGAACATGGGTGTGCAAGACTCTGTTTTGAGTCTTTGTTTTCAATTCTTTTAGGCATATGCTTAGACTTGAAATTGCTGAATCATGGGGTAATTATACATTACATTTTTGAGGAACTGCTGATTCATAATTTTCAGTAAAAAATGTTAGACCTTAAAAGTGCTAAATATAATCACTGCCTTTTTTTTTTTTTAACCAAGATTGAAAATCTGAAACCCATAACAGGAAAGACTTGTTAATTTGACTACATACAAAATTCAAAACTTGCACACAGAGATATGAAAACACATACTAAAGAAAAGCTATTTGTAATGTGTGGTAGATGAAGAAATAATTTCTTAATATAGCAAGAGCCTGTGCAAATAATTACGAAAAGGAATGACCATAGAGTTCAATATATATGAGTATCTGTTCAACCTTTCTCATTAATTAAAGAAATATTAATAAAATACAAAGCAAGAATATAACTTTTTTTTTACCTAACAGAGATGAAATACCAAAATAGATGGGGGTAGTTGTAGACTGTGTTTCCTTGGATGGTGGTTAGGCAGTTCAGATTGCCTATTAAAATCAATTACCACACTGTTTCAATTGTAGACATTTATCTTATATTTCTGTTTATTCTGTCCTGTAACCATAAATTCTACAGTTGCTTAGTAATACTTCTCTGTGATTTCCATTTGGCCCAGAGTCACATTGAAATCTAGTATTTCTTTGACACTTTTTGCCTCAACGATCTGTCTAGTACTGTCAGTGGAGTATTGAAGTCTCCCACTACTATTGTTGCTATTTATTTGATTTATTAATTCTAGTAATGTTTGTTTTATGAATTGGAGAGCTTAAGTGTTAGATGCATATATATCTAGGATTATTATATCCTCTTGTTGAGTTGATTCATTATCATTTCATGATGCCATCTTTGCTTTTTTTTTTTTTACTGTTGTTGATTTAAAATCTATTTTGTCTAAGAATAGTGATTCCTGCTCACTTTTGGTTTCCATTCATGTGGATTTTTTTCCCCACTCTTTTTACTTTGCATCTATAAGAATCTTTAAGAGTTAAGTGAGTATCTTGGAGACAGCAGATATTTGTCTTTTGTTTTTTAATTGATTACTCCAATGTATATCTTTTATATGAGGCATTCAGACCATTTAATTTAGTGTGAATATTGATGTGTGAGATACTGTTCCAGACATTAAGATTGATTGTTACTCAGTTGCTTTGTATTTTTTTTTGTGTTACTTTTTGTTTTATAAAAGCTGTTTTAAAAAACAATTTAGGGGTGTTTTTATATTGATGAGTATTGACCTTTAATAATGATATTTAAAACTTCTTCAAGCATTTTTTTTGTATGGTTGATCTGGTTGTTACAAATTCCTTTTGGGTTTGATTATCTGGGAAAGATTTTATTTCTCCTTTCTTTATGAAACTTAGTTTTGTAGAGTACAAAATTCTTGGATGAAATTACTCTGGTTCAGAAGACTAAAGATAGGACCCAGGTTCTTCTGGCTTGTAGATTTATGCTGAGAAGTCTACTGTTCATCCAATGGGTTTTTCTTTGTCAGTTTCTTCATACTTTTGTCTCACAGCTGGTAGAATTTTCTCTTTCACTTAGACTTTGGTGGGTCTGATGATTATGTGCCTTAGTGATATCTTTTCTGCAATGAATCTTCCAGAAGTTTAATGAGCTTCTAGTATCTGGTTGTCTAAATCTATTGTGAGACCAGAAAAGTTTTCCTCCATTATTCTCTAGGTTTTCCAAGTTTTTTTTTTTTTTTTTTTGTAGAGACAGAGTCTCACTGTACCGCCCTCAGGTAGAGTGCTGTGGCATCACAGGGCTCACATGGCTCACACGGCATCACACAGCTCACGGCTTGGGCTTACGCGATTCTCTTGCCTCAGCCTCCAGAGCAGCTGGGACTACAGGCACCCGCCACAATGCCCGGCTATTTTTTTTGTTGCAGTTTGGCCAGGGCTGGGTTTGAACCCGCCACCCTCGGTATATGGGGCTGGCGCCCTACTCACTGAGCCACAGGTGCCACCCTAGGTTTTTCAAGTTTTTGGCTATTTCTTCTTCTCCCTCAGAGATACCTATGATTCTTATGTTTGGGTATTTCACATAATACATATTTCTCAAATATTTTGTTTATTTCTTTTAATTTCTTTTTGACAGATTGGGTTAATTCAAAAGCCTTGCTTTCAAGATCCAAAATTCTTGTGCTTAGATTCCAGACTGTTATTAAAACTTTCTGCTATATTTCAAAATTCCCTGACTGATTCATTCCCAGAAATTCTGTTATTTGTTTTTAAAAATATAACTCTTCAGTGAATTTTTAATTCATGTTCAGAATTAAATTTTTAATTTCTTTGCGTTGTTTTTCAACTTTCTCATGAATCCTATTAAGCTTACTTGCAATTCATATTTTCTAAAACATTTTCTCCTCAACCCTATGTGGAAGGGTGTATGTTTTACTATTAAGTATAATGTTAGATAAGTAAAAATTTACCCAAACTTGGCTTGGCACCCATAGTTCAGTGAGTAGGGCGCTGGCCACATACACTGAGGCTGGCAGGTTTGAGCCCAGCCTGGGACTGTTAAACAACAATGACAACTGCAACCAAAAATAGCTGGGCATTGTGGTGGGTGCCTGTAGTCCCAGCTACTTGGGAGGCTGAATCAAGAGAATTGCTTAAGCCCAAGAGTTTGAAGTTGCTGTGAGCTGTGACACCACAGAACTCTACCAAGGGTGAAATAGTGAGACCCCGTCTCACAAAAAAAAAAAAAAAAAGAAAGAAAGAAAATTACCAAAACTGTGGTAGACAGAGAAAAAAATAATGAAATAATACAGAACTCATTATGAGAGACATGTGGGCAATATCAAACTAAAATCTGTATAATTGTTGAACATATATGGAAGAAATGAAGAAGACTATAGTTAAAGAAAATATATGAACAGTTCAGAATTTTCAAAATATTTTTGCTTTTAAAAATTTTTCAACAGATTTAGGGATCAGAAATGATTATTGGAATTCTGGGAAGATGGTTGACTGGTAGCAACCCTCCGCAGAAGCTCCTGACCAGAGGGAGAAAAACTAGATGGAATCAGACTCTATGAAGCCAAAGGTGGGGAGCTGAGCCAAGAAAGAAGTTTGGCAGGCTCTAACTCCAAGGAAGAGCATTCAAGAAAGCAAATTACAGGTACAAAGCCTATCAACTAGAGGATGGGAGACCCCTCTCCTAAGCAGGAGGCCTGCTGCAGGCTATCTGTGAGTGATCAGGAAACAAAAGACTTCTCATTTTACCTTGCTGGAGAGAGCCACTAAACACCAGATCTCTTTCTCCAGGGAGGTCCCACTTATGAACCTAGACACAACCCTCCCAGGCATAAAATTGAACAGATATTTCCCCCCACAAGTCCAAATTCTCATTCCACTCTTTCCCCATCTCATGGTGGTCTGAAGTTTTTCCCCCTGCAGAGCACAGAGTCTCTTTCTTGGTCTTCTCCTGAGAGATCTGGGCATGGTGTGGACCGCCAACCATCAGGACAGAATCTGTGACTAGTGGGGAAGAAGGAGGGCATGGGAAGAAAAGGATGCTCAGTGGGAGGAGGGGCAGTCCCCTATTTATGACTTTGCCCAGCCAGTGGTGGTGTTGACCCTCAGTTCAGGCTGTGTCTGGTGGCAAGGGGTGCAGAACCCCCAGTTCTGATGGCACCCACAGTGGGAAAGTGGTTGCCCCAGGTGGACTGAGTTTGGAAGGCAGGACTGGTCCCCAGCCCCTGATGGGCCTGCAAGCAGAGGCCTACCAGGCATGGAGTAAGACTTGAGGGCAAAGGCATGGTCCCCTGACTCCAACAGAACCCTTGAGCAGAGGCTTCCTGGGTGTGAACCAAGACCTGAGGAAAAGGGCATGGCCCCCTGTCTCTAGCAGGGTGGTGAGCAGAGGCTTTATCAGGGGAGGACTGAGACCTATAGGCAGGGTGTGGTGCCCTGATTCCAACAGAGCCTGTGAACAGAGGCTTGCCAGCAGTGGACTGAGACTGGCAGGCAGGGGCATGGTCCCCTAACTCCAACTGCTCTGGCAAACAGGGGCTAGCTGGGTGTGGACTGAGACTGATGGGTGGGTGGGGCACATGACTCCAACTGGGCTGTGAGCAGAGAAGCGGACAACAGTGTGGACTGAGTCTAGCCAGTGACGGTATTGATCCCTGGCTCTAATTGTGCTGTTGGAGATCCTTGAATCCCTCTCTGTTGAGCAGGGTTTGCACTGCCTGGGACAATTTAATTGGAACCCGTGTCTGGTGCTGTCCACTTGGGGACATTCTGAGTTTGACCTTTGAAGTTCTGTAGCAGAAAGAACCAAGGAGTGGGGGCTGGGCACCGCAGCTGTTTGTATCTCTTCACAGCTGAGATTTAAACCTAATACTGTGGCTTCTTAGGATAGGGTAGAGAGAGGTTGGCTGATATCAAAACAGAGCTAGCTTGCACTATCTCACCAAGTAGGGCTTCAGAGTCTCCCACCAAAACTCTAAAAGGGGCCGTTGTAAGGTTGTAGGAGATAAGCCACAATTACAAAGCCTAGTGCTTAGGTAAGGGGCTATCTCTATTACCTGGGAACCCCTACTCATTCTCACCCTACCAGTTCTAATAACCAAACGGTGGAAAATAAATGTGGTGCAGACTCAACAGAAGAACTCTGGCAAAACGAATAACCAGAGTAGATCAACTCCCCCCCCCAAAGAAATGACAAAGGAGATACAACTGAAGATGCCATGCATAGATAAATGGCAGCAATGTCAGAATATGGATGGCAAATAAGATAAGTAGAATGGAAGAAAAGATAGAAATTGAGTTCCAAAGATTGTCTCAAGAAACTAATGAATTCAAAGACAAAGTCACCAAAATATGGAGATAATGAGAAAAGACATCACAGAGCTCAAGGAAATGAAAAAGGTAGTTGAGGAGCTCTGAAATACACTAGAATCCCTCAGTTATAGAGTTGACCAGACAGAAGAAAGGATCTCTGAAACTGAAGACAAAGCCTTTGAACATTCCCAAACGTTCAAAGAGGCAGACAAATGGAGAACAAAAACTGATCATTCCCTCAGAGCATTGTAGGATCAATCCAAAAGATCAAAGATTCATCTTATAGGAATTTCTGAAGAAGAGGATGGTCCTAAAGGTACAGATGCTTTACTCCAGGAGATCTTGGAGGAGAATTTCCCAAACATTGCAAGAGATACAGAACTTCAGATAGTAGACAGTTTCATAACCCCAGCAAGACTCTGAATAAAGCATCTCCTAGACACATTGTGATTAACTTTGCCAAAGTTAAGACAAGGAGAAAGTTCTGTAAGCAGCCAGATGTAAGAAAAACATCACATACCAAGGGAGAAATATCAGAATGACTGCAGATCTCTCAGCCAAAATGTTTCAAGCCAGAAGAGGATGGTCATCAATCTCCTAAAATGAAACAACTTTCAGCCCAGGATCCTGTATCCAGCTAAAGTGAGTTTCATTTGTGATGGAGAAATCAAATACTTTAATGACATACAAACATTGAGGAAATTTGCCATAACTAAACCAGCTCTCCAGGATATTCTCAGACCTATCCTCCACAATGACCAGTGTAATGCTCTACCTCCTAAGTAAATTCACCCAGAAATATTTGAACAAAACCCAACTTCTGCAGGAGTGAAAGGATTAAAAATGTCCACTGGACATTGGAAAATCAGGACACCTCAAATGCAACCAAGCTTATCAATTCTCTCAATGTGAATGGTTTAAATTGTCCTTTAAAGAGGCACAGGCTGGCTTACTGGATACATAACTCAGACTGGATATGTGCTGTATTCAAGAATCTCACCTTACCTTAAAGGATAAAAATAGACTCAGGGTGAAGGGATGGACTTCTATTATACAGGCAAATGGAAACCAGAAAAAAGCAGGGGTTGCAATTTTAGTTGCAGATACAATTGGTTTTAAACCAACAAAGATAAAGAAAGATAAGGATGGTCACTATGTATTTGTCAAGGGAAACACTCAACATGAAGAGATTTCAATAATTAACATTATGTATCCGACCAGAATGCTCCTCAATTTATAAAGCAAACCCTAATGGATATGAACAACTTGATATCTTCCTGCACTATAATAGCTGGAGATTTTAACACCCCTTTGACAGTTTTGGATAGATTCTCCAAGAAGAAACTAAACAAAGAAATATTAGGCTTAAACCTGACCCTTGAACAAATGGACTTTACAGACCTCTACAGAACATTTCATCCTAATAAAACTGAATATACATTCTTCCCATCAGCCCATGGATCATCCTCCAAAATAGATCATGTCCTAGGACACAAGTCCAACCTCAGCAAATTTAAAAGATTAGAAATTATTCCTTGTATCTTCTTGGACCACCACAGAATAAAAGTTGAACTCAACAGCAACAGGAATCTTCATGCTCAAAGTCATGGAAAGTAAATAATCTTAGGCTGAATGATAACTGGGTCAAAGATGAGATTAAGAAGGAAATCACCAAATTTTTGGAACAAAAAGACAATGAAGACATAAATTATCCAAATCTATGGGATACTGCAAAGGTAGTCCTCAGAGGCAAATTTATAGCATTGTAAGCCTTCATCAAGAACACAGAAAGAGAGGAACAACTTAATGAATCATCTCAAGCAACTGGAAAAGGAAGAACATTCCAATCCCAAACCCAGCAGAAGAAAAGAAATAACCAAAATTAGGGCAGAATTAAATGAAATTGAAAAGAAAGGAATCATTCAGAAGATAAAACAAAAAGTTGGTTTTTTGAAAAGATTAACAAAATTGGTAAACATTTGGCCAACTTAACCAGAAACAGAAAAGTAAAATCTCTAATATCATTTATCAGAAATGATAAAGGAGAAATAACAAGACACCTCAGAAATTGAAAAAATCCTCAATGATTATTACAAAAATCTTTATGCCCAGAAATATGAAAATCTGAAGGAAATGGACCAATACCTGGAAGCACACCAGCTTCCTAGACTCAACCAGAAAGAATTAGAAATCTTGAATAGACCTATATCAATCACTGAAATAGCATCAACAATATGAAATCTCCCAAAAAAGAAAAGTCTGGAACAAGATGGCTTCACATTTGAATTCTGTCAAACCTTTTAAGACGAACTAGGTACCTATATTGTACAACCTTTTCCAAAGCATAGAAAAAGAAGGAATACTTCCCAACACATTCTATGAAGCAAATATCACCCTGATCCCTAAACCAGGAAAGGATCCAACAAAGAAAGAAAATTATAGACCAATATCATTAATGAATAAAGATGCAAAAATATTCAATAAGATCTTAGCAAACAGAGTTCAACAACATATCAAAAAAATTATACAGCATAATCAAGTTGGTTTTATTCTGAGGTTACAGGGTTGGTTCAACATACGCAAATCTATAAATGTAAAGCATCATGTCAATAAAATAAAAAACAAAGACCATATGATTCTCTCAATTGATGCAGAAAAAGCCTTTGATAATATCCAGCATCCTTTCATCATGAGAATGCTTAAGAAAATAGGCATAGAAGGGACATTTCCTAAACTGATAGAGGCCATATACAGCAAACCCACAGCCAATATCATATTGAATGGTGTAAAATTGAAAACATTTCCACTGAGATCAGGAATGAGGCAAGGATGCCCACTGTCTCCACTGCTATTCAACATAGTAATGGAAGTCCTAGCCATTGCAGTCAGGCAAGAGATGATCAAGGGTATCCAAATAGGGTCAGAGGAGATCAAACTCTCACTCTTTGCTGATGATATGATCTAATACCTGGAAAATACCAGGGACTCAACTTCAAAACTCTTAGAAGTGATCAAGGAATACACCAGTGTCTCAGGACACAAAATTAATACTTACAAATCAGTAGCTTTCATGTATGCCAACAATAGTCAAGCTGAAAATACAGTCAAGGACTCTATTCCTTTTACAGTAGTCCCAAAGAAGATGAAATATCTGGGAATTTACCTAACAAAGGACATGAAAAATCTCTATAAAGAGAACCATGAAATGCTGAGAATGGAAATAGCTGAAGATGTTAACAAATGGAAAAACATATCATGCTCATGGCTGGGAAAAACATATCATGCTCATGGCTGGGAAGAATTAAAATGTCCATACTACCAAAAGCAATCTATAGATTTAATGCAATCCCTATTAAAGCACCATTGTCATACTTTAAAGAACTGGAAAAAATAGTACTTCATTTTATATGGAATCAGAAAAAACCTCAAATAGCAAATACATTTCTCAGAAATAAGAACAAATCAGGCGGTATCATGTTACCAGACTTCAGGCTATATTATAAATCTATAGTGATCAAAACAGCTTGGTACTGGCACAAAAACAGGGAGGTAGATTTATGGAACAGAATAGAGAACCAAGAGGTGAACCCAGCCACTTATCATCATTTTATCTTTGACAAGACTATCAAAAATATTCAGTGGGGGAAAGACTCCCTATTTAACAAATGGTGCTGGGTGAAGTGGCTGGCAACTTGTACAAGACTGAAATTGGACCCCCACCTTTCACCATTAACAAAAATTGATTCTCACTGGATAAAAGATTTAAACTTAAGACATGAAACTATAAAAACACTAGAAGAGAGTGTAGGGAAAACACTTGAAGAAATTGACCTGGGAGACTATTTTATGAGGAGGACCTCCTGGGCAATTGAAGCAACACCAAAAATACATTACTGGGATCTGATCAAACTAAAAAGCTTTTGCACAGCCAAAAGCACAGTAAGTAAAGCAAACAGACAACTTTCAGAATGGCAGAGGATTTTTGTAGGTTATGCTTCTGACAAAGGTCTGATAACTAGAATCTACAGAGAACTCAAACTAATCAATAAGAAAAGAACAAATAACCCAATTTCTTTGTGGGCAAGAGACTTGAACAGAAACTTTTTTGATGAAGACAGGCACATGGCCTACAAACACATGAAAAAATGCTCATCATCTTTAATCATCAGAGAAATGCAAATCAAAACCACTTTGAGATATCATCTAACTCCAATAAGATTAGCCCACTTCACAAAATCCCCAAACTACAGATGTTGGTGTCGATGCAGTGAGGAGGGAACACTTCTACACTGCTGGTGGGAATGCAAGCTAATACGACCTTTTTGGAAAGAAGTTTGAAGAACATTCAAAGAACTAAAAGTAGACCTACCATTTGATCCTGCAATTCCTCTACTAGGTATATAACCAGATGATTGAAATTTATTTTATAATAAGACATTTGCACCAGAATGTTTATTGCAGCCCAATTCATAATAGCTAAGACATGGAAACAGACATTACAAATTGTGGCATATGTACACCATGGAATACTATGCAGTCACAAAAAAGATGGAGACTTCACATCTTTTATGTTTACCTGGATGGAGCTGGAACATAGTCTTCTTAGTAAAGTATCTCAAGAATGGAAAAAGAAGTATCTAATGTACTCAATACTACTATGAAATCAATATATAATCACCTATACATTCATATGAATGGCAAAACATAACTATAGTCCAGAAAGTAGAAGGGAAGAGGAGAGAGAGGGGAGGGGAAAGGGTATTGGAAGAGGGAGGGTATTTGGGGGGACCTCACCTAATGTACATGATGCAATGCTGTATTTCAAAATTATTAAGAAATGAGTATAGGGCGGCACTGGCCCCATATGCCGGAGGTGGCAGGTTCGAACCCAGCCCTGGCCAAAAACTGCAAAAAAAAGAAAAAAAGAAATGAGTATAATTGTGATGGATTTGTTACTTAGATCAATGTAAGCATTTCACATTGTATATCAAAGCAGTACACTTAACCCCATAAATGCATCAATGTACAAAGTTATGATTTAATAAAAAATAATTTAAAAAAGAAAATACACATAATTTTATATTCAAAAAAATTGAAAAGTTTCTGGATCTGGAAAAAAAAAAGAAATGTTTTTGTTTCTTGGATGAATTGTATAATGCTGAAGTCAGGGCTTTTAGATTACCCATCACCAGAATAGTGTACATTGTACCCAGTAGGTAAATTGTTTATCCCTCACTTCCTGGTCTTCTTCCCCCTTCTTAGTTTTCAATGGCAGTTACACCACCTGATGGCTATATAGACTCATTGTTTATCTCTAGTTCATACTTGAAAATATGTGATGTTTATTTTCTATTCTTGAGATATTTCACTTAGGATAATCATCTCCAGCTCTAACCAAGTTGCTGAAATAGGCATTAATTCATTTGTTTTTATGGCTGTGTAATATTTCCTGGTGTGTGGTTTGTGTGTGTGTATACATACACACTACATTTTCTTTATCCACTCATCAGTTGATGGGCTCTTAGTTGATTCCATATCTTTGCAACTGTGAATTACATTGTGATAAACTTTTGGGTGCAGGTGGCTTTTTGACATAATCAGAGTTTTTAAGATTAAGGGATGCTATTTGTATTGAATTTTTGCTGTACCTATTAAGATGATCATTTGGCTTTTGTTTTTAATTTCGTTTGTTCATGTAGTGAACCACATTTATTGATATGCATGTGTTGAATTATCTTTGCATTCCTGGGATGAAACCCACTTAATTGTGAATTATCTTTTTTTCCCCAATTTTTTTGTTACTGTTTCAATTCCACCATTTGTTATTGGTTTCTTCAGAATTTCTATTTCTATCTGATTCAAGGTTGGGAAATTTTGTGTTTCCAAAAATTTATTCATTTCCTCTAAATTTTCTACTTTGTGTGTGTAGAGGTTTTTATAGTAATCTTGGATGATCTTTGGTATTTCCATGGAATCAGGTGTAATGCCTCTTTTTAAAAAACTGATTGAGCTTATTTCGATAATTTCTTTTATTTTCTTGTTAATCTAGATAGTGGTGTATCAAATTGTGTTTCTTTTCAAATAACCAATTTTTCCTTTTAGTAACTCACTGTATTATTTTGGGGTTTTCAATTTCATTTGGTTCTGTTCAGATCTTCATTATTTCTTTTCTTCTGCTAGGTTTAGGTATGGCTTGTTCTTGTTTTTCCAGTTCCTTGCAGTGTGATTTTAGATGTGAATTTGTAATTTTTCTTTTTCTTTGAGACATCATAGAGTATTACATGTAGGGATTTAGTGCTATAAATTTCTCTGTTAGCACTGCTTTTCCTGTATCCTAGATTTTAGTGGCATGTGTCACTTTTGTCATTACATTAAAAAATTTTGACTTCCATTTTGATTTCATCCAACCAAGGAGTAGGTTGTTGAATTTCTATGTGTTTGTGTAGTTTTGAGAGTTCCTCTTGGAATTGACTTCTAGTTTATTCCACTGTGGTCTGAGAAAGTACATGGTATGATGTCAATTTTCAAAAACTTTCTGAGACCTGTTTTGTGGCCTAACTTATGAGCTATCTTGGAAAATGTTCCATGTGCTGATGAGAAGATTGTATATTTTGCCAGTTTGGGGTAGAAACATCTCTGAGATCCATTTGTTCTAGAGTCTCATTTAAATCTAGTGTTTCTATATTGGTTTTCTCCCTCAATAATCGGTGTAGTTCTGTCAATGGAGTGTTGATGTTTCCAGCTATTATGATGCTGTTTATTTCTTTCCTTAAGGCAAGTAGTGTTTTTCTTTTAAATGAATGTTGGAACTCATGCATTAGTTGCATATATATTTAGGATTGTTGTATCTAATTGTTGAGTCTCTTTTTCATTATATACTGACCATGTCTATCTATTTTTTAGTGTTGTTGATTTAAAGTCTGTTTTATCTGACATAAGAATAGTGACTTATATTCACTTTTTTTCCATTTGCAGAGAATATTTTCCCCCACTCATTTATTTTGAATCTATGAGAATCTTTATGAGCAAATGTGTTTTTTTGAGAAAGCATATATTTAGGTTTAACATATAAAATATACTTATGATAACTTATATTTTAATGGCCTTATCTACTAATTTTATTATTTTTGTCATTTTGGTTTTGATTTATGGATATGTTTTTCTATTTCTTTGAATGTCTGGTATGCAAATTATGCTTGGTATGGGAATTATTTCAAGGCTCTGTGGTAATATGGACATATAAAAGAAAATAACAATGCTCAACAGTTTGCTTTAGGTGAAAATGAGACTTTCCTAAGTCTTTAGCTGGTTTATCATTTGTTGAGGATAGAACTCAACAAATCTTGAAGATAAGATCTAGAAAGATTTAGGTGGGGAGGAATGAAGTTGAGGAGTTCTGATAGGATGGTATTTCTCTTCTCAGGAACTTAGGAGGCAAAGCCACAACTTGAGTGTGAGGGAAAAGTAGAAGGAGAATGATTTGAGGAATATTAAATGTACTCTGGGCTATGGCTGAGTGACGAGAAATCAACCAAAAACTATTAAAATGATTATATTAATAGGTGGCTGTAGCTGAGGTTAGGGTATAGGCCTAGGAGAAGGGGGTAGTAATATTACCCAGGCAGGAATTCTCCAAGTATTTCCTTGACCAGAAAGCCTCCCTTGTCCACTGAGTCTAACAGCTCGGATCACAGTCTCTTTTATGCATTTTCATTCCACACCTTTGCATCACACTGTTCATCATCAGATGGTAATGGTTGGAGTTCTGCATGACTTTTGAGATTCCCACCACTTTGTAACTCTTTCTGGGAACTGCATGAGGATATTAGAAGTCTTAAATTCATTTCTTTGATTTTCTAATTTAACTGTCAGAGTTGATCATTTGACTCTGTACTTCTTTTACCTGCTCTTCATTTTTCTTTCCCTTCCTGTGTAACTATATAATCATTACCCTTTTCTTTTAATCTCTATTCTTGGGGGGAACATGTAAAATACACTCTCACTTCCAGTCTTTTAAAAAAATTTCTTATATCTAGTTTTCTTCTGCATATTTGTAGCAAATTATTAGTTTCCTCCCTAAAGTTCATTCTCCCTTTTTCCTACATATATCTTCTGATCATGACTACATTTTCCCCATTCCCCAAAGCTGGGTGAGGGAATGTAATTGCATTTTTTGCCAATAAAATGTGAGAAGAAGCTATGTGTGCAATATCTGCCTCACTTGCTTAAAAAAGTTGTTTTCCTTTAGTCTTCTGCTGTGTCCTTTCCACAAGGTGAAGCGTAGAGGTCCTGGCAACTTCATTATAAGGAAGAGAATCACAGCCTATCAGATTAAGAATCATTGACTTAGAGCAAGACTATCCTATAAGCCTGGAAATTACTCTACCACTCAGAGGACTCAGAGTATGTCACTTCTTTCAGATTACTGAGTGAAAGAGAAAAAAAAAATCAACTACATTTGTGTCTCTTGGTCTTAGCAGTTTAGCTTTTAAACTAACTAATAAACATTTATTCCTAATTGTTAACATATCACTAACATCATAGGAAAGGAATTTCTTGTTCATGTGGTTCTTATTCTTTTAAAATAAAAAAGTACCTGCCCTAGCCTAATGCTACCAAGGCAGATTTTCTTTTATCTGTAGTTATTTCTATTAATAACCTATCCATAATGACAACTAACATGGTTTCTAAACTGGATTGTGTAAAGGAAGGAGAATCGCCTAAGCCCAAGAGTTAGAGGTTGCTGTGAGTCGTGTGACGCCACAGCACTCTACCCGAGGGCGGTACAGTGACACTCTGTCTCTACAAAAAAAAAAAAAAAGAAAAGAATAATTCTGAAACTAGGTACTATTATTCCCATTCAATAGATTGAAAAAATTGGGATTCAGCGAGATTACGAGACTTACACAAATTTATACAGCTATTTAAGTAACAATAAGTTCTCAAAGACATTAGCAAACTACTTTAGTGCTTGTTTCAAGTACACATATATTCAAGTATATATCTTGCTGCCTGACAAAATTAGAACCATTTCAATAAAACCACAGGTATCCAGGCTACCCTCTTCTTGTTGAACAACACAGAAGAAAAGGCATACATTTCTAAACAGGTGCCAAATTGGGGGAAGAAGAAATAAAATATTGCCAATCTTTTGTCAGGCATTAGGTACTGTTACATGAGATAAGACTTTTCATTATCATAATTGAGTGCCAGAGAAGTTAAGAGATTCACTCAAAGTCATGCAATCAGTAGTTTTTAGAATTAGGATTTGACCCTGAGTCTGTAAAGACTCTGAAGCCCATGTTATTGCCATTAGAGCCTGCGGGTAAGTCCTGAATGAGACAGAAGCTCCACAGACAGAGTTGACCACTTCCCTCCTGGGAGTCAAGGAAGGGTTGGCAAAAGAAAGGGAGTTAGATCTGGTAGTATTTGGATACGGAGAGAGAATGGCTGGGGGTTGCACCCAGGAAGTAGGGGGAGCCAAAGTGTGAGTGAGGGATGATGAGGAGCCAGTTATTTTAGGGGATGGCTTATGTAGACAAGCCTGGGGATGTTTGCTTCTACTGTTCCACGGAGAACTGTCCATAAATGCTAGCTGCCTGCCTGACACCCTCTCTCCAGTCCATTCAGAGGTGTGGCACATTCTGAGCACCTGAGCCTGGGTCTGCCCTGCCCCAGAGTCTGTGAGTTTCCAGCAGGGAGTGTCCTGCTGTCCCTGTTTGGTCCTACATCCCTTCTCATACCTTTTGATGGGAAGTCTGAACTGATGTGAACCTCTGTGATATCCAGGTCCCCAGCAAAGAGGCACTTGACTTAATTGCTCCTTCAGGGTCCACTTAGAGTAATTACTTTCCTTAGTGTCTCCCTCAGGCAGCGGTTGACATTACTAACATTAAGCCACATATTCTTGGTCAAGGTCAGCTTAAATATAGGAAGGAAACCTGTCTAGACTGTTCTTATCTCAGATTGCACACTGCCTTGGAGTCACCCATGTTTCTGATCTCAAATGTGGTTGAAGAAAGAGGATGGCTATACATAAAACCTAGTAGCTCCAGAGAGGTGAGATAGCTTTTTCAAGGTATTTATGAGTATTCTCAAGATGTTCTTTCTTTTTTTTTTTCCTAGGATGTTTCTTTCCATTGAGTGATGTAAAAAATTAAGAAAAGTTCTGCTCATAATTCTAAGTCTGCCTAATTTATATCATTAACTATGTTTATAAAGGACCCAATTAGTTTTGTTGAGCTGACCCAGAGTTGGTAATATTTGAGTATTTATCTCTTTATGTCATTACTATTTGATTAGTAAATGAAATAAAATAATAAATGGAGTGCCAAAATTGGGTGAGAGTTTCAGGTTTGCACTGAGAATCTCACACATAAATATGATCATATAAATTCTTGCTTTTTCTTTTTCTTGGCTTTTGTTTGATATTTGATGGGATTGCATTTAGAGAGGAAACTAATAAATTATACAAAAAAGATTCAGAATCCCAAAATCTCACAATGAGACACTAGTATTGTAACTTGTACTGTGTTCGACTAGAGTAAGTCACTTGGATTCATTTGTGATTTTCCAAGAAATAGATGGGATAAGGTCATTTTCAAATGTCTTTCAATGTAAAACTGAACATAAGAGATTTAGGCATGCTCTTATTTTTAGTTTTCTATTATTGAAACATGTTTACAATAGAAGTATCTACCTTCATATAAAATTAAAGGACATTGGATTAATTATATGGTATCTGAAAATCCTTGAACGCTTTTAGGGATAAAAATAATGAGAGTAAATAAGTTCTCCATTATTAATTAAAGGTCTTCAAAAGGTAATAATTCTCCATTTGTGAAACTATGAACAATAAATGGAACTAAGAAAAAATTTCACTACAAATAAACTGTGTTCCATGTAAAATTCAATCTATCTTTAGGGAAACCTCAATGAAATCAATTTTTTTATTTCAGGGATTTTGAGGGCATGAGTTGTTTCTTTAAAGTGGTAAAAAAATCACCCATGATATGTTTTTATTTTCTCAGAAGCTTGAGAGCCAAAAGGTGATAAATGTGGAAAATAACCATTGTTTAATATCTTATTGCTTTGCTTGTTGGGGGGGGGGGTGTCACTATGTTTTCTGAATGTGATATGTGTTTAAACTCAGCACTTGCTAACTGAAAGTGTGTTCTTTTTTTCTCACATCCTTGGTAATAATCTTGTGATGCTTGATGAGACTTAAAGCCAATGACCTATGCATCTTGGGAGAATAAGGTCTTTGCTGTTATTTTCAAAAGAAGAAATAATTAACTGAGGCCCAATGGAGATTTTATGGTTATTATCATAGGATGGGTATCTGCATCCTGATTCTTTGATCTCCTCTTGACTGACTGGCTGAGGAGACTGTCCACCTGCTCTGGAAATCACAGTGAGTGAGTGACAGACCCAGCACTCTGCTGCTCAGGGAGTGCTAAGTGATGAATGTGTTCATTTCCTCCTGGTTTGTTTGCAGTGTGCACTGTGGGGTGATGTGTGATGTGATGCTAGCTGGGGGAGTCAGGGGGCTAAAATCCTATGGAGGACATCAGTGGGAATGCAGAAACCTCACATTGGACATTAGTGGGACAAATCCAATTCTGTTCCTTTTCAGCCTCATGGCAATCCCTGAAATAAAACAGGAATCACTCACTGGGCAGTAAGTGTATTACGGTTATTTCTCCAGATTCACACATAACTCAGACCAAGAAAAAGTAATTATTCAATCTTTTTGTTCTAAACAAAAATGAAATCAGCTAGAGCATATTGTGTTTATTATATCCACTAAAGTTGAGGTATCCTAATACCTTGCTGCTGGGAAGACACACGGATGGAACCCCATCACTTCCATCATCTTTGATCAGACTCCATGCTAATATAGCCTACTCCGTGGAGTCATCCGAGGAGCATGGGGATTTTATACTTCTTTATTCTTCACTTCAAAAAATGGTGATATGACTCAGATTGGAGGTAAGGTTTGGTCATTCTGCATAAAATTTTTAATGTTTTGGTTGTAAATACATTTCTGACAAAAAAGAGAACTATTAATTAAAAGCGAATATCTTCCTTAACTCTTTAATGAATTGAGTTGAAAAGAAGGGAAAAACAACTGTGTTTCATGATGATTTGCCTTAAACAATACAGAATGTGCACTGTCTTGAGAACCAAAGTTATTCTACTGTATTAATGCTAATCTGTTCTTTAGCATTATCACAACACACAAATTACAGTGCCCACCACTGCCTGCCAGGTGTGCAGCTGGGTACCGAGAAGGGATGTCCAGAGACCCATGGGGCATATATGAACCATATGGGAGGCAGTTGGGCAACCTGAGCAAGCAGTGACATGTAATGGGCTCCAGGATGGAAGTCATTGTGGGGATACAAAGAAGAGAATGGGCCTTTTTCCTTAAGGAAGAGAAGAAAGGAAGGAGGGTAAGGAGGGGCTTGGGAAAGAGGGGCTGATGATCGAGCTGGTTGATAAGGAGCGCATTCTTGGCTGAAAGGCTTGGGAGAACAAAACCAAGAAAGCCTGGTATGGCCTGGTGCACTGGCCAGTCTGGGAGTGCTGGGCATGGGTGGGCCTGCAGCTCTGAGGGTTAGGAGGTATGTGAAGAGAGGCTGCAGAGGATGGGATCCGGAAGAAACCACAGGAAGCATTTATTCTGTCAGCAGTGGGGAGCCTCAGAAGAATTATTAGGAGGAGAATTACAGGACACACCTGGCTTTTAGAAGGATCATTCCATAGAAAAGTCAGAAAATGCAGACCAGCAAAATCAAGGAAATTAAAATTGGTCATAATCTACCCCCACTGTTCAAAATCTGGCCTATCACTTATTCCTACAGTACTTATACAAACATGCTTAAAAAAAAAAGCTCAAATGAGATCATATTGTACACATTACCTTTAATCTTTTTTCTCCCATTTTAAAAAGCATCAGTAAAACACTTCAAAAGCATTATTTTAATAACTCAAAGCATTATATTATATCAATATACCATAATATACTCATGTTGAATAGTACAAGTTGCTTTTAAATGTTCATTATTATAAATAGCACTGCTCTGACACCTGAAAGATGTTTTGAATTATTTCCTTAGGATAAATTTCCAGAAGGGAGAGTTCTGGCTCAAATGAAATACATATTTTATTTTGTTTTGTTTTCATTTCAATAGATGTAGGAGTGCAAATGGTTTTTGCCTACATAGATGAACTGTATGGTGGTGATGTCTGGGTTTTTAGTGAACCCGTCACTGAATCATGTACAATGTACCCTATGGGCAGTTTTTCTTCCCTCACCCACCTTCCATCCTACCCTCTTTGGAGTCTCCAGTGTCCTTATACCACTGTGTGTGTCCCTACATACCTGTAGCCTTAACTCTCACTTATAAGTGAGAACATGTGTCTTTGGTTTTCCATTCCTGCACTACTTCAGTTAGGATAATTGCCTCTAGTTCTATCCAAGTTGCTGCAAAAGTTATCATTTAATTCTTTTTTATGGCTGAATAGGGAACACACATTTTAAAAGGCCTGCATCTTTGCATCCATGCTTGTGCTAGTCAATAGCATGGTTTTCTAACTTTGCCAAATCATGTATGGTAAAGAATGGATGATTGATTTAGTTTGCAAAATGAGGCTGAATGATGCTTCATGAGTTAGTTTCCTTGGCCATTTGTATTTTCTTTTTATGAACTGAATGTTCATGCCCTTTATCTATTATAATAATGGTGTATTTGTCTTAATTAATATGTCCTAGTGCATTTATAAAATATCATTCATGTGGTAATGTGAGGTGTGACTGAAACATGGTAGCAGCCTTCCTGAGCACCCCTCTTCTTTATCTCTCTAGCCCTGAAATACATGTAGCTGTGGGTGGAGATTCATCTGATAACCCCCCCCAAACCCTCAGCCTCTCAGCCCAAAGACCATGAGTAACCAGACACTGGTAACAGAGTTTATCTTGCAAGGCTTTTCAGAGCACCCAGAATACCAGGTGCTCTTATTCAGCTGTTTCCTCTCCCTTTACTCCGTGGCACTCACAGGTAATGTCCTCATCATCTTGGCCATCACCTTCAGCCCTGGGCTCCACACCCCCATGTACTTTTTCCTGTTCAACTTGGCTACTATGGACATTATCTGTATCTCTTCCATCATGCCCAAGGCACTGGCGGGTCTGGTGTCAGAGAGCTCCATCTCCTATGGGGGCTGCATGGCCCAGCTCTATTTTCTCACATGGGCTGCATCTTCTGAGCTGCTCCTCCTCACCGTCATGGCCTATGACCGGTATGCAGCCATCTGCCACCCGCTGCATTACAGCACCAGGATGAGCAGGACATTCTGCAGCCTGCTGGCTGCAGGCGTGTGGGTGCTCTGCGCCTTGAATACGGCCATCCACACCGGGCTGATGCTGCACTTGGATTTCTGTGGCCCTAATGTCATCACCCATTTCTTCTGTGAGGTCCCTCCATTGCTGCTTCTCTCCTGCAGCTCCACCTATGTGAACAGTGTCATGATTGTCCTGGCTGATGCCTTTTACGGCATATTGAACTTCCTCATGACCGTCGTGTCATACGGCTTCATCATCTCCAGCATCTGGAAGATGCGGACTGTGGAGGGGAAGCAGAAAGCCTTCTCCACCTGCTCGTCCCACCTCACTGTGGTGAGCATGTATTACACCACGGTCTTCTATGCCTACATAAGCCCCGTCTCCAGCTACAATGCAGAGAAGAGCAAGTTGGCTGGTGTGCTCTACACCATATTGAGTCCTACGCTCAATCCCCTCATCTATACTTTGAGAAACAAGGAGGTCAAGGCAGCCCTCAGGAAGTTTTTCCCCTTCTTCAGAAATTAATTTGTGTCGTCCGAAGCTCTTCTCCCTGGAGGCTTCAGTTTGAGTGGGGATTAACCTTTCTTTGCGGCATCTGAGTGGAACGTCTGCATGGATAAGCTTGGAGAGCCAGTGTTCCAAACTGGCCAATGGAAAGATTGTGGTTGGGTGCAACCCACAAGCCTCTGAGATGTGGGATCTCACTGTCTGCTCCCAGGGTAATGTCAGTGCTAAATTGAAAGGGGAAAAAAAGCTTTTTGGAAGAAGAAAAATGGTCCTTGTGTTTTAGATTTATAGCCATAGCAAATGTTTTCCTTTTTATTATTTGGGGTGTGCAGTGTTCAGGGTGTATATCCTGAAGTTACACTTAGAATTTAGGTGTGTAAGCCTGAAAAGAGTTAGGCAGGAATGTGGACCCCACAATGCTTGGAGGAGTCTCAGACTAAAGAATTGCTTTAAGGTAACCACTGGCCCCTAGGAAACCGTCTGCCCTCCCCCATTTCCTCAATTCTCCTCTGGAGCCAGTTGGACCTTGAAAATAGTTTGATTCTAATGAAAACTGTTGTTTCTGTTTTTACCTTTTCTTCTCAATAATACTCAGGGTGAAATGTATTATTAGAACCACTATTTTGCTTTGAATATAGCAATTCTAACTTTAACACCTAGAAAAATGCCCAGGATTTCTCATCCCCCCTTTGACCTTTTTCTTAGATCATGAGTGTCTGACCTACCTCACAGGACTGAGAACACAACACTTCTATGATTCCTCTCTAAGAAGTTGTACAGCATTGTGTGATAAGATGTTGTTACCCTTTCATTGTTTCAGAATAAAACTTGGCAAACAAATCCTCTGTACTTAATGAAGACGGGTTTTGCATTTGTTCTTTGTGCTACTAGAAAGTGTCTGTGAAAATCCATTCTCTTTATCATGACTCACTAAAGATGAAATGTAACTTGTGAATGTTTACCTGTATCTTTGGAATTGAACAAAACCACATATAGTTTGCCATTGTAGGTAGATTCTGAGAGTAGAGTTTGATATTTGATTTAGAAGGGATGAATTGTACATGGTTTTTCATCCAGTATTCTCGTTATCCTTCATCAGAAGCATGTTGATTTTGAACATGAAATTCAAGGATTTGATGAATTATGGCTGACTGTGGCCTTGTCATATACATTGTTACAGACCAGGTTTCATGTTTTCTAATAAAATTCTGACTCCCAAATAACATGCTACAACCCTTGGTGGTCTTGAAGACTTTCTAATAAACAGTGCTTTGAAAACTACCACCAATGACTCAGTATGATTACTAATTGATTTTCAGCATGCCATGAAGACTATTTTATTGTGTTATTCATCTTAGTTGCTTACACTTTTTACATTTCCTACATTTTATGATGGATTTAAAAAGAAAAAGAAATTGGACAAGTACTGAGAGTCTAAGAGAACATTACTAATCTGACAACACAGAAATATGAGATTTGATCTCTACTTTTGCAAAGTTGGTAATCCAATTAAATGTACACTAGTGCCCATGATGATAGATACTTTAAAAAAAGGCATAGAGATTGGTTTTTTTGGGGTGTGATGTAATAGTGCTGTAGATACTCAGAGAAGAAAGAAGTGTGAATATGAAAAGATACCTGAACTGGGGCGGGGGGAAGATCTGGGTTCAAGTGCAGACTCAGAAGCACTCAGCCCACAGGAGCCATCTTTTCCTTCTAAGTATGTTGAGGACAATAAACCAATCTAGATATGCTGTAAAAAGTGAATGAGAGAATGAAGAAAATGACATCAAGTGCTATGTAAGGTTAAGACCTTACTGTTGGTGAGTGATCACTGAGGAAGCCTGAATGTCACAGGTCCTCAGTACAGCCTGGCTCAGGAGGAGGTTTATTGAGTAGGAAAGGTAAGTGGGGTTAAGTGGTGTGGGACCACCCAAGTGGGACTGTGGGCAGCTGAAGTGGGACTTGGCTCTCTAAAGATGGCCCCAGTGGTTTCTGATGCAATTAGCCAATCCTGTTTAGAAACATGACACCATCTCTACTCAGGGAAGGCAACATGGAAGAGTTCCTTGACAGAGATGGATTGCCAAATTTTCCTTAGTTCTGAATTTTCTCCCAGCTCCCCATAGCCCACCATCTGCAGACCCAATATATTTTTCTTGTTCTTCAAACTCAATAGGTCCATTTTAGTCTTTGGATCATTCTTTTTTCTCTGGTTTAGCTGAATCCTCATCATGAATTCTGATCGTCTTGTCCCTTTGTGCCTCATGTGACCAGCAGGTCCCTTCCTGTCTAGCTGTTCTGGAGCAGGTAGAGTGTCTTTCCAGGTGGAATGTTGTCTTGCTTGATGTTTGCCTTCTTGGGGACAAATGCACCCTTTTCCTCCAAGAGGACTAACAACTAAGACTTTGTTCATTTTGCAGCTGCTCTTTCAAGGAATGGTGCCAATTTGCCTCCCTCAGCTGATCCTGAGAAGCAGCTCTTGCTTCCCTGTGATGTTATCTCTCAACATTAGTTCTGTAGTTTAACACACACAAACTCATGACCCCACAGGCTTCTGGCCGGCAGTACCTTCTATGACTTAACATTATAAAGCATTTAAGAGATGTGGAGGGGAAGTGATACCACTTCCTTTTTATCCATTTCTCTACATTTTGTCTTTGATAATGTGTATCACTCAAGGAAAGCACATACATTCTTTCAAAGGCTTTCCAACCTCAAGTGCTTATTTTTTTGGCCTTCCTACTTCAAGTGGACCTCCTTCAAGTGGTAAAACCAGATTTGTTTGCCAGCATCAGCAACCAGATAATGGTGGATCTGCTTGAGAAAGGTAATGTATTAGCCTGCGCTACACCCAGCTGCATGTCTGCAGACACTGCTTCACAAACTGAAATCATAGCCAGATTTCCTTTGACCTCAGACAAGAAGGTAGTTATATGTTTGTGTGGCCTGCTTTCTTTCTTTCCTTCCTTCCTTCCTTCCTTCCTTCCTTCCTTCCTTCCTTCCTTCCTTCCTTCCTTCCTTCCTTCCTTCCTTCCTTCCTTCCTTCCTTCCTTCCTTCCTTCCTTCCTTCCTTCCTTCCTTTTCTTTTCTGACAGAGTCTCACTGTGTTGCCCCAAATTGGAGTGGTGCAGCATCAGCCTAGCTCACAGCAACTTCAAACTCCTGGACTCAGCACAAAAATAGAGGCATAGACATATGGAACATAATAGAAAACCAAGAAATGAAACAAGTCTTTTATAGCCATCTGATCTTTGATAAACCCAACAAGAGCGCACACTGGGGAAAAGAATCCCTATTCAATAAATGGTGCTGGGAGAACTAGATAACCACATGTAAAAGACTGAAACTGGATCCACACCTTTCAGCACTTGCAAAAATTGACTCAAGATGGATAAAAGATTTAAATTTAAGACATGAAACAGTAAGAATATTAGAAGAAAGTGTGGGAAAAACTCTTAAGAATGTTGGCCTAGGGAAAGATTTTATAAAGCAGACTTCCATGGCAATCACAACAAAAATAAACACATGGGACTTAATTAAACTGAAAAGCTTCTGCACAGCTAAGGACACAATCATAAAGCAAATAGACAACCTTCAGAATGGGAAAAAATATTTGCATGTTATAAATCAGATAAAGGCTTGATAACTAGGATCCATAGAGAATTCAAATTAATCAATAAAAAAAGAAAACAATCCCATCTATTGCTGGGTAAAAGACATAAACAGAACCTTCTCTAAGACAGATGAATGGCTAACAAACATGAAAATATTTTTAGCATCCCTCATCATCAGAGAAATGCAAATCAAAGCCACCCTGGGATATCACTTAACCCCAGTGAGAAGAGCCCGAAGTTGCAGATGCTGCTGGCATGGATGTGGAGAGAGGGAAATGTTTCTACACTGTTAGTGGGACTGAAAACTAATACAGCTTCTTTGGAAAGAAGTATGGAGAATCCTCAAATAACTCAAATTAGACCTCCCATTTGATCCCACGGTCCCATTACTGGGCATCTACCCAGAAGAAAGAAATCATTTTATGATAAGGATGTTTGCACTAGATTGTTTATTGCAGTTCAATTTATAATCACCAAGATGTGGAAACAACCTAAATGCCCATCAACCTAGGAATGAATTAAAAAACTGGGGTATATGTATACCATGGAATACTATTCAGCTATACAAAAGATGGAGACTTTACATCTTTTGTATTAACCTAGGTGGAACTCAAACACATTCTTCTTAGTAAAGTATCACAAGAATGGAAAAGCAAACTTCCAATGTACTTAATACTGTTATGAAGCCAGTAGACAATCTAATACACACTCACATAAGAGAAAAACCCAATTCAATTCATTTTGGGGGAGGGAAAATGAGGAAGGAGAGAGTAGGGAGGAAGGGAGAGGATTGGTGTGCTCCCACTTAATGGGCACAATGTAAAGGTATATGGCACACCTTTTGTGTGTGGAACAAAGCTACAAGAGGAACTCTATCTTAAAAATGCAAATATTGTAACTTAGTTGTACCTGAAACAAACCAACCAACCAACCAACAAACAAACGAACAAATAAACTTCTGGGCTCGCATGATCCTCTTGGTTCAGACTCCCAAGTAGCTGGACTACAGGCATTCACCACAATGCCTCTCTAATTTTTCTGTGTCATAGCTCACAGCAACCTCCAGCTCTTGGGCTTCGGCAATTCTTGCCTTAGCCTCCCAAGTAGCTGGGACTACAGGCACTTGCCACAATGCCTGGCTGTTTTTTTGTTGCAGTTTGGCTGGGGCTGGTTTCGAACCTGCCACCCTCGGTATATGGGGCAGATGCCCTACAGGCGCTGCCATAATTTTTCCATTTTTAGAGGAGATGAGGCCTTGTTCTTGCTCAGGCTGATCTCAAGGGATCCTGAGCTCAAGGGATCCTCCCACCTTGACCTCCCTGAGTGCTAGGATTTACTAGCATAGGTGTGAGCCACTGTGCCTCACTTACATGCTTCTGTTTTATATTGGCTTTCTTTCTTTCTTTTTTTTTCCAGTTTAGGAATTAATCTTTGGATGCAACTACATCAGGGTTTGTCAACTTCAACACTATTGATGTTTTGGTCTGCATCATTGTTGTAGAAGCTACCCTATTCATAGTAGGGCATCTAGTTGCATCCTTGGCCTCTACCAGTAGGATCATTCCAGTTGTGACAGCCAAGAGTATCTCTAAACATTGCCACATATCTCTGGCTGCAGGGAAGGATCACCTCTACATGAGAACCACTGATCTACAGCAACCAAAGGTGGTCTTTCTCACACTTCAAAAGATGTATTATTGCTGTCATGCCCCTTCCATCACTATGACAAGTGCCTCTAGCTGACATGAGAACTAGGTTTGGCTCAGCTCAGTAGCGCTTTCATTTCATTCATTAGTTTTTTATAGTTTTCAGAGAGAATACCTGAGAAGACTGAGGTCTAGGAGAATAGTTCTTCTCAAGGAGACCACAAGGATACACCTGCAGGGTCCTCTCCATGGTGACTCAGCTCTTGGGAATTTGTAAACTTAACTTCTGGAACTTGGAGATTTCCACTTTTGTGAAATCCTGCAGTTCTGCGAGGTCTGGAATAGCATCTCCTGCTTGATTCAAACTGGCCAATGAGAAGGGTACCTATGGGTTGGAATTTTTTGACTGTAGATAAAAAAGGAAAGACCAAGCTAGTCGGGGAGCACAGCCATTTGGAATTCTTCTATGCCATAAGCTCCTGGCTTATGAATAAAGCCCTTCCTCTTATAAGCATGGTGTTTGGGTGCTCTTTATCTTCTATGGGCCTCATCTTCCTGCAACATTTTTAGTCATGCGAGTTCACACTGAAGTATTTCATTTTTACTTAGTGATTGTAAATAGCATTGTTTTTAGTTTTAACCCACATATTTATTGTTAATATACAGAAATAAAATTATTTTTTCATATATTGCTCTTGCATCCTGAAGCCTTGCTGAATTCACTTTTTAGTTATAAAAGTTACAATTTTTTTGTAAATTCCTTGGGATTTTCTAAATAGACAATCATGCATCTTCAAATAGGACAGTTACACTTTTTCCTTTTGATCTGTATATTTTTTATTTTCTTTTCATGTCTTATTGCACTGGCTAGATTTCTTGCACTTTGTTGAATAAGAGTAGTGAGTAGACATCCTTGTCTTGTTCCTGATTATAGGGAGAAAGCATCAGTGTTTCACTATTAAGTATGATATTAGCAGTGTTTGTTTTTTAAATTTCAGATTAATATGAATGTACAAATGATTAGGGCACAATATTTTTCATTTTTATTTTATTTATTTTTTATTAACTCATAGCTGTGTACATTGATATACTCATGGGACATCATTCACTAGCTTCACAGACTATTTACCAAGTTTCACATATACCCTTGTAAGATGCACCGCTGGTGTAATATACCCTTGTAAGGTGCACCGCTGGTCTAATCCCACCAATCCCCTTCCCTCTAACCACCTCCCCCCTTCCTCTCCCCCTTCCCCCTATTCTTAGATTGTAACTGGGTTATAGCTTTCATGTGAAAACCCTAAATTAGTTTCATAGTAGGGCTGAGTACATTGGGTACTTTTTCTTCCATTCTTGAGATACTTTACTAAGAAGAATATGTTCCAGCTCTATCCATGTGAACATGAAAGAGGTAAAGTCTCCATCTTTCTTTAAGGCTGCATAATATTCCATGGTGTACATATACCACAATTTATTAATCCATTCGTGGATCAATGGACACTTGGGCTTTTTCCATGACTTAGCAATTATGAATTGGGCTGCAATAAACATTCTGGTACAAATATCTTTGTTATGATGTGATTTTTGGTCTTCTGGGTATATGCCCAAGAGAGGGATTACAGGATTGAATGGCAGATCTATTTTTAGATCTCTAAGTGTTCTCCATATCTCTTTCCAAAAGGAATGTATTAGTGTGCATTCCCACCAGCAGTGTAGAAGTGTTCCCTTTTCTCCACATCTGCGCCAACATCTCTGGGCTTGGGATTTTGTGATATAGGCTAGTCTCACTGGAGTTAGATGGTATCTCAAAGTAGTTTTGATTTGCATTTCTCTGATGATTAAAGATGATGAGCATTTTTTCATATGTATGAAGGCCACGCTCCTGTCTTCTTCAGAGAAGTTTCTCTTCAAATCCCTTGCCCAGCCTGCGATGGGATCCCTTGTTCTATTCTTGCTAATGCGTTTGCGTTCTCTGTGGATTCTGGTTATTAAACCTTTGTCGGAGACATAACCTGCAAATATCTTCTCCCATTCTGAGGGCTGTCTGCTTGCTTTAGTTACTGTGTTCTTGGCTGTGCAGAAGCTTTTTAGTTTGATCAAGTCCCAGTAGTGTATTTTTGAAGCTGCTTCAATTGCCTGGGGGGTCCTCCTCATAAAATACTCGCCCAGACCGATTTCTTCAAGGGTTTTCACTGCACTCTCCTCTAGTATCTTTATAGTTTCATGTCTTAAGTTTAAATCTTTGATCCAGTGAGAGTCTATCTTAGTTATTGGTGAAAGGTGTGGGTCCAGTTTCAGTCTTCTACCAGTTGCCAGCCAGTTCACTCAGCACCATTTGTTAAATAGGGAATCTTTTCCCCACTGAATGTTTTTAATTGGCTTGTCAAAGATTAAATAATGGTAAGTAGCTAGATTCATCTCTTGGTTCTCTATTCTGTTCCAGACATCTACTTCTCTGTTTTTGTGCCAATACCATGCTGTTTTGATCAATATCGATTTGTAGTAAAGTCTGAGGTCTGGTAGCATAATTCCTCCTGCTTTGTTTTTATTTCTGAGTAATGTCTTGGCTATTCAAGGTTTTTTCTGATTCCATATAAAACGAAGTATTGTTTTTTCAAGATCTTTAAAGTATGACGGTGGAGCTTTAATAGGGATTGCATTGAAATTATATATTGCTTTGGGTAGTATGGACATTTTAACAGTGTTGATTCTTTCCAGCCATGAGCATGGTATGTTTTTCCATTTGTTAATATTTTCAGCTATTTCTTTTTTTTTTCTATTTTTTTTTTTTTTATTGTTGGGGATTCATTGAGGGTACAATAAGCCAGGTTACACTGATTACAATTGTTAGGTAAAGTTCCTCTTGCAATCATGTCTTGCCCTCATAAAGTGTGACACACACCAAGGCCCCACTCCCCTCCCTCCATCCCTCTTTCTGCTCATCCCTCATAACCTTAATTGTCATTAATTGTCCTCATTTCAAAATTGAGTACATAGGATTCATGCTTCTCCATTCTTGTGATGCTTTACTAAGAATAATGTCTTCCACTTCCATCCAGGTTAATACGAAGGATGTAAAGTCTCCATTTTTTGTTAATGGCTGAATAGTATTCCATGGTATACATATGCCACAGCTTGTTAATCTGTTCCTGGGTTGGTGGGCATTTAGGCTGTTTCCATATTTTGGCAATTGTAAATTGAGCTGCAATAAACAGTCTAGTATAAATGTCCTTCTGATAAAAGGATTTTTTTCCTTCTGGGTAGATGCCCAGTAATGGGATTGCAGGATCAAATGGGAGGTCTAGCTTGAGTGCTTTGAGGTTTCTCCATACTTCCTTCCAGAAAGGTTGTACTAGTTTGCAGGCCCACCAGCAGTGTAAAAGTGTTCCCTTCTCTCCACATTCACGCCAGCATCTGCAGTTTTGAGATTTTGTGATGTGGGCCATTCTCACTGGGGTTAGATTGTATCTCAGGGTGGTTTTGATTTGCATTTCTCTAATATGTAGAGATGATGAACATTTTTTCATGAGTTTGTTAGCCATTCGTCTGTCATCTTTAGAGAAAGTTCTATGAATGTCTCTTGCCCATTGATATATAGGATTGTTGGCTTTTTTCATGTGGATTAATTTGAGTTCTGTATAGATCCTAGTTATCAAGCTTTTGTCTGATTGAAAATATGCAAATATCCTTTCCCATTGTGTAGGTTGTCTCTTTGCTTTGGTTATTGTCTCCTTAGCTGTACAGAAGCTTTTCTGTACAGAAAAGCTGTTTTTGTTGTTGTTGCAATTGCCATGGCTGTCTTCTTCATGAAGTCTTTCCCCAGGCCAATATCTTCCAGTGTTTTTCCTATGCTTTCTTGGAGGATTTTTATTATTTCATGCCTTAAATTTAAGTCTTTTATCCATCTTGAATAAATTTTTGTGAGTGGGGAAAGGTGTGGGTCCAGTTTCAGTCTTCTACATGTAGACATCCAGTTCTCCCAACACCATTTATTGAATAGGGAGTCTTTCTCCCAAGGTATGTTCTTGCTTGGTTTATCGAAGATTAGGTGGTTGTAAGATGTTAGTTTCATGTCTTGGTTTTCAATTCAATTCCAAGTGTCTACGTCTCTGTCTTGAGCACTATGGCTTTGTAGTACAGACTAAAATCTGGTATACTGATGCCCCCAGCTTTATTTTTATTACTAAGAACTGCCTTAGCTATACGGGTTTTTTTCCGGATCCATACAAAACACAGGATCATTTTTCCAAATCTTGAAAGTACGATGTTGGTATTTTGATAGGAATGGCATTGAATAGGTAGATTGCTTTGGGAAGTATAGACATTTTAACAATGTTGATTCTTCCCATCCATGAGCATGGTATGTTCTTCCATTTGTTAATATCCTCTGCTATTTCCTTTCTGAGGATTTCGAAACTTGGATTTCATAGTTTTCTTTATAGAAGTCCTTCACCTCCTTTGTTAGGTATATTCCTAGATATTTCATTTTCTTTGAAAATATGGTGAAGGGAGTTGTGTCCTTAATTAGCTTCTCATCTTGACTGTTATTGGTGTATACAAAGGCTACTGACTTGTGGACATTGATTTTATATCCTGAAACATTACTGTATTTTTTGATGACTTCTAGGAGTCTTGTAGTTGAGTCTTTGGGGTTCTCTAAGTATAAGATCATGTCATCACCAAAGAGGGAGAGTTTGACCTCCTCTGCTCCCATTTGGATTCCCTTTATTTCCTTGTCTTGCCTAATTGTATTGGCTAGAACTTCCAGCACTATGTTTGAATAGTAAAGGTGACAGAAGACAACCTTGTCTGGTTCCAGTTCTAAGAGGAAAAGCTTTCAGTTTTACTCCATTCAGTAAAATATTGGCTGTGGGTTTGTCATAGATAGCTTCAATCAGTTTTAGAAATGTGCCACCTATGCCTATACTCTTCAGTGTTCTAATTAGGAAAGGATGCTGGATTTTATCAAATGCTTTTTCTGCATCTATTGAGAGGATCATGTGATCTTTATTTTTGCCTCTGTTAATATGGTGGATAATGTCTATGGACTTGCGTATGTTAAACCAGCCTTGCATCCCTGGGATGAAGCCTACTTGATCATGATGAATGACTTTTTTGATGATAAGCTGTAATCTATTGGCTAGGATTTTGTTGAGAATTTTTGCATCTATATTCATGAGTGAGATTGGTCTGAAATTCTCCTTTTTGTTTGGGTCTTTTCCTGGTTTTGGTATCAGGGTGATGTTTGCTTCAGAGAATGTGTTGGGGAGGATTCCTTCTTCCTCAATTTTTTGGAGTAATTTCTGCAGTACAGGAATAAGCTCTTCCTTGAAGGTTTGATAGAATTCTGGAGTGAAGCCATCTGGACCAGGGCATTTTTTGGTTGGAAGATTTTTTATTGTTTCTTTTATCTCAGTGCTTGAAATTGGTCTGTTCAGGAGCTCTATTTCTTCCTGGCTGAGTCTAGGGAGAGGGTGTGATTCCAAATATTGATCCATTTCTTTCACATTGTCAAATTTCTGGGCATAGAGTTTCTGGTGGTATTCAGAAATGATCTCTTGTATCTCTGTGGGATCAGTTGTTATTTCCCCTTTATCATTTCTTATTGAGTTTGCTAGAGACTTGACTTTTCTATTCCTCGTTAGTCTGGCCAATGGTTTATCGATTTTATTTATTTTTTCAAAAAACCAACTCCTTGTTTCATTAATTTTCTGAATGATTCTTTTGTTTTCAATTTCATTGATCTCTGATTTGATTTTGGATATTTCTTTTCTTCTACTGAGTTTAGGCTTAGATTGTTCTTCTTTTTCCAATTCCATAAGATCTCTTGTGAGATTGTTGATGCGCTCTCTTTCTGTTTTTCGAATGTAGGCATCTAAAGCAATGAATTTTCCTCTCAAAACTGCTTTTGCAGTATCCCACAGGTTTTGGTAGCTTGTGTCTTCATTGTTGTTATACTCAATGATGTTAATGATTTCCTGTTTTTTTTGTTCCTGCACCCATCTGTTATTCAACAGAAGATTGTTTAATTTCCATGCCTTTGGGTGGGGTCGAGCATTTTTGTTAGAGTTGCGTTCCAACTTTAGTGCCTTATGGTCTGAGAAGATACAAGGTAAAATTTCAATTCTTTTGATTCTGTTGATATTTATTTTGTGTCCCAGGATATGATTTATTTTGGAGAATGTTCCGTGGGGTGATGAGAAGAATGTATATTCTTTATCTTTGGGGTGAAGTGTTCTATATGCGTCTATCAAGCACAGTTGTTCTAGGGTGTCATTTAAATCTCTTATATCTTTGTTTAATTTCTGTTTAGAGGATCTGTCCAGCTCCATAAGAGGAGTGTTAAAGTCCCCTGTTATTATAGTATTATCAGATATCATATTGCTCAGACTGAGTAAGGTCTGTTTCAAGAATCTGGGAGCTATTAATTGGGTGCATAAATATTTAGAATTGAAATGTCTTCTTGTATTTTTCCCTTGACCAATATAAAGTGACCATCTTTGTCTTTTTTGACTTTAGTTGCTTTAAATCCACATGTATCTGAAAATAAGATTGCAACTCCTCTTTTCTTCTGAATTCCATTTGCCTGAAAAATTGTCTTCCAAACCTTGACTCAGCTTTAATTTGTCTTTTGAAGCCAGGTGTGTTTCTTGCAGACAGCAAATGATGGCTTGTGTTTTTTAATCTAGTCAGCCAATCTATGTCTCTTCATTGGGGAATTCAAGCCATTAACATGTGTTGAGATAACTGATAAGTGTGGTAGTATTCTATTCGTCTCATTTTGTGAGAGTCCATCGCTTAGTTTTTTTCTTTTTTTTTTTGTAGAGACAGAGTCTCAGTTTATGGCCCTCTGTAGAGTGCAGTGGCCTCACACAGCTCACAGCAACCTCCAACTCCTGATCTTAAGCAATTCTCTCGCCTCAGCCTCCCGAGCAGCTGGGACCACAGGCGCCCGCCACAACGCCCGGCCATCTTTTGGTTGCAGTTTGGCCAGGCCTGGGTTGAACCCACCACCCTCGGCATATGGGGCCGGCATCTTAGCGACTGAGCCACAGGCGCCCCCCCCCCATTGCTTAGTTTTATCTTTTCCATCAGTGTGGAGGTTAGGTTCTGTCCTTTAATTTCTGAGTTCTTACTTTGCTGCTGATCCATTGTGGTGGTCAGTATGCAGAACAGGTTGAAATATTTCCTGTAGAGCTGGTCTTGTTGTGGCGAATTTCCTCAATGTTTGTATATCTGTAAATGATTTGATTTCTCCGTCAATTTTTAAGCTTAGCTTAGCAGGGTACAGAATTCTGGGCTAGAAATTGTGCTGTTTAAGTAGATTAAAGGTAGGTGACCATTGTCTTCTTGCTTGGAAAGTTTCATTAGAGAAGTCTGCAGTCACTCTGATGGATTTGCCCCTGTAGGTCAACTGGCGCTTACTCCTGGCAGCTTGCAGAATCTTTTCTTTTGTCTTGACTTTGGACAGGTTCATCACAATGTGTCTTGGAGCAGCTCGGTTAGAGTTGAGGCGACCTGGGGTCCGATAGCCCTCTGAAAGCAGTGTGTCAGAATCTTTGGTGATATTTGGGAAATTTTCTTTTATAATATTCTCTAGTATGGCTTCCATTCCTCTCGGGCATTCTTCTTCCCCTTCTGGAATTCCTGTAACTCGTATGTTGGAATGCTTCATAAAGTCCCATAATTCTGACAGTGAACGTTCTGCTTTCTCTCTCTTCTTTTCTGCCTCTTTTACTATCTGAGTTATCTCAAGAACTTTGTCTCCTACCTCTGAAATTCTCTCTTCTGCGTGGTCTAACCTGTTGCTGATACTTTCCATTGCATCTTTAAGTTCCGTGATTGACTGTTTCAGTTCCTTCAGCTCTGCTATATCCTTTTTATATTCTTCATATCGTTCATCTCCGATTTGATTCTGTTTTTGGATTTCCTTTTGGTTATTTTCCACTTTATTAGCAGTTTCCTTCATTGTTTCCATCATTTATTTCATTGTTTTCAACATGTGTATTAAATTCCCTTTGTGTCATTCCTAACATTTCTTTATAGGTGGAATCCTCTGCAGTAGCTACCTCATGGTCCCTTGGTGGGGTTGTTCTGGACTGGTTCTTCATGTTGCCTGGAGTTTTCTGCTGATTCTTCCTCATGAGTGATTTCTTTTATCTGTTTCCTTGCCCTAATTTTCCTTTCACTTCCCCTTGCTTTTTAAGATCTCGTGCCTGTGGACTAAGGGTTACAGGACCAGAAGGGTGAGAAGATTGAAGAGCACAAAAGGGATGAAAGAAATGAGGACAGAGTGATAAGAAAAAAAAAGAAAAATAGAGAAATGAGAGGGGATGGGTAAAAGGAATATTGACAAAAAGAAGAGAGGCACAGAAAGAGGGAGACAGAGCAATATAGGTGTACAGTAGGGTACTTTGACACAACCTTAAAAAAAACCCACCTTTGGGGGGTGCCCAGTTGGGTGGTTCCCTTGAGGTCAACAGCTCTTTGCTATCCTGATCAGCCACAGTACCCCACCTCCACCAAGTAGAGAGGAAAGATAACAATGCTATAAATCAAACCAAAACAACAAACAGAAAACTTTATAGGATAAAATTGGGTGAAAAACCAAATAATAGCGGTAGAAACACTAGCAAAAATGAAGTTCTAGTTATTGAAAAAGGCAGCAATGGGAAATTATAATTAAACTAGAAAAAAAGAGAAAGAAAAAGAATCTGTATGGAAAAGGTTGAAATTAAAAAACAAATCAACATCACCAACATCAATGTAAACAAAAAAACCAACCAAACCAAAAAAAAAAATAAAAAAATAAATAAAATAAAACAAAAAAAACACAACCAAAAACAAAGCAGTATGTATATGTTATTGAACATTGTCTGGGCAACACGTGGTCTTCTGGGGTATGAGATGTTAATCACAGTTCTGATATGACTGGAGGCTGCTGATTTCTCAAACCCCAGCAGGTAGACACCCTAAATCTCTCTTGGGCCCACTTAAAAGGCACTTTGAACTTGTAAACTTGCTGAGGAGAAGCTTTCCCAGGAAAGTGCTTGTCGCTGGAATCACTGCTGAAGTGGCTATCCACCTACCCAGTATGCCAAAACCAGTCTCCCTCTGCCCCTGAGGGTTAGGGCTGCAAGGAGGCTCAGACCCCACCCTTAGGCTACTTGGTTGCTGGGTTACCAGCTCCCACCTGATTCTAGCTCTGTGACCCTGAGGGCAGAGCTTGCCGGGGCAGATCACTCACAATGGCTCCATGTGACCCACATCCAAACACTATTAGCCACGTCTGGCTCAGTGACTCAGACTGGGGCCCTAGACAACGGCCCAAGTTCTCCGCCCTCCCCCTCAGGGTCTCCCCAAGGCAGTTGAACTGAGTGCCAAGTCCAAAGACACCAAAACAGTTCACAGTTAAGGTCTTTCTGGTTTGCAGTCTCGCTGCTACTGAACTTACAGTTGCGGGTGGGTTGAGACGGATTGAACACACGCGACCACTTGCCGGTTTTCCACTGTTTTAGTCCTCCTCTTGGGGTCCAGAAGTCTCTCGCTGACTCCCTGTATCCTCTCAGGGGTGATGATAGGCAGATCCCACCAGCCAGAGATCCCTAGAGTCCTATCTCCCCAGACTTATGGTGCCCAGATGCGAGGAAGCTGTTACTCGGCCGCCATCTTGCTCTGCCTCCCAATTTTCAGCTATTTCTTTTCTTAGAGTTTCATAGTTCTCTTTATAGGATCTTTCAAGTCCTTTGTTAGATAAATTCCCAAATATATCATCTTCTTTGGCATAATGTGAATGCGATAGACTCCTTAACTGTTTTTTCAACTTGACTGTTGTTGGTATATATAAAGGCTACTGATTTATGAATGTTGATTTTGTAACCTGAGATGCTGCTATATTCCTTGATCACTTCTAAGAGTTTTGTAGTAGAATCCCTAGTGTTTTCCAGATATACAATCATATCATGTGCAAAGAGTGAAAGTTTGATCTCTTCTGACCCTATATGGATACCCTTGATCGCCTTTTCTTCCCTAATTGAGGTGGCTAAAGCTTCCATTACAATGTTAAAAAGCAATGGAGACAATGGGCAGCCTTGTCTGGATCCTGATCTGAGTGGAAATGATTCCAATTTAACTCCATTCAATATGATATTGGCTGTGGGTTGGCTGTAGATGGTTTCTATCAGTTTAAGAAAAGTCCTTTCTAGACCAATTTTCTTAAGTGTTCTGATCATGAAGGAATGCTGGATATTATCAAAAGCTTTTTCTGCATCCATTGAGAGAATCATATGGTCTTTGTTTTTTAATTTGTTTATGTGCTGGATTATGTTTATAGATTTACGTATATTGAACCAGCCTTGAGACCCTGGGATAAAACTGACTTGGTCATGATGTATAATTTGTTTGATGTGTTGCTGGATTTTGTTTTTTAGGATCTTGTTGAATATTTTTGTATCTATATTCATTAGTGATATCGGTCTATAATTTTCTTTTCTTGTTGGGTCTTTTCCTGGTTTGTGGATCAGGGTGATGTTTGCTTCATAGAACGTATTGGGTAGTCTTCCTTCTTTTTCTACCTTTTGGAACAGGTTGAGTAATATAGGTACTAATTCCTCTTTAAAGGTTTGGTAGAATTCTGACGTGAAACCATCTGGCCCGGGCTTTTCTTTTTAGGGAGGTTTTGTATGGTTGATACTATTTACGAACTTGATATGGGCCTGTTCAACATTTCCACTTGATTCTGGCTAAGTCTTGGAAGGTGATGTGCTTTCACTTATCGGTTAATTTCATTCAGATTTTCATATTTCTGAGAATAAATTTTCTTGTAATATTCGTTAAGGATTTTTTTGATTTCTGAGCAGTCTGTTGTTATTTCATCTTTGTCGTTTCTGATTGATGAGATTAGAGATTTTACTCTTTTTTCCTGATTAGGTTGGCCAAAGGTTTATCTATTTTACTGAACTTTTCAAAAAACCAGCTTTTTGATTTATTGATCTGTTGTATTATTCTTTTGTTTTCAATTTCATTTAATTCTGCTCTAATATTGGTTATTTCTTTTCTTCTACTGGGTTTGGGGTTGGAATATTCTTCCTTTTCCAGTTGCTTGAGATGTCCCATTAAGTTGTTAACTTCTTCTCTTTTTGTTCTCTTGGGGAAGGCTTGCAGTGCTATAAAGTTCCCTGTTAGGACTGCCTTTGCAGTGTCCCAGAGGTTCTGATAGTTCATGTCTTCATTGTCGTTTTGTTCCAAAAAATTGGCGATTTCTTTCTTAATCTCTTCTCTGACCCAGCTTTCCTTCAGCATAAGGTTATTTAACTTCCATGTTTTTGTATGAGTATGCAGATTCCTGTTACTCAGCTCACGTTTTATTCCATGGTGGTCTGAGAAGATGCATGGAATAATTTCTATTCCTTTAAATTTACTGAGGTTAGACTTGTGACCTAAGATGTGATCGATTTTGGAGTATGTTCTGTGGGCTGATTAGAAGTATGTGTATTCAGTTTTTGGGGGATGAAATGTTCTGTAGATGTCTGCTAAATCCAAATGTTGATGTTTAGGTTTAAATCTAAGATTTCTTTGCTCAGCTTCTTGTTGGAGGATCGATCCAACACTGCCAAAGGAGTGTTGAAATCTCCAACTATTATGGAGGTGGAGGAAATCAAGTTACTCATGTCTGTTAGAGTTTCTCTTATAAATTGAGGTGCATTCTGGTTGGGTGCATAGATTAATAATTGAAATCTCATCATATTGAGTATTACCCTTAAGAAATATGAAGTGACCATTCTTATCTTTCTTTACTTTTGTTGGTTTAAAGCCTGTTGTATCTGCAAATAAAATTGCAACACCTGCTTTTTTTCTGTTTACTGTTTGCCTGAAATATGGTTGACCATCCTTTCACTCTGAGTCTATATTTGTCCTTTAAGTTAAGATGTGACTCTTGTATGCAACAAATATCTGGCCTGAGTTTTTATATCCACTCAGCTAACCTATGCCTCTTTAGAGGACAGTTTAAGCTGTTCACATTAATGGGAAATATTTATAAGTCTGGTGAAATTTTGAGTATCTAGTTTTTCAAAAGTCCAGTGGCCATTTTTAATCCTTTCACCAGTGTGGAAATTGGAGTTTGATCCAAAGTTTCTGAGTGAGTTTACTTTTGTGGTATAGGATTGGGTTGGTCATTATGGAGGATAGGTCTGAGAATATACTGAAGAGGTGGTTTGGTTATGGCAAATTTCTTCAACGTATGAATGTCATTAAAGTATTTAATTTCTCCATCATAAATGAAACTCAGTTTAGCTGGATACAAGATCCGGGGTTGAATGTTATTTTGCTTTTGGATATTTAAAGTTGATGACTACCCTCTTCTGGCTTGAAAAGTTTCAGCAGAGAGATCTGCAGTCATTCTAATATTATTCCCTTTGAAGGTAATGGTTTTCTTTCTCCTGGCAGCTTTGAGAATTTTCTCCTTCATATTAACTGTAGTGAAGTTAATTATGATATGCCTGGGGGATGTCTTATTGGGGTTGAATCTTGCTAGGATTAGGAAGCTGTCTGCTATCTGAATTTCAGAATCTCTAGGCACGTCTGGAAAATTCTCTTTCATAATTTCATGCAGAAGGGCCTCTGTGCCCAGCGAGACCACTTCATTGGTTTCAGGAACTCCAATGATTCGGATTTTGACTTTCTTCAAATTATCCCAGAACTCTCTGAGAGAATGATCCGTTTTTGCTCTCCATTTCTCTTTCTCTTTGAGAGTTTGGGAGCATTCAAAGGCTTTATCTTCAATGTCAGAAATCCTTTCTTCTGCTTGCTCTATTCTCTTGCTGGGGGATTCTACTGTATTATTCATATCTTTGAGGGCTGCAATTTCTTGCTTCAGTGTGTCTAAGTCTTTGGTGGTTTTTGTCTTTAAATTCGTTAAATTCTTGAGACAACTTTTGAATTTCTCCTTGAATTCCTAATTCCATTTTGTTAATCTTGTCTGCAATCCCAATTCTGAATTCGATTTCTGACATCTCAGTCAGTTGTTTATGATTGGGATCTTCAATTACATCTGCCATATCTTTCCTTTTGGGGGCGTTGGTCTATCCTGGTTATACATGTTACTAGAGTTTTTCTGCTGATTCTGCCCCATGGTTGTTTTATTCCCTTTTATATTTTCCCCTGTTGCTTTGTTAAGGGCCTGTACAGTGTTGTGGCCTGAGAAACTGGGGCCCTGTCTTGTGTGGTGGGACTAAGTGATTCTGTCTTGTTTTCAGCTGGTTTCTGTTCCACCCTGGTGAAACAGATACTCTGGATTGAAGTCTCAGCTGTGGAGAAATATCAGCAATTAAGTCACCCTGCCCACCACAGGCAACAATTGGAAAAGGAAAATCAAACCTTCCTACAACCGCGTGCCCTGGGCACCACCTGATTTGTCCTCAGATGATTGGTTCAGTTCAAAATGTCCAAATCAATTGTCTCAGTCTGCACCTGTCTTGGGTGAGAGAGTTTAAGAGGTCTCTGGGAACTGGATCACAGGGGTCTGGTGACTATCCTGGTGTGCCTTGCTCCAGTGTTGCGTGGAGTCAGGATGAGCCACTCAGCCAATAGATCAGTCTGGGAAGGTGGATACCTCCTTCCCCACTTTGCGCCACTGTCACACCCAGTCCCTATAGCCCTGCAGTTGGCTGACCCAGTTGCCTGTTGTGAACTGATACTCCAGGAGTTTGCACCTGCCTGAATCACAAGGAAGTCTGCCAGGCCGCTACACTCTTCCTCCCTCTAGCAGGAGGAGGTGAGGCCTGACAACCTCAGGTGCTTGATGAAGGTTGGGGGGTTTTCACTTAGGTCCAGTCTCTCCCCTGATTAATGTACTGTCAGAACAGAACAGAACAACTTTTGGTTCCCCTGCAGAAGAGAAGCTGAATTGAGTTCCAAATCAGCTTGTCTTTGCTCTTGCATTGTCTATAGGCTGATGATCCCCTGAGGGCCAGGTGCATCTTAGGCTCAGTAAAGTGGATGTCTGGGTCAGCCCCATCCTGGGTGTTTCCCCAGTTTGCAAGTTGGTGTTGCCTCAGGCAAATCCTTTTCTCACAGTCTCTTGTTGCCCAGGGAGACAGGGGGTGTGGCTTCAGAATATCCGGTAGTGAGCCATATTGCTCCCAAAAGAGGGCTGCTGTTTTATGCCTCAGGGAACCACTTCTCCAGTGCAGCTCCCTCCCAGCCAACTGCCTCTCTCTGCTCCCGTACCCCAGAGTCTGCAGCGACTGGCTGTAGCCCCTGTACTGTTCACACCCCTTGAGCAATCGCCCAAGAGTCTGGACTCCTGGGGGACAGGCTTCCAGATCTCAGAGCAAGAGCGGAGGGGAGCGCTGGGAGCCCAGGGTTGCAGGCAGAGAACACACACAGTTCCATACAGTTTTGTGCCTGGCTGTATTGTTGCCAAAAGATGGCGCTGCTCTGTGCCTGTGGGAGCCACCGCTCCAGTGTGGTCCCCTCTCAGCCAACCATCCTCTCCTCACTCCTGTGCCCCAGAGCTGGCACCAACCAGCTGCAGTCCAGGCACCATCCACACCCCTTGAGAAATCACCCAAGACTCTGAACTCCTGGGGGACTGGCCTCCAGACCTCAGTGTGAGTGGAGGGGTGTGCTGGGAGCTCAGAATTCCATGTAGAGACTATCTACAGTTTTATACAGTTTTATGCCTGGCAGGAGAATGCCATGGCACCCTTGTAGGGGAGGTAGGTCCAGTTTTTAGAGGGTGTCTCCCATGGAGTGTAGTGGGAGGACCTTTGAACTCTGCCTGATTGTTCGTGGGGCACTCTGAGCCGTTCTCATGGGGGAGGGAACTCCCATCTGCTTGGTGATGGATTTTGTACCTTTTGTTTGTATCCTTGGGCTCGCAGCTCTCCTCAGTGTGGTTGATGTGCATTCTTCAACCTTCTCTTTTAGTGCAGCTCAAATCCTCCAGGTTACTTGCTAAATTTTTGTCCTTTAAGTCTCTGAAAAAAGAAATCAAGGAAACAATCTCCTTTACAATATACTTTTATAACAGATAAAGTAATCTTTATGTCAAAAATTGTAAAATGGGAATAAAAGTGTCATTGTACATATAGTCCAAATGGGTCAATTTATCAAGAAAATGTAACAATTGTAAATATACATGGACTGAATCTTGGTGCACCTAAATGTACAAAGCAAGTATTAATAGATCTAAAGGGAAAGATAGACTATAAAATGATAATGCTAGGGGTTTTCAATACCCTCCTTTCAAGAACCAGGAAATCATACAGACAGAAAATTAATAAGGATACATTGAACTTGAGAAATCCTTTAGAATAAGTAGACCTAACAAATATATTCAGAACATTCCGTCCAACAGTAACATAAATATATATCATTCTCAAGTGGTCAAAGAAGAAATTAAAGGGGGATAAAAAATATATCTTGAGACAAATGAAAATGGAAACATAACATTCTAAAAATCTATGAGTTAGAGCAAAAATATTTGATGAAGGAATTTTATGGAAATAACATCTATATCAAAAAAGACCAACAATTCTTCAATAAACAACTTAATGTTATACTTCAAGGAATTAGAAAAAGAAGAAAAAAACCTAAGTTCAGAGTTAGTAGAAGAAACAAAATAATAAGCATCAGAGTAGAAACAAACGAAATAGACTAGAAAAACCAATTAAAAAAAAAAACAATGAAGAGTGAGTTTTATGAAATGTTGAACAAAATTAACAAACCCTTAGATAGACTAACAAAAAAGATAGTCAAGTAAATAAAATCAGAAATGAAAGAAAAGATTGTAGGAGACAGTGCACCAAGCTTGTGGAAGTGGTCACCTGTTCTTGAGGGAGGTGCTGGGAGCAGGACAATCTCCTAGTTGGCATGGAGATGTTTGGCTGCCCAGAGACAAGTCCTCAAGCAGCTGCATGTGTTAATGAGTTAAGATTGATCACTGGGTGTCCAAACCACATACATGATCACGTGAGACATGGTTTGACAGTACATGCTACAAGAGGTGAGGCTAAGGGGGATTAATGGGATTACACCTGCGGTGCATCTTACAAGGGTATATGTGAATCCTAGTAAATGTGGAATGTAAAGGTCTTAGCAAAATAACTAAGAAAATGCTACAAAAGCTATGTTAACTAATGTGATGAAAATGTGTCAAATGATCTATGAACCAAGTGTATGGTGCCCCACGATCATACTAATGTACACAGCTATGGTTTAATAAAAAAAAAAAAAAGAGGTGAGGCTAATCATATGGGCAGAAATATTACTAAGCAAAGACATGCAGGGGCTGTGTGCTTGGGGAAATGATCTCATAGGTGCCAAGAAAGTATGTACTCAAGGAAATGATCTTCAAGGGTGGTAAGGGAAATGATCTCCAAAATACTAAATGCATTTTTTTCTCCACTAATCCTTCAAGGAACTGTCATAAAATGCTTACTATTTAACATTAGCCTTACTACTACAGGAATGAACTTTGCTCCTCCCAGATTACTGAGTTACTTGGTGGCTTCCCTAATAAGTCAAAAGAGATTTCCAGGCTTGCTAGAAGAATGTCTTGTTCTCAGTAATTCCTCAGATGAGTTATGATATTGGTGGCTGTTGTAGTAAGTATGATGTTTAATCCTCTATAGCTGGGTAGCAAGTAGGTGTTATACATTGGACATATGTGGTGCAGCAGGGTGGGAGTTCAGTCCTGGGGGGAAGTGCATGTAGTAATAATTAAGCATGAGGCTCTTGTGCATGAGCCCCCACACCTTTTGTATAATGCTTCAATAAAAGGCCACAGCAGAGGTGACTCGAGGCTCTCCCTGGAATATGGAAAGCCCCCTTCTTGCAGGCTTTTGTACCTTCAATCTGTGGTCCTGACTGCTTTTATTTGCATGGTGACAGGGTGCCCATTGTGGGCACCAACATAATGGTGATGAAAGTGGTATAGTGGATGTGCGCCAACATAACAGATACCACAGAAATGCAAACAATCATAAAAGACTATTATGAACAATTACACCAACAAATTGGATAACTTAGAAGAAATGGATAAATTTCTAGAAAAATACAGTCTGTCAAGATTGAAGTATGAAGACATAGAAAATATAAATAGACCAATAACTATCAAGAAGGTTAAATAATTAAGTCAGTAATTAAAAACCTCCCCCCAAAGAAAACCAGAAACAAATAGCCTTATTTGTAAATTGTATCCTGCATATAAAGAACTAATATCAATTCCTGCCCAAACGTTCAAAAATATTGAGGAGGAGGGAATTCTTTCACATTCATTTTATGAGGCATGCAATACTCTTATTCCAAAGCCAGACAACGGGTACTACAAGAAAAGAAAATTATAAGCCAATATTTCTGATGAATATAGATGCAAAAATCCTGAACTCATAGGCAACTTAATATAACAGTACATTAAAAGGATCATTCATCATGATCAAGTGGAATTTCTCCCTGGAATGCAGGAATTGTTTGACATACACAAATCAAATGTAATACACCACATTAACAGAATGAAGGAAAAAATATATAATCATCTCAGTAGATGCAGGAAGCATTTCACACAATCCAGCATTCTTTTATGATAAAAACTTACAATTAATTAGTTATAGAAGGGATGAACCTCGACACTAGAAAGATCAAAACTGCCATTATACTCAATGGTGAAATATTGAAAGCTTCTCCTCTAAGATGAAAAACAAGAAAATGATGCCCACTCTTACAACTTCTATTCAACATAGCACTGCAAGTCTTAGCCACGTATATTAGGTGAAATAAAGAAATAAAAGACATCCAAATTAGAAAGGAAAAAGTTAAATTGTCTGTTCATAGATAACATAATCTTATATTTAGAAAACCATAAAGACTCCACTGGAATTATCATAACTAATAAATGAATTCAGTAAAATGATAGGTTACAAAATCAATATATAGAAATCAGTGGCATTTTTATACATTAACAATGATCTATCTGAAAAAGAAATCAAGAAAACAATCTCATTTACAATATTATGAAAAATACTTATGATTGAATTATCAAGGATCTAAATATCTGTACACAGAGAAGCATAAAACATTAATGAAAATATTTGAAGACGACACAAGTAAATGGAAAGATATCCTGCATTCATGGACTAGAAGAATTAATGTGATTAGAATGTTTATACTGGGCTCTTTCCCTCTCTCTGCTCTCCGCTTCCCCCACTCCCCACCCTGTCCTAGGTCACAAACTGTCCTCATGAGAATTGAGTACGTACAATTCTTGCTTTGCCATGCTTTTTTAAGAATAATGTGTTCCAGAGAGGCGGAGCAAGATGGCAGCCGAGTAACAGCTTCCTTGCATCTGGGCACAGTGAGTCTGGGGAGATAGGACTCCAGGTATCTCTGGCTGGTGGGAATTGCCTATCATCACTCCTATGAGGATACAGGAAGTCAGCGAGAGACATCTGGACCCCAAGAGGAGGACTATAACAGTGGAAAACCAGCAAGTGGTCGCGTGTGTTCAATCCGTCTAAACCTGCCCACAACTGTAAGTTCAGTAGCAGCGAGACTGCAAACCAGAAAGGCCTTACCTGTGAACTGTTTTGATGTCCTTGGACTTGGCACTGAGTTGAACTGCCTTGGGGAAGGCCTGAGCGGGAGTGCGGAGAACTTTGGCCGTTGTCTAGGGCCCCAGTCTGAGCCGCTGAGCCAGACGGAGCTAATAGTGTTTGGCGGTGGGTCACACGGATCCATTGTCAGTGATCTGCCCCGGCAAGCTCCACCCTCAGGGTCGCAGAGCTAGAAACGGGTGGGAGCTGGTAACCCAGCAACCAAGTAGCCTAAGGGTGGGGTCTGAGCCGCCTTGCAGCCCTAACCCTCAGGGGCAGAGTGAGACCAGTTTTGGCACACTGGGTAAGTGGATAGCCACTTCAGCAGCGATTCCAGCGAGAAAGCTGGGAAAGCTTCTGCTCAGCAAGTTTACAAGTTCAAAGTGCCTTTTAAGTAGGCTGAAGAGAGATCTAGGGTGTCTACCTGCTGGGGTTTGAGAAATCAGCAGCCTCCAGTCGTATCAGAACTGTGACTAAAATCTCATACCCCAGAAGACCACGTGTTGCCCAGACAATATTCAATAACATATACAAACTGCTTTGTTTTTGGTTGTGTATTTTTTTCTTTCTTTTTTTTTGTTTGGTTGTTTTTTTTGTTTGTTTATTTTGACATTGCTGATGTTCTTTTGTTTTTTTAATTTCAATCTTTTCCACACAGATCCCTTTTTCTTTCTCAATTTTCCTAGTTTAATCATAATTTCCCATTGCTGCCTTTTTTAATAACTTCAACTTCATTTTTGCTAGTGTTTCTACTGATATCATTTGGTTTTTCACCCAATTTTATCCCCATAAAGTTTTCTGTTTGCTTGTTTTGGTTTGATTTATAGCATTTTTGTCTTTCCTCTCTACTTGGTGGAGGTGCGGTACTGTGTCTGATCAGGTTAGCAAACAGCTGCTGACTTCAAAGGAACCACGCAACTGGGCACCCCCAGAAGGTGGGGTTTTTTAAGGTTGTGTCAAAGTACCCTACTGTACACCTATATTGCCCTGTCTCCCTCTTTCTGTGCCTCTCTTCTTTTTGTCAATATTCCTTATACCCACCCCCTCTCCTTTCTCTATCTTTCTTTTTTTCTTATCACTCGGTCCTCCTTTCTTTCATCCCCTTTTTTTGCTCTTCAACCTTCTCACCCTTCTGGTCCTGTAACCCTTAGTCCACAGGCACAAGAACTTAAAGAGCAAGAGGAAGTGAAAGGAAAATTAGGGCAAGGAAACAGATAAAAGAAATCACTCATGAGGAAGAATCAGCAGAAAACTCCAGGCAACATGAAGAACCAGTCTAGAACAACCCCACCAAGGGACCATGAGGTAGCTACTGCAGATGATTCCACCAGTATAGAAATGTTAGGAATGACAGAAAGGGAATTTAGAATACACATGTTGAAAACAATGAAAGAAATGATGGAAACAATGAAAGAAATTGCTAATAAAGTGGAAAATAACCAAAAGGAAATCCAAAAACAGAATCAAATAAGAGATGAACGATATGAAGAATATAAAAAGGATATAGCAGAGCTGAAGGAACTGAAACAGTCAATCACGGAACTTAAAGATGCAATGGAAAGTATCAGCAACAGGTTAGACCATGCAGAAGAAAGAATTTCAGAGGTAGAAGACAAAGTTTTTGAAACTCAGATAGTAAAAGAGGCAGAAAAGAAGAGAGAGAAAGCAGAACGTTCACTGTCAGAATTATGGGACTTTATGAAGCATTCCAACATACGAGTTATAGGAATTCCAGAAGGGGAAGAAGAATGCCCCAGAGGAATGGAAGCCATACTAGAGAATATTATAAAAAAAAATTTCCCAAACATCACCAAAGATTCTGACACACTGCTTTCAGAGGGATATCGGACCCCGGGTCACCTCAACTCTAACTGGCTTCTCCAAGACACATTGTGATGAACCTGTCCAAAGTCAAGACAAAAGAAAAGATTCTGCAAGCTGTCAGGAGTAAGCGCCAGTTGACCTACAGGGGCAAATCCATCAGAGTGACTGCAGACTTCTCTAATGAAACTTTCCAAGCAAGAAGACAATGGTCATCTACCTTTAATCTACTTAAACAGAACAATTTTCAGCCCAGAATTCTGTACCCTACTAAGCTAAGCTTCAAAATTCATGGAGAAATCAAATCATTTACGGATATACAAACATTGATGAAATTCGCCAAAACAAGACCAGCTCTACAGGAAATACTTCAACCTGTTCTGCACACTGACCACCACAATGGATCAGCAGCAAAGTAAGAACTCAGAAATCAAAGGACAGAACCTAATCTCCACACTGATGCAAAAGATAAAACTAAGCAATCGACTCTCACCAAATAAGACGAATAGAATACTACCACACTTATCAATTATCTCAATAAATGTTAATGGCTTGAATTCCCCACTGAAGACACATAGATTGGCTGACTGGATTAAAAAACACAAGCCATCCATTTGCTGTCTGCAAGAAACACACCTGGCTTCAAAAGACAAATTAAAGCTCCGAGTCAAGGGTTGGAAGACAAATTTTCAGGCAAATGGAATTCAGAAGAAAAGAGGAGTTGCAATCTTATTTTCAGATACATGTGGTTTTAAAGCAACTAAAGTCAAAAAAGACAAAGATGGTCACTTTATATTGGTCAAGGGAAAACTACAACAAGAAGACATTTCAATTCTAAATATTTATGCACCCAATTTAAATGCTCCCAGATTCTTGAAGCAGACCTTACTCAGTCTGAGCAATATGATATCTGATAATACCATCATAACAGGGGACCTTAACACTCCTCTTACAGAGCTGGACAGATCCTCTAAACAGAAATTAAACAAAGATGTAAGAGATTTAAATGAGACCCTAGAACAACTATGCTTGATAGACGCATATAGAACACTCCACCCCAAAGATAAAGAATATACATTCTTCTCATCACCCCATGGAACATTCTCCATAATTGATCATATCCTGGGACACAAAACAAATATCAACAGAATCAAAAGAATTGAAATTTTACCTTGTATCTTTTCAGACCATAAGGCACTAAAGGTGGAACTCAATTCTAACAAAAACGCTCGACCCCATACTAAGGCATGGAAATTAAACAATCTTCTATTGAATAACAGATGGGTGAAGGAAGAAATAAAACAGGAAATCATTAACTTCCTTGAGCATAACAACAATGAAGACACAAGCTACCAAAACCTGTGGGATACTGCAAAAGCAGTTTTGAGAGGAAAATTCATCGCTTTAGATGCCTACATTCGAAAAACAGAAAGAGAGCACATCAACAATGTCACAAGAGATCTTATGGAATTGGAAAAAGAAGAACAATCTAAGCCTAAACTCAGTAGAAGAAAAGAAATATCCAAAATCAAATCAGAGATCAATGAAATTGAAAACAAAAGAACCATTCAGAAAATTAATGAAACAAGGAGTTGGTTTTTTGAAAAAATAAATAAAATAGATAAACCATTGGCCAGACTAACTAGAAATAGAAAAGTAAAATCTCTAATAACCTCAATCAGAAACAATAAAGGGGAAATAACAACTGATCCCACAGAGATACAAGAGATCATCTCTGAATACTACCAGAAACTCTATGCCCAGAAATTTGACAATGTGAAGGAAATGAATCAATATTTGGAATCACACCCTCTCCCTAGACTTAGCCAGGAAGAAATAGACCTCCTGAACAGACCAATTTGAAGCACTGAGATCAAAGAAACAATAAAAAAGCTTCCAACTAAAAAATGCCCTGGTCCAGATGGCTTCACTCCAGAATTCTATCAAACCGTCAAGGAAGAGCTTATTCCTGTACTGCAGAAATTATTCCAAAAAACTGAGGAAGAAGGAATCCTCCCCAACACATTCTATGAAGAAAACATCACCCTGATACCAAAACCAGGAAAAGACCCAAGCAAAAAGGAGAATTTCAGACCAATCTCACTCATGAATATAGATGCAAAATTTCTCAACAAAATCCTAACCAAGAGATTACAGCTTATCATCAAAAAAGTCATTCATCATGGTCAAGTAGGCTTCATCCCAGGGATGCAAGGCTGGTTTAACATACGCAAGTCCATAAACGTTACCCACCATATTAACAGAGGCAAAAATAAAGATCACATGATCCTCTCAATAGATGCAGAAAAAGCATTGATAAAATCCAGCATCCTTTTCTAATTAGAACACTGAAGAGTATAGGCATAGGTGGCACATTTCTAAAACTGATTGAAGCTATCTATGACAAACCCACAGCCAATATTTTAGTGAACGGAGTAAAACTGAAAGCTTTTCCTCTTAGAACTGGAACCAGACAAGGTTGTCCTCTGTCACCTTTACTATTCAACATAGTGCTGGAAGTTCTAGCCAATACAATTAGGCAAGACAAGGAAATAAAGGGAATCCAAATGGGAGCAGAGGAGGTCAAACTCTCCCTCTTTGCTGACGACATGATCTTATACTTAGAGAACCCCAAAGACTCAACCACAAGACTCCTAGAAGTCATCAAAAAATACAGTAATGTTTCAGGATATAAAATCAATGTCCACAAGTCAGTAGCCTTTGTATACACCAATAACAGTCAAGATGAGAAGCTAATTAAGGACACAACTCCCTTCACCATAGTTTCAAAGAAAATGAAATACCTAGGAATATACCTAACGAAGGAGGTGAAGGACCTCTATAAAGAAAACTATGAACTCCTCAGAAAGGAAATAGCAGAGGATATTAACAAATGGAAGAACATACCATGCTCATGGATGGGAAGAATCAACATTGTTAAAATGTCTATACTTCCCAAAGCAATCTACCTATTCAATGCCATTCCTATCAAAGTACCTACATCGTACTTTCAAGATTTGGAAAAAATGATTCTGCGTTTTGTATGGAACCGGAAAAAACCCCGTATAGCTAAGGCAGTTCTTAGTAACAAAAATAAAGCTGGGGGCATCAGCATACCAGATTTTAGTCTGTACTACAAAGCCATAGTGGTCAAGACAGCATGGTACTGGCACAAAAACAGAGACATAGACACTTGGAATCGAATTGAACACCAAGAAATGAAACTAACATCTTACAACCACCTAATCTTTGATAAACCAAACAAGAACTTACCTTGGGGGAAAGACTCCCTATTCAATAAATGGTGTTGGGAGAACTGGATGTCTACATGTAAAAGACTGAAACTGGACCCACACCTTTCCCCACTCACAAAAATTGATTCAAGATGGATAAAGGACTTAAATTTAAGGCATGAAACAATAAAAATCCTCCAAGAAAGCATAGGAAAAACACTGGAAGATATTGGCCTGGGGAAAGACTTCATGAAGAAGACTGCCATGGCAATTGCAACAACAACAAAAATAAACAAATGGGACTTCATTAAACTGAAAAGCTTCTGTACAGCTAAGGAGACAATAACCAAAGCAAAGAGACAACCTACACAATGGGAAAGGATATTTGCATATTTTCAATCAGACAAAAGCTTGATAACCAGGATCTATAGAGAACTCAAATTAATCCACATGAAAAAAGCCAACAATCCCTTATATCAATGGGCAAGAGACATGAATAGAACTTTCTCTAAAGACGACAGACGAATGGCTAACAAACACATGAAAAAATGTTCATCATCTCTATATATTAGAGAAATGCAAATCAAAACAACCCTGAGATATCATCTAACCCCTGTGAGAATGGCCCACATCACAAAATCTCAAAACTGCAGATGCTGGCGTGGATGTGGAGAGAAGGGAACACTTTTACACTGCTGGTGGGACTGCAAACTAGTACAACCTTTCTGGAAGGAAGTATGGAGAAACCTCAAAGCACTCAAGCTAGACCTCCCATTTGATCCTGCAATCCCATTACTGGGCATCTACCCAGAAGGAAAAAAATCCTTTTATCATAAGGACACTTGTACTAGACTGTTTATGGCAGCTCAATTTACCATTGCCAAAATGTGGAAACAGCCTAAATGCCCACCAACCCAGGAATGGATTAACAAGCTGTGGTATATGTATACCATGGAATACTATTCAGCCATTAAAAAAATGGAGACTTTACATCCTTCGTATTAACCTGGATGGAAGTGGAAGACATTATTCTTAGTAAAGCATCACAAAAATGGAGAAGCATGAATCCTATGTACTCAATCTTGATATGAGGACAATTAATGACAATTAAGGTTATGGGGGGTGGGAAGCAGAATGAGGGATGGAGGGAGGAGGGTGGGGCCTTAGTGTGTGTCACACTTTATGGGGGCAAGACATGATTGCAAGAGGGACTTTACCTAACAATTGCAATCAGTGTAACTGGCTTATTGTACCCTCAATGAATCCCCAACAATAAAAAAAAAAAAAAAAGAATGTTTATACTGCCCAAAGTGATTAAATGCAACCCCTGTAATGACTTGCTTTTCACAGAAACAGAAACAGCAATTCCAAAAATTCATATGGAAATACAAAAGATTCCAAATAGCCAAAGCAATCTTCAGCAAAAGGACAAAGCTGAAGGCATCACATTGCTTGATTTTAAAATCTACTTTTGGTGTTGGCAATTTGATTATAATAAGTCTTTATGTAAGTCTCTTTGAGTTTATCTTATTTGGACTACACTGAGCCTCTTGGATGTTTACATTCGTTTATTTCCTTGAATATGGGAAGTGTTTGGTCCTATTTGTTGAAATAATCTGTCTTCCACTTTTATTCTTATCTTCATAGAAGAGAGAGATGCATATATTGGTGTTCTTGATTATGTTCCACAAGTCTCTTAGGCTCTTTTAATTTTTCTTACTTTTTTTCTTCTCAGACTCAGCAACTGAAATTATTTTCAAATTTGCTGGATCTTTTTTCTACCTACTCAAATCTGTTGTTGAATTTTGCTAATAAATATTTCATTTCATTTATGGTATTTTTTGCTCCAGGATATTTCGTTTCTTTCTTATAATTTACATATTTTTATGATATTCTCATTGTTTATACATTGTGCTCCTAACTTCCTTTAATTCTTTGTTAATGATTTCTTTTCATTCTTTGAGCATGTTCATGGTGTTTTAGAGTCTTTGTCTAATAAATCTGATGTCAGAGCTTTCTTAAGAATGGTTTATGTCCAATTCATTTTGTTCCTTTTAATGAACCATTGTTACGTGACCGGAGATACAAACGAACAGCAGCTTTGCCGTGGGTGTAAACTCGCTCCTGTAATTATTAAATCAAGAAACAGACAACATGAGATGAGATGGTGTGTAGCGGAAAGATTTATTCAGGGTTTTGATTTTATACATTTTTAGTTACATACACACTTAATCTATCATCTGTTAGTTCCATCATTATCTTATTTTACCTATCTGGAATTAACTTGAAATATTTTATTATCATATCAATAAAATCACTTTTGTAGTAAACCTCTTCTTCTAAACACTGACTAATTTCTGAGCAGGTATCTAAATAAAGACCACAAAGAAGAAAGTAGCCACAGGGGAACAGATTTAATGGAAGAATATCTTCAAGCGTTCACTCAGTTTACTCAGTATGAAGTAATGACTGTGTCTTTCCCTCAGGGCAGAGTACCTATAGACTTCTGACAATATGTTGGTAACATATTGGCTCGTATCTCTGAGGAAGGGCGGCATGCCCTTTGATCTCAGACTTCACGGTGTGTAGCTTCAGAGAAATGGCTTATGGAATGTTTAACTCCAGGGAAGCCAACTCTGCATGTATCCCAGGGGGCCCCAGGTCCCTTAAGCCTCTGGAAGAAAAGAAAGTCATTTTAAACTTACACTGAATTCACTTTGTGTGCTTGATGGAGGATATTTTTTAGAATATGTTTATTTCTAAATATTATCCTACAACCATATTTTCCTATTTCTTTGTATGCTTTGTAATATTTTCACGGAGTATTTCATTGTTTTGATGTGGTAACTCTGAAAATCATATTTCTCTCCTTCCCCAGGGTTTGGTTTTTTGGGCATGAAGACTGTAATAAAGTAATCTGTTTGTTTTGAGACTTTCCCAAACACCTTTTGTGAGAGTTGTTCTTTTTTGTGTGGTTATGAAAGTCTCTATTCTTTTATCTTATGTTCAGCTAATGTTTCTGTCATGGAAATCATTGAATCTCATGAACTAAACACCAAATTCATGAAAGGAGGAAAGAGTCAAAATGGTTGAGCAGAGATACCAACTGCCAAATCACCTCATAAAGAAGGAAAAATTTTAGATGAAAAATATAAAACTAACATACAATTACAAAATGGGTGTAATTCTAAAGAAAAAGTGCCATAATCTTAAAGAGATTCCATGGGAAGATGTTGCAGAGCAGGACAAGGAGAAAGGTATTGGCAGAAGACAACCCTGGAGAGACTTGTAGCCCAGCAAGAAGGGTAGATGGGGCTGTTCTCCTCTCTCTCCACTGCACCTCTGACAATAGGTGGGTTCCCAACACCCTGAAGAGACTGCCATTCTGGGAATGGCTTGTGGACAGGGAACAAGACTTCCATCCCACTGGGGGCCTTCTCATCTGTGCGGATGCAAGTTGGGATGGCAGGTGCCATATTGCTTCTCTACTCATTGTGCACCTTTGTGCTCCTCTGAGGGTTTCAGATTCTCAGGTTTCACTCTACTATTTTCACACAGATATTTCCCAACTCTAGCCCAGACTGCAGGATCCATAGGGGTCTAACACATCCCAGTTGATTACCATGACTCCAGGACCTGGACATTCAGGGCAGATGCCCTCTGGACCAGGCTGCTAACACTGTTCCATATAGATTCTTTTCTGCCCCACCTTTCCCCACCTGTGGCTGCTGACAGAGACAATTAGGGCACAACACCGAGGTTTCCACAGAGTGTGGTACTCAGACCTTTTTCCTTTGGGTCTGATAATGGAGTAAAGTGTGATCAGATTGTGACTCCTATTCAGTAGCCTTCCCTGGTGCTGCCTACCCAGCGGCTCCATTGGCACTAGGCACACTTTGAAGCAGTGGGACATTGAACTGGGTCAGGCACCATGTGGGCAACTTGGGATGGTGTGCCTCTCCCTGGTATGTCTGAGATTGACCTGCTAGATATGGGGAAATGAGAGAACCTGCATGGGCAGATCAGTGAAGAGAGTGTGGTATGGGTCCTGGCTGTGACAGGCTCACAAAGAACCCCTTCTCTATGGGAGGGCTGCACTCTCTCAGCTCAGGCTGGGATCCTGGGCAGATGACCTCCTGGCCCACAACATGGTCACAAGGGAGCTCAGCTGGCCTTTGATCCAGCCTTCCAGGCGTTGCTGGGGGAGACTGTGAAGTAGGAGTGAAGGAGAACAGTGAGGCCCTCTGAAGGCTTATATATGTAGTCTGTGAACTTCAGATGTACCTGACTCCATAAACAGACTCTCTGACTGGGTGGGGCCACTTCAGCTCCAACCAGGTGAGGTTCCACCCAGAAAGGGTTAAGGGAAAGTTTAACCCTACCACAACTGTGAACTGGTTAGCTTCCCTGTAGCCTGAGGACAAATTGCCAAACCCAACCCCACCCATCTGTGTGCCCCCACCAAGTTCACTGCAGCAGAGATTAAGGGCTCATCTGGAAGCTCCAGGGTTCCATCCATCACCTGGGGCATTTGAGTGCTTCTCCTGAGGGAATAGAGCCAACCCATGAACAAGAAACTGTACTGAAGCTCGTTCTTTTCCATAGGTGCCCCTGGATGACAGGGAGGCTCACACAACCTAGCCAGGAACTGCCTTGACCCTCCCCCCACTTTGGGGAATGAGAACACCCCTGGGAGCTATAAGGTCCCTTACAAAAGGTAGGACTCTCAGGTTCCACTAGGGGGACCAGAGTCTACCACAGACACAAAACAACATCTTGGCAGCTGGCTTACTCACAGAAATATCAACTAGCAATAGGGAGAACAACAACATAGCCCCTCAAAGTGTCTTCCAACTCAAGCAAACAAAGTGTGGCTAATTCCTAGAGGCCATTTAAGCTTCAAAGCCTAGGGTCCAAGAAGAACAAAGGGAAGGAGGAAGAGAGAAATAAGTAGTGGAAGGAAATAAAGAATAAGAAACCACAGAAAAGGAGGAACCACCACCACTACCACCACCACCACCACCACCACCAACAACAACAACAACAACAAAAACACTGTCAACATGAAGAATTAGGGATCATAATACAGCTACTGCAGAAGATCATGGAAGTGACAGAAATGGAATTCAGACTATGGATGGCAAAAATGATGAAGAAAAGTGGGAAATGAGCAAAAGGAAATCCCAAAACTGACCTAAGAAATTAATGAAAGACAAGATAAAATCTTCAGAACCTGGAAAAAATTAGAAAAGATGTATGGCACTTCAAGAAATGAAGGAGTCATTTAAGGAGTTTATAAAAAATGGAGTAGAAAGTTTTGACAACAGATTAAACCATGGAGAAGAAAAAATCTCAGAGTTTGTAGGCAAGGCTCTTGAGCTAACCCAGTCAGTTAAAGACACGGAAAAGAGAATAGTAACAGCAGAGCAATTTCTTAGAGAGTTATAGGATGATAAGAAGTGTACAAACATATGAATTATAGGTATCCCTGAAGGAGAAAAAGAGAGTCCCAATGTCATGAAAGCCCTAGTTGATGATATTATAACTGAAGATTTCCTAAGCATTGCCAAAGATTCAGACATACACTTGTTAGATGGATATCAATCCCCACATCAATTCAACTCAAAGACAGCATTTCCTAGACATGTTGTAATTAACCTGGCCAAAGTTAAAATGAAAGCAAAAATTCTGTAAACAGCCAAGTGTAAGCAGCAGCTGTCCTACAATGGCAAACTTATCAGGGATACATCTAACGTCTCAGCTGAAACTTTGCAAGCCAGAGAGGGTGTCACCTTCAGTCTTCTCAAAACAACAACAACAATAACAACACAAAACAACTGCTAGCTCAGGATTCCATATCTGGCAAAACAGAGTTTCACACTGGATGGAGAAATCAAATCTTTTACTGTCAAGCAAACATTGAGGAAATTTGCCACTATTAGACCAGCTTTGCAGGAAATAATCTGACTACTACTATATGCAGGTCAACACAATGAACCACTTGGAAAGTAAAGACACTAGAAACTAAAGGACATAGCCTAACTTCCACAATGGCCCAAGTGATAAAAAAGGCAACAGAACTTCACACAAGACAAACAGAACTCCACCCTACTTATCAATTTTCTTAATAAATATGAATGGCTTGAGTTCTCCACTGAAGATGCACAAACTGGCTGACTAGATGTAAAAAGTACAAGCCAACTATATGTTGTTTTCAGAAAAAATATCTAATCCCCAAGGACAAATCAAGACTCAGGTTTGGAAAACAATATTTCAGGTAAATGGAAACCAAAAGAAAGTGGGATCTGCAATCCTTTTTGTGGATGCAATTGACTTTAAAGCAACAAAAGTAAAGAAAGACAAAGAAGGACACTATATACTGATCAAGGAAACAATATAACAAGAAGACATTTCAATTCTAAATAATTATGCACCCAATATTAACATTCCCAGATTAATAAAATGAACCCTACTTGGTCTGAACAATACAATAACCTACAACACTGTAATACTAGTGACTTCAACACCTCACTAAGAGAAGTGGATAGCTCCACTGAGCAGTAACTAAACAAAGAAAGTACAGACTTGATAATGACTCTAGAACACATGGGCTTAACAGACATATATAGAACATTTCACCCCAACAGTACAGAATATACGTTTTTCTTATCAGCTCAAGGATCATTCTCCAAGGTCAATCATATCCTAGGACACAAATCAAACTTCAACTAATTTGAAAGCATAGAAATTATACCTTATATTTTTACAGACCACAATGGATTAAAGTAAAACTCAATTCCAACAGAAACACCCATTCCTACACAAAGTCATGGAAACTAAACTTTTGCTGAACAATATCTGGCTCAAGGAGGAGATAAAGAAAGAAATCATTGAATAAATGACAATGAAACCACAAGCTATCAAAACATGTGGGGTACTGCAAAAACTGTCCTCTGAGGGAAATTCAGTGCATTAAATGCAAACATCCAGAAATTAGACAGAGCACAAATCAACAATCTAAAGAATCATCTCCAGGAACTGAAAAAGAAATAGCAATCTAATTTCAAATCCACTAGAAGAAAAGGAATAACTAGAATTAGATAAAAACTAAATGAAATTGGAGGTGGGGCATGATGGCAGATGGGAGGGATGTTTAGCCCATCTCTCCCAAATCATCAGGTGAGAGCGAGGGGGCTCTAGATAGTTTTCCTGTGGAGTGTTGATGTGAATAGGTAGCTAGAGGTGTACAGCAAATTGGTGGATTGCTGTATTTGAGGTGTAATCCAAGGCCACGGACTCTGCTGTAGAAATTTCCCCTTCAGCGCCAGTGGCTGGTTGGCAGTTGGCCCCTCCCCCACGGAGGGCTTCAGTTCCCAGTTCATGGGGAAACCTAGTTATTTGATGGAAATTTCGGTGCATTGTGGGTACCTGAGTGGGGTTTGGTGACCAGAAAGGGGTGCCGTTTGGAGCCATAGGGGTCTAGGCAGCCTGATAGAAAATTAAGGGGAAGGGATGGGAAAAAGACACGTTTTTAATGTCAGAAATAGCAGACACCTTTTCCCAGAACAACAGGTGTGATTGAATAGACCGGACAAGTGGGGAATATTGATGTGGACTGGCAGTTCCAGGTGTGCAGTGAACTGGCAGGTTGCTGGACTCAAAAGTGAGATTCTGAGCCAGGGAAACTGACTGGGTCTCAGTGGCTGTGGCTGCAGCTGAGCCAGGGCAACTAGCCCCTTTCACACAGAGGATTGCAGTTCCCAGTTGGGGGAGAATCTGGGAGATGAGTGGAAAGATTTGTGAAGTGTGGACTCCTGCCCCAATTTTGGAGATCAGATAGGGGTGCCCTCTGGAACAGAACAGCGGAGGTTAGGCAACAGTTAGGAAACAGACATATATTGAAACTTCAAAAATGGTAACAGGCCAGGGACTGTGGTTACCATGGTAACAATGTAAACTGTGAATCAGGTATAAGCCTGGGAACCACTCACAGTGGCCACCTGGTGTCCAGAAAGTATACTGCAATATAAATATATTCCTACTAAAGTTGACCCCTATGTCATACTTATAGTTGTATATTTTTATATACATACAAGAATAATATTTTTGTGGTTGGTGCCTTTTTTCCCCCTCTCTTTTTTCATCCTTTTCTTGGAGGAATTATTGTTAATTTTTTAAAAATTTCTTCTTCTTTTTTTAACTGTTTTATTAATACTATTTTTTTTCTTTCTTTCTTCTTCTTCTTCTTCTTCCCTTCTTATGGTTTCTGAGAGTGCTACATCAGATTTTTAGAGGGTTTAAAAAATTTTTTTCAATTACTTTATGATTATCATTATTTTTGTTGTAGTTGTTTTTTTGTCTGTATGTCTAGATGTTTCTGATTGTCCATGCATTTGTGGGCTTGTGTGTCTGGTAGCCTTTTTTCTCTGTTTCTATGCTCATTTGGTTTCAGTGTGTTTTGTGTTTTGCTAAATTCTGGGGTCAGCTACTTTCCCTAACTCCAATTTGCACATTAAAAAAGAACAAGAGGGGGAGGAGACAAGATGGCGGACTGAAGCCAGCTTTCCACAGAGGCTCTTGTCCTGAAGGAGAGTTAAGGGATGAAAATTTAGCAAGTAACCTGATGGATTTGAGCAGCACCAAGAGAGAAAGTCGAAGAATGCACATCAACCCCGCTGAGGAGAGCTGCGACCACGAGGACGCAAACAAAAGGTACAAAACCCATCACCAAGTGGATGGGAGTCCCCCATCTCCATCTGATCGGTTTAAGAGCCCCACAAACAAATGGACAGAAATCAAAGGCCCTCCCACTACACTCCACAGGAGATACCTACTGAAATCTGGACCTACCCCCCTACTAGGGTGCCAAGGTGTTCTCTTGCCAGGCATAAAACTGTATAAAACTGTAAATATCCTTGGGCGGCGCCTGTGGCTCAGTGAGCAGGGCACCAGCCCCATATACTGAGGGTGGCAGGTTCAAACCCAGCCCCGGCAAAACTGCAACAAAAAAATAGCCGGGCGTTGTGGCGGGCACCTGTAGTCCCAGCTACTTGGGAGGCTGAGGCAGGAGAATCGCCTAAGCCCAGGAGTTGGAGGTTGCTGTGAGCTGTGTGATGCCACGGCACTCTACCGAGGGCAATAAAGTGAAACTCTGTCTCAACAAAAAAAACAAACAAAAAAACCCTGTAAATATCCTTTGCATGCAACCCTGAACTCCCAGCCCTCCCTGGGCAGCAATACAACCAGGCATAAAACTGTGTGGAACTGTGTGAGCTCACTGCCAGTGGCTCTGGGCTCCCAGCGCTCTACCCCCCATCCCCCTCACTCTGAGATCTGGAGACCTGAGCGCTGGCAGTGCTGGGCAAAATACAGAGTGGAACTGGGTGCTCGCTACCAGTGGCTTTGGGCTCCCAGCGTTCCCTCCCCGCCCCCACTCTAGGAACTGGGGCCCTGAGTGGTGGCGGTGCCGGCAAAAAACTGAGTGGAACTGAGTGCTCACTACCAGTGGCTCCAGGCTCCCAGCACTCCCTACCTGCTCCCACTCTAGGATCTGGAGGCCTGAGTGGCCGTGGTGCTGGGCAAAAGACTGAGTGGAACTGAGTGCTCACTACCAGCAGCTCTGGGCTCACAGTGCTCCCTCCCTGCCCTCACTCTGTGATCTGGAGGGCTGAGAGGCGGTGGTGCCGGGAAAAGAACTGAGTGGAACTGAGTGCTCACTACGGGTGGCTCTGGGCTCCCAATGCTCTGTGATCTGGAGGCCTGAGTGGAGGCGGTGCCATGCAAAAAACTGAGTGGAACTGAGTGCTCGCTACTGGCGGCTCTGGGCTCCCAGCACTCCCTCCCCGCCCTCACTCTGAGATCTGGAGGCCTGAGTGGTGGCTGTGCACTGCCAGTGCTCCCCTCCGCCCTCACTCTAAGATCTGGATGACTGTCCCCCTGGGAGTCCACACTCTTGGGGGACTTATCGGGGCATGGACAGTGCCCGACTGAAGCTGGGCAGTGCTGACTCTAGGGCACGGGAAGGAGGCTGGGAGAGACCCACATCAGAGCGGCAGTTCCCTGAGGTGGCTGAAGCCACACCCCCTGTCTCCCTGGGCAACCAGAAGAGGCCACCCTTGAGTAAAGGATTTGCCCGAGGCGACTCACAGACCCGGGAAGCTTCCAGGGCAGGCCGACTCAGAGAGCTGAGATTTCGACCCAGAGTAAGTGCTTCCCTGGGGTCAAACAGAAACCAGCTGAAAACAAGACAGAACCACTTAACCCCACCACACCAGATAGGGCCCCAGTTTCTCAAGCCACAATGCTGTACATGCCCTCAACAAAGCCGCAGGGGAAAAAATCAAAGGGAATAAAACAACCATGGGGTGGAATCAGTGGAAAAACTCTGGTAACATGAATAACCAGAATAGATCATCCCCCGCAAGGAAAGATATGGTGGATGTAATTGAAGATCCCACTCATAAACAACTGGCTGACATGTCAGAAATCGAATTCAGAATTTGGATTGCAGACAAGACTATTAAAATGGAATTAGGAATCTGAGGAGAAATTCAAAAGTTGTCTCAAGAATTTAACGAATTTAAACACAAAACCACCAAAGACTTAGAAACACTGAAGCAAGAATTTGCAGCCCTCAAATATATGAAAAATACAGTAGAATCCCTTAGCAACAGAATGGAGCAAGCAGAAGAAAGGATTTCTGACATTGAAGATAAAGCCTTTGAGGGCTCCCAAACTTTCTAAGAGTAAGAGAAATGGAGAGCAAAATGGATCATTCTCTCAGTGAGCTCTGGGATAGCTCAAAGAGGGCAAATATCTGACTCATAGGAATTCCTGAAACCAATGAAATGGCCTCACTGGGCAGAGAGGCCCTTCTGCATGAAATTATGAAAGAGAATTTTCAAGACATGCATAGAGAACCTGAAATTCAGATAGCAGATAGCTTCAGAACCCCAGCACGACTCAACCCAATAAGACATCCCCCAGGCATATCATAATTAACTTCACTACAGTTAATATGAAGGAGAAAATTCTCAAAGCAGCCAGGCGAAAAAAAAAATAATATTACCTTCAAAGGGAAGAACATCAGAATGACTGCAGATCTCTCTGCTGAAACTTTTCAAGCCAGAAGAGGGTGGTCATCGACTTTTAATCTCCTAAAACAAAATAACTTTCAACCCCAGATCTTGTATCCAGCTAAACTGAGTTTCATTTACAATGGAGAAATTAAATACTATAATGACATTCATATGTTGAAGAAATTTGCCATAAACAAACCAGCTCTTCAGGATATTCTCAGACCTATCTTCCACAATGACCAACCCAATCCTGTACTACAAAAGTAAACTCACTCAGAAACTTCTGATCAAACTCCAATTTCCACAATGGCGAAAGGATTAAAAATGGCCACTGGACTTTTGAAAAACTTGATACCCAAAATTTCACCAAACTTATCAATATTCTCCATTAATGTGAATGGCTTAAACTGCCCTTTAAAGAGACATAGGTTAGCTGAATGGATACAAAAACTCAGGCCAGACATTTGTTGCATACAAGAGTCACATCTTAACTTAAAAGACAAATATAGACTCAGGGTGAAAGGATGGTCATCCATATTTCAGGCAAATGGTACCCAGAAAAAAGCAGGGGTTGCAATTTTATTTGCGGATACAATAGGCTTTAAACCAACAAAAGTAAGGAAGGACAAGAATGGTCACTTCATATTTGTTAAGGGTAAGACTCAATACGATGAGATTTCAATTATTAATATCTACGCACCCAACCAGAATGCACCTCAATTTATAAGAAAAACTCTAACAGACATGAGCAACATGATTTCCTCCAGCTCCATAATAGTCAGAGACTTTAACACTCTTTTGGCAGTGATGGATTGATCCTCCAACAAAAAGCTAAAGAAATTCTAGATTTAAATATAACCAATCAGCATTTAGATTTAGCAGATATCTACAGAACATTTCATCCCAACAAAACTGAATACACATACTTCTCATCAGCCCACGGAACTTACTCCACAATCGATCACATCTTAGGTCACAAGTCTAACCTCAGTAATTTAAAGGAATAGAAATTATTCCATGCATCTTCTTGGACCATCATGGAATAAAACTTGAGCTGAGTAACAACAGGAATCTGCATACCCATACAAAAACATGGAAGTTAAATAACCTTATGCTGAATGATAGCTAGGTCAGAGATGAGATCAAGAAGAAAATTGCCAAATTTTTGGAAGAAAACGACAATGAAGACACGAAATATCAGAACCTCTGGGACACCGCAAAGGCAGTGCTAAGAGGGAAATTTATAGCACTGCAAGCCTTCCGCAGGAGAATGGAAAGAGAGGAAGTAAGCAACTTAATGGGACATCTGAAGCAACTGGAAATGGAAGAACATTCCAACCCCAAATCCAGTAGAAGAAAAGAAATAACCAAAATCAGAGCAGAACTAAATGAAATTGAAAACAAAAGAATAATACAACAGATCAATAAATCATAAAGCTGGTTTTCTGAAAAGGTCAACAAAATAGATAAACCTTTGGCCAACCTAATCAGGAGAAAAAGAGTAAAATCTCTAATCTCATCAATCAGAAATGACAAAGATGAAATAACAACAGACTCCTCAGAAATCAAAAAAAATCCTTAATGAATATTACAAAAAACTTTACTCTCAGAAATATGAAAATCTGAAGGAAATTGACCGATACTTGGAAGCACGTCACCTTCCAAGATTTAACCAGAATCAAGTGGAAATGTTGAACAGACCCATATCAAGTTCGGAAATAACATCAACCACACAAAATCTCCCCAAAAAGAAAAGCCTGGGACCAGATGGTTTTACATCAGAATTCTGACAAACCTTTAAAGAGGAATTAGTACCTATATTACTCAACCTGTTCCAAAAGGTAGAAAAAGAAGGAAGACTACCCAACACGTTCTATGAGGAAAACATCACCCTGATCTCCAAACCAGGAAAAGACCCAACAAGAAAAGAAAATTATAGACCAATATCACTAATGAATATAGATGCAAAAATATTCAACAAGATCCTAACAAACAGAATCCAGCAACACATCAAACAAATTATACATCATGACCAAGTCAGTTTTATCCCAGGGTCTCAAGGCTGGTTCAATATACATAAATCTATAAATGTAATCCAGCACATAAACAAATTAAAAAACAAAGACCATATGATTCTGTCAATGGATGCAGAAAATGCTTTTGATAATATCCAGCATCCCTTCATGATCAGAACACTTAAGAAAATTGGTATAGAATGGACATTTCTTAAACTGAGAGAGGCCATCTAGGCAAACCCACAGCCAATATCATATTGAATGGAGTTAAATTGGAATCATTTCCACTCAGATCAGGAACCAGACAAGGCTGCCCATTGTCTGCATTATTTTTTAACATTGTAATGGAAGTTTTAGCCACCACAATTAGGGAAGAAAAGGCGATCAAGGGGATCCATATAGGGTCAGAAGAGATCAAACTTTCGCTTTTCGCAGATGATATGATTGTATATCTGGAAAACACTAGGGACTCTACTACAAAACTCCTCGAAGTGATCAAGGAATACAGCAGCGTCTCAGGTTACAAAATCAACATTCATATATTGGTAGCCTTTATATATACCAACAATAGTCAAGTTGAAAAAACAATTAAGGACTCTATCCCATTCACAGTAGTGCCAAAGAAGATGAAATATTTGGGAGTTTATCTAACAAAGGATGTGAAATGTCTAAATAAAGAGAAGTATGAAACTCTGAGAAAAGAGATATCTGAGAATGTTAACAAATGGAAAAATATACCATGCTCATGTCTGGGAAGAATCAACATTGTTAAAATGTCCGTACTACCCAAAGAAATATATAATTTCAACGCAATCCCCATTAAAGCTCCACTGTCATACTTTAAAGATCTTGAAAAAACAATACTTTGTTTTATATGGAATCAGAAAAAACCTCGAATAGCCAAGACATTACTCAAAAATAAAAACAAAGCAGGAGGAATCACGCTATCAGACCTCAGACTATACTACAAATCCATAGTGATCAGAACAGCATGGTACTGGCACAAAAACAGAGAAGTAGATGTCTGGAACAGAATAGAGAACCAAGAGATGAATCCAGCTACTTACTGTTATTTGATCTTTGACAAACCAATTGAATACATTCAATGGGGAAAAGATTCCCTATTTAACAAATGGTGCTGGGTGAACTGGCTGGCATCCTGTAGAAGATTGAAACTGGACCCACACCTTTCACCATCTTAATAGACTCTCACTGGATTAAAGATTTCAACCTAAGACATGAAAGTATAAAAATACTAGAAGAGAGTGCAGGGAAAACCCTTGAAAAATTGGGTTGGGCGAGTTTTTCCATGTTTTTTTTTTTTTTTTTTTTTTTTGGCCAGGGCTGGGTTTGAACCCACCACCTCTGGCATATGGCACCGGCGCCCTACTCCTTGAGCCACAGGAATCACCCGGGTTGGGCGAGTTTTTTTGTGAGAAGGACCCCCCGGGCAATTGAAGCTGCTTCAAAAATACACTATTGGGTCTTGATCAAACTAAAAAGCTTCTGCACAGCCAAGAACACAGTAACTAAAGCAAGCAGACAGCCCTCAGAATGGGAGAAGATATTTGCAGGTTATGACTCCGACAAAGGTTTAATAACCAGAATCTACAGAGAACTCAAACACATTAGTAAGAAAAGAACAAGGGATCCCATTGCAGGCTGGGCAAGGGACTTGAAGAGAAACTTCTCTGAAGAAGACAGGCACATGGCCTTCAGACATATGAAAAAGTGCTCATCATCTTTAATCATCAGAGAAATGCAAATCAAAACTACTTTGAGATATTATCTAACTCCAGTGAGGCTAGCCTGTACCACAAAATCCCAAGACCAGAGATGTTGGCATGGATGTGGAGAAAAGGGAACACTTTTGCACTGCTGGTGGGATTGCAAATTAATACATTCCTTTTGGAAAGAGATATGGAGAACACTTAGAGATCTAAAAATAGATCTGCCATTCAATCCTGTAATTGCTCTCCTGGGCATATACCCAGAAGACCAAAAATCAAATCGTAATAAAGATATTTGTACCAGAATGTTTATTGCAGCCTATTCATAATTGCTAAGTCATGGAATAAGCCCAAATGCCCATCAATCCACACATGGATTAATAAATTGTGGTATATGTACACCATGGAATACTATGCAACCTTAAAGAAAGATGGAGACCTTACCTCTTTCATGTTTACATGGATGGAGCTGGAACATATTCTTCTAAGTAAAGTGTCTCAAGAATGGAAGAAAAAGTACCCAATGTACTCACCCTTATTATTAAACTAATTTAGGACCTTCACATGAAAGGTATAACCCAGTTTCAACCTAAGAATAGGGGGAAGGGGGAAAGGGAGGGGAGGGAGGGGGAGATAGGTGGAGGGAGGGGGATTGGTGGGATTACACCTGCGGTGCATCTTACAAGGGTATATGTGAATCTTAGTAAATGTGGAATGTAAAGGTCTTAGCAAAATAACTAAGAAAATGCCAGGAAGGCTATGTTAACTAGTGTGATGAAAATGTGTCTAACGGTCTATGAACCAAGTGTATGGTGCCCCATGATCATACTAATGTACACAGGTATGATTTCATAAAAAAAATAAATAAAAAAGAACAAGAGGGAGTGGGGATTATGGCTGACTGGAGCCAGCTCTCAACAGAAGCTCCAGTCCAGATGGAGAGATAACTGCCAGAAAGAATCCAACAAAGCAGAAGGATGGGAGCTGACCTGAGAGATGAGATACATAATTGCTCATCTTCCCTGCTGAGGCAAGCTTCGACTCCAAAGAAACTAATTTCAGATACAGATCTCATCCCAAAGAGGTTGTGTGGCTGTCCCCTCTGCTAAGAGAGTTGCTTGCTTGCTGTGTGATCTCTACTAATGAGCAATGAACTAAGGCTCTCCTTCCTCACCCCACTGGAAGGAATTGCTGGAAGTTGGGACTCCTTATCTAGAGAGCCCCTGCTGTGAGCCCAGAAATTCCCTTGTCTGGTAGAAGTTTGAACAAATATTTCCTTTGCCACCTTGAACCTCCAGTCTACCCCTCCCCCCTGGCCTGGCAGTCTAGAAGTCCAACCCCTGCAGAAATCAGAATGTCTGCACTTCTTGGCTAGGACCAGGCATTGCATAGATGGAGGCAGTACAGCTGTGCTGTATCTGTGTATCCAGTAACTGTACAAAAAGACATAAAGGGAAAGGTAACTGACATGGCCTAGAAAAAGTGTATCTCAGCAGCGGACAGAGACTTGGGTTTCTGCACTGTGGGTAGAGTCTCAGAAACTGCTGAGGTTCACAAACCCAAGAGGAGATACCTCCCACCCAACATCAGCATTAATAGTGATCCTGCTGGTGTCTAATTTTGAAGAGTCATCTCCCCAACTCTGTGGCCTGCCAGAGGGAACCAGACCTCACCCTATAGGGATACCAGAGCTGCAGAACAGTGGCAACAAAGGTGCAGTGGCTGAGGGAGACATTCTTTTGCTGTCTGGATATCCTCAAGTTTAGATTGACCTCAGGTGGAATTTTCTTCAGCTGCCATTGAGCGCCTGAGACAGGCAGACGTCAATTTCCCTTGCTGGATGGTGGTAGACTGTGGTAACCATGAGGAGGAGGCAGTGTCCTTACTCTGACTCTGGCAGGCACATAGCCCTGGCACATTTGATTATTGGACAGAACTGGGCCACAGAGACTGGGTTAACAGAGCCTGCTGGTGGGGCTACCAGAGACTGGGGTGACCAGAGTCTGATGGTGAAGGGTGAGCAAGGTGGGGAAAGAGGCATCAACCCCCTTGCTCTAAACCTCCTACTGGACGGGCCTTTCTGACTCCTCGGAGCACCAGAGGTGCTCAAACCACACTTGAGCTACCAGTAGACTCCTAATATCTAGTTGCTGGAGACCTTTTGAACTCTCTAGCTAGAGAGTGGGTGCTGTTTGGGACAATTGGTTTGGAACTCTTGAACTGGACAAGGTGGTACTGTGGTTTTGCTGTAGTGGGAAGGTTTGATTGTCCTCTTCCAGATATTACCAGTGGGGGAAGGGATGTCCTAGTTGCTTGTATTTCTCCAAAGCTGAGACTGCAACCCAGAGTTGCTGATTCACTAGGACCAGATGGTGATCAGCTGAATACAAGACAGAGCCACATAACCCCACTACACCAAGCAGGTCTCCAAAGTCACAGACTGTAGTACTGTACAGGTCATTTGCAAAATTGTAGAGGAAAAGCTGCAGTCACTAGTCCAAGTTCCTTGGTGAAGGGCTGGTCAACCACAACCCAAGAAGTCTCTAATCCAATTTCACCTTACCTGCTCATCTAGCTAAACACTGAAAAACAATTATGGGGCAGAATCAGTGGAAAACTCTGGCAACATGAATAACCAGAACAGCTCAACTCCCACAAGGAATGACAAGCCAGCCAAACTGGAGGATCCCATTCACAAACAGATGGCTGAGACATCCGAAATCGAATTTAGAATTTGGATTACAAATAAGATCAATGGAATGGAAGTAAAGATGGAGTTAGAAATTGCAGGATTAATTCAGAAGATGTCTCAAGAATTCAGTGAATTCAAAGACAAAATCACCAAAGATTTAGACACACTAAGAAAAGAAGTTGCAGCCTTATATGATATGAGAAACAGAGTAGGATCCCTCAGTAACAGAACAGAACAGGAAGAAAAAAGGATTTCTGACATGGAAGCCAAAGCTTTTGAATGATCCCAAACGCTCAAAGAAGGAGAGAAGTGGAGAGCAAAAATGGATCATTCTCTCAGAGAGCTCTGGGATAATTAGAAGAAAACTAATATTCACCCTATAGGGATCCCTGAAGGTGATGAAGTAGTTTCGCAAGGGACAGAGGCTCTTCTTCATTAGATTATGAAAGAGAATTTTCCAGACATGCCAAGAGATCTTGAAATACAGATCAGACAGTTTCAGAACCCCAGCATGATTCAACCCAAATCAGACATCCCCAGGCACATCATAATTAACTTCACTAAAGTTAATATGAAGGAGAAAATGCTGAAGGTAGCCAGACATTAAAAAACCATAACCAACAAAGGGAAGAATATTAGAATGACTGCAGATCTCTCTGCTGAAACCTTTCAAGCTAGAAAAGGGTGGTCATTGACTTTTAATCTCCTAAAACAAAATAACTTTCAATCCAGGATCCTGTATCCAGCTAAATTGAGTTTCATTTATGATGGAGAAATTAAATACTTTAATGACATTGGCATGTTGAAAAAAACTGTCATAATTAAACCAGCTCTCCAGGATATCCTCAGACCTGGCCTCGATAATGACCAGTGCAATTTTCCACCACAAAAGTAAACTCACTCAGAAACTTTTGATCAAACTCCAACTTCCACAGTAGCAAAAGGATTAAAAATGTCCACTGATGTTTAGAAAAACTCGATACCCAAAATTCTACCAGGTCTGTCAATATTCTCAATTAATGTGCATGGCTTAATTTCTCCTCTAAAAAGGCACAAGCTGTCTGACTTGATACAAAAACTCAGGCCAGATATCTGCTGCATACAAGAATCTCATCTCACCTTAAAGATAAATATGGACTCAGGGTGAAGGGATGGTCATCTATATTCCAGGAAAATAGAAATCAGAAAAAAGCAGGTGTTGCAATTTTATTTGCAGATACAATAGGCTTTAAACCAACAAAAGTAAGGAAAGGTAAGGAGGGTCACTACATATTTGTTAAGAGCAATACTCAATATGCAATTTCAATTATTAATATTTATGCACACAACCAAATTGCACCTCAATTTATAAGAGAAATTCTAACGGACATGAGCAACTTTATTTCCTCCAGCTCCCTATTAGTTGGAGATATTAACACCCCTTTAACCTTGTTGGATAGCTCCTCCAATAAGGAGCTAAGCAAATAAATTTTAGATTTGAACTTAAACCATTCAACATTTGGATTTAACAGCTATCTACAGAACATTTCATCCTAGCAAAACTGAATACACATTCTTCTCATCAGCCCACGGAAGATACTCCAAAATTGATCACATCTTAGGTCACAAATCTAACCTCAGCAAATGTAAAAGAATAGAAATTATTCCTTGCATCTTCTAAGACCACCATGGAATAAAAGTGGAACTCAGTAACAACAAGAATCTGTATACTCATACAAAAACATGGAAACAAAATAACCTCATGCTGGATGATAGCTGGGTAATAGATGAGATTAAGAACAAAATTAACAAATTTTTGGAACAAAATGACAATGAAGACATGAATTATCAGAACCTCTGGGATACCACAAAGGCAGTCCTTAGAGGGAAATTTATAGCACTGCAAGCCTTCCTCAAGAGAACGGAAAGAGAGAAAATTAACAACTTAATGAGACATCTCAAGCAATTGGAAAGGAAGAACATTCCAACCCCAAATCCAGCAGAAGAAAAGAAAGAACCAAAATTAGAGCAGAATTAAATGAAATTGAAAACAAAAGAATTATACAACAGATCAATAAATCAAAAAGTTGGTTTTTTGAAAAGGTCAATAAAATAGATAAACCTTTGGCTAACCTAACCAGAAAAAAAGAGTAAAACCTCTAATTTTATCAATCAGAAATGGTAAAGACAAAATAACAACAGACACCTCAGAAATTAAAAAAATCCTTAATGAATACTACAAGAAACTTTATTCTCAGAAATATGAAAATCTAAAGGAAATCGACAAATACTTGGAAGCACGCCACCTCCCAAGACTTAGCCAGAATGAAGTGGAAATGTTGAACAGGCCAATATCAAGTTCTGAAATAGCATCAACTATATAAAATCTCCCTATAAAGAAGAGCCCAGGACCTGATGGCTTTACACTAGAATTCTACCAAACCTTTAAAGAGGAACTAATACTTACATTACTCAAACTTTTCCAAAATATAGACAAAGAAGGAAGACTACCCAACACATTCAATGAAGCAAACATCACCTTGATCCCCAAACCAGGAAAAGACCCAACAAGAAAAGAAAATTATAGACCAATAGCACTAATGATTATAGATTCAAAAATATTCAACAAGATCCTAGCAAACAGAGTCCAGTAACACATCAAACAAATTATACACCATGACCAAGTGGGTTTTATCCCAGGGTCTCAAGGCTGGTTCAATATACGTAAATCTATAAATATGATTCAGCACATAAAAAAATTAAAAAACAAAGACCATATGATTCTCTCAATTGATGCAGAAAAAGCTTTTGATAATATCCAGCATCCCTTCAGAAAATGGGTATAGAAAGGACATTTCTTAAACTAATAGAGAACATCTACAACAAACTAAAGCCAATATCGTATTGAATGTAGTTAAATCGAAACCATTTCCACTCAGATCAGGAACCAGGCAAGGTTGTCCATTGTCTTCACTGCTCTTCAACATTGTAATGGAAGTTTTAGCCATTGCAATTAGGGAAGAAAAGGTGATCAAAGGTATCCATATAGGGACAGAAGAGATGAAACTTTCACTCATTGAAGATGATATGATTGTATATCTGGAAAACACCAGGGTTTCTACTACAAAACTCTTAGTAGTGATCAAGGAATACAGAAATGTCTCAGTCTCAGGTTACAAAATCAACACTCCTAAATCTGTAGCCTTTATATATACCAACAATAGCCAAGCTGAAAAAACAATCAAGGATTCTATTCCATTTACAGTAGCGCCAAAGATGAAATATTTGGGAGTTTACCTGACAAAAGACATGAAAGATCTCTATAAAGAGAACTATGAAACTCTAAGAAAAGAAATAGCTGAAGATGTTAAATAATGGAAAAACATACCATGCTAATGGCTGGGAAAAATCAACATTGTCAAAATGTCTATACTACCCAAAGCAATATACAATTTTAATGCAATCCTTATTAAAGCTCCATTGTCATACTTTGAAGATCTTGAAAAAATAATACATCATTTTATATGGAGCCAGAAAAAAAAACGAATAGCCAAGACATTACTCAAAAATAAAAACAAAGCAGGAGGAATTATGCTACCAGACCTCAGACCATACTATAAATTGATAGTGATCAAAACAGCATGGTACTGGCACAAAAACAGAGAGGTAGATGTATGGAACAGAATAGAGAACCAAGAGATGAATCCAGCTACTTACCATTATTTGATCTTTGACAAGCCAATTAAAAACATTCAATGGGGAATAGATTCCCTATTTAACAAATGGTACTGGGTGAACTGGCTGGCGACCTGTTGAAGACTGAAACTGGACCCACATCTTTCACCTTTAACTAAGATAGACTTTCACTGGATTTAAGATTTAAACTTAAGACATGAAACAATAAAAATACTAGAAGAAAGTGCAGGGAAAATTCTTGAAGGGATCAGTCTGGGAGAATATTTTATGAGGAGGATCCCCCAGACAATTAAAGCAGCATCAAAAATACACTACTGGGACCTGATCAAACTAAAAAGCTTCTGCACAGCCGAGAACACAGTACGTAAAGCAAGCAGACAGTCCTCAGAATGGGAGAAGATATTTGCAGGATATATCTCTGACAAAGGTTTAATAACCAGAATCCACAGAGAACACAAACGTATTAGCAAGAAAAGAACAAGACATCCCATCTCAGGCTGGGAAAGGGACTTGAAGAGAAACTTCTCTGAAGAAGACAGGCACACGGCCCACAGACATATGAAAAAATGCTCATTATCCTTAATCATCAGAGAAATGCAAAACTACTTTGAGATATCATCTAATTCCAGTACGATTAGCCCTTATCACAAAATCGCAAAACCAGAGATGCTGGCGTGGATGTGGAGAAAAGGGAACACTTCTACATTGCTGGTGAGAATGCAAACTAATATGTTCCTTTTGGAAAGAGGTTTGGAGAATACTTAGAGATCTAAAAATAGACCTGCCATTTGATTCTATAACTCCTCTACTAGGTATATATCCAGAAGACAAAAAATCACATTATAACAAAGCTATTTGTATCAGAATGTTTCTTGCAGCCCAATTCATAATTACTAAGTCATGGAAAAAGCCCAAGTTCCCATCAACTTACGAATGGATTAATAAATTGTGGTATATGTACACCATGGAATATTGTTGCAGCCGTAAAGAAAGATGGAGACTATACCTCTTTCATGTTTACATGGATGGATGGAGCTGTAAAATATTCTTCTTAGCAAGGTATCTCAAGAATGGAAGAAAAAGTACCCAAGGTAGTCAGCCCTAATATGAAACTAATTTATAGCTTTCATACGAAATCTATAACCCAATCTCAGAACAAGAATATGGGGGAAGGGGCAAGGGAGGAGGGGGGGGAGGATGGTTGGAGGGAGGGTAATTAGTGGGTCCACACCTACGTGCATCTTAGAAGGGTACAGGTGAAATTTACTAAATGTAGATTATAAAAGTCTGAACACAATAATTAAGAAAATGCCATGAAGGCTATGTTAACCAGTTTGATGAAAATATTTCAAACTGTATATAAAACCAGCACATGTACCTCATGATTGCATTATTGTACACAGCTATGATTTAATAAAAAAATAAATAAAAGTAAGTGAAATTGGGAACAAAAGAACCATTCAGAAGATTAATGAAACAAAAAGTCGGTTCTTTGAAAAGATAAATAAAATAAAGATCCCTCAGCCAGATTAACTAGAAATAGAGAAGCAATGCCTCTAATAACCTCAATCAGAAAAGAAAAATGGGAAATAACAACAGATATCACAGAGATAGAAGAGATCATCACTGAGTACTACAAAAATCCTATGTGCAGAAATTAGAAAATGTGGAAGAAATGGACAGATTTTCCTGAAATAACACTACCTCCCTGACTGAACTAGGAAGAAATAGAACTCTTGAACATAACAACATCAAGCACTGAAATTGTAACAAAGACAAGAAAGCTTCCAACAAAAAAAAGTCTTAGACCAGATGATTTCACACCAGATTTCTACCACACCTCGAATTAAGAGCTCATCCTGTATTGTAGAACCTACTGCAAAAACATTGAGAAGGAAGGGACCCTCTCCAACTTGTTCTTTAGAGTTAATATTATGAAAACCAGAAAGGACACAACAACAACAACAACAAAAAACTACAGACCAATACCAATAATAAATATCAATGCAACAATACTCAATAATATCTTAGCAAATATAATTCAGCTAACCATTAAAACATAATTTATCATGACCATGTGGCTCATTCAATATAAACAAATCCATAAATGTAATTCACCTCATAAACAGAAGCAAAAATTCAGATCATATGAGTCTCTCAATAGATATAGGAAAAGTATTTGACAAAATCCAGTATCTTTTTTGATGGAAATACTTGAGAATATAGGTATACATAGAACGTTTCTGAAACTGATAGAAACCCCTTGTGACAAACTTGCAGCAAATATCATATTGAATTGAGAAAACCTGAAAGCATTTCCACCTACAACTAGAACTAAACTAATGGTGATTTCCACTATCACCATTACCTTTAAACTTAGTGCTGGAAGCCCTAACCAATGCAATCAGGCAAAAGAAGGATACCAAGGGTATTCAAATGAGTATAGAAGGTAAAACTGTTGTTATTTGCTAATGATATGATCTTATAATTAGACAATCTCAAGGACTCAACCACAAGACTCTTGGAAGTGATCAAGAAATACACTAATGTCTCAGGATATAAAATCATTGTTCACAAATCAATAGCTTTCATGTATACCAGTGATCCCTATTTAAGCTGAGAATCAAATCAAAGATACAATAATCTCTTTCACACTAGCATCACAAAAAATGACATATCTTGGAGTGTACTTAACAAAGAATGTGAAGGATCTCTACAGAGAGAACTATGAAACACTTTGAAAAGAAATAACAGAGGATTTTAACAGATGGAAGAGCATACCATGCTCATGGCTAGTAAGAATCAAAATTGTTCATATGTCTGTATTAGCCAAAGCAATCTTTATATATAAGGTAATCCACATTAATATACCAATGTAATACTTTGAATATCTTTTAAAAATAGTTCAATGTCTGATTTGGAGCCAGAAAAAAATATCCTGAATAGCCAATGTGATTCTATGAAATAAGAACCATTCTGTAGGCATGATTTTACCAGACTTCCAGTAATGCTACAAGTCTGTAGTGATTAAAACAGCATGGTGTATGGGCGGCGCCTGTGGCTCAGCGGGTAGGGCGCCGGTCCCATATGCCGGAGGTGGCGGGTTCAAACCCAGCCCCGGCCAAATAAAAAAAAAAACAAAAACAAAAAAAAAACAGCATGGTGTAGGCACAAAATAGAGACATAGATCTATGGAACAGAACAGATAACCTAGAGTTGAAACTAGCCTTATATTGCCATCTGATCTTTCATAAAGCAAACAAAAGAATACATTGGGAAAAGAATCCCTATTTAATAAATGATGCTGTGAGAACTGGCTAGCCACATGGAAAAGACTGAAACTGGACCCACACCTCCTATCACGTACAAAAATTAACTCACTTTGGATAAAATTATTAAATCTAAGACATGAAAATATAAAATCTCTGAAAGAAAGTGTGGGAAAAACTCTTAATTGGTCTATGAAAAGAGTTTATGAAGAAGACATCATTGGCAATTGCAGCAACAACAACAAAAGAAATAAATGAGACTTGATTATGTTAAAAAGTTTCTGCACAGCTAAGAACACAAGCAACAAAACAAACAATCTTCAGAATGGGAGGAAATATTTACATGCTACAAATCTGACAAAGGGCTAATGACCAGAATCTAAAAGGATTCAAGCAAATCAGTAAGAAAAGAGCCAATAACCCCATTAAAAACTGGGCAAGAGGCATGCACAGAATTTTTTTTTTTTTTTTGTGAAAACAGACAAATGGCCCTCAAACACATGAAAAAATGCTCATCAACTCTATCAAAGGAATGAAATCAATACCATCTTGAGATATCACAACACCCAGTGAGAATGGCCCATGTTTCAAGATCCCAAAGCAACAGATGCTGGTGTGGATGCACAGAGAAGGAAACATTCATGCATTGTTGGTGGACCTGAAAACTAGTACACCTTTTATGGAAAAAAGGATGGAGGCATCTCAAAGAATTAAAAGTAAACCTTCCATTTTACCAGGCAATCCAATTACTGGTCATCTATTCAAAAGAAAAAGTCATTTTACCATAAGGCTATTTGCACATGAATGTTCATAGCACTGTTATTCACAATTGCAAAAAATATGGAAACAACCCAATTGCCCTTTGACCCATGAATAGAAATGTTGTGTATGTATACCACGAGATACCATTCAGGCATATAAAAGATGGAGATTTTGTACTTTTTGTAAGAACTTGGAAAGATTTAGAGAACACCCTTCTAAGTAAAGTATCATAAAAATAAAAAAACAAACATCATATGTACGCAATACTAAGTTGAAACTAGTAGATTAAAAACCAAGCGTTCATATGAGAGTAAAAAATCAATTAAATTCAAGAAGAGGAAGAGTGGGGTGGGGGCTTGGTATGGTCTTACCCAATGGGTACAATGCATGGGTATATGGCACACATCCTGGGTGAAGGACAGAACTCTAACTGGGAGTTTACCTTACACATGCAAACAATGTAACTTAATCGTATGTTAAACTCAAAGTATGCCCATAAATTTCCACATGCAGATACAAACAAATCAATGAAATCAAAAGCAAACAAAAATAAAAAATGAACAAAGCAAATATTCAGTTTTTGAAATGTCTCAAAAATGTTAACCTGTTAGTAAGACTGATCAAGAAAAAAGACAGGGAGGAAAGAAATTTCTACATAAAAAGTGAAAGAAGATATCACCACAAATTTAAGAGATATTAAAGGTTGAATAGTACTGCAATATTACCAACTTAATGTAATGAATTTCACAACTAAGTTAACATGTGTGATTTCTTAGAGCAATACCTACCAAACTGACACAAGAAGAAATAGAAAAATAGATTTATTTTATTATTATTATTTTTTTGAGACAGAGTCTCACTTTGTTGTTTCAGGCTAGAATGCCATCACATCAGCTTCGCTCATAGCAACTTCAAACTCCTGGGTTCAAGTGATCCTTCCACCTTAACTTCTCAGATTGCTGGAATACAGGTGTCTATATGTCAATTTTTCTGTCTAGAGTCCCATTTAATTCTAATTTTTTTTATTGATATTCTACTTCAATGATCTTTTCCTTTCTGTCAGTCGGGTGGTTGAAGTTGCTGGCAATTGAAATTATACTGTTTATTTCTTTGCCTAGTTCTAACAGAATATGCTTTATGAATCTGGAACTTCATGTGTTAGGTGCACATGTATTTTGGATTTTTATGTCTTCTTGTTAAATTTCTCCCTTTACCAATATTAAATGACTATCTTTATATATTTTTTACTATTGTTGATTTAAAGTCTATTTCATCTGATGTGAGGATGGCTACTCTATTTTCTTTTGGTTTTGATTTTTATGGAATATTTTTTCCTATTCCTTTACTTAAAGTCTGTATGAATCCTTATGAATAAGATGTATATCTTGGCAACTACATATATTTGGGGCATGTTTTCCCATCCATTCAGTCTGTTGTATCTTTTATGTATGAAATTCAGACCATTCAAGTTCAGTGTCAGTATTGGTAAGTGAAATATTGTTCTTTTCATCGTGCTGGTTGATATCTTATGGTTTTATTTTCCCTCTTTGCTATTGTTGTGTTACAGATGTAAACTTTAACTTTCGAACATCCATACACTGGTAGATATCTATTGTCCCAAGCCACGTATAATGCAGTTTTCAATATTTCCTATAGGTCAGGTTTGCAGTGACAAATTCCTTTAGCATTTGCTTATCTGTAAAACTTTTTACTTCTCTATCAATTATAAAATTTTTCAGAATACAAAATTGGAATACAAAACTCTTGGCTGGCAGTTGATGTCATTAAGAAGACTAAAAGTTGGGTCCCAATTATTTCTGGCTTTTATAATCTCTGCTGAGAAGTCAGCTGTTAGCCTGGTGGTTTATCTTTGGAGGTTAGTTGTTTCTTTTCTCTTACAGCATATAGAATTTTCTTCATTTTGGCCAGGTTGATGACTATATGTCTTGGATATGTCCTAATGCTATGTATCTTTCTGGTGTTCAATAACCATCTTGTATATGAAAATATAAATCTTTGGTGAAACCAGCAATATTTTCCTCAATAATCCCTTTGATTAGCTTTCTCATGCCTTTTTCTTTTTCTCCCTCAGGGATGTCTATAATTCTTATATTGGTTCATTATGCATAGTCCTATACTTCTCTGAGTGGTTGTTCCTTTGTCTTTATTTTTTTTTTTTTCTGAATCTTTGACTGACATGGTTAGTTCACAAACTTTGTCTTCAGGCTCTGAAATTTACTCTTCTGCTTGGTCTAGTTCTGGCTTCCTGTTGAAGCTTTCTGGTGTATTGAAATTCCCTAAATGACCTCTTTAATTTATTTACATTTGGTTATATCTTTTCTTATGTCATCTGTCTCTTTAGCATGTTCATTCCTGGGATGTCCTGAAACCTTTTTTGTTTTTTTTTGGAGAAGGGTGGCTTGTTTGTGGTTGTTTTCAACTTTATCTTCGATATGATTCATCTTATTTTCCATTCTCATCTACATTTCATGTCTAACATTTTGACAGTTTCCTCTAGGCTGGGGTCCATTGTTTGAGACCTATTGTGATCCTTTGGAGATATCAAAACATGTTGTTTTTTTATTCAGTTAGAGCTCTTATTGTGGTTCCTTCTCATCTGAAATCTCTTGTCTCAGTTTGAGACAGATAAACTTGTAGTGCATGTGTTCCCTTCTAGGAACTCTCTTATTTAGCAAAGGAGACATCCTTGGATGGTGGATTTGTCTTCCACTCTGGAGGGAGGATTGACCTGACACAAGATGGGCAAACATACTGTGAGCATTTAAAACTGTTGCTCTCCTGCATTTCCTGACTCACCATTCCCCTGTGTTGCTGGTGGTCACTGTGTTGCAGAGTGAGTGAATGCTGCACCCAGTTCTCTTAGCAGCAGTGATTCTTAGCTTGAAGCTAGTTTGAGAACTGCTCAAGTCAGATATGTAGGCAGCAGCAGGGTTGTCATCCTGATCTGGCTTGAGTGCAGCCCCACTCATGCCCATACATGGCAACCGATTGCCCTTACTGGTTTGGGATCTGCCCTGTTTAGAACCATGAGTGGTGGCATTTGTTGACAATTGTAACCTGAGTGAAGTCCCATTTTTGCCTCTGGGCAGTGGCAATTGATGGCCTGCATCAGCTTGAGGGCTGCCCACTCAGAGCCACAGATGATAGCATTTGTCGGTTATGTGCCGACTTCAGCACCGCCCACCCATGCCCAGAAGCTGAGGTACCCCAGATGCAGTACCTGCAGGTGGCACCTGCGTATGGAGCTCTTGAAAGTTCCTAGCCTCTACTTCTACCCCTTACCCAGATGGGCAGGGACGATGGGGGAGGCATCAGCAATGGATCTTACCCCTGAATAAAGGCAGCATTCTGTGTCCAGGGTTTTAAAATGCTGCCAGCTGTGGTACCCAGTGTTTGTGAGCAGTTAGTTCACAGCTGTGCCCTTTCTCTGGAACACTGCTTCTCCACAGTCTCCAGCTAGCTGCCGATGTCAGTCCTGCAGCTTTCTGCAGCGGAGGGTCCCTTTTGCTGGTTGGATAGCTGCTGCTGTTAGCTCCTGCCAGCTCTACAAGGCCTGGTGGAAGAGAGAAGGTCAATGTGAAAAAAAAAAAGGCTTTCTATACTTAGGTACTGCAGGAGCCACAACTGATGAGGCTCAGAGAGGCCAGCACTCCCACCAGTGTAAAGGTGAGCTAGGGTAGTGCCACCCCAACCCTAAGTCGCACCAGGCTTTTATTTTGTTCTAACAGCATTTACAATATAATATTTATTGATTCATCATGATTATTAGGGAGTAAAAGAAACTTCTTTCTCATACATGTGGTCTGGAAGGTCTTGTGTAAGTATCAAGACTTAAAAAGAGACAATGTATAGGGGAGTGGGCAAAGGGTCTGGGTTAAAATGAACTTTTAAAGGGGAAAATACACTGTATTGGTGGGAAAATTGACTGCTTCTTAATTTGTATTATTAATCTGTTCTAGCTAGCCCAGATGGATGTTTTCTAATCTATTTTTTAACGTGTTTCAAACCAGTTAAACATTTTGTTCTTGGTTGCTTACGAACATTTTATTCATAAGGTTTCAAGCTAAGGAGACAGGCTCTTGCCATTTTTGGTCCTTAAAAATTCTTCACCACTTTCTCTTTTTAAATCCTCCCAACCTTTGCCCACAGACAGCAATGATTACAGGGGAGTGTGGAGCCCCAGGATTATCCCCTTTGTGTGTGCCCCTCTGCACTGTGTACCTTCAAACCACAAAGGAGGTGCATCTCTTCCTTCTCTTCCACTTTGGGTGCCTCTTGTCATCTCTCTTTTGATTCCCAATGTTCTCTCTGAGATGATTTTTCTGAAGGTGTGTGTGTATCCACCTGCCACCTTCAATCCTGTCATGACAGCAGTGTGGTCAGGCTGCTTCTACCCCACTACCTTGACCCTCTCTTTCAGAAACAGAAAATGGAAATAGTTTTTTTGTGTATTAAAGAAATTATATTTGCAATTAAAAACATTCCTGAAAGAAAGCTCCAGGTTTGACTGTTGAGTTTTATGAACTATTTGGGAAGTGTCTGTTAAGTATTAGAATAATACTAATCATTCACAAACACTTTCAGAAAATAGAAGGTGAAGAAACACTTTTCATTTACATTAATTGAGACAGTGTAGAATTAGTGTAAGGATGGAAACATGCACCCATGGCACAGAATACAGACAGGACAAGCAGATGGAACACACATGGGTTACTTTTGACACAGGCATCTAGGTACTTCCATGTGGGAATAAGTTCTTTTCAAAATGTTGCTGAGCACCTGAGTATCCATTTCGAAACCCTAACCTCTGCTTTAGATAATATACACACCATTAATTTGAGACCTATATGTGAGATTATAGACCTATATGTGAGATTCAAAATCAAAAAACTTCTAGAAGAAAACATAGGATAATGTTTCTATTACTTTGGAGTGACTGAAGATTTTTTAAGCAGGCTCTGGAATCATTAACCACAAAAGAAAAAAACTTCACACGTTGGACAGTATTAAATTAAAACATATTCTGTATATCAAATGGCATCATAATGAAATTTCAGAAGCCAGCCACAAACTAGGATAAAATCTTCTCAGTTCTAATTTTGATGAATATCCAGAATACATAAGGAGAGGCACTTTGCAAAAGAAAATAGCAAATGGTCAATAAGTAAATAAAAAGGATTCTACATAAGCAGTCATTAGGAAAAGGCAAAATAAAAACAGTATAATATACCATTAGACACTAAACAGAGTGCTCCAGGTACAACTGCAGTCTCAAAAATTGGGCCAAACAGAAAGGGGAGAGCTTCAGGCAAATGAGTAAAGCTTCATCTGTATTTACAGCTGCTCCCCATTGCTCTTATCAGAGCTTGAGCTTTTCCTCATGTCAGATCAGCTGTGGCATTAGATCCTCATAGGAGTGCAAACCCTCTTGTAAACAGCAGAGGTAAGAGATCAAGGTCGTGCACTCCTTATGAGAATCTAATGCCAGAGGATCTGCCATGGGAGCTGAGGTGGTGAATCAAGCATTGGGACTGTCTGGTTGCAGGAAAACAAGCTCAATTCTTCTACTGATACTGCATTACGGGGAGTTGTAGAATTATTTCATTATATATTACAATGCAACAGTAATGAAAATAAAGGGCACCATAAAGGTAATGGGCTAGAATCATCCCCAAAATACCCATGACCACTTCCCAGTTCCTGGAAAAGTTATCTTCCATGTAATTGATCCCTGGTGCCAAAAGTTTGGGGATTGCTCTTTCATAAGACCAAACACTGGTAAGAATGTGGAACAACTTGGATTCTCATGCATTGCTGCTGAGAGCCTAGATCCAAGTCTGGAAACCATTATGCAGTTTCTTATAGAAATTGTTAACACCTATCCTATCATTTATAGGACTGGCAGTGGATTGAAAAAGCACAAATGCCCTTCAATGGAAGAATTTAAAACTGTGTTGGGCTTCTACAATGGACTACTGCAAAGAAGTATGAAAAATAAATCACTGATACACGGAAGACCATAGAGGAATCTCAGAAACACAGTGAGGAAAAAAAAAAGGCAAGAAAGAAAAACATATTGTTTTCTTTTTTTTTATTTTTTTTTTTTATTTTTTTTTATTTTTTATTTTTTTTTATTGTTGGGGATTCATTGAGGGTACAATAAGCCAGTTACACTGATTGCAATTGTTAGGTAAAGTCCCTCTTGCAATCATGTCTTGCCCCCATAAAATGTGACACACACCAAGGCCCCACCCTCCTCCCTCCATCCCTCTTTCTGCTTCCCCCCCCATAACCTTAATTGTCATTAATTGTCCTCATATCAAGATTGAGTACATAGGATTCATGCTTCTCCATTTTTGTGATGCTTTACTAAGAATAATGTCTTCCACTTCCATCCAGGTTAATACGAAGGATGTAAAGTCTCCATTTTTTTTAATGGCTGAATAGTATTCCATGGTATACATATACCACAGCTTGTTAATCCATTCCTGGGTTGGTGGGCATTTAGGCTGTTTCCACATTTTGGCAATGGTAAATTGAGCTGCCATAAACAGTCTAGTACAAGTGTCTTTATGATAAAAGGATTTTTTTCCTTCTGGGTAGATGCCCAGTAATGGGATTGCAGGATCGAATGGGAGGTCTAGGTTGAGTGCTTTGAGGTTTCTCCATACTTCCTTCCAGAAAGGTTGTACTAGTTTGCAGTCCCACCAGCAGTGTAAAAGTGTTCCCTTCTCTCCACATCCACGCCAGCATCTGCAGTTTTGAGATTTTGTGATGTGGGCCATTCTCACTGGGGTTAGATGATATCTCAGGGTTGTTTTGATTTGCATTTCTCTAATATATAGAGATGATGAACATTTTTTCATGTGTTTGTTAGCCATTCGTCTGTCGTCTTTAGAGAAAGTTCTATTCATGTCTCTTGCCCATTGATATAAGGGATTGTTGGCTTTTTTCATGTGGATTAATTTGAGTTCTCTATAGATCCTGGTTATCAAGCTTTTGTCTGATTGAAAATATGCAAATATCCTTTCCCATTGTGTAGGTTGTCTCTTTGCTTTGGTTATTGTCTCCTTAGCTGTACAGAAGCTTTTCAGTTTAATGAAGTCCCATTTGTTTATTTTTGTTGTTGTTGCCATTGCCATGGCAGTCTTCTTCATGAAGTCTTCCCCCAGGCCAATATCTTCCAGTGTTTTTCCTATGCTTTCTTTGAGGATTTTTATTGTTTCATGCCTTAAATTTAAGTCCTTTATCCATCTTGAATCAATTTTTGTGAGTGGGGAAAGGTGTGGGTCCAGTTTCAGTCTTTTACATGTAGACATCCAGTTCTCCCAACACCATTTATTGAATAGGGAGTCTTTCCCCCAAGGTAAGTTCTTGTTTGGTTTATCAAAGATTAGGTGGTTGTAAGATGTTAGTTTCATTTCTTGGTGTTCAATTCGATTCCAAGTGTCTATGTCTCTGTTTTTGTGCCAGTACCATGCTGTCTTGAGCACTATGGCTTTGTAGTACAGACTAAAATCTGGTATGCTGATGCCCCCAGCTTTATTTTTGTTACTAAGAACTGCCTTAGCTATACGGGGTTTTTTCCGGTTCCATACAAAACGCAGAATCATTTTTTCCAAATCTTGAAAGTACGATGTAGGTACTTTGATAGGAATGGCATTGAATAGGTAGATTGCTTTGGGAAGTATAGACATTTTAACAATGTTGATTCTTCCCATCCATGAGCATGGTATGTTCTTCCATTTGTTAATATCCTCTGCTGTTTCCTTTCTGAGGATTTCATAGTTTTCTTTATAGAGGTCCTTCACCTCCTTCGTTAGGTATATTCCTAGGTATTTCATTTTCTTTGAAACTATGGTGAAGGGAGTTGTGTCCTTAATTAGCTTCTCATCTTGACTGTTATTGGTGTATACAAAGGCTACTGACTTGTGGACATTGATTTTATATCCTGAAACATTACTGTATTTTCTGATGACTTCTAGGAGTCTTGTGGTTGACTCTTTGGGGTTCTCTAAGTATAAGATCATGTCGTCAGCAAAGAGGGAGAGTTTGACCTCCTCTGCTCCCATTTGGATTCCCTTTATTTCCTTGTCTTGCCTAATTGTATTGGCTAGAACTTCCAGCACTATGTTGAATAGTAAAGGTGACAGAGGACAACCTTGTCTGGTTCCAGTTCTAAGAGGAAAAGCTTTCAGTTTTACTCCATTCAGTAAAATATTGGCTGTGGGTTTGTCATAGATAGCTTCAATCAGTTTTAGAAATGTGCCACCTATGCCTATACTCTTCAGAGTTCTAATTAGAAAAGGATGCTGGATTTTATCAAATGCTTTTTCTGCATCTATTGAGAGGATCATGTGATCTTTATTTTTGCCTCTGTTAATATGGTGGATAACGTTTATGGACTTGCGTATGTTAAACCAGCCTTGCATCCCTGGGATGAAGCCTACTTGATCATGATGAATGACTTTTTTGATGATAAGCTGTAATCTATTGGCTAGGATTTTGTTGAGAATTTTTCCATCTATATTCATGAGTGAGATTGGTCTGAAATTCTCCTTTTTGCTTGGGTCTTTTCCTGGTTTTGGTATCAGGGTGATGTTTGCTTCATAGAATGTGTTGGGGAAGATTCCTTCTTCCTCAATTTTTTGGAATAATTTCTGTAGTACAGGAATAAGCTCTTCCTTGAAGGTTTGATAGAATTCTGGAGTGAAGCCATCTGGACCATTTTTTAGTTGGAAGCTTTTTTATTGTTTCTTTGATCTCAGTGCTTGAAATTGGTCTGTTCAGGAGGTCTATTTCTTCCTGGCTAAGTCTAGGTAGAGGGTGTGATTCCAAATATTGATCCATTTCCTTCACATTGTCAAATTTCTGGGCATAGAGTTTCTGGTAGTATTCAGAGATGATCTCTTGTATCTCTGTGGGATCAGTTGTTATTTCCCCTTTATCGTTTCTGATTGAGGTTATTAGAGATTTTACTTTTCTATTTCTCGTTAGTCTGGCCAATGGTTTATCTATTTTATTTATTTTTTCATAAAACCAACTCCTTGTTTCATTAATTTTCTGAATGATCCTTTTGTTTTCAATTTCATTGATCTCTGATTTGATTTTGGATATTTCTTTTCTTCTACTGGGTTTAGGCTTAGATTGTTCTTCTTTTTCCAATTCCATAAGATCTCTTGTGAGATTGTTGATGTGCTCTCTTTCTGTTTTTTGAATGTAGGCATCTAAAGCGATGAATTTTCCTCTGAAAACTGCTTTTGCAGTATCCCACAGGTTTTGGTAGCTTGTGTCTTCATTGTTGTTATGCTCAAGGAAGTTAATGATTTCCTGTTTTATTTCTTCCTTCACCCATCTGTTATTCAACAGAAGATTGTTTAATTTCCATGCCTTTGGGTGGGGTTGAGCATTTTTGTTAGAGTTGAGTTCCATCTTTAGTGCCTTATGGTCTGAAAAGATACAAGGTAAAATTTCAATTCTTTTGATTCTATTGATATTTGTTTTGTGTCCCAGGATATGATCAATTTTGGAGAATGTTCCATGGGGTGATGAGAAGAATGTATATTCTTTATCTTTGGGGTGGAGTGTTCTATATACGTCTATCAAGCATAGTTGGTCTAGGGTCTCATTTAAATCTCTTACATCTTTGTTTAATTTCTGTTTAGAGGATCTGTCCAGCTCTGTAAGAGGTGTGTTAAAGTCCCCTGTTATGATGGTATTATCAGATATCATATTGCTCAGACTGAGTAAGGTCTGCTTCAAGAATCTGGGAGCATTTAAATTGGGTGCATAAATATTTAGAATGGAAATGTCTTCTTGTTGTAGTTTTCCCTTGACCAATATAAAGTGACCATCTTTGTCTTTTTTGACTTTAGTTGCTTTAAATCCACATGTATCTGAAAATAAGATTGCAACTCCTCTTTTCTTCTGAATTCCATTTGCCTGAAAAATTGTCTTCCAACCCTTGACTCGGAGCTTTAATTTGTCTTTTGAAGCCAGGTGTGTTTCTTGCAGACAGCAAATGGATGGCTTGTGTTTTTTAATCCAGTCAGCCAATCTATGTCTCTTCAGTGGGGAATTCAAGCCATTAACATTTATTGAGATAATGGATAAGTGTGGTAGTATTCTATTCGTCTTATTTGGTGAGAGTCCATTGCTTAGTTTTATCTTTTGCATCAGTGTGGAGGTTAGGTTCTGTCCTTTGATTTCTGAGTTCTTACTTTGCTGCTGATCCATTGTGGTGGTCAGTGTGCAGAACAGGTTGAAGTATTTCCTGTAGAGCTGGTCTTGTTGTGGCGAATTTCCTCAATGTTTGTATATCCGTAAATGATTTGATTTCTCCGTCAATTTTGAAGCTTAGCTTAGCAGGGTACAGAATTCTGGGCTGAAAATTGTTCTGTTTAAGTAGATTAAAGGTAGATGACCATTGTCTTCTTGCTTGGAAAGTTTCATTAGAGAAGTCTGTGGTAACTCTGATGGATTTGCCCCTGTAGGTCAACTGGTGCTTACTCCTGGCAGCTTGCAGAATCTTTTCTTTTGTCTTGACTTTGGACAGGTTCATCACAATGTGTCTTGGAGAAGCTCGGTTAGAGTTGAGGCGACCCGGGGTCCGATATCCCTCTGAAAGCAGTGTGTCAGAATCTTTGGTGATGTTTGGGAAATTTTCTTTTATAATATTCTCTAGTATGGCTTCCATTCCTCTGGGGCATTCTTCTCCCCCTTCTGGAATTCCTATAACTCGAATGTTGGAACGCTTCATAAAGTCCCATAATTCTGACAGTGAACGTTCTGCTTTCTCTCTCTTCTTTTCTGCCTCTTTTACTGTCTGAGTTATCTCAAGAACTTTGTCTTCTACCTCTGAAATTCTTTCTTCTGCATGGTCTAACCTGTTGCTGATACTTTCCATTGCATCTTTAAGTTCCCTAATTGACTGTTTCAGTTCCTTCAGGTCTGCTATATCCTTTTTATATTCTTCATATCGTTCATCTCTTATTTGATTCTGTTTTTGGATTTCCTTTTGGTTATTTTCCACTTTATTAGCAATTTCCTTCATTGTTTCCATCATTTCTTTCATTGTTTTCAACATGTGTATTCTAAATTCCCTTTCTGTCATTCCTAACATTTCTATACTGGTGGAATCATCTGCAGTAGCTACCTCATGGTCCCTTGGTGGGGTTGTTCTAGACTGGTTCTTCATGTTGCCTGGAGTTTTCTGCTGATTCTTCCTCATGAGTGATTTCTTTTATCTGTTTGCTTGCCCTAATTTTCCTTTCACTTCCTCTTGCTCTTTAAGTTCTTGTGCCTGTGGACTAAAGGTTACAGGACCAGAAGGGTGAGAAGGTTGAAGAGCAAAAAAAAAGGGGATGAAAGAAAGGAGGACCGAGTGATAAGAAAAAAAGAAAGATAGAGAAAGGAGAGGGGGTGGGTATAAGGAATATTGACAAAAAGAAGAGAGGCACAGAAAGAGGGAGACAGGGCAATATAGGTGTACAGTAGGGTACTTTGACACAACCTTAAAATACCCCCACCTTCTGGGGGTGCCCAGTTGCGTGGTTCCCTTGAGGTCAGCAGCTCTTTGCTAACCTGATCAGACACAGTACCCCACCTCCACCAAGTAGAGAGGAAAGACAAAAATGCTATAAATCAAACCAAAACAAGCAAACAGAAAACTTTACAGGGATAAAATTGGGTGAAAAACCAAATTATATCGGTAGAAACACTAGCAAAAATGAAGTTGAAGTTATTAAAAAAAGCAGCAATGGGAAATTATAATTAAACTAGGAAAATTGAGAAAGAAAAAGGGATCTGTGTGGAAAAGATTGAAATTAAAAAAAACAAAAGAATATCAGCAACGTCAAAATAAACAAACAAAAAAAACAACCAAGCAAAAAAAAGAAAGAAAAAAATACACAACCAAAAACAAAGCAGTTTGTATATGTTATTGAATATTGTCTGGGCAACACGTGGTCTTCTGGGGTATGAGATGTTAGTCACAGTTCAGATACGACTGGAGGCTGCTGATTACTCAAACCCCAGCAGGAAGACACCCTGAATCTCTCTTCAGCCTACTTAAAAGGCACTTCGAACTTGTAAACTTGTTGAGCAGAAGCTTTCCCAGCTTTCTTGCTGGAATTGCTGCTGAAGTGGCTATCCACTTACTCAGTGTGCCAAAACCGGTCTCACTCTGCCCCTGAGGGTTAGGGCTGCAAGGCGTCTCAGACCCCACCCTTAGGCTACTTGGTTGCTGGGTTACCAGCTCCCACCCGTTTCTAGCTCTGCGACCCTGAGGGCGGAGCTTGCCGGGGCAGATCGCTGGCAATGGATCCGTGTGACCCACCGCCAAACACTATTAGCTCCGTCTGGCTCAGCGGCTCAGACTGGGGCCCTAGACACCGGCCAAAGTTCTCGCACTCCCGCTCAGGCCTTCCCCAAGGCAGTTCAACTCAGTGCCAAGTCCAAGGACATCAAAACAGTTCACAGGTAAGGCCTTTCTGGTTTGCAGTCTCGCTGCTACTGAACTTACAGTTGTGGGCGGGTTTAGACGGATTGAACACACGCGACCACTTGCCGGTTTTCCACGGATTTAGTCCTCCTCTTGGGGTCCAGAAGTCTCTCGCTGACTCCCTGTATCCTCATAGGAGTGATGATAGGCAGTTCTCACCAGCCAGAGACGCCTGGAGTCCTATCTCCCCAGACTCACGGTGCCCAGATGCGAGGAAGCTGTTACTCGGCTGCCATCTTGCTCCGCCTTCTAAAAAACATATTGTTTTCTATTCAAAACAAGGAAAAGTAATTTTTGATGGTAGAAATTAAAATAATTGTTTCTCTTGGGGTAGGATATTGACTGGGAAGGGGCACAAGGAAATTTATAGTGAAATGGGAATGTGATGACGAGCTGTGAGTAGTGGTTATCATATCACTCAGTGACACAGTCATATAATACACTTCTACTGAACTTTTCCATTCTCAACAATGAACAATAACAGTCCCCTGGGAATCTGTTGTGATTTTAAGTTCTGTTCCTTTTTTCATGCTCCTCTAATGAAGTCTGAGTGTCCCAGGAGTTTGTTGTTTTGGACCTTGTGTGTCCTCTTTGGTATGATAAATAACCCTGTGGTAAGTCGATCCTCAGGGCATTTACATGTATTTTTATTCATGACTGCAATGATACTCATCTACTCAGACAGGTGAAGAGCAGCTAGTTGATGGCAAAGTGAACGACTGTTTCTATGAGCAAGAAAATTTGATCTTGTTGTCTCTTTTACCTGAGTCTCTTTTGGGATGAATCACACAACCAACTGTATTTGATGTTCAGATGGACTGTGTCAAAATGTCCCACAGAATAAATATGAATATGCTCAGGAATTCTGAAGAGTCAGACCAGCAAATGTTAGTGCAGATTTGGGGCATCGAGATGGTCTAGGACTCATCAGCCAGATCAGCATAAGGGAAAGCTCTGACTATTAGTCCTCCAGGGTTTGGAAATCTGTCTTTCTTAAAAATAATTAGCCTTAACTATTTCCCATTGGTTTAGGACATAAGTCATTCATGGACTTTTTTATAGGTCAAAGATAGTTGCATCTTAGTTAAGAGTGTTCTTTTCTTCTTTTTCTTTTCCATTAGCCCAGGAGAACGATCCTGATTTTTTGGAAGAAAAAGGAGGTACATGATCACAGAAGCAGTTTCCTATGAGCTACTTCTTGGTAAGTACTTAACCACGGAAATGCTTTGGAGTCTAATGGGTCAAATATTCCAATCAGAGCCTTGTTCTGTTCAAGCCAGTATAGTGGATCATGTATAGTTAAAGTAATAGGTTTGTCCAAATCCAAGATCTAAATGAAGTACCATTTAATTATGCTATCTGATTCACTAGAACACTCCTAATGGAAGTCCAGACCCCTTACCAAAGATACAGTATCAGTTCATGTTCTTTCTGACTGGGTATTGGCTTATTAAGCCAGTTAATATTCCTCTAGTGATTGCAAAGGACATCCAGTGCAATTCCCACCACACTAGAATTTTCTAGTGTAACAATATTCCCAGAAAGAAAGGGAAAGTTTAAGGATGATTTATGACTAATGCCAGAAGGAATCACCTCATTCTGTTAGGATGATATAAGGAGAGGAATCCTGACTTTGTTTTGTGTCTTTATCTACTGAGTCAGAACAACCAAGCTATGCAACTATTATTCCCCCATCTCTATATACAACTTCTTTTACATCCATGGGCTGGGTAGTTATGGATACTTTGAGAATGAGCTTTCTGCTCACTGGAGGAAAACAAGGAAAGAACTCAGGTTAAATGGACTTCAGGAAATTAAGGGGTTGAAAGATGGTAACACAAACACTTTTTTTTTTAATGCTTTCTATTTTCAGAGGGCTAAAGGCAGCACATAGGCGTGCTCTATAGAATGCATGTCATACCTGAAATGTTGAAACCTATGCTGCGACCTCGTGAAAGAATATTTTGTGCGGAATGTCAGCCTTCGTTGTTCTTGGTTAATGTGATTATTCTTTTTTTTTTTTTTTTTTTTCTTTTTCTTTTTTATTGTTGGGGATTCATTGAGGGTACAATAAGCCAGTTACACTGATTGCAATTGTTAGGTAAAGTCCCTCTTGCAATCATGTCTTGCCCCCATAAAGTGTGACACACACTAAGGCCCCACCCTCCTCCCTCCATCCCTCTTTCTGCTTCCCCCCCCATAAACTTAATTGTCATTAATTGTCCTCATACCAAGATTGAGTACATAGGATTCATGCTTCTCCGTTCTTGTGATGCTTTACTAAGAATAATGTCTTCCACTTCCATCCAGGTTAATACGAAGGATGTAAAGTCTCCATTTTTTTTAATAGCTGAATAGTATTCCATGGTATACATATACCACAGCTTGTTAATCCATTCCTGGGTTGGTGGGCATTTAGGCTGTTTCCACATTTTGGCAATGGTAAATTGAGCTGCCATAAACAGTCTAGTACAAGTGTCCTTATGATAAAAGGATTTTTTTCCTTCTGGGTAGATGCCCAGTAATGGGATTGCAGGATCGAATGGGAGGTCTAGCTTGAGTGCTTTGAGGTTTCTCCATACTTCCTTCCAGAAAGGTTGTACTAGTTTGCAGTCCCACCAGCAGTGTAAAAGTGTTCCCTTCTCTCCACATCCACGCCAGCATCTGCAGTTTTGAGATTTTGTGATGTGGGCCATTCTCACTGGGGTTAGATGATATCTCAGGGTTGTTTTGATTTGCATTTCTCTAATATATAGAGATGATGAACATTTTTTCATGTGTTTGTTAGCCATTCGTCTGTCATCTTTAGAGAAAGTTCTATTCATGTCTCTTGCCCATTGATATAAGGGATTGTTGGCTTTTTTCATGTGGATTAATTTGAGTTCTCTATAGATCCTGGTTATCAAGCTTTTGTCTGATTGAAAATATGCAAATATCCTTTCCCATTGTGTAGGTTGTCTCTTTGCTTTGGTTATTGTGTCCTTAGCTGTACAGAAGCTTTTCAGTTTAATGAAGTCCCATTTGTTTATTTTTGTTGTTGTTGCGATTGCCGTGGCAGTCTTCTTCATGAAGTCTTCCCCCAGGCCAATATCTTCCAGTGTTTTTCCTATGCTTTCTTTGAGGATTTTTATTGTTTCATGCCTTAAATTTAAGTCCTTTATCCATCTTGAATCAATTTTTGTGAGTGGGGAAAGGTGTGGGTCCAGTTTCAGTCTTTTACATGTAGACATCCAGTTCTCCCAACACCATTTATTGAATAGGGAGTCTTTCCCCCAAGGTAAGTTCTTGTTTGGTTTATCAAAGATTAGGTGGTTGTAAGATGTTAGTTTCATTTCTTGGTGTTCAATTCGATTCCAAGTGTCTATGTCTCTGTTTTTGTGCCAGTACCATGCTGTCTTGAGCACTATGGCTTTGTAGTACAGACTAAAATCTGGTATGCTGATGCCCCCAGCTTTATTTTTGTTACTAAGAACTGCCTTAGCTATACAGGGTTTTTTCCGGTTCCATACAAAACGCAGAATCATTTTTTCCAAATCTTGAAAGTACGATGTAGGTACTTTGATAGGAATGGCATTGAATAGGTAGATAGCTTTGGGAAGTATAGACATTTTAACAATGTTGATTCTTCCCATCCATGAGCATGGCATGTTCTTCCATTTGTTAATATCCTCTGCTATTTCCTTTCTGAGGATTTCATAGTTTTCTTTATAGAGGTCCTTCACCTCCTTCGTTAGGTATATTCCTAGGTATTTCATTTTCTTTGAAACTATGGTGAAGGGAGTTGTGTCCTTAATTAGCTTCTCATCTTGACTGTTATTGGTGTATACAAAGGCTACTGACTTGTGGACATTGATTTTATATCCTGAAACATTACTGTATTTTTTGATGACTTCTAGGAGTCTTGTGGTTGAGTCTTTGGGGTTCTCTAAGTATAAGATCATGTCGTCAGCAAAGAGGGAGAGTTTGACCTCCTCTGCTCCCATGTGGATTCCCTTTATTTCCTTGTCTTGCCTAATTGTATTGGCTAGAACTTCCAGCACTACGTTGAATAGTAAAGGTGACAGAGGACAACCTTGTCTGGTTCCAGTTCTAAGAGGAAAAGCTTTCAGTTTTACTCCATTCAGTAAAATATTGGCTGTGGGTTTGTCATAGATAGCTTCAATCAGTTTTAGAAATGTGCCACCTATGCCTATACTCTTCAGAGTTCTAATTAGAAAAGGATGCTGGATTTTATCAAATGCTTTTTCTGCATCTATTGAGAGGATCATGTGATCTTTATTTTTGCCTCTGTTAATATGGTGGATAACGTTTATAGACTTGTGTATGTTAAACCAGCCTTGCATCCCTGGGATGAAGCCTACTTGATCATGATGAATGACTTTTTTGATGATAAGCTGTAATCTATTGGCTAGGATTTTGTTGAGAATTTTTGCGTCTATGTTCATGAGTGAGATTGGTCTGAAATTCTCCTTTTTGTTTGGATCTTTTCCTGGTTTTGGTATCAGGGTGATGTTTGCTTCATAGAATGTGTTGGGGAAGATTCCTTCTTCCTCAGTTTTTTGGAATAATTTCTGCAGTACAGGAATAAGCTCATCCTTGAAGGTTTGATAGAATTCTGGAGTGAAGCCATCTGGACCAGGGTATTTTTTAGTTGGAAGCTTTTTTATTGTTTCTTTGATCTCAGTGCTTGAAATTGGTCTGTTCAGGAGCTCTATTTCTTCCTGGCTAAGTCTAGGGAGAGGGTGTGATTCCAAATATTGATCCATTTCCTTCACATTGTCAAATTTCTGGGCATAGAGTTTCTGGTAGTATTCAGAGATGATCTCTTGTATCTCTTTGGGATCAGTTGTTATTTCCCCTTTATCGTTTCTGATTGAGGTTATTAGAGATTTTACTTTTCTATTTCTAGTTAGTCTGGCTAATGGTTTATCTATTTTATTTATTTTTTCAAAAAACCAACTCCTTGTTTCATTAATTTTCTGAATGATTCTTTTGTTTTCAATTTCATTGATCTCTGATTTGATTTTGGATATTTCTTTTCTTCTACTGAGTTTAGGCTTAGATTGTTCTTCTTTTTCCAATTCCATAAGATCTCTTGTGAGATTGTTGATGTGCTCTCTTTCTGTTTTTCGAATGTAGGCATCTAAAGCGATGAATTTTCCTCTGAAAACTGCTTTTGCAGTATCCCACAGGTTTTGGTAGCTTGTGTCTTCATTGTTGTTATGCTCAAGGAAGTTAATGATTTCCTGTTTTATTTCTTCCTTCACCCATCTGTTATTCAACAGAAGATTGTTTAATTTCCATGCCTTTGGGTGGGCTTGAGCATTTTTGTTAGAGTTGAGTTCCACCTTTAGTGCCTTATGGTCTGAAAAGATACAAGGTAAAATTTCAATTCTTTTGATTCTGTTGATATTTGTTTTGTGTCCCAGGATATGATCAATTTTGGAGAATGTTCCATGGGGTGATAAGAAGAATGTATATTCTTTATCTTTGGGGTGTAATGTGATTATTCTTGTCTGCAAAAGCTCATGATTTCATTTGATGTTTACCTTAAATGGAGTATTATTCAGAGATATTATTTTCTGGAAAAATAAAATTGCTTGGCAATTTTTTTCTCAAAAACAAAGCAAAAAGATAAACATTCTATTATTACAATTTAACAATGGGAAAAGTTCAAGTAATTTTGAATAAAATATGGTTTAATAAATGGTTAATGGTTTAATAAATTATTAAATAAAATATTGAAACATAGAAAAGATTCCTCATTATGAATAGTGACTGCAAGCCAACCGTGTTTTCTTTTTTTAAACAGTGACCATCAATAAAATTCCTCATATTTCAAAGAAGATAAAAGAGAGTCGATGAGAGAAAGAGAAACTGAAATAATGATAAAGAGGAGGAATGAGACAGCAGTCCAGGAGTTCATTCTGGAGGGGTTTCCTGCTGTCCAGCACCTGGGAAACGTCCTGTTCCTGGGGCACCTGCTGGCGTACCTGGCCTCTCTCACAGGAAACACCCTCATTATCTCCATCACCTGGGCCGATCATCGTCTCCACACACCAATGTACATTTTACTCAGCAATTTCTCCTTCTGTGAATGCTGTTTAATTACTACAGTTATTCCTAAATTGCTGGTCATCTTTCTTTTAGGAAGGCAAACAATTCCCTTTCCTGCTTGTCTCACACAAGCCTTTTCTTCCTTATTTGTTGGGGCAACACTTTTCTTTCTCATGGCTGCCATGTCCTTGGATCGATACCTGGCCATTTGCAGGCCTCTACACTACCCGACCATCATGAATCTGAGGGTTTGTTTCTTTCTGGTTTTCTTCTGCTATGCTTTGTCCTTCATCACCATCACTGGTCTGGTTATCGAGGTTTCTCAGCTGTCCTTCTGTGGCCCCAATGTCATCCCTCATTTCTTCTGTGATCTTGGAACCTTGACTAATCTCTCCTGTTCTGAAACCGGATATATTGAAATTCTGGCCTTTTGCCTTGCTGTATTTATCCTGTTTTCATCCTTCCTTATAACCATTATTGCATATAGCAACATAGTAGGCACTATCATGAGGCTCCCATCAGCCAAAGAGCGGCAGAAAGCTTTCTCCACTTGCTCCTCTCACCTCATTGTGCTCTCTCTGATGTATGGCAGCTGTGTCTTCATATACGTGAAACCAAACCAAACAGACAGGCTGAATTCTAACAGAGAAGCTGCTCTTGTGAACACGGTGGTGACTCCACTGCTGAACCCAGTCATCTACACTCTGCGGAACAAGCAAGTTCACCAGGTTCTGAGGGATATTCTATCCAGGGTGAAATCGCAGAAATAGAACCCTCACCTTTCAGAGGAGGAACAAGCCTTCTCTTTGATCTAATCTAAACTTCTTTCTATTTCTGCAGTCTTCTATATAAATTTGCAATTTTTTTCAGATGCTGTTTGTTTATTCTTAGAAGAAAAGCTAATTTATATAATAGTAACTCCTTTATTACCACTTTATTTATTCAAGGCAATATTTGAAAATTCCACAATTCCTAATAACATATCCTAATGAAAGTTAATGGCAAGTCCTTAAGTGTTTATCTAAATAACTCAGCAGTACACTTACTAAATTCTCTCTTTGAATGCTTTGGTTTAGAGATATGTCTTCCAACTGTGTCAAACCTTTATTAATAAAGGTATTTTTAATCCTTTCCTGAGCCATAAACAAAATGAAAACCTTTTAAGTGTGTGCATTTCCCCCCTGTGTTTGATGTAGCCAAGCCCTAGACCAGCGGTTCTCAACCTGTGGGTCATGACACCTTTGTAACAATGAAAATACATCCTGCATATCAGATATTTACATTGCGATTCAAAACAATAGCAAAATTACAGTTACGAAGTAGCAACAAAAATAATTTTATGGTTGGGGGTCACTACAACATGAGGAACTGTATTAAAGGGTTGCAGCATCAGGAGGTTTTAGGAAGGCTGAGAACCACTACACTAGACCCACTAGATGGGAGAAAGGAAGATGGTCTCAGTATCAGATTCTCTCCTTACGTGCAACAGATATCTTCCCTAATGTGACTTTAGTGACAGACGAGGCAAATGTCTTCTGGGATAAACTAAATTCTGGTTGACATTCTGTGCTGAGAAAAATAAGAGAAGTCATGTTAGAAAAGTATAAAGAAAACCAAATTAATTATTAATACAAAGTATTAAAAATTGAGTCAGTTATTGTCTTTACCAGTTCATTGAACAAGTTCCTCCCCCACAAAAGCAATGGTACTAGAGGGAAGTATGTTCCTGCCACTCTCAGTTCCCCCATCTACATGGTGTTGTTTGACTTTTACTATGATTTCAGGGCATATTTTCCTTGTGTGCTTGAGAATTAATTGTACTTAAGGCATAATCTGATCAGAAAGATCTTAAACTTTCAAAGAGTGTCAGGTGTGTTATACTTGGAACGGCTTGACAATAGGCTGTTCTGGAGATTGTGGTCTGCCAAGGAGAGCTCTATCTGTGTCTCTCCTATCTTCAAAAAAGGAGTTAAGCAGACAACTTATAACCTCATCAGAAGACAGGGAACTCCCGAGTTAGTGACAACATGCACCTGGATGTCAGAACTCTGAAGTGCATTCTAGTAAATATGGAATTCAGCTGGAAGAAGTGACCATAAAAACCCCTAGGGATGAATGAGCCCTAATAGCAAGATGGAATTCTGAGCCTACTCCTTAGCCAGTATCCCAGTGAACAAAACTTGGCTCCCACAGAGTGGGGTTTCCTTCATTTGTTCTGGTAAAAAGAAAAAATAACCTCCCTTAAGGAAATTAAACTACTTAATTTGGGGAAAATGTAGATTAGCATACAGTTTTAAGAAACAATACCGAGAGATCCCACATCCCCTTTACCCAGTTTCCTGCAATGTTAACCTCTTGCAAAATAAAATATAATATCACAGCCAGAATGCTGACCTTGATGAGGTCAAGATCCAGGACATGGCATCCCTGCAGGAATCCCTCCTGTTGATCTTCTGTGGCCATACCCACTTTTCTCTTGCTGCAGCTTTGCATTTATTGTCCATTTCTACAATTTTTCCATTTTCAGAAATGAACATATATGGCCAGACACGGAGGCTCATGCCTAGCACTAGTGATAATCCTAGCACTCTGTGAGGCCGAGGTGTGTTGATAGCCTGAGCTCAGGAGCTTAAGACCAGCCTGAACATGAGTGAGATCTTGTCCCTACTAAAAATAGAAAACCTATTTAGGCATTGTGGTGGGCACCTGAAGTCCTATCTACTCGGGAGGCTGAGGCAGGAGGATCACTTGAGCCCAAGAGTTTGAGGTTGATGTGAGCTATGATGCCATGGCACTCTACCCAGGTAACAGAGTGAGACTCTGTCTCAAGAATAAGTAAGTAAATAAATAAATAAATAAATAAAAGTGTTTGTGTGGGTGTGTGAAATTATATAGAATTTAGTCTTGAGATTGGCTTTTTTCATTTAGCATAATTCTCCGGAGATTCTTCCAAGTTGTTGTATGTTTTAATAATTCATTCTTTTTTATTACAAAATATTATTTCCTGGTTTGTATGTACCTCATTATGTTTAATGATTTACCTGCTGAAGGACCTATGGGATGCTTGCAATAGTTCATTATAAGTAAAGCTTTTCTAAACTTTTCTGTATGGGCTTTAGCATGAACTGAAGATTTAATTTATCTGGGATAAATGCCTACAAATGCAATTGCTGGGTTGGGTGGTAGCTACACATTTGGTTTTAGAAGAAACTGACAAACCGTTTTCCAGAGTGACTTCACCATTTGACATTCCCACCAGCAACAAATGAGTGACTCAGCTTCTTCTCATTCTCACCAGCATTTGGCATTGTTATTTTTGTTTGACTACAATTTGAAATTAATCAACCAGTATTTATTTAGGAATGTAATATTTTGTATGAAATAGTATCACTTAAACCTTCTAAAGTGGTGGTTCTCAACCTTCCTAATGCCGCCATGTATTTTCATTGTTACAAAGGGGTCACGACCCACAGGTTGTGCAGTTATCACCTCCTTCCTCTAGCATCCATTCTAGATTGTCTTTTGCCCTGGGCCAAAATGTAAATTGTTTTAGTTTGCTTTCCCTTTACGGTAAGACTTTGATACTGAAGGGTCTGAGCCCCTGGTTACCATCCTTTTAACAGTTCATGGTCATGGATGTTATAATTTAATTACTAAGCTTATTACCACTGAATCCCATTAGTTTCAGACATGATCCAATCCTATTCTAAATACTCCTAATGAGGTCTAGGTGTCTTTGAGGTTTGCTCATAGTCTCTGCTGCATCAACAAGTGATCAACAAATCATAAGGTCACTGTACCTTCCATTTAGGGTCATAGCATGTAAGGGTCTCTTTCTTCCTGGAGAGATAGGGAAGTATCCGGTGACATTAGTACACTCAATGTATCCTAAGGGGTCTGTGTTCATGGGGAGTTAGTAAACTGAGAGGGTCTCCTGTCTGGGTCTGTCCTGAGGTGGATCCACAGCAAACAGGCTTGTGTTTGAACAAGTGTTCACAATTGCTCATCACTTATTTGCTGCCTCCTGCAGCCTTGACCTGACCCAAGGTTGACAGGCTGCTCTCCTCCCTGCAGGTCCCTAAAGCTTTGGCTTGCCCTAGGTCTGAGCAGGCACTCAACTGCAGAACATTCCCTCTTGACAGCTCATTCTGGGAAGTGGCCATTCCTATTTCTCTCAATCATGGAGATGATGCATGAATCTGTAAGGACCATCAGAGCAATTAAGAGCCAATCTGAAGTGATCCATATACAGGTATATCCCAAGGTGAAGGACATTATGCCCATTATTTCCTCAGGCTAGGCATGGAGGGAATAGATGCCTTAGCATTACTATTATTTCCATCATTCCTTCATCATCACAGGTCAATATACAATCTTACATCAATTTAATTATTTAAATGCTTTTTGGTAAGTAGTTTTAATTCTGTTGAACCATATTTATGACTAAAGAAGAAGTAATAACATGGAAAGATTGTTAATTAATACATTTTGGTAAATTCAAGTACATGGCTGTTATTAAAGGGAAGACTAAAAATTCAGTAAATGATTTGCAATTAAAATAGATTATCAACATGTGAAATATTGAGGAAGAAGATTATAATGCACATCAAGATGAAATGTGGCTTTAAGAAAACAGATTTCCACTTTGGAGGTGATGTGTAAAGAAAAGTTAAATGAACTCCACCACAGACTCTGCACTTGAAACTCTGTGGACTCCATATCACTGTACAAAGGACAAATGATTCTCTGAAGCCTTCCAACCCAGACCATGTGATTTTGATAGTCTCGAGATCTCCATATGCACATAGTCTCCCTCAGAGTCTGGTGGACCTGCCTGTTCTGCAGGGTGTAGATGACTGAGTTGAGTAGTGGGGTCACCACCATTGGAGTCCAGCCTGTCTCTTTGCTTTAGTTGTACATATATGAAGACATAGCTCCTATGCTTCAGAGAGGACAATAAGAGGAGCAAGTGGAGAAACTTTCTGCTGCTCTTTGGCTGAAGGGAGATGCATGATTTTGACCACTGTATTGCTCTACAAATGATGGTTATAAGAAAAGGTGTAAACAAGGTCAATAAAGTGAGACCAAAGGCTGACATTTGAACCCATCCAGTGTCACAGCAGAAAATATAGATCAGGGGGCCAAAGGGGGGACTGAAAAAAATGAGGTATGACATGCAGCCCACAGAGAAATAACTGTGAAACCTTACCCACCAGACCAGTGATGAGAGCAAAGCCCACAGCAAAGCAGTGACTGCGAGGAAGCAAGTCCTCAGGTTCATGGTAGTCGGTAACACAGAGCCCAGCAAAGACCATGTACCAATGGACATCACAGCTAGGAGGAAGAAAACTGTTTCTCCCAGCAATACAAAGAGGAAGTCTTGTACAAAACAGGTAGCAAAGGAAATCATTTGCCTGCTTAAGAGAAAAACGACCAGCAAATTAGGAATAACAGCATTTGTGAAGCAACACTCAAAAAAGGAGAAAATGCTGAGGAAAAGGTACATGAGTGGCTGGAGATGGATAACGGCACAGGTAATGGTGAACATGGCGCATTTGCTGCAATGGAGGCCAGATATGCCAGCAGGTGCACTGGGGAGAACACCTTCCCCAAATGCTAGATAAAAGGAAATAACCTCCAGGGTGAATTCCTGGACAATTGTCCTATTCCTCATTTCCACAGACATCTCTTTCCAAAGCAGCAACACCTATTGGTCTTCATCTACAACAAAGAGATCACCATGAGGTGGAGAGGGTCTGGTGAGTCATACTAGAATAAAGAGAATTCACAAGGGTATAGTGAAAATGAGAGGAGATTAGGAAAAAGGAAGAGCAAAATTGAAAGGGCATCAAAGAATGAAGATTACTAGAAGGAGGCAGAATCTAATGGGATCAAGATGGCAGTCTAGAGACATCTTGCCACTTGTGGTGAGACCGGGGAAGGTAAACTTTGACCACTTCTAGCTGGAGGAATCTGCACAGAAACATCACTCTGGGGAATACAGTGAAGTAACAGATTTCAAGAGCCAACAAGGAGGTGTGTAGCTGAGGAAAACCAATGTAGGTGCTTGGGATGGGCAGAGGTTGGCAGGTTGGCCAGCTTCTCTGTGGAGGTCTAGGGATATGAAGGGGTTGTCCTGTAGTATTTTGATTTTGGATAGGCTGCTTGCTGGAGGAGCAAGTAGACTCAAAGAGAGTCCAGCATCCAGTGTTGAATGCCACTGAGGTGGTTCTCCCATTGGCTTGGCTGCTGGCAGGGTGCTGCCATGGTAGGAAGAAAGAGCACTCAGGAGGAACGGTTTGTGGGATTCTAGTGCACCAGCTCTGCTGCACCTGCTGATCTTTAGCAACTATCTTTTGAGTGAGCTCCTTGGCTCCTATACCCTGGGAGGGCCACTTTGTTGTCAGGGTAACTTGTCTCACTGGCTTCCTAGGAAGACCGGTGAGAGCTTTAGGATCCCAGTCCCATGGGGACTGAATGCTGACGAAGTGAACAGGCCTGGATGGAAGGCAAAGAAGTCAGGAAGAAAAGATCTGGTTTCCTTTGCAACTAGAGAGTGGCTTCTGACTCCCATCATATATAGTAAATCCAAGGTGTGTTCTCTGACTCCTAACACCACAGCACCACCTGGTGCCCAGTCAATATATGCTATATATGTGTATATATATGTGTACACATACAGAGAGAGAGAGAGAGAGATAGAAATAGTATTGTCTCTGGAATCCAAATGCCCCCAGACCACGAACAACTTAGAATCTGAATGAAAAATTTGAGGAAATTTTGCCTGAAATCCAAACACTGCTTTGGAATCTGAACAAGAAGCACAATGTTCATGTGTTTGTCCATACATTTCCCCAGTGCTGGGTCCACCCATACACTTTGTCATTCAGTTCCTTGTCAGAAGCTGTAGTGAAAGCATCTCTTGTGATTTTTGCTGTTAATTTTATGCTTTTGTAAATTTTTTATGTTTTTCTTTCATATAATAACAACTAAATGTATTTGCCATGGGTCCTAAAAGGTGTGGTCAGGAAAATAAGAGTAAGAGGAAAGCTGTTAGAGCTACAATTGAAGTTAAGAAAGATATTATTGCTAAACATGAAAGCAGTACATGTGTGGCTGATCTTGCTACTATGTGTGGGATGCCTAAGTTGACTACTTGTACGATTTTGAAAAATAAAGAAGCTGTCAAAGCAGCTGATGTGGCAAAAGCAGCTGATGTGGCAAAAGCAGCCTGGAGTAAGTGCCATTTGACCTACAGAAGCAGACCCTTCAGGATGATGGCAGATTTTTCAGCTAAAACTTTCCAAGGCAGAAGAGAATGGTCATTGACCTTTAGCCTTTTTAAACAAAACAATTTTCAACCTCTTGCTAAAATGAGTTTTAAAATTAATAGAGAAATCAAATCTTTTACTGATATACAAACATTGAGGAAATTTGCTATTACAAGACCAGCTCTGTAGGAAATACTTAGATCTATTCTCCACACTGAACATCACAGTGGACCACCAGCAAAGTAAATACCCAGAAAGTAAAGAACAAAACTTAGCTTCCACAATGGCACAAAGGATAAAGCTAAGTAATGGATCTTCACAAAATAAGATGAATAGAACTTCACCATACTTATCAATTCTCTTAATAAATTTTAATGGCTTTAATTCCCCCACTAAAGATGGACAGCTGGCCAATTTGAAAAAGAGTACAAGCTATACATATGTTGTCTCCAGGAAACAGCCAACCTGAAAGACAAGACAAGACTCATGGTCAAGAGTTGGAAAACAATATTTCAGGCAATTGGAAACGAGGAGAAAGAAGGGGTCACAGTCATATTTTCAGATAAAAGTGGATTTAAAAGCACTACCGTTAAGAAAGGCAAAGATGACTTTATACTGGTCAAGGGAAAAATACATCTAGAGAACAATTCAATTCTAAATATTTATGTGCCTGACTTAAATGCTCCCAGATTTATAAAACAGACATTGAGTGGTCTGAGCAATATGACATCCTATGACACAGTAATACTTGGGGACCTTAACCCCCTCTGACAGAGCTGGACATATTATCTAAATAGAACTAAACTAGATAAAAGGTACTTAAATGCAACCCTAGAACAAATGAACTTAATAGACATATACATCACATGCCATCCCAAAGCTGAGGAATATATGTTCTTCTCTTCAGCCCATGGAACATACTCCAAAACAGACTATATACTAGGTCAAAAATCAAACCTCAACAAAATTTGAAGAATTGATGTTATATCTTGTATCTTTTCAGACCAGCAGGCAATAAAGGTGGGAAAGAGGTTTAAAACAATATTTCAGGTAAATGGAAAACAGAGAAATAACAACAAAAATTTTCATCCCCACACAAAGGCTTGGAGATTCAACAACTTTGTGCTGAATAATAGCTGGGTTATGGAAGAGATAAAAGGGGGAAATTGTTAAATATCTCAAACATAACAACAGTGTGGCTACAAGTTACCTAAACCTGTGTAATACTGCAAAAGCCGGCCTAAGAGGAAAATTTCTTGCACTAGATGGCTACATCTGAAAAACAGAAGAAAGCACATCAACAGTCTAATGAATCACCATAAGGAAATGGAAAAGAAAGAGAAATTCAACCCCAAACCCAGCAGAAAAAAGGAAATAACCAAATAATTTCAAATAATCAGAAATAAATGAAATTGAAAGCAAACAAATCATTCAGAAAAATAACCAAAACAAAAAGTTGTTCTTCAAAAAGATAAATGAAATAAATCAAGAAGCCATTGGTCAGATTAACTAGAATCAGAAAAGTAAAATCTCTAATAACCTCAATCAGAATGAAAAAGATGAAATTAAAAACAGACACCAAGAGATACAAAAGTTCATCTCTGCTATTACAAGAAACTCTACTCCCAGACATTTGATAATATGGAGGAAATGGATCAATACCTGGAGTCACACCAACTCCCTACAATTAACCAGGAAGAAATAGATCTCTTGACCAGAACATCAAGCACTAAGATGGAAGAAATAATAAAATACCTTCCAAAACAGCAGCAGCAGCAACAACAACAGCCCTGGGGAAGTTGATTGCATGCCAGAATTCTATCAAACCTTTAAAAATAACCAAGTACTTATACTGCACAACCTATTCCTAAACATTTCTTCCGCACCACACTCTAGGAAGCAAGCATCACCCTGATACCAAAGTCAGGAAAGGACCTACCTAAAACAGAGAACTACAGACTAATTTCACTAATGAATATTGACACAAAAATACTCAATAAAATCTTAAACAATAGATTACAGCTACACATTAAAAAAATTATACATCTAAATCATCCCAGGCATGCAAGGCTGATTTAACATATGCAAATCCATAAATGTAATGCAGCATATCAACAGAAGCAAAAGCAAAGACCATATTATACTGTCAACAGGTGCAGAAAAGTTGTTTGATGAAGTCAGCATCCTTTCCTAACAAGAACAATTAAGAATATATTTCCTAAACTGATTGAAGCCATTGACAACAAACCCACAGCCAATATCATATGGAATAGGGTAAAACTGAAAGCTTTTTCACTAAGAACTGGAATTAGACAAGGATGTTCTGTATTACCATTACTATTTAACATAGTGTTGGAAGTTCTATCAAATACAATGAATCAAGAGAAGAATATTAAGGGCATCCAAATGGGGGCAGAGGAGGTTAAAGTCTCACTCTTTGCCAGTGATATGCACTTATAATTAAGAAACTCCAAATACTCAACCACAAAACTTCTGGAAGTGGTGAAGAAATACAATAATGTCTCAGGGTATAAAATCAATGTCCACAAATCAGTAGCCTTTGTATATATACCAATAAGAGCCAAGCCAAGAAGCTAATCAAAGATATAATTTCCTTCATAATAGCTTCAAAGAAAGTGAAATACCTAGGAATATATGCAACAAAAAAGATGAAGAACCTCTACGAAGAGAATTATGAAATTCTAAGAAAAGAAATAGCAGAAGACATCAACAAATGGAAGAATATACAATGATCCTGGATAGGAAGAATCAACATTGTTAAAATGTCTATACTACCCAATGCAATACCCATTAAAATAGCAATATCATACATTGAAGAACTGGAAAAAAATAGTCTTCATTTTGTATGGAACCAGAAAAAACCCCCATATAACCAAGGCAATGTTTAGTAATAAAAACAAGACTGAAGGCATCACTCTGTGAGACTTTAGGTTATATTACAAGTTCACAGTGATCAAAAGAGTATGGTATGGGAACAAAAATAGAGACATAGACATGTGTAACTGAATAGAAAAAAAAAGAAATGAAACCAGTCTTTTATAATCATTTGATCTTTGATAAACCAAACAAAAGCATATACTGGAGAAAAGCACCCCTATTCAATAAATGGGGCTGGGAGAACTGGACAATCACATGTGAAAGACTGAAACTGGACCCACACCTTTCACCACTTACAAGATTTGACTCAAGATGGATAGACTATTTAAGTCTAAGACATGAAACAATAAGAATCTTAGAAGGAAGTGTGAGAAAAATGCTTGAGGATGTCAGCCTGGAGAAAGATTTTATGAAGACTTCCCTGGCAGTTGCAACAACAAAAATAAACAAATGAGACTTAATTAAACTGAACAACTTTTGCACAGCTAAGGACATGATCTTTAAAGCAAATATACAATCTTTAGATTGGGAAGAGATATTTGCATATTTTGAATCTGCCAAAGGCTTAATAATGAGAATCGATAGAAAACTGAAATTAAACAACAAAAAAGAGCAAATAATCCCATCTATGTTTGGGCAGCAAGAGACATGAACAGAACTTTCTCTGAGGAAGATAGACGAATGGTGAACAAACATGAAGAAATGCTCATCATCCCTAATCATCAGAGAAATGCAAATCAAAACCACCCTGAGGTATTGCCTAACCCCAGTAAGATTAGCCCACATTACAAAGTCTCAGAGTTGTAGACACTTGTACGAGTGTGGAGAGAGAGGAACACTTTTACACTGTTGGTGGGACTGCAAACTAATACAGCCTCTTTGGGATGAAGTATGAAGAAGTCTCAAAGAATTCAAATTAGACCTCCCATTTGACCCCACAATCCCACTTCTAGGCATCTATGGAAGAAAAAAAAATTATTTCATTATGAAGCATTTGCACTAGAGTGTTTTTTGAGGGCCAATTTATGATCGTCAAGATGTGGAAACAACCAAATGCCCATCAACTCAGGAATGGATTAATAACCTGTGGTATATGTATACCATAGAATACTATTCAGCCATAGGAAAAGATGGAGTCTTTATATCTTTTTTGTTAACCTTCATGGAGTTGAAACACATTCTTCTTAGTAAAGTATTACAAGAATGGTAAGGCAACTAAAAATGTACTCGATTTTATTATGAAGCCAGTAGATGATCTAACACATGCCCACATAGGAGAGAAACTTAATTCTAGTCAAGTTGGGAAGAAGGGGAATGAGGGAGTGAGGATAGGAGATAGTGGTGAAGGGATATTGGTGTGCTCCCACTTAAAGGTTAGGGGTGTATGGCATACCTTTGGGTGTGGGATACAACTACAAGAGGGACTTTACCTAAAATATTCAAAAATTGTGACCTGTTGTTTGTACCCTCACAATACCCTGAAATAAAAAAAAAAATTATCTTATTTTACAAATAATGAAATTGAGACACAGAAGAGAAAAAGGAGATCACAGTCAGTGTAGAACTTCTAGGGGAACATAAGATTAAGTTTTTCAACTGCCTGAGAGGAAGGCCACATAGAATAGCAACATGAGCCAGAGAGGAGGACCTAAGTTCAACCCTGTCGAACTTTCCTTTCCTTAAAATGAAGATAACAATGGGACCTGCTTGTTCTTGTTCTTGTGAGAAACAAATGAGATAATGTATGTAAATTCACCTGTCATGGGATGTCCATACTACTTATGTATTCCTCAAAGTCAACCATAGTATTATAATCATTAGCATATTATTAAATACAGTGTGTTCAGTTTTCAGGATTATTGACATTTGCATAGCTATATAATTTTTTGTTGTTTTATATGCAATCGCTTTGTAAATAAAACATAACAGCAATCTTTTTTTTTTTTTTTGAGACAGAGCCTCAAGCTGTCACCCTGGGTAGAGTGCTATGGCATCACAGCTCCAACTCCTGGGCTCAAGCGATTCCCCTGCCTCTGCCTCCCAAGTAGCTGGGACTACAGGCACCTGCCACAAAGCCTGGCTATTATTATTATTATTTTTTTTGGTTGCAGCCATCATTGTTTGGCGGGCCCAGGCTGGATTCAAAACCGCCAGCTCAGGTGTATGTGGCTGGCGCCTTAGCTGCTTGAGCCATAGGCGCCGAGCCCATAACAGCAATCTTATTAATACCTCCTTTGAGCTGTTGTCATATGGCACACAAAAACATGCAACAAAAATAATGAATGCCACTGAAAAAGTCACTTCCATGTGTTGATATGAATGTAGCTGTGAGACACTGATATACCATCGCTATGCAACTTTACTGAGTTGTTTGTACAATGCTAGTAATGTAAGTGCTAGGTGGCAAGTTCTTGAACTTAATTGTTAGACCTCGTACAATGACAGCTCTGATGGTTATTTCAGAAAAAGAGTTCCAAAATTGCTTTGAAGGGTGAATGAAAAACTGGCATTGGTGCATACCTTCCCATGGTATTCAGGCGGAATACCTTGAAGGGCACTACAGAGATATCCAGCAGGGAGGTATGTAGCACTTTTTGTAGGATGAGTTCATGGGCTTAATTATCAAACCTTATATATCCAACATGACACTAAAGGTCTTTGCCAGGGAATGACATAAATAAAAGACATAAAATTTATTAAAATTGGAAAAATAAAACTGTCTTTAGAGTTTGGTAAATAGAAAATGCAAAAGAATCTTTAATTAAAATATTAGAAATAATAAACAAACCAGTATTTCTATATACCAGCAAAAACTAAGAAGATATTAAATTAAAATTTAAAACAATGTCATTTACAGTAACATCCACACACGTGAAATGCCTAGAAACATTTCTAATAAAATAGCTGTAAGAACTCTACATAAAACATTTAAATATGTTACAGAGAAAAATTAAATAAATGAGGTATGAATAAATGGAAGGACATACCATGTTCACTTATTGGTAAACTCTTTATTATTAAGTTATAAATTCTTTTCAGTATGATCTATAGTTTCAACACAATCTCAGCAAAATTGTTGGAGAGTTTTTGTCACAACTGGTAAGTGGGTTAAAAAGTACATATGGACATTCAAAGCACCTGAATTTTTCAAGGCAATATTGATTAAAAGAAGAACTAAGTTGGAGGACTTACTTTATCAGAAATAAAGACTTACTATAAAACTCTAGTGATTGTCAAAGTATGGCATTGGGAAGCAAATAAATAGAAAAATAAACCCATAAAATTCAATAGAGGAGTCAGAGACAGACACGTGCATACATTTTCATCTGATGTTTGAAAAAGTCTCTACCACAATTGAGTTGGGAAAGCAATAATTTTTTAAATAAATGGTGCTTGGTTAATTAGATATCCAAATGTAAAAAACCAACACGAGCCACACATTACATTATACATAAAAATTAATTTGATGTGTATCATAGATTAAATGTGAAAAGACAAGTATCATGAAGGAGGATATCTTTAAGACCGTGACTTACGAAAAAATTTCTTAAATGGGATATAAAAATAATTAACCAAAAACAAAGACTGATAATTTTTCCATAGTTAAAATCAAGACATCATTAGAACAGGGAAAAATAAGCCATGGACTGGGAAGTGGGGTGACCAACCATCCTGGATTGCCCAGGATTTTCCCACTTTTATTTTTTATTTTATTTTTTTCTTTTTTTTTGTAGAGACAGAGTCTCACTCTATGGCCCTCGGTAGAGTGCCGTGGCCTCACACAGCTCACAGCAACCTCCAACTCCTGGGCTTAAGCGATTCTCCTGCCTCAGCCTCCTGAGCAGCTGGGACTACAGGCACATTGCCACAATGCCTGGCTATTTTTTGGTTGCAGTTTGGCAGGGACCGTGGTTTGAACCTGCCACCCTCGGTATATGAGGCCGGCGCCCTACCGACTGAGCCACAGGCGCCGCCCCGGATTTTCCCACTTTTAAAACTGAAATTTCCATATCCTAGAAATCCCCTTTGTTTAAGGTATTCCAGAATGTCACTTGATCTGTTGGGAGAAGCTATTTAATGCTATATCTAGATATATCAAACAAAAGATTTATAGAGAATGCAGAAATAATTCTTAAAAACAATCATAAAAAGGGAGAAACCATAATTTTTTAGAAGGACCAAAGACTTTAAGAGACATTTCACAGATGAAAACACATGTGAGAGATGTAGGTTGCATGCTCCTTAGGAGAACCAATGCCTGATGATTTGAGTTTGTAGTTCCAGGAAAACAAACATACTGCAGGATGGCAAGTTGTATAATTATTTCATTATAGATTATAATGTAACAGAAATAAGAAATAAATAGAAATTTTGGCACCATAAAGGTAATGCACTTGAATTATCCCCAAACTATGCCCTCCCCCACTTCCCAGTCCATGCAAAAGTTGTCTTCCATGTAACTGGTTCCTTGAACCAAAAAGTTTGGGACAGCTGTCTTACAAGACGAAGTGACTATGAGACTATAGAGCAACTTGGATTCTCATGCATTATTGCTGAGAGTCTAGATCCTTTTGGAAACTATTTTGCAATTTTTCATAGCAAGTGTTAAGACCTATAGTAAATGGGACTAACACTGAACTTGTAAAGGCACAAATGCCCTTCACTGGAAGAATTAAAAATTGTGTTGGACTTCTACAATGGACTACTGCAAAGAAGTACGGAAAATAAATCACTGATAATGAAAGACTGGAGATTGATCTGAGAAACACATTGAGGAAAAAAAAGGCAAGAAAGAAACACATATTGTGTTCATTCAAAACAAGGAAAAGTAATTTTTGATGCTAGAAATTCAAATAATTGTTTCTCTTGGGGTGGGATATTGACTGGGAAGGGGCATAAAGAAATTTATGGTGAAATGGGACTGTGATAATTAGCTATAGGCTGTGGTTATCATATTGCTCAGTGACACGGTAATTAAAATACACTTCTACTGAAGTTTCCATTCTCAGCAATGAACAATTAACAGTCCTCTGGGAATCTGTTGTGATTTTTAGTTCTGTTCCATTTTCCATGCTCCTCTAATGAAGTCTAAGTAGTCCAGGGTTTGTTGTTTTGGACCCTGTGTGTCCTCATTGGTATGATAAATAACCCCGTGGTAAATCAATCCTCAGGGCATTTACATGTATTTCCATTTATGACTGCAATGATGCCCATCTACTCAGACAGGTGAAGAGCAAGTTGATGGGAAAGTGAGTGACAGGTTCTATGAGCAAGGAAATTTGATCTTTGTTGCCTCTTTTACCTGAGTCTCTTTTGGGATGAATCACCGTCAACTGCATTTGATGTTCATTAGAGACTGTGTCAAAATGTTCCATGGAATAAATATGAATTTGCTCAGGAATTCTAAGAGTCACACCAGCAAATGCTAGTGCAGATTTGGGGCATCCTGATGGTCTAGAACATACAGTCAGATCGTATAAGGGAAAGCTCTGACTTTAGCCCTACAGGGTTTGGAAATCTCTGTCTTTCTTGTAAATAATTAGCCTTAATTATTTCCCATTGGTTTAGGACACAAGTCATTCATGGACTTTTTTATAAGTCAAAGATAGTTGCATCTCAAGAGTGTTTTTTTTGTGTGTGTGTGGTTTTTTTTTTCCATTAGCCCAGGAGAACGATCCTGGTTTTTTGGAAGAAAAAGGAGCTACATGATCACAGAAGCTGTTTCCTATGGGCTACTTCTTGGTAAGTACTTAACCATGGAAATGCTTTGGAGTCTAATGGGTCAAATATTTCAACCAGAGCCTGTTATGTTCAAGCCAGTATAGTGGATCATGTATAGTTAAAGCAATAGGTATGGCCAAATCCAAGATCTAAATGAAGTGCCATTTAATTATGCTGTCTGATTCAGTAGAGCACTTCTAACAGAACCCCTTCCCCAAAGATACGGTATTAGTTCATGTGGCTTCTGGCTGGGTATTGCTTACTAACACAGTTGATATTCCTCTAGTGATTGCAATGGGCAAGAGTGACTCCAACCACACCAGAATCTTCCAGTGTAACAATATTACAAAATGAAAGAAAAAGTTTAACAATGATTTATGACTAATACCAGAAGGAAGCACATTCTGCTATTTGGATACAAGGAGAGAAATCCCGACTCCCCATTATATGTTTATCCATTGAGTCAGAAAACAAAGTCATGTAACTATTATTCCCCCATGTTTAGACATGATTTCTTTTAAATCAAGGGTCTGGATGGTTCTGGATATTATGAGAATGAGCTTTCCTGCTCACTGGGGGGTCTTGAGCAAAGAATTCAGGCTAAATGAACTTCAGGAAATTAAAGGGTTGAAAGAAGGTAATAGAAACGTAATTTTTTCATGCTTTCTACTTTCAGAGGGCTAAAGGCAGTATAGGAGTGCTTTATAGAATCATGTCAAAGCAGAAATATCGAAACCTATGCTGTGACCCCATGAAGGAATATTTTCTGTGGGATGACAGCTGTTATTATAATCGGTTAGTGTTATTATTATGATTTTATTTTGTAGTTTAACTTTTATGGAGTATTATTCAATGATATTATTTTCCACAACATAAAAGTGCATAACAATATTTTTCTCGAAAGCAATAGGTTTGGCCAAAGCAAGCAAACCAACCAACCAACCTTCAATTTAACAGAGGTACAAAATCAAGTAATTTTAAGTGAAATATTTAAATACAGTAAATGATTCTTCATTCAGAATAGTAACTGCAAGCAAAGAGTGTTTTCTTTTTTTTAAATAGTGACCACGAATTAAATGCCTCATTCTTCAAAGAAGATCAAAGAGGGTTGCTGAGAGAAAGAGAAATAGAAATCATTATCAAGAGGAGGAATAAGATATCTGTCCAGGAGTTCATTCTGTGTCAGACTCGAGAGATGGAAAAGATTGTGTTGAAAAGTCAAAGTTACAACTGTCTTTCAATTTCTGCAACTTTGTTAATTACTCATGCAAGAAAACTCACCATTTGAAAGGAGAAATACCTTAATTTTGAAAGACTAGACGTTCAACTCAAGGCATGTCATTGCAGGATCGTATTTTCTTTTTTTTTTTCTTTTATTATTATTATTTTTTTTGTAGAGACAGAGTCTCACTGTACTGCCCTCGGTAGAGTGCCGTGGCGTCACATGGCTCACAGCAACCTCTAACTCTTGGGCTTAGAGCGATTCTCTTGCCTCAGCCTCCCAAGCAGCTGAGACTACAGGCACCCGCCACAACGCCCGGCTATTTTTTTGTTGCAGTTTGGCCGGGGCTGGGTTTGAACCCGCCACCCTCGGCATATGGGGCCAGCACCCTACTCACTGAGCCACAGGCGCCACCAGGATTGTATTTTCTAAGGCAAAGCCTTCTGTGTTACATTGTCTATCATTGCACTGGAGATCCAAGCACAGAGTGTGTAGAGTTAACTAACTAAAGGAGTAGGATGTCTTCAGAAATACTCCAGTATAAATGGCAGAGATTTGATCTTCTGGCAAGAGCTTGTATCCGAGCATTTAGCTGAATATTTATTAAAGAAGTGTTCCAATCAAAACGTTCTGAAGTTCAAGTGGATTGTTTCTGGGTTTAGTACATGGCAATTGAAGCATAGTTACTACAGAATAAGCCACCTCTCAACATTCCTGAAATGGTTCCCTAATTGATAAATGTGGTTCACTGTCACTCTCCAGATAGAGAACATTTGCTAATGCTATAATTTTCTGCTACAATTGAAGAATTAAAATATTAATCATCTTCAAAATAAACAAAATGGAGTTGGAATAGCAAATGGGGAAATTACGTTACTCATGTAGTCAGCTAATATTTGAAGTTTATTTTATAAAAGGTACAACACTTTAAGGGATTATCTTCCTCTCAGATCCATGTTAGCCATTTCATTACATTTTCAATTTAGGTAATTTTAACAGTAGCAGTAGTGGTTTTTTTGTTGCACATCTTACTATATGTAGAAGCAACCTCTGGCTCATTTAAAGTTATGTGGGTCAAGTAGGACAACAGGACCAAAAATTTGAACAATATATGATCTAATTTGAGACCATTAGCTTGTAAGCAAAATCAGTATGTAGTTAAAGAAAAAGTAGCATATGGCAAATGATTGCCACACTGGTGTCTGGAAACTGCCAAGGTGTCTCAACACTATAGTTACATGTCCTGGCCATGGCAGCTGGACTACTAGAAAGTAGTTATATGCATAAAAATGGCAACTTGGTCGCTGGATACATGATATACATTCTTGCCATATTAATTTAACTCAGAATGATGAGTTATCTTTTCCTTTCAAAACGAAATATGAACATTTAACACAGCTACATATGATTATGAATATTCAGATATGAAAGTTCAAGTTTGTTCTACAGGCAGACTTCTGACAAGCTGGGACTTCTTTTGTTTGTTTATTTAAATAGCATTATTACAGCAGCAAAAAACTCCTGGAAGCTTTTCTCTACAACCGTAATCTGTGGATTCCATAATGTTATCATGGATTTAAGCTTTGAAGCCTCAAAATATCACAACTGGATTAGCATAGTTTTCAGATTTGGAAAAGCTGCCTGATTAATAATATGCCACAGTAGAATGATGTTTAGATTTGAATTCATCCGTGAAACATTCAGATCAAAGCTAAAGGTATAAATGTGAAATGCTAATGACAAGCCTGGGAAGGTAATTTGTGAAAATCTTCATTTATAAGATTGATCTAACTTTGTATATTAGGTCAATGTACTGTATATAGTTGGTATTAAAAATTGTAACCTACTTCATTTAAATGTTACATTTTGAGGTTTAATCAAAACGAACATTTCACAAATGCACCTTTAAGACCTAATAAGGGTTACTAGTCTAGACATGTAAATGGTTTCTTGGCACTCATAATGCAAATAAAAGGTAATCTGGAGATATGAACTCCATTGCTCTATAAGCATTACATTTAGATTATGTGGCATTTTATATTGAGCAAATAAAATATAATATTTAAACTTAGAAAATGATTTTCATTCACAGTAGTAACTACAAGCAAACAGTGTTTTCTTTTTTTAAATAGTGGCCATCAATTAAATTTCTTATTCTCCAATTATGCTATTAGATAATAGATAATCTGCCTAAAGGATCAGAGAGCGTTGACAACCAACAGAGAAATGGAAACAATGTTAAAGAGGAGGAATGAGACAGCAGTCCAGGAGTTCATTCTGGAGGGGTTTCCTGCTGTCCAGCACCTGGGAAACGTCCTGTTCCTGGTGCACCTGCTGGCGTACCTGGCCTCCCTCACAGGAAACACCCTCATCATCTCCATCACCTGGGCCGACCATCGCATCCACACACCAATGTACATTTTACTCAGCAATTTCTCCTTCTGTGAATGCTGTTTAATTACTACGGTTATTCCTAAATTGCTGGTCATCTTTCTTTTAGGAAGGCAAACAATTCCCTTTCCTGCTTGTCTCACACAAGCCTTTTCTTCCTTATTTGTTGGGGCAACACTTTTCTTTCTCATGGCTGCCATGTCCTTGGATCGATACCTGGCCATTTGCAGGCCTCTACACTACCCGACCATCATGAATCTGAGGGTTTGTTTCTTTCTGGTTTCCTTCTGCTATGCTTTGTCCTTCATCACCATCACTGGTCTGATCATCAAGGTTTCCCAGCTGTCCTTCTGTGGCCCCAATGTCATCCCTCATTTCTTCTGTGATCTTGGCTCCTTAATTCATCTCTCTTGTTCTGAAACCAGATCTATTGAAATGTTGGCCTTTGGCCTCACTTCCTTTATCCTGTTTTCATCCTTCCTTATAACCATTATTGCATATAGCAACATAGTAGGCACTATCCTGAGGCTCCCGTCAGCCAAGGAGAGGCAGAAAGCTTTCTCCACTTGCTCCTCCCACCTCCTTGTCCTCTCTCTGATGTATGGCAGCTGTGTCTTCATATACGTGAAACCAAACCAAACAGACAGACTGGACTCCAACAGAGAGGCTGCTCTCGTGAACACGGTGGTGACTCCACTGCTGAACCCAGTCATCTACACTCTGCGGAACAAGCAGGTTCATCAGGTTCTGAGGGATGCTGTGTCTAGAGCAAAACTGCAGAAATAGGATTGTAAGTCTGTGGAGAGTAAACAGATCTCCTTGGTCAACTAATTCACTTACCCACCATAGTGGAAATCTTCTCCATGAAGTCTCCATAGAAATGATCTAGATTATGCTAATATTCACCTACATGGGTATTATCTTATTTTGCAGTTCAATGCCTTTCACTATTTGATAATTCAAATTAGCTCTCTATACTATGATAAAATTATCTTTCTTGATATCAACTCATTAGTTTTGAATGAATTTTATTAAAGCAACATTTATGGAGATCCTAATATACAGAAATCAAATAATATGAAGTGGTTCATCTAAGAATAAAAAAGTTGCAATCATATTCGATAACTGTTCATGATATATTCTAATGCTTGAACTTTGTGACACCTAAGAATACATAGGAACTCCTTAGCCAGGTGTTGTGGTGGGCACCTGTAGTCCCAGCTACTTGGGAGGCTGAGGCAAGAGAATCACCTGAGCCCAGGATTTGGAGGTTGCTGTGAGCTGTGTGATGCCACAGCACTCTACCAAGGGTGATAGTGAGACTCTGTCTCTAAATAAAAAAAAGAAGAAAGAAAAGAAAAGAAAAAGAATACATAGGAACTCCTTTATTATCACTTTATTTATTCAAGGCAATATTTGAAAATTCTATAAAGTCATAATAGCCTTATAAATGTTAATGGTAATTCACTAATGTTTCTGTTTTTGCAAATGAATCAGCAGTACACTTAGTAAGTGTACTCTTTGAAGTACACTTCAAAGGGTCTCCTTTTGAATCATTGGTTTAGCGATACTAAGAGCTTTGTATACCCCCAGGTTGTCAAGATGGGAACTTTAATGTATTGTCTTCCACTGTATCAAATATTACTGATAAAGGCATTATTGATAAGATAATAACAATCTAGGTGAATATTAGCATAATCTAGAACTATAAACAAAATGAAAAATTTTTAAATTTTTGCTTTTTCCCTCTGTAATTGCTGTTGCCAAGTGCTAAACCTAATAACTTGCAGATAGGTAGAGAGTCTCAGTATCAAATTCTCTCCTCCTGTGCAACAGATGTCTTTCCTAATGTGCCTTTGAGTGTAAAACGCAGTGTCTTCTGAGTTAAACTGAATTTGGGTTAACATTCTATGCAGCAAAAGTGTCTTTACTAGTTTATTGAACAAGTTCCTACCATCCAAAGGCAATAGCACTAGAGGGAAGTATGTTCCTATTACTCTCAATCCCCCCATCTGTATGGAGCGGTTTGACTTTTAGTGTGTCTGATTCAAGTGTCCTTGTGTGCTTGACGATTAATTGTATTTAAGGAATAATCTGATCAGAAAGATCTTAGAACTTCAAAGAGTGTTGAGTGTTTTATATTTTATGTCTTGGAACAGCTTGACTGTAGGCTGTTCAGGGGATTGTGGTCTGCCGAGGGCAGCTGTGTCCCTGTCTCTCCTATCTCCAAAAAAGGAGTTAAGGAGACAACTTCTAACGTCATCTAAAGACAGGGAACTCCAAGTATGCTGACAACATGCACCTCATCCCTGAATGTCAGAGCTCTGCTCTGCATTCTAGTAACCCAGAATTCAGCTGGAAGAAGTGACCATAAAAACCCATAGGGATGGGGTGGTGCCTGTGGCTCAAAGGGGTAGGACACCAGCCCCATATGCCGGAGGTGGCAGGCTCAAACCCGGCCCCGGCCCAAAACTGCAAAAAACAAAAAACAAACAACCCCCCCCCAAACCCCAAAACCCATAGGGATGAACAAGCACTAAGAGCAAGATGGAATTTTGAGTCTACTCCTTAGCACGTAACCCAGTGAACAAAGCTTGACTCCCAGGGGGTGGGGTTTCTTTCACATAGTCTGAAAAAAAAAAAAAAAGATACACTCTCTTACAAAGAAATTAAACTATTTATTTTGGGGCAATTGTAGATTCACATGCTGTTTTAAGCAAGCAATGATATGGAGAGATCCCACATCCCCTTTATCCAGTTTCCTGCCATGTTAACCTCTTGCAAAATAAAATATAATATCACAGCCAGAATGCTGAGACCCATTTTTTAAAATAGTGGCCATCAATTAAGTTCCTCATTCTTCGATGATAGTATTATCTGCCCAAAGGATCCGAGAGAGTTGACGACCAACAGAGAATTGGAAGAAAAAAAATAATGTCGTTATAAAGACATTTGCACTAGATTGCTTATTGCAACTCAATTTGCAATTGCCAAGATGTGGAAACAACCTAAATGCCAATCAACTCAGGAATGAATTAATAACCTGTGGTGTATGTATAACATGGAGTACTATTCAGCCATAAAAAAGATGGAGACTTTACATCTTTTTTATTAACCTGCATGGAGTTGAAACACATTCTTCTTAGTAAAGTATCATAAGAATGGAAAAGCAAGTATCCAATGTACTCAATTTTATTATAAAGCCAATAGATCAGTGGTTCTCAACCTTCCTAATGCTGTGGTCCTTTAATACAGTGCCTGTGGGTCGTGACCCACAGGTTGAGAACTGCTTTAATAGATGATCTCACACACGCCCACATGGGAGAAAAACTTAATTCTCTTCAAGTTTGGGGGAGGAAGAATGAGGGAGTTGGGAGAGGAACTCCTGCAATAGATGATCTCACACACACCCACATGGGAGAAAAACTTAATTATCTTCAAGTGTCGGGGAGAAAGAATGAGGGAGTTGGGAGTGGTCAGGGGATGTTAGTGTGCTCCCACTTAACGGGCACAAGGTTAGGGGTGTATGGCACACCTTTGGGTGTGGAACACAACTACAAGAGGGACTCTACGTAAAAACTTCAAAAATTGTGACCTGGTTGTACCCTCACAATACCCTGAAATAATAAAAAAAATTATCCCCATGTTACAAATAATGAACTTGAGATACAGAAAAAAGAAGAAATAACAATGAGTGTGGAAGGTCTAGGAAAGCACAAGATTAAGTTATTCAACTGCCTAAGAGGAAGCCCACATAGGATAGCAATGTGAGCCAGAGAGTTGGTGACTGAATCAGCAGGACCTGAGTTCAACCCTGACTCTATGGCTTGAGAGCTGTGTCATTTCTCCAGTTGACCTTTGTGAACCTCACTTTCACTATCCTTAAAATGAAGATATCAATGGGACCTACCTGTTCTTGTTCTTGTGAGAATTAAATGAGATAAAGCACACAAACTCACTTGTCATGGGATGTCCATGTTACCTGTGTGTTCCTCAAAGTCAACCATAACATTATAATCATTAGCTTTTTATTAAATGTAGTGTGTTCAGCAGATGGGTTTCTTTACATCTGCATAATGACATTTTATTATTTTACATGCAATCAATTTGTAAATAAAACATAACAGCAATCTTATCAATATTTCCTTTGAGCCTTTGTCAGATCGCACACAAAAAAAGCAACGACAATATTGAATGCCACTCAAAAAGACACTTCCATGTGTCAGTGTGAACATAGGTGTAAGACACTGACTTACCAAGGTGATAAAACATTATCAAGATGTTTGTACGGTGCTGCTAACGTAAGCGCATGGTGGCAAGTTGAACTTAATTATCAGACCTTGTGCAATGACAGCTCTGATGGTTATTCCAGAAAATGAGCTCCAAAATTGCTTTGAAGGGTGGACTAGGCACTGGCATTGGTGCATACTTTTCCAAGAGGAGTACTTTGAAGGTGACTATAGTAATATCCAGCAATGAGGTACGTAGCACTTTTTGTAGGATGAGTTCATGAGCTTAATTGTCAGTCCTTATATATCCAACATGATACTAGAGGTCTTACCCAGGGCAATGACATAAGGAAAAGACAGAAAATCGATTGAAGTTGGAAAAATGAAACTGTCTTTAGAGTTTGGTAAATAGAAAATGTAAAAGAATCTATATTCATAATATTAGAAATAATAAATTGAACAAGTGCACTGAATATGAGTCAATATTCAAAAACCAGTTATATTTCTAAATACCAGCAAAATCTAAGAGAATATTAAATTAACAATTGAAACAATGTCATTTATAATAACATCTATACATGAGAATTACCTAGGAACATTTCTAATAAAAATATATAAGGACTGTACATGGGAAACTTAAGTATGTTACAGAGAAAAATTAAATAAACAAGATATGAGTAAAAGGAAATACACATCATGTTCATTTCTTGGTAAACTATTCTTAAGTTATAAATTCTCTTCAGTATCACCTATAGTTACAATACAATCTCTGTAAAAATAGTTGGAGAATTTTTGTCACAATTGGAAAGTGGGTTAAAAAGTATATATGAACATTTATAACACCTAAATTACTCAAGGAAATATTGATTAAAAGAAGAACAGAGTTGGAGGACTTATCAGAAATAAAGATGTAACACTCTAGTGATTATGAAAATATGAAATTGGTATGCAAATAAATAGAAAAATAAACTCACAAAATTGAACAGAGGGGTCAGAAACAGACACACACATAAATTTTCAACAGAGGTATGGAAAAGTCTCCACCACAATTGAGTTGGAAAAGCAATACATTTTTAAATAAATGGTGATTGGTTAATTAGAGATCCAAATGGAAAAAAACCCACATGAACCACCGATCATACTGTACATACAAATTATAAGATAATTAGAAGAGGGACTTTACCTAATAAATGCAATCAACATAACCTGGTTAAAAATAAAAAAGGAAAGACAAAAAAGAAAAAGAAAAAAAATTAATTTGATACATATCATAGACCTAAATATGAAAAGACAAGTTTCATGAAGGAAACACAGGAGAATATCTTTAAGACTGATAAATTTTCCTTAGTTAAAATGAACAATTTCTATCCATTAAAAGACATCATCAAAATAGTGAAAAGCAAGGCATGGCCTAGGAAGTGGGGTGACCAACCATCCTGGATTGTCCAGGACTCTCACACTATATTGCAAGCGTACATGTCAAATATATTAATAGTAGAGTACAGTAGGTCTAAACACAACAATTAAATAAGAGAGGTGAATGATATGTTAACTAGTTTGATGTGAACATTCCAAATTGCATATAAAATCAGCACATTGTACCCCATAAATACAGTAATATACACAGTTATGATCAAACAAAAATAAATAAGTAAATAAATTAATATAAAGGATATTAACACCCAAACTTAATTTGTACATTAAAAAAATAAAACTGGAAGTTCCATATCCTAGAAATCTTCTTAGTCGCAGGCATGCCAGGATGTCATTCAATCTATTGGGAGAGTTATTTGATACTATATCTATATATATCCAACAAAAGATTTGTATAGAGAATGCAGAAAGAACTCCTAAAAACAATGATAAAAAGAGAGAAACCATATTTTTAAAAAGGCCCAAAGACTTTAATAGACATTTCACAAATGAAAGCATGTGTGAGGGATCTAGGTTGTCTGTTCCTTAGGAGAATCTAATGCCTGATGATCTGAGCTTGTAGTGAGGCTGTGATGATAGCACTGGGAACTTCTAGTTGCAGGAAAACAAGCTCAAGGCTCCCATTGATTCTGCAGTATGCAAGTTGTATAATTATTTCATTATATATTACAATGTAATAGTAATAGAAATAATGAAATAAATAGAAATTTTGGCACCATAAAGGTAATGCACTTGAATCATCCCCAAACCAAGCCCCCTCCACTTCCCAGTCCATGGAAAAGTTGCCTTTTGGCTCAGCATCCATAGCACAGTGGTTACTGTGCCAGCCACATACTCTGAGGATGGCAGGTTCCAATCCAGCCTGGGCCAGCCAAACAACAATGACAACTATAACAAAAAAATAGCTGGGCGTTGTGGTGGGCGCCTGTAGTTCCAGCTACTTGGGAGACTGAGGCAAGAGAATTGCTTATGCCCAAGAGTTTGAGGTTGCTGTGAGCTGTGACCCCACGCACTCTACCAAGGTCAACATAGTGAAACTCTGTCTCAAAAAGAAAAAAAAAAAAAAGAAAAAGAAAAGCTGTCTTCCATCTAACTGGTCCCTTGTACCAAAAGGTTTGGGACAGCTGTCTTATAAGACCAAGTGACGTTGAGAGTATGGAGCTACTAGGATTCTCAAGCATTGCTGCTGAGAGCCTAGATAGAAGTTTGGAAACTATTCTGCAGTTTTTGGAGCAAGTGTTAAGACCTATCCTATAATTTATAGGATTGACACTGAACTGGAAAAGGTACAAATGCCTTTCACTGAAAGAATTAAAAACTGTGTTGGAGGTCTACAATGGACTACTGCAAAGAAGTATGAAAAATAAATCACAGAGGGCAGCGCTTGTGGCTCAAGGAGTAGGGTGCTGGCCCCATATACGAGTGGTGGTAGATTCAAGCCCAGCCCCAACCAAAACTGCAAAAAAATAGAAATTAAAATAATAAAATAAAATAAATCACTGATACACAAAAGACCATAGAGGAATCACAGAAACACATTTGGGGGGGGGGGAAGGTGTAAAATAAACACATATTGTGTTCTGTTCAAAACAAGGAAAAGTAATTTTTGATGTTAGAAATTTAAATAATTGTTTCTCTTGGGGTGGGATATTGACTGGCAAGAGGCACAAGGAAATCATAGCGAAATGGGAATGTGAGTAGTGGTTATCATATCACTCAGTGACAAGGTAATTATAATACACTTCTACTGAAGTTTCCATTCTCAGCAATGAACAATTAACAGTCCCCTGGGAATCTGTTGTGATTTTTAGTTCTGTTCCATTTTTCATGCTCCTCTAATGAAGTCTAAGTAGTCCAGGGTTTGTTGTTTTGGACCTTGTGTGTCCTCATTGGTTTGATAAATAACCCTGTGGTAAGTCGATCCTCAGGGCATTTACATGTATTTTCATTTATGACTGCAATGATGCCCATCTACTCAGACAGTTGAAGAGCAGCTAGTTGATGGGAAAGTGAGTGACAGGGTCTATAAGCAAGGAAATTTGACCTTTGTTGCCTCTTTTAACAGAGTGTCTTTTGGGATGAACAAACAACCAATTGCATTTGATGTTATGAGGCACTGTGTCAAAATGTCCCACAGAATAAACATGAATATGCTCAGGAATTCTAAAAGTCCCAGCAGCAAACACTAGAGCAGATTTGGGGCATAGTGATGGTCTAGGACTTATCATCCAGATCAGCATAAGGGAAACCTCTGACTATTAGCCCACCAGGGTTTGGAAATCTGTCCTTCTTGAAAATAATTAGCTTCAACAACTTCCTATTGCTTTACGACATATGGACCTTTTTATAGGACAAATATAGGTGCATCTCAATTAAGAGTGTTCTTTTTTCTTTCTCTTCTCCATTATCCCAGGAGAATGATCCTGGTTTGTTAGAAGAAAAAGGAGGCACATGATCAAAGTAGCTGTTTCCTATGAGCTACTTCTTGGTGAGTACTTAACCATGGAAATGATCTGGAGTCTAATGGGTCAAATATTTCGACCAGATACTCATTATATTAAAGCCAGTATGGTGGATCATGTATCGTTAAAGCAATATGTTTGTCCAAATCCAAGATCTAAATGAAGTACCATTTATTTATGCTGCCTAATTCACTATAGCATTTCTAACAGAAGCTCAGACCCCTTCCCAAAGATATAGTATCAGTTCATGTGGTTTCTGACTAGGCATTGTCTTATTAAAACAGTTAATATTCCTCTAGTGATTGCAATGGGCATCCAGGTGTGATTCTAAAAGCACCAGAATCTTCCAGTGTAACAATATTCCCACAAAGAAAGGGAATGTTTAAGGATGATTTATGACTAAATGCAGAAGGAAGCACTGCCATTCTGCTAATTTGATACAAGGAGAGGGATCCCGACTCCCCACTGTATGTTTATATTTATTATTTCCCCATATTTAGACATGATTTTTAAAAAATCCATGGGCTGGGTAGTTATGGATACTATAATAATGAGTTTTCCTGCTCACTGAGAGTCTTGAGCAAAGAATTCAGGCTAAATGGACTTCAGAAAATTAAAGGGTTGAAAGATTGTAACAGAAACAGAATTTATTCATGCTTTTTATTTTCAGAGGGCTAACGGCAGTATAAGAGTGCTTTATAGAATCATGTCAAACCAGAAACATACAAGTTTATTCTGTGACTCCATGAAAGAATATTTTCTGTGGAATGACAACTTTTATTGTTAATCATTAGTTTTATTATCCTTGTCTACAAAAGTTAATGATTTCATTTTTTATTGTTTACCTTATATGGAGTATTATTCTAAGAGATAATTTTCCAGAGAACTTTAAGGTGCACAACAAATTTATTCTCAAAAACAAAGCCAAAAGAATAAATCTTAAATTTTTACAATTTAACAACAGTAAAAATTCAAATAGTTTTTTTTTTTTTTTTTTTTTTTTAGAGACAGAGTTTCACTTTATCACCCTCGGTAGAGTGCCATGGCATCACAGCTCACAGCAACCTCCAACTCCTGGGTTTAGGTGATTCTCTTGCCTCAGCCTCTCAAGTAGCTGGGACTACAGGTGCCTGCCACAACGCCTGGCTATTTTTTTGTTGCAATTTGGCCGGGGCTGGGTTTGAACCCACCACCCTCAGTATATGGTGCCGGCACCCTACTCACTGAGCCACAGGTGACGCCCAAATTCAAATAGTTTTAAATGAAGTATTTAAGCATGGAAAATGATTCCTCATTCAGATGGCAACTGAAAGCAAATAGCGTTTTATTTTTTTAAATAGTGGCCATCAATTAAATTCCTCATTCTTTAATGATAGTATTATCTGCCTAAAGGATCAGAGAGAGTTGACGACCAACAGAGAAATGGAAACAATAATAAAGGGGAGGAATGAGACAGCAGTCCAGGAGTTCATTCTGGAGGGGTTTCCTGCTGTCCAGCACCTGGGAAACGTCCTGTTCCTGGTGCACCTGCTGGCGTACCTGGCCTCCCTCACAGGAAACACCCTCATCATCTCCATCACCTGGGCCGATCATCGTCTCCACACACCAATGTACATTTTACTCAGCAATTTCTCCTTCTGTGAATGTGGTTTTATAACCACAGTTATTCCTAAATTGCTGGTCATCTTTCTTTTAGGAAGGCAAACAATTCCCTTTCCTGCTTGTCTCACACAAGCCTTTTCTCTTTTATTTCTGGGGGCAACACTTTTCTTTCTCATGGCTGCCATGTCCTTGGATCGATATCTGGCCATTTGCAGGCCTCTACACTACCCGACCATCATGAATCTGAGGGTTTGTTTCTTTCTGGTTTCCTTCTGCTATGCTTTGTCCTTCATCACCATCATTGGTCTGGTCATCGAGGTTTCCCAGCTGTCCTTCTGTGGCCCCAATGTCATCCCTCATTTCTTCTGTGATCTTGGCTCCTTAATTCATCTCTCCTGTTCTGAAACCAGATCCATTGAAATGTTGGCCTTTGGCCTCATTTCCTTTATCCTGTTTTCATTCTTCATTATAACTGTCATTGTGTATAGCAACATAGTAGTCACAATCCTGCATCTTCCATCAGCCAAGGAGCGGCAGAAAGCTTTCTCCACCTGCTCCTCCCACCTCCTTGTCCTCTCTCTGATGTATGGCAGCTGTGTCTTCATATATGTGAAACCAAACCAGACAGACAGACTGGACTCCAACAGAGAGGCTGCTCTTGTGAATACGGTGGTGACTCCACTGTTGAACCCAGTCATCTACACTCTGCGGAACAAGCAGGTTCATCAGGCTCTGAGGGATGCTCTATCTAGACTGAAACTGCAGAAATAGGATAATAAATAGATCTCCTTGGTCATCTAATTCACTTTCTCACCATGGTGGAAATCTTCTCCATGAAGTCTCCATAGAAGGTGATCTAGATTATACTAATATTCAGCTACATCGATGTTATCTTATTTTGCAGTTCAATGCCTTTCACTATTTGATAATTCAAATTAGTTCTCTGTATTGTGATAAAATTATCTTCTTTGATTTCAACTCATTAGTCTTGTATGGATTAAATTCAAACAACAGTTATGAGGCCCTAATATATAGAAATCAAATAATATGAAGTGTTCAAGCTAAGAATATTAAAGTTGCTAATGATATTTAATATTGTTCATGATATATTCTTTTCCTTGAACCTTCCAACCCCTAAGAATAGATAGTAACCACTTTATTAGTCAAAGCAATACTTGAAAATTCCATAAAGTCCTAAAATGGTATTTAATGAAAGTTAGTGCCAAGTCACTAATTTTTTATGTAAATAACTCAGCAGTACACTTACTAAGTTCTTTCTTTGAATGTTTTGGTTTAGAGATATAAATAGCTTTGTGTACCTTCAGGTTGTCAAGGTGTCCTCTTTCACTTTAATTTCTTTTAGCTGTGTTAAATATTATTGATAAAGGTATTTTTAATCCTTTCCTGAGCCATAAACAAAATGAAAAACTTTTAAGCGTGTTCATTTTCCCCTTGTAATTGATGTAGCCAAACCCTATATTTATTAGGTGGCAGAAAGGTAAGTGGTCTCAGTAACAGACTCTCCTCGGTAACAGTCTCCTTCTCAGATCATGAGCAACAGATGTGCTCTCTAATGTGACACTAGGGAAGAAGCAGGCAGGCATTATCTTCTGGGACAAACTAAATTCCAGTTGGCATTTTGTGCAGCAAGAAATAAGGGAACTCATATTAGAAAAGTGTAAAGAATGCATTAATAAAATAATAATAATAATAAAGTATTAATATTGAGTCAGTTGTTGTTTTTGCCAATTCATTGAATGAGTTCCTCCCTCCAAGGAAATGGCACTAGAGGGAAGTATGTTCCTAGTCACTCTCAGTCCCCCCATCTGCCTGGTGTTGTTTGACTTTTAGTGAGTCTGATTTAAGTGCATATTTTCCTTTTGTGCTTGAGAATTGATTGTATTTAAGGCATAATCTGATCAGAAAGATCTTAGTCTTTCAAAGAGTGTCTGGTGTTTTATATTTTATGTCTTGGAACAGCTTGACTATAGGCTGTTCTAGGAATTGTGATCTGCCAAGGACAGCCATATCTGGGTCTCTCCTGTCTTTAAAAAAGAAATTAAGCAGACAACTTATAACCTTATATAAAGACTGGGAACTTGCACATGTGGTGACAACATGCACTTCATCTCTGGATGTCTCAGCTCTGATCTGCATTCTAGTGAACCCAAAGTTCAGCTGGAAAAGTGACCATAAAAATCCATAGGGATGATTGAGCCCTAAGAGCAAGATGGAATTCTGAGTCTACTCCTTAGCCTGTATCCCAGTGAACAAAGCTTAGGTCCCACAGAATGGGGTTTTGTTCATTTGATCTAAAAGAAAAAAGAACATAAACTGTCATTATCAAAAAATTGAACTCTTTATTTTTGGATAATTGTTGATTCACATACAGTTTTAGGAAACAATATAGAAAGATCCCACATCCCCTTTATCCAGTCTCCTGCAATGTTAACCTCTTGCAAAATAAAATAAAACGAAATTAAATATCATAGCCAGAATGCTGACGTTGATGAAGTCTAGATCCAGGACACAGTGCCCCTGCAGGGATCCCTCCTATTGATCTTCTGTGGCCACACCCACTTTTCTCTTGCTGCAGCTGTGCATCTGTTGTCCATTTTTACAATTTTTCCATTTTCAGAAATAAACGTATATGGGCAGGTGTGGTGGATCATGCCTGTAATCCTAGTACTCTGTGAAGCTGAGGTAGATTGATAGCCAGAGCTCAGGAGCTTAAGACCAGCCTGAACAAGAGTGACAACAATTTGAGGGGGAAGATGAAGTGCTGTGGGTGGCTCACACCTATAAACCTACCACTCTGGGAGGCCCACACAGAAGATAATTTGAGCTCAGGATTTCAAGACCAGCCTGACCAAGAGTCAGACCCCATCTCTACTAAAAACAGAAAAATTAGCTGGGTGTGGTGGTGGGTGCCTGTAGTCCCAGCTACTTAGGACACTGAGGATTGCTTGATCCAGGAGATTGAGTTTGCTGTGCATTGCCACCATGGGATTCTAGCCTGGGAGACAGAGGGAGATTGTGTCTAAAAAAAAAAAAAAATGAGGAGGAAATATTTGAACTTAGATACATTTATGTTTTTTCCAGTTTAAAATTCCATATTTGAAAAATGTCCTCAACAGATCAAGAAATAACAAATCCTTTTGTGTGTGTGTGTGTGTGTGTGTGTGTGTGTGTGTGTGAGTTGGAGTTTTCAAAAATCTAGAGAAGCCAAGATTTGAGTTCTATTGAAGCATTGGCTGATAAAGTTCAAACACAGGCTCAAACTCTCCATAATGATGGGTCAGAGTTGTTCCTTGGAACTCCAAAAGTTGTTCGTTCTCACCTTCACCTGCCCACATGAACAGTGCCAAATACAAACAAATCCATGACTTTGGTCAAGATGGCCAACAAGAAGCAGCTTTCCCCAAAGGCTCCTGTTCAAAGGGAGAAACATTGGACTGAAGGGAACTCCAAGAAGCTGAAGGAGGGAAGTTGAACACAGAGAGATGAAGGAGAGGTGAACATCATCCCTGCTGAGACAAGAGGTAGGGCCAAGAAAGAGGAAGAAAGACAACTAAAATGAAGTATGGAGTGACTAGTTGGCAGGCTCTCATTGCCAAGAGGAAGGGAGACCCCTCCCTCAAATGGGAGGTCCTTGGTTGGCTTTCCAGAGTGAGCAGGGAACAAAAGGACCTCTCAATTCACTCCACAGTAGAGAGCTGCTAAATCCCAGTCCTCCTTCACCAGTAAGGTCCTACCACTGAGCCTATGCCCCATCTTGCCTGGCGCAAAAGTGACCAGATATTGTCTCTGGAATCCCAAGCACATAGCTCACTCTTCCCCCATCCTAGTTGCCTGAAAGACTTCTCCTTGCAGAGGCTGGAGTATTTAGCGAGTTTGCCAAGAGGCCAGGGCACTGTGTGGGTGACTGAGTTGCAGCTTGGCAATTCTAACTTTGGTTGGGAGAGGAGTGAATTTTCCTGACTTCCTTTCCCATTAGAAAATACCCTTCTTCAGCACCTGGGAATTTCAGACAGATCTGCCTATAGATTTCTGTTTTCTGGCCACTTGGAGACCCTCTGAACTCAATTTGGTGGGGGGAGCTAGCTCTGCTAGGGCTAGTTTGACTGAAACTGGCTGTTAGGGCTGCCTACCTAGTGACCCTCCAAACTCATTTAGATGGGCATACTACAGCCTCAGCAAGTTTGTCTGGAACTCATGGCCAGAGAACTCCACATAGTGACCCTCTGAAATTGAGCAGTGGTGGTGTTGCAGCAGCAAGGGATGGATTCAGTGGGTGTCTATCTTTGGATTTCTCTCCTCCAGCTATTGTCAGCGGTGGGGAGGGGCTGCAGATGCCCAGCAGAGATTACAGTGAAATATTGTGACTCTTTAGGATTGGGTAGAAGGCAGTCTGATATCAAGACAGAGTCAGGTTTAGCTATCTCACCAAGCTGACACTTAGAATCTCTGATTATAGCCCTGAAATGGACCCTTGTAAGCTGTAGGGGAGAAGCCATAATCACAGGCTCCAGCTCATTGGAGAAGGGATGATGAGCTCCACTTTCTGGGACTTTTCAAGCCAGTCACACCCTGCCAAATTTAATTGCCAAATAGGTTAGTACAGTGTTTCCTAGAGGTCCTCAATTAGATTATCCTCCAACAAATATTCAGGGACAATCTATCATTTCAACTAAAAGCATATAATTACCATCTGTTTTTTAAAAATCTGAAAACACTCAAGAAGAGGAACCAGAAGAAGACTCTGGCAATATGAAATATCAGAGCAGATCAACTCCCCCGAGGGATTACAAAGGAGATACAATAGAAAATACTACCCACAGAAAAATTTCTGAAATGTCAGAAATATAATTCATAATATGGATGGCAAATAAGATGATTAGAATGCAGGAAATGACCAAAATAGAAATCCAAAAATTAGTTCAAAAGTTATCTCAAGAAATTAATGAATTCAAAGACAAAGTCACCAAGAGTATGGACATAATGAGGAAAGAAATAGCAGAGCTTAAGGAATTGAAAAAGGCATTTGAGGAGTTTCAAAATACAGTAAAGACCCTTAGTAATAGAACTGAACAGGGAGAATAAAGAATTTCAGAAATTGAAGACAAGATGTTAGAACTATCCCAAGTATTCAAAGATACAGAGAAAAGGAGAACAAGAACAGAATATTCCCTGAGAAAGTTATTGAATCATTCCAAAAGGTGAAATGTCTCAATTATAGGGATTCCTGAAGGAGAAGAGGATGGTCCTAAAGGCACAGATGCTCTACTCCAAGACATTATGGTGGAGAATTTCTCAAGCCTTGTGAGAGACACAGAAATTCAGATAGTAGGTAGTTTCAGAATCCCAGCAAAACTCAATCCAAACAAAGTATCTCCTAGACACGTTATAATTAACTTTGCCAAAGTTAATATGAAGGAGAAAATTCTGAAAGCAGCCACGTATAAAAAAATGGGAAAAATATCAGGATGACCTCATATTTATATTTTAGTCAAAACTTTTCAATGCAGAAGAGGATGGTCAAAGACCTTTAACCTTCTAAAGAAACCAATTTTCAGCCCAGGATCCTGTCTCCTGCTAAACTGAGTTTCATTTGTGAAGGAGAAATCCAATAATTTACTGATATCCATATGTTGAGGAAATATGCCATAATGAGACCAGCTCTATAGGAAGTACTCAGACCCATTCTTCATAATGACCAGCACAATGTTCCATCACCACAGTCACCAAGAAATTAAAGAACAAAGCCTAGCCTCTACAATGGTGAAAGATAATAATTCTCCTCTAAAGAGGCATAGGCTGACTGACTGAATTAAAAAGCTCTAACCACATATTGGTTGCCTCTAAGAAACACACCTTACCTCAAAAGATAAAACAAAACTCAGGGTGAAGGGATGGAAAACAATAATCCAGGCAAATGGAAAACAGAAAAAATCAGGGGTTGTAATCTTTTTGGCGTATACAATTGTACTTAAACCAATAAACATAAGGAAAGACAAAGATGGACACTATATATTTGTGAAGGGAAACAACATGAAGAGATTCCAATAAGTAACTTTTATACCCCGTACCTGAATGCTCCTCAATTTATAAATGATCCTCAATTTATAAAACAAACCCTACTTGATCTGAACATTATGATATCTTCCTGCACTATAATAGTTGGAGATTCTAACACCCCTTTGGCAGTACTGGACAGATGCTCCAAAGAGAAACTAAACCAAAAAATAATGCACTTAAACATGACCCTAGAACAAATGGACTGAACATACATATAAAGAACACTTCCTCCTAACAAAACTGAATGCATATTCTTTTAATTTTCCCATGGATCATCCTCCAAAATTGATCACATCTTAGGAAACAAGGCTAACCTCAACAAATTTAAAAGAATAGAAATTATTCCTTGTATCCTCTCAGGCTATCATGGGATAAAAGTTGAACTCAACAGCAACAGAAATCTTCATACTCAAGTAAAGTCACAGAAACTAAATCTTATGCTGAATGACCGCTTGGTCAAAGGTGAAATTAAGAAGGAAATCATTATATTTTTAGAATAAAATGATAATGAGGCCACAAACTATCAAAATCTGTGGGATACTGCAAAGGCAGTCCTAAGAGGGAAATTTATGGCATTAGATGCCTTCACCAAGAAAACAGAAGCAGAGCAAATCAACAGCCTAATGTTCCATCTCAAACAACAACAAAAGGAAGAACAATCCAACTCCAAACCCAGCTGAAGAAAAGGAATTACAGCAGAATGAAATTGGAAACAAAAGAATTGTTCAGAAGATCAATGAAACAAAAAGTTGGTTCTTCAAAAAGATTAATAAAATTGGTAAACCCTTGGCAAGATTAATCAGAAACAGAAAAGCAAGATCTCTAATAATTTCAATCAGAAATGATAAAGGGGAAATAACAACAGATACATCAGAAATACAAAAGATCCTCAATGACTGCTACAAAAACTCTATTCACAGAAATATGAAAATGTAGAGGAAATGAACCAATACCTGGAAACATGCCACATTCCTAAACTCAACCAGAAAGGATTAGAAATTTTAAATAGATCTATATCAAGCACTGAAATAGCATCAATTATACTCTACCACACCTTCAGAGATGAACTATTACCTATATTGCACAAGCTATTCCAAAATATAGAGAAGGAAGGAAGCCTCCCCAACATGTTTTATGAAGCAAATATCATGCTGACCTCCAAACCAGGAAAGGATCCAACAAAAAAAGAAAACTATAGATATCATTAATGAATATCAATGCAAAAATATTCAATAAGATCTTAGCAAGCAAAATACAGCAACATATTAAAAAAGTTATACACCATGATCAGGTGAATTTTATCCCAGGGATGCAAGATTGGTTCAATATACATAAATTCATAAATATAATTCACCACATAAAATAAAAAACAAAGACTATGTGATTCTGTCAATTAACAGAAAAGACTTTCGATAATAGTTAGCATCATTTCATGACAAGAATATTTAAGAAAATAGGATTAGGTGGGTCATTCCTTAAACTGATAGACGCCATCTACAGTAAACCCACAGCCAATATCATATTGAATGGACTAAAATTGAAAGCATTTCCATTAAGATCTAGAACTAGACAAGGATGCCCATTGTCACCTCTGCTATTCAATATAGAGCTGGAAGTCCTAGACATTGCAATTAGGCAAGAGAAGGAGATCAGGAGTATTCAAATGGGGACAAAGGCAGTCAAATTCTCACTCTTTGTGGATGACATGATCTCATAACTGGAAACCTACAAAGCTCTTAGAAGTGATCGAGGAATATAGCAATGTCGCGGGAAAAATAGTTCATACCCACAAATCAGTAGCCTCTATATATGCCAACAAAAGTCAAGCTGAGAATAAAATCAACGACTCTATTCCTTTTATAGAAATGCCAAAGAAGATGGAATACCTGGGAATATATCCAACAAAGGATGTGAAAGCGTTTTATAAAGAGAACTATAAAACCCTGAGAAAAGAAATAGCAGAAGATGTTAACAATTGGAAGAACATACCATGCTTACAGCTGGGAAGAATCAGTATTATTAAAATGTCCATACTACCCAGACCAATCTACAGATTTAATGCAATCTCCATCAAAGCACCAATGTCATACTTTGAAGAACTTGTAAAAATAATACCTCATTTCATATGGAACCAGAAAAAAAAAACCTTATTAGCCAATACAATTATTAGAAATAAAAACAAATCTGGAGGGGTTATGTTATCAGACTTCAGGTTATGCTGCAAATCTATAGTGATCAAAATAGGATAGTACTAGCATTAAAATAGAGACATAGATCTATGGGACAGAATAGAGAATCTAGAGATGAACTCTGACACATGTTATCATTTGATCTTTGACAAATCTAACAAAAGCATGCACTGGGAAAAAGAATCCCTATTTAATAAGTGGTGCTGAGAGAACTGGTTAGCCACATGTAGATTGAGTGAAACTGAATCCATGTCTCTCACCATTGACAAAAATTGATTCTTGCTGGATAAAGGATTTAAATTTAAGACACAAAACAATAAAAATTCTAGAACAAAGTGTAGAAAAAAAGCTTGAAAATATTGGTCTGGGAAAAGACTTTCTGAGGAAGACCCCCTGGCAATTGTGCAACACCAAAAATAAATAACTGGGATTTTTATCAAGCTAAAAATCTTCTGCAAAGCTAAGGGTACTACAACCAAAGCAAACAGACAGCCTTCAGAATGGGAGAAGATTTTTGCATGTTATGCTCAGACAAAGGTCTGATAACTATAATCTATAGATAACTCAAATTAAACAACAAGAAGAAAGCAAACAACCCCATTTCTATGTGGGCAAGAGACTTGACCAGAAACTTCTCTGAAGATGACAGACGAATGGCCAATAAACACATGAAAAAAATGCTCATCGTCTTTAATCATCAGAGAGATGCAAATCAAGACCACTCTGAAATACCACGTAACTCCAGTAAGATTAGCCCACATTACAAAATCCCCAAACTGAAGATGCTTGTGTGGAAGAGGAGAGAAGGGAACACTTCTACACTGCTGGGAATGCAAACTAACAATGTTTATGAAAAGAGCTATGGAGAATTCTCAAAGAGCTAAAAGTTGATCTTTCATTTGATCCTGAAATTCCATTACTAGGTATCTACCTAGAAGAACAAAAAGAACAAAAAAGAGACATTTGCTGCAGAATGTTTATTTCAGCTCAATTCATAATTACCAACTCCTGGAAGCAACCCAAGTGCCCATCAACTCATGAATGGATTAACAAATTGTGGCATATGTATACCATGGAATAGTATTCAACCATAAAAAATGATGGAGACTACATCATTTATGTTTACCTGGATGGAGTGAAAGACATTATTCTTAGTAAAGTATCACAAGAATGGAAAAAAAAAATCCAATGTACTCAATACTAATATGAAGCCAATATATAAACACTTACATGCTCATATGATAAAACATAAAAATAGTCTAGCAAGAGGGAGGAGTAAAGAGGCAGAGGGAGAGGGAAGGGAGGGTAATTGGAAGAAGAAGGGAGGGCATTTGGAAGGATCTCACCTAAAGTGCACAATGCAAGGGTATCAGCTCACCCTTTGGGCAAAGGGCTCTTCTACAACTTAAACTCTACCTTGGAAGCGAGAACATTGTAATCTGAAAATTTGTGCCCTCATAATACTTTGAAATTTTAAAAAAGTCCAGACATAGGTAGGAACAGAATTTATTCAATATTTATTATTGCAATAGGGAGAATGCTCCAATTGCAGTATCTACAAACATGTCAAAATCAAAGAGAAGAAAGCTTCTCTTTCATAGAAGGAGTGAGCAGACACAACAGAACCTTCGGAAGGAGCGGTGAAGGAGAATGAACAGGTGGCTAAACAAGGTGTTCCCACAGGAAATGTGTCTGCTATGAGTGGCCACTTCCACTTCTTGGAATGAGGTGTCAAAAGGGAATGTTCTGCAGCCAAGTGCCTGCTCAGACTTGGGGCAAACCAAAGTTTTAGAGGTCTGTGAGGAGAGTAGCCTGTTGTCCTTTGGTCAGGTCAAGACTGAAGCAGGCAGTGTGTAAGAGATGAGCAATTGTTCATACACAGACCTGTTTGCTGAGGATCCCCTTCAGGATAGACCCAGACATGAGACCCTCTCAGTCTACTGACTCCCCATCAACACAGCCCTTTTAGCATACATTGAGTGTTCCAATGTCACTGGTTACTCCCATGTCTCTCTAGGAGGGAAGAGACCATCACATACTATGACCCTATATGGAAGGTCTAGTGACTTTATGACTTTTTGATCACTTGGTGGTACAGTAGAGACTATGAGCAAACCTCAAAGATACCTAGACCTCATTAGGAGTATTTCAAATAGGATCAGATCATGTCTGAAACTAATGCCTCTTGGTGCCTCCATGGTAATATTTTGGAAATTAAATTGTAGCATCTATGACCATGATCTGTTAAAGGCATGGTAACTGGGGGGTCAGACCCTTCAATATCAAAGGCAGTGTTGCCATAAAGGGAAAGCAAAGTAAACCAACAGACATTCTGACCAAGGGCAGAAGAAAATCTAGAATGTACACTAGTGGAAGGAGATGATGACTGCATGTTTATGTGGCCTTGGAACCAGTTACAGCAACAGAGTGTAGCTTGTCACTTACTGCTGTAAGTCAGGCTTTTGTTTTTTGTTTTGTTTTTCTATTTAATAAATGTGTCTAATCACTCCATTGAAAAATCAGAACCAGGAAAGGGTAGATTTAAAAGGGGGACCAGTGAATCTGATTAGTGCAACGGGTGGGTGGAAGAACATGCTGCTGGTGTCCCATCCATGGAGACTTGGCATTCACCTTGACAGGCCATGTGTGGGTGTTTACCACAGACTCCTGCAAACTCTGCCAGTGCACAATTTTCTGGCTGTGGAAGTGAGTACACTTATTCATGCACAAGTTAAGCCAGAAGTGCTGGAGAAGGACATGTACCCTCTGTCCACTGTCACTACTGCTATTCAACACAGAGCTGGAAGCATTCCCAGAAACAATCCTCAATCAGTGATGGGTGGAGAATTGGTAAATGGGACCTCACTAAAAATTCAAAACTTTTTCTCTGTGAGATTCCTTTTCTAAAAAGCCAATCTCAAAAGTTTACATATTTTATCATCCCATTTGTGTAAAAGTTTGGAAATGAGAACCTCTACAAATGAAGGAGAATAGTAATTTTCTTTGGGTTAGTGAGGATAAGGGGCAAGAGGGGCTGAAGTGGGTGCAGCTACAAATAGTGGGCCAGAGGGATCTCTGCAGTGTTAGAATTGCAGTGCCCTGACTATAGTGGCACATGAACCCAAACATGGGATAGAATTAAAACAAACACAAACACAGTCACATAAAATACAAGTATAAATAAAACTGGGAAAATCTGAAAAAAGATTGCTGGATTGTGTTAATGTCAATATCTTTTTTTTTTATTAAATCATAACTGTATACATTGATATGATCATGGGGCATCATACACTTGCTTCATAGACCATTTGACACATTTTTATCACAATGGTTAACATAGACTTTCCGGCGTTATCTCAGTTACTGTGCCAAAACATTTACATTCTACATTTACCAAGTTTTGCAAATATCCCTGTAAGATGCACCACAGGTGTGATCCCACCGATCCCCCTCCCTCTACCCACCACCTCCTCCCTTTCCCACTTCCCCCTATTGTTAGGTTGTAACTGGATTATAGCATTCATGTGAGAGTCCCAAATTAGTTTCATAGTAGGGCTGAGTACATTGGGTACTTTTTCTTCCATTCTTGAGATACTTTACTAAGAAGAATATGTTCCAGCTCCATCCATGTAAACATGAAAGAGATAAAGTCTCCGTCTTTCTTTAAGGCTGCATAGTATTCCATGGTGTACATATACCACAATTTATTAATCCATTCGTGGATCGATGGGCACTTGGGCTTTTTCCATGACTTAGCTATTATGAATTGGGCTGCAATAAACATTCTGGTACAAATATCTTTGTTATGTTGTGATTTTTGGTCTTCTGGGTATATGCCCAGCAGAGGAATTACAGGATTGAATGGCAGATCTATTTTTAGATCTCTGAGTGTTCTCCATATATCTTTCCAAAAGGAATGTATTAATTTGCATTCCCACCAGCAGTGCAGAAGCGTTCCCTTTTCTCCGCATCCATGCCAACATCTCTGGTTTTGAGATTTTGTGATATAGGCTAGTCTCAGTGGAGTTAGATGATATCTCAAAGTAGTTTTGATTTGCATTTCTCTGATGATTAAAGATGATGAGCATTTTTTCATATGTCTGAAGGCCGTGCGCCTGTCTTCTTCAGAGAAGTTTCTCTTCAAATCCCTTGCCCAGCCTGCGATGGGATCCCTTGTTTTTTTCTTGCTGATGCGTTTGAGTTCTCTGTGGATTCTGGTTATTAAACCTTTGTCAGAGTTATACCCTGCAAATATCTTCTCCCATTCTGAGGCCTGTTTGTTTGTTTACTTACAGTGTTCTTGGCTGTGCAGAAGCTTTTTAGTTTGATGAAGTCCCAATTTGAAGCTGCTTCAATTGCCCGGGGGGTTCTCCTCATGAAATACCACCCAGACCACCCTGCATTCTACTCTAGTATTTTTATAGTTTCTTGTCTTAAGTTTAAATCTTTAATCCAATGAGAGTCTATCTTAGTTAATGGTGAAAGATGTGGGTCCAATTTCAATCTTCTGCAGGTTGCCAGCCAGTTCATCCAGCACCATTTGTTAAATAGGGAATCATTTCCCCACTGAATGTTTTTAATTGGCTTGTCAAAAATCAAATAGCGGTAAGTAGCTGGATTCATCTCTTGGTTCTCTATTCTGTTCCAGATATCTACTTCTCTGTTTTTGTGCCAATACCATGCTGTTTTGATCACTATCGATTTGTAGTAAAGTCTGAGGTCTGGTAGTGTGATTCCTCCTGTTTTGTTTTTATTTCTGAGTAATGTCTTGGCTATTCGAGGTTTTTTCTGATTCCATATAAAACGAAGTATCGTTTTTTCAAGATCTTTAAAATATAACAGTGGAACTTTAATAGGGAGTGCGTTGAAATTATATATTGCTTTGGGTAGTATGGACATTTTGATAATGTTGATTCTTCCCAGCCATGAGCATGGTATGTTTTTCCATTTGTTAACATTTTCAGCTATTTCTTTTCTTAGAGTTTCATAGTTCTCTTTATAGAGATCTTTCATGTCTTTTGTTAGGTAAATTCCCAAATATTTCATCTTCTTTGGCACTACTGTGAATGGGATAGAGTCCTTAACTGCTTTTTCAACTTGACTGTTGTTGGTGTATATAAAGGCTACTGATTTATGGATATTGATTTTGTAACCTGAGATGCTGCTGTATTCCTTGATCACTTCTAGGAGTTTTGTAGTAGAGTCCCTAGTGTTTTCCAGATACACAATCATATCATCTGCGAAGAGCGAAAGTTTGATCTCTTCTGACCCTATATGGATACCCTTGATCACCTTTTCTTCCCTAATTTTGGTGGCTAAAACTTCCATTACAATGTTGAAAAGCAATGGAGACAATGGGCAGCCTTGTCTGGTTCCTGATCTGAGTGGAAATGATTCCAATTTAACTCCATTCAATATGATATTGGCTGTGGGTTTGCCTAGATGGCCTCTATCAGTTTAAGAAAAGTCCCTTCTAGACCAATTTTCTTAAGTGTTCTGATCATGAAGGGATGCTGGATATTATCAAAAGATTTTTCTGCATCAATTGAGAGAATCATATGGTCTTTGTTTTTTAATTTGTTTATGTGCTGAATTACATTTATAGATTTACGTATATTGAACCAGCCTTGACACCCTGGGATAAAACCAACTTGGTCATGATGTATAATTTGTTTGATGTGTTGCTGGATTCTGTTTGTTAGGATCTTGTTGAATATTTTTGCATCTATATTCATTAGTGATATTGGTCTATAATTTTCTTTTCTTGTTGGGTCTTTTCCTGGTTTGGGGATCAGGGTGATATTTGCTTCATAGAACGTGTTGGGTAGTCTTCCTTCTTTTTCTACATTTTGGAACAGGTTGAGTAATATAGGTACTAATTCCTCTTTAAAGGTTTGGTAGAATTCTGACGTGAAACCATCTGGTCCTGGGCTTTTCTTTTTAGGGAGGTTTTGTATAGTTGATGCTATTTCTGAACTTGATATGGGTCTGTTCAACATTTCCACTTGATTCTGGTTAAGTCTTGGAAGGTGGCATGCTTCCAAGTATTGGTCAATTTCCTTCAGATTTTCATATTTCTGAGAATAAAGTTTCTTGTAATATTCATTAAGGATTTTTTGGATTTCTGATGAGTCTGTTGTTATTTCACCTTTGTTGTTTCTGATTGATGATACTAGAGATTTTACTCTTTTGTTTCTGATTAGGTTGGCCAGAGGTTTATCTATTTTATTGACCTTTTCAAAAAACCAGCTTTTTGATTTATTGATCTGTTGTATTATTCTTTTGTTTTCAATTTCATTTAATTCTGCTCTAATTTTGGTTATTTCTTTTCTTCTACTGGGTTTGGGGTTGGAATGTTCTTCCTTTTCCAGTTGCGTGAGATGTCCCATTAAGTTGTTAACTTCCTCTCTTTCCGTTCTCTTGAGGAAGGCTTGCAGTGCTATAAATTTCCCTCTTAGAACTGCCTTTGCGGTGTCCCAGAGGTTCTGATAGTTTGTGTCTTCATTGTCGTTTTGTTCCAAAAAATTGGCGATTTCTTTCTTAATCTCATCTCTGACCCAGCTATCATTAAGCATAAGGTTATTTAACTTCCATGTTTTTGTATGAGTATGCAGATTCCTGTTGTTACTCAATTCAAGTTTTATTCCATGATGGTCCGAGAAGATGCATGGAATAATTTCTATTCCTTTAAATTTACTGAGGTTAGACTTGTGACCTAAAATGTGGTCAATTTTGGAGTAAGTTCCGTGGGCTGATGAGAAGTATGTGTATTCAGTTTTATTGGGATGAAATGTTCTGTAGATGTCTGCTGAATCTAAATATTGGATGGTTAGGTTTAAATCTAAGATTTCTTTGCTCAGCTTCTTGCTGAAGGATCAATCCAACACTGCCAAAGGAGTGTTCAAATCTCCGACGATTATGGAGCTGGAGGAAATCAAGTTACTCATGTCTGTTAGAGTTTCTCTTATAAATTGAGGTGCATTCTGGTTGGGTGCCTAGATATTAATAATTGAGATCTCATCATGTTGAGTATTACCCTTAACAAATATGAAGTGACCATTCTTGTCCTTCCTTACTTGTGATGGTTTAAAGCCTACTGTATCTGCAAATAAAATTGCAACACCTGCTTTTTTCTGATTACCATTTGCCTGAAATATGGATGACCATCCTTTCACCCTGAGTCTGTATTTGTCTTTTAAGTTAAGATGTGACTCTTGTATGCAGCAAATATCTGGCTTGAGTTTTTGTATCCAGTCAGCTAACCTATGCCTCTTTAGAGGACAGTTTAAGCCATTCACATTGATGGAGAGTATTGATAAGTCTGGTGGAATTTTGGGTATCGAGTTTTTCAAAGGTCCAGTGGACATTTTTAATCCTTTCGCCAGTGTGGAAGTTGGAGTTTGATCCGAAGTTTCTGAGTGAGTTTACTTTTGTGGTATAGGATTGGGTTGGTCATTGTGGAGGATAGGTCTGAGAATATCCTGAAGAGCTGGTTTACTTATGGCAAATTTTTTCAACATATGAATGTCATTGAAGTATTTAATTTCTCCATCATAGATGAAACTCAGTTTAGCTGGATACAAGATCCTGGGTTGAAAGTTATTTTGCTTTAGGAGATTAAATTTGATAACCATCCTCTTCTGGCTTTAAAAGTTTCAGCAGAGAGATCTGCAGTTATTCTAATATTCTTTCCTTTGTACGTAATAGTTTTCTTTCGCTGGGCTGCTTTGAGAATCTTCTCTTTCATGTTAACTTTAGTGAAGCTAATTATGATATGTCTGGGGGATGACTTATTGGGGTTGAATTGTGCTGGGGTTCTGAAGCTGTCTGCTATCTGAATTTCAGATTCTCTAGGCATGTCTGGAAAATTTTCTTTCATAATTTCATGCAGAAGGGCCTCTGTGCCCTCGGAGGCCACTTCATAGTTCTCAGAAATGCCTATAATTCTTATATTGCTTTTTTTCGAATTATCTGAGAGCTCTCTGAGTGAGTGATCCGTTTTTGCTCTCCATTTCTCTTCCTCTTTGAGAGATTGGGAGCGTTCGAAGAGTTTATCTTCAATGTCAGAAATCCTTTCTTCTGCTTGCTCCATTCTGTTGCTGAGGGATTCTACTGTATTTTTCATATCTTTGAGGGCTGTAAATTCTTGCTTCAGTGTGTCTAAGTCTTTGGTCGTTTTGTCTTTAAATTTGTTAAATTCTTGAGACAACTTTTGAATTTCTCCTCGAATTCCTAATTCCATTTTATTAATCTTGTCTGCCATCCAAATTCTGAATTTGATTTCTGACATCTCAGCCAGTTGTTTATGAATGGGATCTTCAATCACATCTGCCTTATCTTTTCTTGGGGGGGTTGATCTATTCTGGTTATTCATGTTACCAGAGTTTTTCCTCTGATTCTGCCCCATGGTTATTGTACTCTCTTTGATTTTTCCCCTGGGGCTTTATCAAGGGCCTGTACACTGTTGTGGCCTGAGAAACTGGGTCCCTGTCTTGTGTGGTGGAGCTAAGTGGTTCTGTCTTGTTTTCAGCTGGTTTCTGTTCTATCCTATTGCAACTTCTACTCTGGCTTGAAGTCTCAGCTGTGTGGAAAAATCAGCAATTAGGTCACCCTGCCTGCCCCCCTCTGGCCCCAGTTGGAAAAGGAGAATCAAACCTTCCTACAACCGCACACCCAGGGCACCGCCTGAAAAGTCCTCAGTCTATTAGCCCAGTTCAAAAGGTCCAAATCAACTGTCTCAATCGGCACCTGTCTCAGGTGGGAGAGTTCAAGACGTCTCTGGGAACTGGATCACAGGGGCCTGGTGACTCCTCTGACACGGCTCATTCCAGTGCAGCGTAGAGTCAGGAGGAGCCATCCAGCAAATAGAGCAGTTTGGGAAGGTTGACGTCTCCTTCCCCACTTTGCCCCTCCGTCAGACCCAGTCACTGGTATCTCTGCAGATGGATAACCCAGTTGCCTGCAGTGAACAGACACTCCAGGGGTTTGCACCTGCCTGAATCGCAAGGAAGTCTGCCAGGCCCCCTCAGACTGCTGCTATTTAGCAGGAGGAGATGGGGCCTGACATCTTTGAGTGCTTGATGCAGGTGATGGGAAGGAGGTGTTCACTCAGGCTTAGCCCCGTCCCTGATGGATGCTGTTAACAGAACAGAACAGAACAGACAACTTTGCAGGGTTCTGTCTCTGTTCCTGCTGAAATCGCCTACAGCAGACGGGCTGTTCTGAGTTCAAACGTCTTTGCTGCTAAAGGTTTGCGTCTGATCACCTCTCTGGGTCAGCCCCGCCCTGGAAGCTTCCCGGGATTGTGAGCAGTGTCAGGAAATCCCCTGCTCACCGGTGGCCTCCTCTGGTTGCCCAGGGAGACAGGAGGTGTGGCCTCAGAATATCCAGAAGTGAGCTGTTCTTGTTTGCGTCCTTGTGATTACAGCTTGCCTCAGTGGTGTTGATTTGCGTTCTTCAACCTTCTCTCTTGGTGTGGTTGAAGTCCACCAGGATACTTACTAAATTCCTGTCCCTTAACTCTCCTTCTGGATGGGAGCCTCTGTTGAAAGCTGGCTTCAGTCCGCCATCTTGTCTCCCTCCATCGGATTCTTTTGTGTCTTACTTTGCATGCCTGGTGGTGCCTGGGCTGCGACTGTGCAAAACACTTTTCTGTCTGGTTCATTCCCTGTTGGTTCCCTGCTAGGCGCTGAGGCTAGGGGATACAGGAGAGTGTGCGGCTTTTTGTCCCATCACTCCCAGATCCAGCCTTATGGTTGAAACAGAGCGTCAATATCTTGATTGTGATAGTAAACTATAGTTTTTAAAAATGTTACCATTGGTGGAAATGGGGGAAAGTATACATATCTGTATTTCTTATGATTATTATATGAATATAATAATTTTAATAAAATGTTTAATTAAATAAGAATAATAATTTAGGAGGTTTAGGTGATACCATTTCATACAAAATATTATTTTTCTTAATAAAGAGTGGATGATTAATTTCTAATTCTAATTAAATAAAAATAATAAATACTCAATAATAAATACTATTGAGAATGAGAAGAAAGAGTCCTTCATATATTGCTGGTGGGAATGTCAAATGGTAAAGTCACTCTTCTAAAACTAAACATGCAGCTACTATAGAAACCATCATTTGTATTCTTAGGCACTTAACCCAGAGAAGTGAAAACTTCACTTCATACTAAACTCCATATAGGAATGCTTAGAGAAACTTTACCCATAAATTACGGGAATTACCTTATAGGTCCTACAACAGGTTTATTATTAAGTAAAATGGGGTATGTACATAACATGAAACAATATTAATCAATAAAAAGGAGTGAATTACTGATGCATGCAACAACTTGGAGAATCTCCAGAGAATTATGCTAAGTGAAAAAAGCCAATCCCAGTCTCAGCGCCCATAGCACAGTCTTTAAGGCGACAGCCACATGCACCAAGGCTAGCGGGTTTGAGCCCTGTCCTGGCCAGCTAAACATCAAATGATAACTGGAACAAAAAATACCCAGGCGTTGTGGCGGGGGCCTGTAGTCACAGCTACTTGGGAAGCTGAGGCAAGAGAATCACTTAAGCCCAAGAGTTTGAGGTTGCTGTGAGATGTGATGCCAGGGCACTCTACTGAGGGTGACATAGTGAAACTCTGTCTCAAAAATAAATAAATAGGAGGTGGAGCATGATGGCGGATGGGACCGACGTGTAACCCACCTCTCCCAAGTCATCGGGTGAGAGGAAAGGGGGTCTGGACCTTTTCCCCGTGTGGATTATTGATGTGGACAGACAGCTGGAGACCAGCAGCGAATTGGTGAATTGCTGTATATGAGGTGTAATTTAAAACCACGAACTCTGTTGTAGAGATTTTCCCTGCTTGGATGTGCTGGCTGGCAAGCCCCTCCCTCACGGAGGACAGCAGCTTGCAGTTCCTGGCAAAACTCAACTGACAAAAATTTATTCCTGAGCAGAGTTTGGCACCCGAAAGGGGAGCCACTCAGAATCACAAGGAACTAAGCAACCCGATGGAAAATTGAAGGGAAAATTGAAGGGAAGGGATCCTGCCCTGGAAACAGATATTTTGAATTCTCCGAAATGGCCAGCACCTTTCCCCAGAACAACAGGAGGGACGAAATAGACCGGACTATTTCTGGTGGGGAATATTGGTGTGGGCTGGCGGTTCAGGCTGTGTGGCAAACTGGTGGGTGGCTGGACTCAAAACTCCAGAGCCACAAAAACTGAGTATAGGTTTCTGTGGGCCATAGCTGCAGTGGCAGTGAGACGCGGAAACAGCAAGACCTGGCAGCACCCACAGGACCTGGCAGCAGTTGCGGAGGCTGCCAGCACCCTCCCCCACAGCCGATTGCAGTTGCCACTGTGCAGGAGAATGTGGGAGCAGAGTGGAAAGATTTGTGAAGCATGGACTCCTGCACTGAGTTGGGAGGTCGGATAGGAGTGCTGTCTGGAACAGAGCAGCTGAGGTTGCACAACGATTAGGTAAAAAAACTTTTACAGAAACTCCCAAAATGGCTTTTGGCTAGGTAGGGTGGTACCATGATAACAGTATAAACGGTGAATTAGGTATAAGCCTGGGAATCACTCACAGTGCCACCTGGTGTCCAGAAAGTATATGGCATTATAAATATATTCCTGTGAAAGTTGATCCCTACATCATACATATAGATGTATATTTCTACATACATACAAGAATAATATTTTTGTGGTTGGTGCCTTGTTTTCCTTTTCTCATCATTTTCTTGGAGGAACTATCATTAATTTTTATTATTTATATATATTTTTATTTTTTCTATTTTTAATTTTTTCTTTCTTTTTTAACTTTTTTATGATCACCACTTTTTATTTTTCCCTTCTCTCTTCCTCCTCTTCCTTTCTTATGGTTTCTGAGAGTGCTAACATCAGATTTCTAGAGGGTTTTTTGTTTGTTTGTTTGTTTTGTTTGTATGTTTCTTACCCTTTTTTCTCAATTATTTTGTGATTAACATTAGTTTTATGGTAGTTGTTTTTTATTTTTGTTGTTGTTGTTGTTGTCTGTATGTCTATGTGTTTCTGACTGTGCATCTTTGGGCTTGTGTGTCTGGTAGCCTTTTTATCTGTTTATTTGCTCATTTGGTCTCAATGAGTTTGGTGTTTCGACCTGCAATTCTGAGCTCACAACACTCCCCTCCACTCTCACTCTGAGGTCTGGAGGCCTGTCCCCCAGGATTCCAGATTCTTGGGTGATTTCTTGAGGGGTGTGGACATAACCTGGACTGCAGGTGGTCAGTGCTGACTCTGCGGCATGGGAGTGAGGAGACGACAGTCGGCTGAGAAGGAATCACACCGGAGCGGCAGTGCCCTGAGGTGTAGAGCAGCAGCCGTTTTTGGTAAAAATAGGGCCCACCCCCACATATTCTGAAGCCACAACGCCTGTCTCCCTGGGCAACCAGAGGAGGCCAGGCATCTTCTTAGATGGCAACCACCGCAGAACAGATCTGGGACTGAAACACAGGCCCCGTGAGTAAAGGGTTTGCCTGTGGTGGTACCAACCTGGGTGGAGCGCGGGGACTAGAAAATGCACGTGCAAGCCGGGAAATTCCCAGGGTGGGGCTGACCCAGAAGACCACTTTACTGAGTCTAAGACACACTCAGCCCTCAGGGGATTGTCAACCTATACATAAAGAAAGGCAGGAGGCTAGAGCTGACTGTGCTATGAATATAAACCTGCAAGATTAAAGACAGGGCCTGAGGCACAGGTTCTGGGAACTCAAAACAGCTTCTCTTCTGCAGAGGAATTTGGCAGGGGCAGAAATATATTCCCACAAAGATGTTCTGTTCTGTCAGTAACATCAGTCAGGGGTGGGGCTGGAACTGAGTGAACACCCCCCAGCCTCCATCAAGAACCAGAGGTTGTCAGGCCTCACCACCCCCTGCTGGATAGAGGCAAAGAGCAGCGGCCTGGCTGAGCAGATACAGATTCCCTTGTGATTCAGGCAGGTGCAACCCCCTGGAATATCTGCTCACTGGAGGCAACTGAGTCACAGCCCTGCGGGGCTATCAGTGACTGGGTGTGACAGAGGTGCAAGGTGGGGAAGGAGGCATCAACCTTCCCAGACTACTCTATTTGCTGGGTGGATCCTCCTGACTTCATGGAGCACCGGAGCAAGTCATATTTGAGTTGTCACGAGACCCCTGTGATCCAGTTCCCAGAGACCTTTGAAACTCTCACACCTGAGACAGGTGCTGACTGAGACAATTGATTTGGACCTTTTGAACTCAGCCAATCACCTGAGGACTATTCAAGTGGTGCCCTGGGTGTGTGGTTGTATGAAAGTTTGATTTTCCTTTTCCAATTGTTGCCTCTGGGGGACAGGGTGACTTAACTGCTGGTATTTCTCCACAGCTGAGACTTCAACCCAGAGTAACTGTTTCACTAGGATCGAACAGAGACCAGCTGAAAACAAGAGAGAACCACTTAGCACCACCACACCAAATAGGTCCCCAGTTTCTCAGGCCGTAGCACTATACAGGTCCTCAACAAAGCTCCAGGGGAAAAGTCAAATGGTGTAAAATTATCATGGGGTGGAATCAGCGGAAAAACTCTGGTAGCATGAATAACCAGAATAGATCAGCCCCCCCCCCCAGGAAAGATATGGCAGATGTAACTGAAGATCCCAATCATAAACAGCTGGCTGAGATATCAGAAATAGAATTCAGAATTTGGATTGCAAACAAGAGTAATAGAATGGAGGAAAATTTGGAATTAGAAACTCGAAGAGCAATTCAAAAGTCAGAATTAGAAATTCAATGAGAAATTCAAAAGTTGTCTCAAGAATTTAATGAATTTAAAGACAAAATCAACAAAGATTTTGATGCACTGAAGCAAGAATTTGCAACTCTCAAAGACCTGAAAAATACAGTAGAATCCCTCAGTAACAGAGTGGAGCAAGCAGAACAAAGGATTTCTGACACTGAAGGCAAAGCTTTTGAACGCTCTCAAACTCTCAAAGAGGAAGAGAAATGAAGAGTAAAAACAGATCATTCTCTCAGAGAGATCTGGGATAATTCGAAGAAGGCTAATATCCACCTCATAGGAATCCCTGAAAGTGATGAAGTGGCCTCGCTAGGCACAGAGGCCCTTCTCCATGAAATTATGAAAGAGAATTTTCCAGACATGCCAAGAGATTCTGAAATTCAGATAGCAGACAGTTTCAGAACCCCGGCAGGACTCAATCTGAATAAGACATCCCCCAGGCATATCATAAGTAACTTCACTAGTGTTAATAGGAAAGAGAACATTCTGAAAACAGCCAGATGTAAGAAATCCATTACCTACAAAGGGAAGAATATTAGAATGACTTCAGATCTCCCTGCTGAAACATTTCAAGCCAGAAGAGGATGGTCATTGACTTTTAATCTCCTAAAACAAAATAACATTCAACCCTGGATCCTGTATCCAGCTAAACTGAGTTTCATTTATGATGGAGAAATTAAATACGTTAATGACATTCATATGTTGAAGAAATTTGCCATAACCAAACCAGCTCTTCAGGATGTTCTCAGACCTATCCTCCATAATGACCAGCCAAATCCTCTACCACAAAAATAAACTCGCTTGAAAACTTTTAATCAAACTCCCACTTCCACAGTGGTGAAAGGATTAAAAATGTCCACTGGACTTTTAGAAAACTCAATACCCAAAATTTCACCAGACTTATCAATATTCTCCATTAATGTGAATGGCTTAAACTGTCCTCTAAAAAGGCACAGATTAGCTGACTGGATACAAAAACTCAGGTCAGATATTTGCTGCATATAAGAGTCACATCTTACCTTAAAAGATAAATATAGACTCAGGGTGAAATGATGGTCATCCATATTTCAGGAAAATGGTAGCCAGAAAAAAGGAGGTGTTGCAATTCTATTTGCAGATACAATAGGCTTTAAACCAATAAAAGTAATGATGGATAAGGATGGTCACTTCATATTTGTTAAGGATGATACTAAATATGATGAGATTTCAATTATTAATATTTATGCACCCAACCAGAATGCACCTCAAATTATAAGAGAAACTCTAACAGACATGAGCAACTTGATTTCCTCCAGCTTCATAATAGTCAGAGATTTCAACACTCCTTTGGCAGTGTTGGATAGATACTCCAATAAGAAGCTGAGCAAAGAAATTTTAGATTTAAACCTATCCATCCAACATTTGGATTTAGCAGACATCTACAGAACATTTCATCCCAACAAAACTGGATACACATACTTCTCATCAGCCCATGGAACATACTCCAAGATCAATCATGTCTTAGGTCACAAGTCTAACCTCAGTAAATTTAAAGGAATAGAAATTATTCCTTGCATCCTCTTGGACAACCATGGAATAAAAGTTGAACTCAGTAACAACAGGACTCTGCATACTCATACAAAAACATGAAAGTTAAATAACCTTATGCTGAATAATAGCTGCGTCAGAGATGAGATCAAGAAGGAAATTGCGAAATTTTTGGAACAAATTGACAATGAAGACACGAATTATCAGAACCTCTGGGATACTGCAAAGGCAGTCCTAGGAGGGAAATTTATAGCACTGCAAGCCTTCCTCAAGAGAACGGAAAAAGAGGAAGCTAACAACTTAATGGGACATCTCAAGCAACTGGAAAAGGAAGAACATTTCAAACCCAAACCCAGTACAAGAAAAGAAATAACCAAAATTAGAGCAGAATTAAATGAAATTGAAAACAAAAGAATTATACAACAGATCAATAAATCAAAAAGTTGGTTTTTTGAAAAGGTCAATAAAATAGATAAACCTTTGGTTAACCTAACCAGGAAAAAAAGAGTAAAATCTCTAATTTCATCAATCAGAAATGACAAAGACGAAATAACAACAGACTCCTCAGAAATTAAAAAAATCCTTAATGAATATTACAAGAAACTTTACTCTCAGAAATATGAAAATCTGAAGGAAATTGACCAATACTTGGAAGCACGTCACCTTCCAAGACATAGCCAGAATCAAGTGGAAATGTTGAACAGGTCAATATCAAGTTCTGAAATAGCATCAACCATACGAAATCTCCCTAAAAAGAAAAGCCCGGGACCAGATGGCTTCACATCAGAATTCTACCAAACCTTTAAAGAGGAAATAGTACCTTTATGACTCAACCTGTTCCAAAATGTAGAAAAAGAAGGAAGACTAACCCAACACATTCTATGAAGCAAACATCACCCTGATCCCCAAACCAGGAAAAGACTCAACAAGAAAAGAAAAGTATAGACCAATATCACTAATGAATATTGATCCAAAAATATTCAACAAGATCCTAACAAACAGAATCCAGCAACACATCAAACAAATGATACATCATGACCAAGTCAGTTTTATCCGAGGGTCTCTAGGCTGGTTCAATATACATAAATCTATAAATATAATTCAGCACATAAACAAATAAAAAAAATGAAGACCATACGATTCTCTCAATTGATGCAGAAAAAGCTTTTGATAATATCCAGCATCCTTCATGATCAGAACACTTAAGAAAATTGGTATAGAAGGGACATTTCTTAAACTGATAGAAGCCATTTACACCAAACCCACAGCCAATATTGTATTGAATGGAGTTAAACTGAAATCATTTCCACTCAGATCAGGAACCAGACAAGGTTGCCCATTGTCTCCAGTGCTCTTTAACATTGTAATGGAAGTTTTAGCCACCACAATTAGGGAAGAAAAGATGATCAAGGATATCCATATAGGGTCAGAAGAGATCAAACTTTCACTCTTCACAGATGATATGATTGTATATTTGGGAAACATCGGGGATTCTACTACAAAACTCTTAGAAGTGATCAAGGAATACAGCAGCATCTCAGGTTACAAAATCAACACTCATAAATTGGTAGCCTTTGTATATACCAACAATAGTCAAGCTGAAAAAACCTGTTAAGGACTCTATTCCATTCACAGTAGTGCCAAAGAAGATGAAATATATGGGAGTTTATCTAACAAAGGACGTGAAGGATCTCTATAAAGAGAACCATGAAACTCTAAGGAAAGAAATAGCTGAAAACGTTAACAAATGGAAAAACATACCATGCTCATGGCTGGGAAGAATCAACATTGTTAAAATGTCCATACTACCCAAAGCAATATACAATTTTAATGCAATCCCTATTAAAGCTCCACTGTCATACTTTAAAGATCTTGAAAAAAAAATACTTCATTTTATATGGAATCAGAAAAAACCTCAAATAGCCAAGACATTACTCAAAAATAAAAACAAAGCAGAAGGAATCACGCTACCAGACCTCAGACTATACTATAAATCGATAGTGATCAAAACAGCATGGTATTGGCACAAAAACAGAGAAGTAGATATCTGGAACAGAATAGAGAACCAAGAGATGAATCTAGCTACTTACCATTATTTAATCTTTGACAAGCTAATTAAAAACATTCAGTGGGGAAAGATTCCCTATTTAACAAATGGTGTTGGGTGAACTGGCTGGCAACCTGTAGAAGACTGAAACTGGACCCACACCTTTCACCATTAACTAAGATAGACTCTCACTGGATTAAAGATTTAAACTTAAGACATGAAACTATAAAAATACTAGAAGAAAGTGCAGGGAAAACCCTTGAAGAAATCGGTCTGGGTGAGTATTTTTATGAGGAGCACCCCCCAGGCAATGAAGCAGCTTCAAAAATACACTACTGGGACCTGATCAAACTAAAAAGCTTCTGCACAGTCAAGAACACAGTAAGTAAAGCAAGCAGACAGCCCTCAGAAAGGGAGAAGATATTTGCAGTTTATGTCTCTGAAAAAGGTTTAATAACCAGAATCCACAGAGAACTCAAAAGTATAAGCAAGAAAAGAACAAGGGATCCCATTGCAGGCTAGGCAAGGGACTTGAAGAGAAACTTCTCTGAAGAAGACAGGTGCACGGCCTACAGACATATGAAAAAATGCTCATTATCTTTAATCATCAGAGAAATGCAAATCAAAAGCACCTTGAGATACCATCTAACTCCAGTAAGATTAGCCCATATCACAAAATCCCAAGACCAGAGATATTGGTGTGGATGTGGAGAAAAGGGCACACTTCTACACTGCTGGTGGGAATGCAAAATAATACATTCCTTTTGGAAAGATGTTTGGAGAACACTTAGAGATCTAAAAATAGATCTGCCATTCAATCCTATAACTCCTCAACTAGGTATATACCCAGAAGACAAAAAATCACATTATAACAAAGATATTTGTACCAGAATGTTTATTGCAGCCCAATTCACAATTGCTAAGTCATGGAAAAAGCCCAAGTGCCCATCGATCCACGAATGGATTAATAAATTGTGGTATATGTAAACCATGAAATATTATGCAGCCTTAAAGAAATATGGAGACTTTACTTCTTTCATGTTTACATGGATGGAGCTGGAACATATTCTTCTCAGTAAAGTATCTCAAGAATGGAAGAAAAAGTATCCAATGTACTCAGCCCTACTGTGAAACTAATTTATGGCTTTCATATGAAAGCTATAACCCAGTCATAACCTAAAAATATGGGGAAGAGGAAGAGGGAGGGAAGGGAGGGGGGAGGCTGGGCAGAGGGAGGGTGATTGGTTGGATTACACCTGTGGTGCTTCTTACAAGGGTACATGTGAAACTTACTAAATGTAGAATATAATTGTCTTAACACAATAACTAAGAAAATGCCAGGAAGGCTATGTTAACCAGTGTGATGAAAATGTGTCAAACTGTTTATAAAACCAGTGTATGGTGCCCCATGATTGCATTAATGTACACAGCTATGATTTAATATTAAAAAAAAGAGTAAAAAAAATAAATAAATGACAATAAAAGCCAATCCCAAGGCTATATTCTATGTAATTTTACACACACGCACACAAATACTTTTATTTATTTATTCATTCATTCATTCTTAAGACAGATTCTTATTCTGTTACCTGGGTAGAGTGCCATGGCATCATAGGTTACATCAACTTCAAACTCCTGGGCTCAAGTGATACTCTTGCCTTAGCCTCCTAGGTAGATGGGACTTCAGGTGCCCACCACAATGCCCAGCTAGTTTTTCTATTTTTAGTAGAAAGGGGGTTTAACTCTTGTTCAGGCTGGTCTCAAGCTCCTGAGCTCAGGTTATCAACCCGCCTTGGCCTCACTTAGTGCTGGGATTATAGGCATGAACCTCTGTGCCTGGCCATACACATTTCTGAAAATGGAAAAATTGTATAAATGGACAACAGATGCACAGCTACAGCAGGAGAAAAGTGGTTGTGGCCCCAGAAGATCAACAGGAGGGATCCCTGCAGGGAAGCCATGACCTGGATCTTGACCTTGTCAAGGTCAACATTCTGGCTGTGATATTATATTTTATTTTGCAAGAGTTTAACAATGCAGGAAACTAAGTAAAGGGGATGTGGGATATCGTGGTATTGCTTCTTAAAACTGTATGTTAAACAACAATTTTTCCAAATTAAGTAGTAATTTTTTTAAGGGAGGTTATCTTTTTTTCTTTTCCTAGAACAAATGAAAGAAACCCCGCCCTGTGGGAGCCAAGCTTTGTTCACTGGGATACTGGCTAAGGGGTAGGCTCAGAGTTCCATCTTGCTATTAGTGTTCCTTCATCCCTATGGGTTTCTATGGTCACTTCTTCTGGCTGAATTCTGGGTTCACTAGAATGCAGATCAGCGCTCTCACATCCAGGGATGAGGTGCATGTTTTCACTACACTTGGGAGTTCCCTATCTTTTGATGAGGTTAAAGTTGTCTGCTTAACTCCTTTTTTGGAGACAGGAGAGACACAGACATGGCTGTCCTTGGCAGACCACAATCCTCAGAACAGCTTATAGTGAATCTGTTCCAAGACAAAAAATATAAAACATCCAACAACTCTTTGAAAATCTCAGATCTTTCTGATCAGATTATGTCTTAAATACAATTAATTCTCAAGCACAAAAGGAAAATATGCACTTAAGTGAAACACACTAAAAGTCAAACCAGGCCATGCAGATGGGGGTTGGGGGGACTGAGAGTGACAAATATATACTTCAATCTAGTGTCATTGCCTTGGGGGGAGGAACTTGTTCAATGAACTGGTAAAAACAATAAGTGACTCAATGTTAATCCTTTTTTATTATTAATGCAATCATTTCTCTTTTAAACATTTCTAATATGAGTTCTTTATTTTTTGCTTGATAAAACGTCAATCATAATTTAGTTTAACCCAGAAGACACTGGCGACTTCTACTGGTAAAGTCACGTAGAGAAGACATCTGTTGGAATGGGGACGGATTCTGATACTGGGACCACATACCTGTCTTCAAACTATTGGGTCTAGGACTTGACAACATCAATTACAGGGAAAATTCCATGCATTTAAAAGTTTTTCAATTTTGTTTATGGTTCATGGAAGGATTAAAGATATTTTATAATATTTTTTTGATACGGCCAGAAGATGGTAAAGTGAAAATGCCCATATTGACAATCTTGAGGTAGAGAAAACTATTTGTATCTCTAAACCAATGGATTCAGAGAGAGCAAATAGTAAGTGTACTATTGATTTGTTTACATAAAGAATTGAGGAATTGCCATTAATTTCATTTGGCTACTATATTAGGCCTTTATGAAATTTTCAAATATTGCCTTGAATAAATAAAGTGGTAATAAAGGAGTTACTATCTAACTATTCTTAGGGGTTAGAAGGTTCGAGGGAAAGAATATATCATCAACTATAATAAATATCATTAGAAACTTTACTCTTGGCTTAAACACTTCATATTATTTGATTTCTGTATATTAGATTCTCCATAAGTGTTGTCTGAATTGAACCCATACAAGACTAATGAGTTGAAATTGAGGAGGATAATTTTATCATAGTACAGAGAACTAATTTGAATAATCAAATAGTGAAAGGCATTGAACTGCAAAATAAGATAACATCGATGTAGCTGAATATTAGCATAATCTAGATCGCTTTCTATGTAGACTTCATGGAGAAGGTTTCCACCATGGTGGGAAAGTGAATTAGATGACCAAGGAGAACTATTTCCTCTCCACCAACCTATGATCCTATTTCTGTAGTTTCAGCCTATACACAGCATCCCTCAGAGCCTGGTGAACCTGCTTGTTCCGCAGAGTGTAGATGACTGGGTTCAGCAGTGGAGTCACCACTGTGTTCACAAGAGCAGCCTCTCTGTTGGAGTCCAGTCTGTCTGTCTGGTTTGGTTTCACGTATATGAAGACACAGCTGCCATACATCAGAGAGAGGACAAGGAGGTGGGAGGAGCAGGTGGAGAAAGCTTTCTGCCGCTCCTTGGCTGATGGGAGATGCAGGATTGTGACTACTATATTGCTGTATGCAATGACGGTTATAACGAAGGTTGAAAAAAGGATAAAGGAAGTGAGGCCAAAGGCCAACATTTCAACAGGTCTAGTTTCAGAACAAGAGAGATGTATTAAGGAGCCAAGATCACAGAAGAAATGAGGGATGACATTGGGGCCACAGAAGGACAGCTGGGAAACCTCAATGATCAGACCAGTGAGGGTGATGAAGGACAAAGTATAGCAGAAGAAAACCAGAAAGAAACAAACCCTGAGATTCATGATGGTCGGGTAGTGTAGAGGCTTGCAAATGGCCAGGTATCGATCCAAGGACATGGCAGCCATGAGGAAGAAAAGTGTTGCCCCCAGAAATAAAAAAGAAAAGGCTTGTGTGAGACAAGCAGTAAAGGGAATTGCTTCCCTTCCTAAAAGAAAAATGACCAGCAATTTAGGAATAACTGTGGTGATAAAACCACATTCACAGAAGGAGAAACTGCTGAGTAAAATGTACATTGGTGTGTGGAGACGATGGTTGGCCCAGGTGATGGAGATGATGAGGGTGTTTCCTGTGAGGGAGGCCAGGTACGCCAGCAGGTGCACCAGGAACAGGACGTTTCCCAGGTGCTGGACAGCAGGAAACCCCTCCAGAATGAACTCCTGGACTGCTGTCTCATTCCTCCTCTTTATCATTGTTTCCATTTCTCTGTTGGTTGTCAACGCTCTCTGATCCTTTAGGCAAATTACATATTATCTAATAGCATAATTGAAAAATGAGGAATTTAATTGATGGCCACTATTTAAAAAAATAAAACACTGTTTGCTTGCAGTTGCCATTCTGAACATTTTCTTTGTTTAAATATTTTATTTAAAATTATTTGAAATTTTACCTTCTTAAATTGTAAAAATTGAAGGTTTATTCTTTTGGCTTCATTTTTGAGAATAAATTTGTTGTGTACCTTAAGCTCCTCTGGAAAATAATCTCTTAGAATAATACTCCTTATAAGGTAAACAATAAAAAATGAACATTAACAGGATAATAAAAGTAATAGATAATAATGAAGGCTGTCATCTTTCAAAAATTATTTTTTCATGGGGTTACAGCATAAGTTTCTACATTTCTGGTATGACATGATTCTATAAAGCACGCCTATGTACTGCCTTTAGCCATCTGAAAATATAAAGCATGAAAAAATATGTTTCTGTTACTATCTTTTAACTCTTTAGTTTTCTGAAGTCCATTTGCTTAAGACCCTCTAGTGAGCAAGAAAGCTCATTCTCATAGAAACCATAACTACCCAGCCCATGGCTTTAAAAGCAATCATGTCTAAAGATGGGGGAATAATAGTTACATGACTTCGTTGTTCTAACTGAATGGATAAACATAAAATAGGGAGTCAGGAGCCCTCTCCTTGTTAGCAGAATGGCAGTGCTTTTTTCTGCTTTTAGTCATAAATCATTCTTAAACTTTCCCTTTCCTTCTGGGAATATTGTTACACTGGAAAATTCTAGTGTTTTTGGAATCACACCTGGATGCCCATTGCAATCCTGAGAGGAATATTAACTATTTTAAAAAGCCAATACCTGGCTCAGTGCCTGTAGCTCAGCGGCTAGGGTACCGGCCACATACACTGGAACTGGTGGGTTTGAACCAGGCCCGGGCCTGCCAAACAACAATGACAATTACAGAAAAAAAAAACCAAAACAAAATTTGCGTGGCTTTGTGTAGTCCCGGCTTCTTGGGAGGCTGAGGCAAGAGAATCGCTTGAGCTCAGGCGTTTGAGATTGTTGTGAGCTGTGACACTATAGCACTCTACCGAGGGCGACATAATGAGACTCTGTCTCAAACAAAACAACAACAAAAAAAACCAATATCCAGCCAGAAACCACATGAACTGATACTCGATCTTTGGGGAGGGGATCTGGGCTTCTAGTGAATCAGGCTTGCAGTTGCCATTCTGAACATAATTAAAGATATGTACTTCATTTAAGTACGTCATTTAGATATTGGATTTGGCCAAATCTGTTGCTTTAACTATACATGATCTACTACACTGGCTTAAGCACAACTAGTCCCTGGTTGATATAATTGACCCATTAGACTGCAAATCATCTCCGTGGTTAAGTACTCACCAAGAAGTAGCTCATAGGAAACAGCTTCTTCAATCGTGTGTCTCCTTTGTCTTCCAACAAACCAGGATTGTTCTCCTGGGCTAATGGAAAAAAGAGAAAATAAAAGAACACTCTTAACTGAGATGCCCCTCTATTTGTCCTATAAAAAAAAAATCCATGGATGACTTATGTCTTAAACCAATAGGAAATTGTTCAGGCTAATTATGTTCAAGAAAGACAGATTTCCAAACTCTGGAGGACTAATAGAGCCTTCCTTTATGCTGATCTGGCTGATAAGTCCTAGACTGTCAGGATGCCCCAAATCTGCAGTAGCATTTGCTGGTGTGACTCTTTAGAATTCCTGAATATATTTGTATTTATTCTATGAGACATTTTGACACAGTCCATCATGAACATCGAGTGCGGTTGATTGTGTGTTTATCCCAAAAGAGACTCAGGAAAAAGAGACAATATAGGTCAAATTCCTTGCTCATAGGTTCTGTTACCCACTTTTCCATCAACTACTGACTCTTCACTATCTGATTAGATAAGCATCATTGCAGTCATAAATGGAAATACATGTAAATGCCCTAAGGATCAATTTACCACAGGGTTATTTATCATACCAGTGAGGTCACACAAGGTCCAAAACAACACCCAGACTTTATTACAAGAGCCTGAAAAAAGGAAAGGAACTAAAAATCATAGCAGGTTACCAGGGGACAATTAATTGTTCGATGTTGAGAATGGAAAAATTCAGTAGAAGTGTATTGTAATTACTACGTCACTGAGGATGGTAACATATTGCCATCATTACCAATAATCTACACAGTCCTCTGCAGAAGTCTTCACTGATAGCTCTACCATGATTGCCCCAGGGTTATAAAATTTGTAAATTCCCAAGTTATATATATCAAGAAAGACAGATTTGAGCAACAAAAATGCTTTTTAACACTCCTGTTTTCTTTGCTTTTGTTTGTTTTTTATCTTGATATTTTCCTTATGGGGACATAATTTCTTTGTATAAAATGCACAAATCTTAACTGCACAGATGGATAACTTTTTACATATGTAAACAACTGTGTAACCACTATTCAACCACTAGTCATAACATTCCTTTCCATCATAAATTTCTTTGTGCTCCTTCCCAGTCAATATCCTACCCTAAGAGAAACAAGTATTTTTATTTCTAGCATCTAAAATTATTTTTCCTTGTTTTGAATAGAATATGGTATGTGTTTCTTTCTCGTCTTTTTTTTTTCTCAATATGTTTCTGAGATTCATCCATGCTATTCTCTGTGTCAGAGACGTGTTTTTCATACTGTTTTGCAGTAGTCTGTTATAGAAGTCTAATGCAGTTTTTCATTCTCCCATTGAAAGACATTTGTGCCTTTTCCAGTTCTGTGCTAATTCTGCAAATTTTAGCATAGTCCTTAACAATTTCTGTAAGAAACTGCAAAACAGTTTCTGAAACTGGATCTAGGCTCTCAGCAGCAGTGCACAAGAATTCAAGTTGTTCCAAATTCTCACCAACACTTGGTCTTGTAAGATAGTTGTCCCCAACCTTTGGTACCAGGGACTGGTTACATGGAAGATAATATTTGCTGGAACTGGGGGTGGGAGGAATTGTTTTGGGATGATTCAAGTCCATTACATTTATAGTGCACTTTGTTTCTATTACTATTACATTGTAATATATCATGAAATCATTATACAACTCCCTGTAATGCAGAATCAATAGGAGCATTGAGCTTGTTTTCCTGCAACTAGATGGTCCCAGTGCTTGCATCACCACCTCAGCTCCCCCCTCAGATCATCAGGCATAAGATTCTCATAAGGAGTGCACAACCTAGATCCCTCACATGCACAATTTACAATAGGGTTTGTGTTTCTGTGAGAATCTAATGCAACGGCTGATCTGACATGAGGAAGAGCTCAGGCCATGACGTGAACAATGGGAGTAGATGTAAATACAGATGAAGCTGCTCACTTGCCTACAGCTCACCTCTTGCTGTGCAGCCCAGCTCCTAACAGGCCCAGGAGTGGGGACCACAGTTGTATTTCTTTTTTTAAAATTTATTTATTATTAAATCATAGCTGTGTACATTAATGCAATCATAGGGCACCATACACTGGTTTTATATACCATTTGATGTATTTTTATCACACTGGTTTACATAGCCTTCCTGGCATTTTCTTAGTTATTGTGTTAAGAAATTTATATTCTACATTTAGTAAGTTTCACATGTACCCTTGTAAGATGCACGGTAGGTGTGGTCCCACCAATTACCCTCTATCTGCCCATCTTCCCATCTCCCCTCCCCTCCCTTTCCCCTTTCCCCATATGCTTAGGTTATAATTAGGTTATAGCTTTTATATGAAAGCTATAAATTAGTTTCACAGTAGGGCTGAGTACCTTGGATACTTTCTCTTCCATTCTTGAGATACTTTATTAAGAAGAATATGTTCCAGCTCCATCCATGTAAACATGAAAGAGGTGAAGACTCCATCTTTCTTTAAGGCTGCATAATATTCCACGGTGTACATATACCACAACTTATTAATCCATTCATGGATCAATGGGTTGGGCTTCTTCCATGACTTAGCAATTATGAATTGGGCTGCAATAAACATTCTGGTACAAATATCTTTGTTATAATGTGGTTTTAGGTCTTCTGGATATATACCCAGTAGAGGAATTATAGGATTGAATGGAGGTTTATTTTTAGATCTCTAAATGTTCTCCAAACATCTTTCCAAAAGGAATGTATTAATTTGCATTCCCACCAGCAGTGTAGAAGTTTTCCCTTTTCTCAACATCCACACCAACATCTTTGGTCTTGGGATTTTGTGATATGGGCTAATCTTACTGGAGTTAGATGGTATCTCAAAGTAGTTTTGATTTGCATTTCTCTGATGATTAAAGATGATGAGCATTTTTCATATGTCTGTAGGCCATGCGTCTGTCTTCTTCAGAGAAGTTTCTCTTCAAGTCCCTTGCCCAGCGTGAGATTGGATCACTTGTTCTTTTCTTGCTAATGCGTTTGAGTTCCCTGTGGATTCTGGTTATTAAACCTTTGTCGGAGACATAACCTGCAAATATCTTCTCCCTTTCTGAGGGCTGTCTGCTTGCCTTACTTACAGTGTTCTTGGCTGTGCAGAAGCTTTTCAGTTTGATCAGGTCCCAGTAGTGTATTTTTGATGCTGCTTCAATTGCCCAGGGGGTCCTCCTCATAAAATATTCGCCCAGGCCGATTTCTTCAAGAGTTTTCCCTGCACTCTCTTCTAGTATTTTTATAGTTTCATGTCTTAAGTTTAAATCTTTAATCCAGTGAGAGTCTATCTTAGTTAAAGGTGAAAGGTGTGGGTCCAGTTTCGGTCTTCACAGGTTGCCAGCCAGTTCACCCAGCACCATTTGTTAAATAGGGAATCTTTCCCCCACTGAATGTTTTTAATTGGCTTGTCAAAGATCAAATAATGGTGAGTAGCTGGGTTCATCTCTTGATTCTCCTTTGTGTTCCATACATCTACCTCTCTGTTTTTGTGCCAGCACCATGCTGCTTTGATCACTGTCGATTTATAGTATAGTCTGAGGTCTGGTAGTGTGATTCCTCCTGCCTGTTTTTATTTCTGAGCAATGTCTTGGCTATTCGAGGTTTTTTTTCTGATTCCATATAAAACGAAATATAATTTTTTCAAGATCTTTAAAGTATGACAGTGGAGCTTTAATAGGGATTGCATTAAAATTGTATATTGCTTTGGGTAGTATGGACATTTTAACAAATGAACCAGGAGCAGTGTATGTTTTTCCATTTGTTAACCAGCCATGAACATGGTATGTTTTTCCATTTGTTAACATTTTCAGCTATTGCTTTTCTTAGAGTTTCATAGTTCTCTTTATATAGACAACTTTCATATCCTTAGTTAGATAACTCCCAAATATTTCCTCTTCTTTGGCATTACTGTGAATGGAATAGAGTCCTTGACTGTTTTTTCAGCTTGACTATTGCTGGTATATATAAAGGCTACAGATTTATGAATGTTGATTTTGTAACCTGAGACACTGCTGTATTCCTTGATCATGTTCAAGAGTTTTGTAGTAGAATCCCTGGTGTTTCCAGATATACAATCATATCATCTGTGAAGAGTGAAAGTTTGATCTCTTCTGATCCTATATGGATACGCTTGATCACCTTTTCTTCCTTAATTTTGATGGTTAAAACTTCCAGTACAGTGTTAAAGAGCACTGGAGACAATGGGCAACCTTGCCTATTCATGATCTAAGTGAAAATGATTTCAATTTAACTCCATTCAATACTATATTGGCTGTGGGTTTGCTGTAGATGGCTTCTATCAGTTTAAGAAATGTCCCTTCTAAACCTATTTTCTTAAGTGTTCTGACCATGAAGGGATGCTGGATATTATCAAAAGATTTTTCTGCATCAATTGAGAGAATCATATGGTCTTTGTTTTTTAATTTGTTTATGTGCTGAATTGTATTTATAGATTTACGTATATTGAACCAGCCTTGAGACCCTGGGATAAAACGGACTTGGTCATGATGTATAATTTGTTTGATGTGTTGCTGGATTCTGTTTGTTAGGATCTTGTTGAATATTTTTGGATCAATATTCATTGGTGATATTGGTCTATAATTTTCTTTTCTCATTGGGTCTTTTCCTGGTTTGGGGATCAGGGTGATGTTTGCTTCATAGAACATGTTGGGTAGTCTTCCTTCTTTTTCTATATTTTGGAACAGGTTGAGTAATATAGGTACTAATTCCTCTTTAAAGGTTTGGTAGAATTCTGATGTGAAGCCATCTGGTCCCGGGCTTTTCTTTTTAGGGAGATTTTGTTTGGTTGATGCTATTTCAGAACTTGATATTGGCCTGTTCAACATTTCCACTTGATTCTGGCTAAGTCTTGGAAGGTGACATGCTTCCAAGTATTGGTCAATTTCCTTCAGATTTTCATATTTCTGAGAGTAAAGTTTCTTGTAATATTCATTAAGGATTTTTTGAATTTTTGAGGGGTCTGTTCTTTCATCTTTGTGATTTCTGATGGATGAAATTAGAGATTTTACCCTTTTTTTCCTGGTTAGATTAGCCACAGGTTTATCTATTTTATTGACTTTTTCAAAAAAACCACTTTTGGATTTATTGATCTGTTGTATAATTCTTTTGTTTTCAATTTCATTTAATTCTGCTCTAATTTTGGTTATTTCTTTTCTTCTACTGGGTTTGAGGTTGGAATATTCTTCCTTTTTCAGTTGTTTGAGATATTCCATAAAGTCGTTAACTTTCTCTCTTTCCCTTCTCTTGAGGAAGGCTTGCAGTACTATAAATTTCCCTCTTAGGACTGTCTTTGTGGTATCCCAATGGATCTGATAATTCATGTCTTCATTGTTGTTTTGTTCCCTAAATTTGGTAATTTTCTTCTTAATCTCATCTATGACCCAGGTATCATCCAGCATAAGGTTATTTAACTTCCATGTTTTTGTATGAGTATGCAGAGTCCTGTTGTTACTGAGTTCAAGTTTTTTTTCCATGGTGGTCCAGGAAGATGCAGGGAATAATTTCTATTCCTTTAAATGTACTGAAGTTAGACTTGTGACCTAAGATGTGATCAATTTTGGATTATGTTCCATGGCTGATGAGAATAATGTGTATTCAGTTTGGTTGGGATGAAATGTTCTATACATGTCTGTTAAATCCAAATGTTGAATAGTTAAGTTTAAATCTAATATTTATTTGCTCAGCTTCTTATTGGAGGATCTATCCAACACTGCCAAAGGAGTGTTAAAATGTCCAATTATTATGGAGCTGAATTAAATCAAGTTGCTCATGTCTGTTACAGTTTCTCTTATAAATTGAGGCACATTCTGGTTGGGTGCATAAATATTAATAATTGAAATCTCATTTTATTGAGTATTACCCTTAAGGAATATGAAGTGACCATTCTCATCCTTCCTTACTTTTTTGGTTTAAAGCTTATTGTATCTGCAAATAGAATTGCAACACCTGCTTTTTTCTGATTTCCATTTGCCTGAAATATGGATGGCCATCCTTTCACCCTGAGGCTATATTTATCTTTTAAGGTAAGATGAGATGCTTTTAGCAGCAGATATCTGGCCTGAGTTTTGTATCCAGTCAGCCAACCTGTGCCTCTTTATAGGACAGTTTAAGCCATTCACATTAGTGGAGAATATTGATAAGCCTGGTAGAATTTGTGTATCGAGTTTTCGAAAGTCCAGTGGACATTTTTAATGCTTTTGCCACTGTGGAAGTTGGAGTTTAATCAAAAGTTTCTGAGTGAGTTTACTTTTGTGGTAGAAGATTGTGCTTGTCATTATGGAGGATAGGTATGAGAATATCCTGAAGAGATGGTTTAGTTATGGCAAATTTCTTCAACATGTGAATGTCATTAAAGTATTTAATTTCTCCATCATAAATGAAACTCAGTTTAGCTGCATAGAGGATCTGGGCTTTAAAGTTATTTTGTTTAGGAGATTAAAAGTTGATGACCACTCTCTTCTGGCTTGATAGGTTTCAGCAGAGAGATCTGCAGTCATTCTAATATTCTTCCCTATGTAGGTTATGGTTTTCTTATGTCTGGCTGCTTTCAGAATTTTCTTTTTCATATTAACTTTAGCAAAGTTAATTATGATGTGCCTAGGGGATGTCTTATTCAGGTTGAGTCATGCTGGAGTTCTGAAACTGTCTGCTATCTGAATTTCAGAATCTCTTCACATGTTTGGAAAATTCTCTTTCATAATTTCATGGAGAAAAGCCTCTGTGCCTTGCAAAGTCCCTTCTTCACTTTTAGGGATTCCCATGAGGCAAATATTAGCTTTCTTTGAATTATCCCAGACCTCTCTGAGAGAATGATCTGTTTTTCCTCTCCATTTCTCTTCCTCTTTGAGAGTTTGTGGGCCTTCAAAAGCTTTATCTTCAATGTCATTAATCCCTTCTTCTGCTTATTCCACTCTGTTACTGAGAGATTCTACTGTATTTTTCAGATCTTTCAGGGCTCCAAATCCTTGTCTCAATGTGTCAAAATTGTTGGTGATTTTGTCTTTAAATTCATTGAATTCTTGAGACAACTTTTGAATTGCTCCTTGAATTTCTAATTCCAACTTTTCCTCCATTCTATGAATCTTGTTTGCAATCCAAATTCTGAATTTGATTTCTGGCATCTCAGCCATCTGTTTATGAATGGGATCTTCAGTTGAATCTGCCATATCTTTCCTTGGGGGGGTTGATCTCCTCTGGTTATTCATGTTACCAGAGTTTTTCCACTGATTCCGCCCCATGATTATTTTACACCATTTAACTAGATGAGCGGATAAAGAGAAGTTGGATTGGGGGCTCCAGGAGTAGTGATTAATAAGCCCTTTGCCCAAAAGCTGGGACTGCTGTCTGTACCTTTTCCCCTGGAACTTTGCCAAGGACCCTTACAGTGCTATGGCCTGAGAAACTGGGGACCTGCTTGGTGTGGTGGGGATAATTGGCTCTGTCTTGTTTTCATCTGGTCTCTGTCCTATCCTAGTGAATCAGTTACTCTGGGTTGAAGTCTCAGCTGTGGAGAAATACCAGCAATTAAGTCACCCCACCCACCACAGGCAACAATTAGAAAAGGAAAATCAAACCTTCCCACAACCACACACCCATGGTACCACTTGGATAGTCCTTAGGCAATTGGCCCAGTTCAAGAGGTCCAAATCAATTGTCTCAGTCAGCACCTGTCTCAGGTGGGAGAGTTTAAAAGGTCTCTGGCATCTAGATCGGAGGGGTCTGCTGATAACTCAAATATGATTCACTCAGGTGCTCCATGAGGTCAGGAGGACCCTCCCAGCAAATAGATTAGTCTGGGAAAGTTGATGCATCCTTCCCCACCTTGCACCTCTGTCACACCCAGTCACTGATAACCCCACAGGCTGTGACCCAGTTGCCTCCAATGAGCAGATACTCCAGGGGTTTGCACCTGCCTGAATCACAGTGACATCTATGGTCTACTCAGCCAGGCCGCTGCTCTCTGCCACTAACTGGCAGGGAGAGGTGACACCTGACAAACTTGGGTGCTTAATGGAGGCTGGGACTGTTCACTCAGTTCCAGCCCCACCCCTGATTGATGTTATTGACAGAATAGAACAACTTCACAGAATTTGTTTCTGTCCTGGCTATATTCCCCTGCAGAACAGACACTGTTTGAGTTCACAGAACCTGTGACTCAGACCCTGTCTGTGCCACTGCCCGGTCTCGGCTGCAGTTTGTATCCAAATGGCACGGTTAGCTGTCAGTTCCAACCTCTGCCTGCCCTCCTTTGTCTCAGCTAATGATCCCCTGAGGGCCAGGTGCATCTTAGGCTCAGTAAAGCGGTCCTCTGGGTCAGCCCTGCCCTGGGAATCTGCTGGCTCTGTGTGTGCATATTCTAGTCCCCATGCTCCTCCCAGGCTGGTACTGCCTCAGGCAAACCCTTTATTCTCTGGGCTTGCGTTGCCATCCCAGATTTGTTCCACGAGTGGCTGCCACCAAAGAAGATGCCCGGACTCTTTGGGCTGTCCAGAGAGACATGGGGTGTAACTCCAGAATATCCAGGGGTGAACCCTATTGTTGCCACTATGGCTGCTGCTCGGTGCCTTGGGTCACCACCACCCCTGTATGGTTCCCTCTCAGCAACTCTCCTCTACTTACTCCCCTGTCACAGAATCAGCACTGGTCAGCAGCAGTCCATGCCCCGTCCACATCTCTTGAGAAAATACCCAAGAATCTGGACTCCTGGGGTACAGGCTTCCAGATCTCAGAGTGAGAGTGGAGGGGAGTTCTGATAGTTCAGAATTGCAGGTAGACAATGTATACATTTTCCCCCCTTTTTTAAATTCTATTTTTTTTAATTAAATCATAGCTATGTACATTAATGCAATCATGGGGCACCATACACTGGTTTTATATACCATTTGACAAATTTTCTTTTTTTTTTTTTTATTCTTGAGGATTCATTGAGGGTACAATAAGCCAGGTTACACTGATTGCAATTGTTAGGTAAAGTCCCCCTTGCAATCATCTCTTGACCCCATAAAGTGTGACACACACCAAGGCCCAATGCCCCTCCCTCCGTCCCTCTTTCTGCTTCCCCCCCATAACCTTAATTGTCATTAATTGTCCTCATATCAAAATTGAGTACATAGGATTCATGCTTCTCCATTCTTGTGATGCTTTACTAAGAATAATGTCTTCCACGTCCATCCAGGTTAATACGAAGGATGTAAAGTCTCCATTTTTCTTAATGGCTGAATAGTATTCCATGGTATACATATACCACAGCTTGTTAATCCATTCCTGTGTTGGTGGGCATTTAGGCTGTTTCCACATTTTGGCGATTGTAAATTGAGCTGCAATAAACAGTCTAGTACAAGTGTCCTTATGATAAAAGTACTTTTTTCCTTCTGGGTAGATGCCCAGTAATGGGATTGCAGGATCAAATGGGAGGTCTAGCTTGAGTGCTTTGAGGTTTCTCCATACTTCCTTCCAGAAAGGTTGTACTAGTTTGCAGTCCCACCAGCAGTGTAAAAGTGTTCCCTTCTCGCCACATCCACGCCAGCATCTGCAGTTTTGAGATTTTGTGATGTGGGCCATTCTCACTGGGGTTAGATGATATCTCAGGGTTGTTTAGATTTGCATTTCTCTAATATATAGAGATGATGAACATTTTTTCATGTGTTTGTTAGCCATTCGTCTGTCATCTTTAGAGAAAGTTCTATTCATGTCTCTTGCCCATTGATATATAGGATTGTTGGCTTTTTTCATGTGGATTAATTTGAGTTCTGTATAGATCCTAGTTATCAAGCTTTTGTCTGATTGAAAATATGCAAATATCCTTTCCCATTGTGTAGGTTGTCTCTTTGCTTTGGTTATTGTCTCCTTAGCTGTACAGAAGCTTTTCTGTACAGAAAAGCTGTTTCTGTTGTTGTGGCAATTGCCATGGCAGTCTTCTTCATGAAGTCTTTCCCCAGGCCAATATCTTCCAGTGTTTTTCCTATGCTTTCTTTGAGGATTTTTATTGTTTCATGCCTTAAATGTAAGTCTTTTATCCATCTTGAATCAATTTTTGTGAGTGGGGAAAGGTGTGGGTCCAGTTTCAGTCTTCTACATGTAGACATCCAGTTCTCCCAACACCATTTATTGAATAGGGAGTCTTTCCCCAAAGGTATGTTCTTGTTTGGTTTATCAAAGATGAGGTGGTTGTAAAATGTTAGTTTCATTTCTTGGTTTTCAATTCAATTCCAAGTGTCTATGTCTCTGTTTTTGTGCCAGTACCATGCTGTCTTGAGCACTATGGCTTTGTAGTACAGACTAAAATCTGGTATGCTGATGCCCCCAGCTTTATTTTTGTTACAGAGAACTGCCTTAGCTATACGGGTTTCTTTCCGGTTCCATACAAAACGCAGAATCATTTTTTCCAAATCTTGAAAGTACGATGTTGGTATTTTGATAGGAATGGCATTGAATAGGTAGATTGCTTTGGGAAGTATAGACATTTTAACAATGTTGATTCTTCCCATCCATGAGCATGGTATGTTCTTCCATTTGTTAATATCCTCTGCTATTTCCTTTCTGAGGATTTCATAGTTTTCTTTATAGAGGTCCTTCACCTCCTTCGTTAGGTATATTCCTAGGTATTTCATTTTCCTTGAAACTGTGGTGAAGGGAGTTGTGTCCTTAATTAGCTTCTCATCTTGATTGTTATTGGTGTATACAAAGGCTACTCTCTTGTGGACATTGATTTTATATCCTGAAACATTACTGTATTTTTTGATGACTTCTAGGAGTCTTGTGGTTGAGTCTTTGGGGTTCTCTAAGTATAAGATCATGTCGTCAGCAAAGAGGGAGAGTTTGACCTCCTCTGCTGCCATTTGGATTCCCTTTATTTCCTTTTCTTGCCTAATTGTATTGGCTAGAACTTCCAGCACTATGTTGAATAGTAAAGGTGACAGAGGACAACCTTCTCTGGTTCCAGTTCTAAGAGGAAAAGCTTTCAGTTTTACTCCATTGAGTAAAATATTGGCTGTGGGTTTGTCATAAATAGCTTCAATCAGTTTTAGAAATGTGCCACCTATGCCTATACTCTTCAGTGTTCTAATTAGAAAAGGATGCTGGATTTTATCAAATGCTTTTTCTGCATCTTTTGGGAGGATCATGTGATCTTCATTTTTGCCTCTGTTAATATGGTGGATAACTTTTATGGACTTGCGTGTGTTAAACCAGCCTTGCATGCCTGGGATGAAGCCTACTTGATCATGATGAATGACTTTTTTGATGATAAGCTGTAATCTATTGGCTAGGATTTTGTTGAGAATTTTTGCATCTATATTCATGAGTGAGATTGGTCTGCAATTCTCCTTTTTGTTTGGGTCTTTTCCTGGTTTTGGTATCAGGTTGATGTTTGCTTCATATAATGTGTTGGGGAAGATTCCTTCTTCCTCAATTTTTTGAAATAATTTCTGCAGTACAGGAATAAGCTCTTCCTTGAAGGTTTGATAGAATTCTGGAGGGAAGCCATCTTGACCAGGGCATTTTTTGGTTTGAAGATTTTTTATTGTTTCTTTGATGTCAGTGCTTGAAATTGGTCTGTTCAGGAGCTCTATTTCTTCCTGGCTGAGTCTTGGGAGAGGGTATGATTACAAATATTTATCCATTTTCTTCACATTGTCAAATTTCTGGGCATAGAGTTTCTGGTAGTATTCAGAGATGATCTCTGGTATCTCTGTGGGATCAGTTGTTATTTCCCCTTTATCATTTCTGATTGAGGTTACTAGAGAGTTTACTTTTCTTTTCCTCGTTAGTCTGGCCAATGGTTTATCTATTTTATTTATTTTTTCAAAAGAGCAACTCCTTGTTTCATTAATTTTCTGAATGATTCTTTTGTTTTCAATTTCATTGATCTCTGATTTGATTTTGGATATTTCTTTTCTTCTACTGAGTTTAGGCTTAGATTGTTCTCCTTTTTCCAATTCCACAAGATCTCTTGTGAGATTGTTGATGCGCTCTCTTTCTGTTTTTTGAATGTAGGTATCTAAAGCGATGAATTTTCCTCTGAAAACTGCTTTTGCAGTATCCCACAGGTTTTGGTAGCTTGTGTCTTCATTGTTGTTATGCTCAAGGAAGTTAATGATTTCCTGTTTTATTTCTTCCTTCACCCATCTGTTATTCAACAGAAGATTGTTTAATTTCCATGCCCTAGTATGGGGTCGAGCGTTTTTGTTAGAGTTGAGTTCCACCTTTAGTGCCTTATGGTCTGAGAAGATACAAGGTAAAATTTCAATTCTTTTGATTCTGTTGATATTTGTTTTGTGTCCCAGGATATGATCAATTTTGGAGAATGTTCCATGGGGTGATGAGAAGAATGTATATTCTTTATCTTTGGGGTGAAGTGTTCTATATGTGTCTATCAAGCACAGTTGTTCGAGGGTCTCATTTAAATCTCTTATATCTTTGTTTAATTTCTGTTTAGAGGATCTGTCCAGCTCTGTAAGAGGAGTGTTAATGTCCCGTGTTATTATGGTATTATCAGGTATCATATTGCTCAGACTGAGTAAGGTCTGTTTCAAGAATCTGGGAGCATTTAAATTGGGTGCATAAATATTTAGATTTGAAATGTCTTCTTGTTGTACTTTTCCCTTGACCAGTATAAAGTGACCATCTTTGTCTTTTTTGACTTTAGTTGCTTTAAATCCACATGTATCTGAAAATAAGATTGCAGCTCCTCTTTTCTTCTGAATTCCATTTGCCTGAAAAATTGTCTTCCAACCCTTGACTCAGAGCTTTAATCTGTCTTTTGAGGCCAGGTGTGTTTCTTGCAGACAGCAAATGGATGGCTTGTGTTTTTTTTTTTATTGTTGGGGATTCATTGAGGGTACAATAAGTAAGGTGGATGGCTTGTGTTTTTTAATCCAGTCAGCCATCTATGTCTCTTCAGTGGGAAATTCAAGCCATTAACATTTATTGACATAATTGATAAGTGCGGTTGTATTCTATTTGTCTTATTTTGTGAGAGTCCATTGCTTAGTTTTATCTTTTGCATCGGTGTGGAGGTTAGGTTCTGGCCTTTGATTTTTGAGTTCTTACTTTGCTGCTGATCCATTGTGGTGGTCAGTGTGCAGAACAGGTTGAAGTATTTCCTGTAGAGCTCGTCTTGTTGTGGCAAATTTCCTCAATGTTTGTATATCTGTAAATGATATGATTCCTCTGCCAATTTTTAAGCTTAGCTTAGCAGGGTACAGAATTGTGGGCTGGAAATTGTTCTGTTTAAGTAGATTAAAAGTAGATGACCATTGTCTTCTTGCTTGGAAAGTTTCATTAGAGAAGTCTGCGGTCACTCTGATGGATTTGCCCCTGTAGGTCAACTGGCGCTTACTCCTGGCAGCTTGCAGAATCTTTTCTTTTGTCTTGACTTTGGACAGGTTCATCACAATGTGTCTTGGAGAAGCTCGGTTAGAGTTGAGGTGACCTGGGTTCCGATATCCCTCTGAAAGCAGTGTGTCAGAATCTTTGGTGATATTTGGGAAATTTTCTTTTATAATATTCTCTAGTATGGCTTCCATTCTTCTGGGGCATTCTTCTTCCCCTTCTCGAATTCCTATAACTCGTATGTTGGAACGCTTCATAAAGTCCCTTAATTCTGACAGTGAATGTTCTGCTTTCTCTCTCTTCTTTTCTGCCTCTTTTACTGTCTGAGTTATCGCAAGATCTTTGTCTTCTACCTCTGAAATTCTCTCTTCTGCATGGTCTAACCTGTTGGTGATACTTTCTATTGCATCTTTAAGTTCCCTAATTGACTGTTTCATTTCCTTCAGCTCTGCTATATCCTTTTTATGTTCTTCATATCATTCATCTCTTATTTGATTCTGTTTTTGGATATCCTTTTGGTTATTTTCCACTTTATTAGCAGTTTCCTTCATTGTTTCCATCATTTCTTTCATTGTTTTCAACATGTGTATTCCAAATTCCCTTTCTGTCATTCCTAACATTTCTTTATAGATGGAATCATCTGCAGTAGCTACCTCATGGTCCCTTGGCGGGGTTGTTCTGGACTGGTTCTCCATGTTGCCTGGAGTTTTCTGCTGATTCTTCCTCATGAGTGATTTCTTTTATCTATTTCCTTGCCCTAATTTTCCTTTCACTTCCTCTTGCTCTTTAAGTTCTTGTGCCTATGGACTAAGGGTTACAGGACCAGAAGGGTGAGAAGGATGAAGAGCAAAAAATGGATCAAAGAACGGAGGATGGTGTCATAAGAAAAAAAAATAGAAAAATAGAGAATGAAGAGGGGGTGGGTAAAAGGAATATTGACAAAAAGAAGAGAGGCACAGAAAGAGGGATACAGAGCAATATAGGTGTATAGTAGGGTACTTTAACACAACCTTAAAAAAAATCTACCTTCTGGGGGTGCCCAGTTGGGTGGTTCCCTTGAGGTCAGCAGCTCTTTGCTAACCTGATCAGCCACCGTACCCCACCTCCACCAAGTAGAGAGGAAAGACAAAAATTCTATAAATCAAACCAAAACAAGCAAACAGAAAACTTTACGGGATAAAATTGGGTGAAAAACCAAATAATAGTGGTAGAAACATTAGCAAAAATGACGTTCTAGTTATTGAAAAAGGCAGCAATGGGAAATTATAATTAAACTAGAAAAATTGAGAAAGAAAAAGGATCTGTATGGAAAAGGTTGAAATTAAAAAACAAAACAACATCAAAATAAACAGAAAAAACAACCAAACCAAAAAAACAAAAACAAAAACAAAAAAAACACAACTAGAAACAAAGCAGTATGTATATGTTATTGAATATTGTCTGGGCAACATGTGGTCTTCTGTGGTATGAGATGTTAATCACAGTTCTGATATGACTGGAGGCTGCTGATTTCTCAAACCCCAGCAGGTAGACACCCTAAATCTCTCTTCAGCCCACTTAAAATGCACTTAGAACTTGTAAACTTGTTGAGCAGAAACTTTCCCAGGAAAGTGCTTGTTGCTGGAATCACTGCTGAAGTGGCTATCCACTTACCCAGTGTGCCAAAACAGGTCTCACTCTGCCCCTGAGGGTTAGGGCTGCAAGGCGGCTCAGACCCCACCCTTAGGCTACTTGGTCACTGGGTTACCAGCTCCCGCCCGATTCTAGCTCTGCGACCCTGAGGGCCGAGCTTGCCGGGGCAGATCACTCACAATGGCTCCCTGTGGCCCACAGCCAAACACTATTAGCTCCATCTGGCTCAGTGGCTCAAACTGGGGCCCTAGACAATGGCCAAATTTCTCCACACTCCCACTCAGGCTCTCCCCAAGGCAGTTCAACTGAGTACCAAGTCCAAAGACACCAAAACAGTTCACAGGTAAGTCCTTTCTGGTTTGCAGTCTTGCTGCTACTGAACTTATAGTTGCTGGCGGGTTTAGATGGATTGAACTCACGTGACCACTTGCCGTTTTTCCACTGTTTTAGTCCTCCTCTTGGGGTCCAGAAGTCACTTGCTGACTCCCTGTATCCTCACAGGGGTGATGATAGGCAGATCCCACCAGCCAGAGATGCCTGGAGTCCTATCTCCCCAGACTCACCATGCCCAGATGCAAGGAAGCTGTTATTTGGCCGCCATCTTGGTCTGCCTCTTCGAGAATATATACAGTTTTATATAGTTTTATGCCTGGCAGGAGAATGCCATGGCACTCTTTTAGGGGAAGTAGGTCCTGTTTTTAGAGGGTCTATCCCATGGGATATAATGGGTGGAATTTTGAACTCTGCTTGTTTGTTTGTATGGAGTACTGCAAGCTGTTCTCATGGGGAAGGGGACTCCTGTCCACTTGGGGATGGATTTTGTACCTTTTGTTCGTATCCTTGGGGTCGCAGCTTGCCTCAGCAGGCTTGATGTGTGCTCTTCAACCTTCTCTCTTGGCTCAGCTCCAATCCACCATGTTACTTGCTAAACTTCTATCCTTTAACTCTCCTTCTGGATGGGAGCTTCTGTGGAAAGCTGGCTTTAGTCAGCCATCTTGCCTCTGCCCCCCAGTTGTAATGCATTTCTAACTGGAGGTATTCTGTCCAGTGATAGGGGTACTTTATAGTGTTTTTTAATTTTTCTTGTGTTTTAATAATTTTATTCAAAGTTATATCCCTTAGTACCAAAACATAATTGTTGTTGGTTAGGCTACCTCTGCGAATGCAAAATTAACACTGACATTTCAGGATATTGAAATAGTTCAGCCTTTTGGGAAAAATGAAAAGTAATCTTATAGATAACGTGGTTTATGAAAGTTAAGGATAAGATATACTCTGGTTATTTGGCTTGTTTTTCAGTGCTTATTCATCCATAACATGATGTCAAAATTTGGTTACAACCGATCTGGATGGACTTCGGTTAATTGCACTAAATAACTATCTCCAACACTTCAACACTGTAGTTCTCCCTACATCCACTAACTTTCGTAGGGAATCCTAAAAACTTCCTCAGCAACCTCATAATTATGAAGGTACCTACTCATTTTTCTTAAGTTTTTTGTTTTGGCACAGTAAGGGCATTAGTGAAAGTATGTCCTCTTTAAGTTAGATTCTAATTAGAAGCAATGGCAATTCTATAATAACAGTCCTTTGTAAAAATTTCTGGAGCGTTAAATCTAGCCTGAACTTACTTTAGTGGGATAAAGCAAGTTTTCAAAATGATAATTGATTCTGAGTTTCTTGGACAATAGAAACAAATTTTCTCAATGGGACAAGATTGAGGCAGTAGGTTCTATACAAAAATTTTTGTTATAGATAAAAACAGTACCTGTTTTTTAGAAAAAGATGTCAAAGATAATTTAATAAATATGCCAAACTTACTAGGTTTGTATTATTGCTTTATATAAAATGCCCTAAAATTTAAATGTAATTCCCATATAGCAATAAAGTCTGCATCTCTAGATTACCTTTTACTTGCATTATGGGTGCCAAGAAACCATTTACATGCCTAGAATACTAACCCTTATTATGCCTTAAAAGTCAATTTGTGAAGTGTTGGTTTTGATATAAACCTCAAAATTTAGACATTTAAATTACGTAGGTTACTGTTTTTAGTACCAACTAAATAGAGTACACTGCTCTAATGTGTATAGTAAGTTAGACCAATGTTAGAAAAGAAGATTCAGTTTATATTCCCAGGCTTGTCATTAGCATTTCACATTTATGCTTTTAGGTTTGATATGAATGCTTCACATATGAATTCAAATCTAAACATAATTCTACTACAGCATCATATTAATCAGGCAGCTTTTCCAAATCTGAGAACATTATGCTGATTTAGTTGTGATGTTTTGAGGCTTCATAGCTTAAATCCATCACAACATTATGGAATCCATACATTATGATTGTAGAGAAAAGCTTCAAGGAGTTTTTGTTGCTGTGATAATCCTATTTAAGCAGAAAAACAAAAAAAGTTCCAACTTGTCAGATGCCTGCCTAAATAACAAAATTGAACTGTTCATATCTTAATATTCATAATCATATGTAGCTGTGTTCAATGTTAACCTTTACTTTTGAATTGGAAAAGATAAACCAACATTCTGAGTTAAGTTTCGATGGCAAGAGAATGTATATCACGTATCCAGTGACTAAGTTTCCATTTTCATGCATATAACTACTTTCTACTAGTCCTGCTATAGGATGGATGTGAGTTATCAAGACCCAAAGTCAGTGAGACATCAAGACCCAAAGTCAATTAATATAGTGCCAATTAGGAAGTTTTTATTAAAGAAAAGACAGAATGGCAGGCTGTTCCCCCAGTATGGAGAGGAGTCCAGACCACTGGTAGAGGGCAGCTTATATAATGTGGGCTGATGCAATCTTGGGTGAGTTAGTGTGATCAGAAAATTGCAGAGGCAGGTATTGTTTAATTGCTTACAGGGTATACAATAAAAATAATCACAGACATCCAGTCACAGTGGTTTTAGTCATTTCTTCTAACAATATCTTTCTAGCCACCATGTCTGGTTGGGCCTCTCAGTATGGTGGGGGTCGCAGAGGGTAAATTGGGGAAGTGCGGACTAGCTTCTGCAGCTCAGACTTTTTCAGCACCACTACCTCTGCTTCCCTTTTTTTCCCCTTCTGTCTCCTTTAACATTTCATTAAACAGTAAACAGTTTGTTATGATTTCTTACACATTTATACTAAATGTCTAATGCTTTCTACCATTTATCATTGATTAATCTTTTTGTTATCTATTTTACCTACTCCTAAACTATTGTTAAGCCTTAGTAACTTCCCTAAACTACTGTTAAGCAGCCCGCTCTCCCCCCACCCCGCTACTGATTGTGTCTTACTGATTTAGCAGTAAGCACCCTTAAATTTAGTAAGAATTTAAGGGTGAAGCAAAAAAGAAGGCAACAAAGAGGGGGTGAAAGTGACAGAATTTTTATCCCATTTCAGTGCAGCTGCCATGGCCAAGACATATAACTAAAGTGTTAAGACACTCCATCACTTTCCAGACATCAGTGTGGCAATTATTTGCCATATGCTACTTTTTGTTTAACTACATACTGATTTTGTTTACAAGCTAATGGTCTCAAATTAGATCATATATGGTTCAAACTTTTGGTCCTGTTGTCCTACTTGGCCCACATAACTTTAAATGAGCCAGAGGTTGCTTCTACATATAATAAGATGTGCAACAAAAAACCACTACTGCTACTGTTAAAATTCAGGCTATTAAGGAGCATGTGTTTTCTAAATTGAAAATGTAATGAAATGGCTAACATGGATCTGAGAGGAAGATAATCCCTTAAAGTGTTGTACCTTTTATGAAATAAACTTCAAATATTAGCTGACTAGATCAGTGAAGTAATTTCCCCCTTTGCTATTCCAACTCCATTTTGTTTATTTTGAAGATGATTAATATTTTAATTCTTCATTTGTAGCAGAAAATTATAGAATTAGAAAATGTTCTCTATCTGGAGAGTAACAGTAAACCAAATTTATCAACTGGGGAACCATTTCAGGAATGTCGAGAATTGACTTGTTCTGTAATAATTATGCTTCAATCGCCATGCAGTAAACCCAGAAACAATCCATTTCAACTTCGGAACGTTTGGATCAGAACACTTCTTTAATGAATATTCAGCTAAATGCTCAGATACAAGCTCTTGCCAGAAGATCAGATCTCTGCCATTTACACTGGAATGTTTCTGAGGACATTCTACTCCTTCAGTTAACTCTACATACTCTGTGCTTGGATCTACAGTGCAATGATAGACAATGTAACACAGAAGGCTTTGCCTTAGAAAATACAATCCTGCAATGACATGCCTTGAGTTGAACGTCTAGTTTTTCAAAATTAAGGCTATTTTGCCTTTCAAATGGGAAGTTTTCTCCAATGAGTGAATGATAAAATTGCAGAAATTAAAAGGAAATTGTAATTTTGATTTTCCAATACAATCTTTTCCATCTTATCAAGTCTGACACTGTGAACCTGTTGCTGACTCGTTCAGATCAAGTCAGTTACCAATTGGACATTTCTTTCTTCTTCTACCGATTTTACAGCCAAATAGAAGAAGCTCAGTCTGACACACCCAAGTTGACTGGGCTACAACTTCATTGTAGATAGTAATCAGTCCAGTAAATTCACAGCTAGAGAAATTGTCTGTGTCAAAGCCAAAGAACTGAATGAGACGAAGAAGATCTTTTATTTCAAAGTACCTTAGTCTGGCAGTCATTCTGAGGCCATTATCTTGTGCAGATTCAATTAGCCTCAAGCTGTAGACCTTTGGCTGACATCTAGACTCCTGTTCCAGTGGGGCATTCAGCTGGTGGAGCAAATTCTGGGAGTCAATTATCAGTTTCTCCATCTTCTTGATAGCAGCTGCTACTCCTCAGTGATAACCACCCTCCCAGGCCTGCTCTTACCTGACCCCATAAAGTCAAATATGAAAGGCTGATGAGGCAAGGGGACTTGCAGGGAAGAGGACCTGGAGAGGGAGAGACGTCCGGGGTGGGGATCTCCACATCATTGCCCTCAACAGGGTCACCTTAAAGCCAAAGCTTTTATATTGTTTTAATTTTGCCCTTTCTTTTTTTTTTTGTTTTTTTATTTTATTTTTTTTTAATTTTTTTATTAAATCATAACTGTATACAATGATATGATTATGGGGCATCATACTCTCACTTCATAAACCATTTGACACATTTTTATCACAGTGGTTAACATAGCCTTTCCGGCGTTATCTCAGTTACTGTGCCAAAACATTTACATTCTACATTTACCAAGTTTCGCAAATACCCCTGTAATATGCACCACAGGTGTGATCCCACTGATTCCCCTCCCTCTACCCACCCCCCCTTTCCCACTTCCCCCTATTGTTAAGTTGTAGCTGGGTTATAGCTTTCATGTGAGAGTCCCAAATTAGTTTCATAGTAGGGCTGTGTACATTGGGTATTTTTTCTTCCATTCTTGGGATACTTTACTAAGAAGAATATGTTCCAGCTCCATCCATGTAAACATGAAAGAGGTAAAGTCTCCATCTTTCTTTAAGGCTGCATAGTATTCCATGGTATACATATACCACAATTTATTAATCCATTCGTGGATCGATGGGCACTTGGGCTTTTTCCATGACTTAGCTATTATGAATTGGGCTGCAATAAACATTCTGGTACTAATATCTTTGTTATGTTGTGATTTTTGGTCTTCTGGGTATATGCCCAGCAGAGGAATTACAGGATTGAATGGCAGATCTATTTTTAGATCTCTGAGTGTTCTCCATATATCTTTCCAAAAGGAATGTATTAATTTGCATTCCCACCAGCAGTGCAGAAGTGTTCCCTTTTCTCCGCATCCACGCCAACATCACTGGTCTTGAGATTTGTGATATAGGCTAGTCTCATTGGAGTTAGATGATATCTCAAAGTAGTTTTGATTTGCATTTCTCTGATGATTAAAGATGATGAGCATTTTTTCATATGTCTGAAGGCCGTGCGCCTGTCTTCTTCAGAGAAGTTTCTCTTCAAATCCCTTGCCCAGCCTGCGATGGGATCCCTTGTTTTTTTCTTGCTGATGCGTTTGAGTTCTCTGTGGATTCTGGTTATTAAACCTTTGTCAGAGTTATACCCTGCAAATATCTTCTCCCATTCTGAGGGCTGTCTGCTTGCTCTGCTTACTGTGTTCTTAGCTGTGCAGAAGATTTTTAGTTTGATCAAGTCCCAGTAGTGTATTTTTGAAGCTGCTTCAATTGCCCGGGGGGTTCTCCTCATGAAATACTCACCCAGACCAATTTCTTCAAGGGTTTTCCCTGCATTCTCCTCTAGTATTTTTATAGTTTCATGTCTTAAGTTTAAATCTTTAATCCAATGAGAGTCTATCTTAGTTAATGGTGAAAGATGTGGGTCCAATTTCAATCTTCTGCAGGTTGCCAGCCAGTTCATCCAGCACCATTTGTTAAATAGGGAATCATTTCCCCACTGAATGTTTTTAATTGGCTTGTCAAAAATCAAATAGCGGTAAGTAGCTGGATTCATCTCTTGGTTCTCTATTCTGTTCCAGATATCTACTTCTCTGTTTTTGTGCCAATACCATGCTGTTTTGATCACTATCGATTTGTAGTAAAGTCTGAGGTCTGGTAGTGTGATTCCTCCTGTTTTGTTTTTATTTCTGAGTAATGTCTTGGCTATTCGAGGTTTTTTCTGATTCCATATAAAACGAAGTAATGTTTTTTCAAGATCTTTAAAATATGACAGTGGAGCTTTAATAGGGAGTGCGTTGAAATTATATATTGCTTTGGGTAGTATGGACATTTTGATAATGTTGATTCTTCCTAGCCATGAGCATGGTATGTTTTTCCATTTGTTAACATTTTCAGCTATTTCTTTTCTTAGAGTTTCATAGTTCTCTTTATAGAGATCTTTCACGTCTTTTGTTAGGTAAATTCCCAAATATTTCATCTTCTTTGGCACTACTGTGAATGGGATAGAGTCCTTAACTGCTTTTTCAATTTGACTGTTGTTGGTGTATATAAAGGCTACCGATTTATGAATGTTGATTTTGTAACCTGAGACGTTGCTGTATTCCTTGATCACTTCTAGGAGTTTTGTAGTAGAGTCCCTAGTGTTTTCCAGATACACAATCATATCATCTGCGAAGAGCGAGAGCTTGATCTCTTCTGACCCTATATGGATACCCTTGATCGCCTTTTCTTCCCTAATTGCGGTGGCTAAAACTTCCATTACAATGTTGAGAAGCAATGGAGACAATGGGCAGCCTTGTCTGGTTCCTGATCTGAGTGGAAATGATTCCAATTTAACTCCATTCAATATGATATTGGCTGTGGGTTTGCTGTAGATAGCCTCTATCAGTTTAAGAAAAGTCCCTTCTAGACCAATTTTCTTGAGTGTTCTGATCATGAAGGGATGCTGGATATTATCAAAAGCTTTTTCTGCATCAATTGAGAGAATCATATGGTCTTTGTTTTTTAATTTGTTTATGTGCTGAATTACATTTATAGATTTACGTATATTGAACCAGCCTTGAGACCCTGGGATAAAACCAACTTGGTCATGATGTATAATTTGTTTGATGTGTTGTTGGATTCTGTTTGTTAGGATCTTGTTGAATATTTTTGCATCTATATTCATTAGTGATATTGGTCTATAATTTTCTTTTCTTGTTGGGTCTTTTCCTGGTTTGGGGATCAGGGTGATATTTGCTTCATAGAACGTGTTGGGTAGTCTTCCTTCTTTTTCTACATTTTGGAACAGGTTGAGTAATATAGGTACTAATTCCTCTTTAAAGGTTTGGTAGAATTCTGACGTGAAACCATCTGGTCCCGGGCTTTTCTTTTTAGGGAGGTTTTGTATAGTTGATGCTATTTCTGAACTTGATATGGGTCTGTTCAACATTTCCACTTGATTCTGGTTAAGTCTTGGAAGGTGGCGTGCTTCCAAGTATCGGTCTATTTCCTTCAGATTTTCATATTTCTGAGAATAAAGTTTCTTGTAATATTCATTAAGGATTTTTTTGATTTCTGATGAGTCTGTGGTTATTTCGTCTTTGTTGTTTCTGATTGATGATATTAGAGATTTTACTCTTTTTTTCCTGATTAGATTGGCCAGAGGTTTATCTATTTTATTGACCTTTTCAAAAAACCAGCTTTTTGATTTATTGATCTGTTGTATTATTCTTTTGTTTTCAATTTCATTTAATTCTGCTCTAATTTTGGTTATTTCTTTTCTTCTACTGGGTTTGGGGTTGGAATGTTCTTCCTTTTCCAGTTGCGTGAGATGTCCCATTAAGTTGTTAACTTCCTCTCTTTCCGTTCTCTTGAGGAAGGCTTGCAGTGCTATAAATTTCCCTCTTAGAACTGCCTTTGCAGTGTCCCAGAGGTTCTGATAGCTTGTGTCTTCATTGTCGTTTTGTTCCAAAAAATTGGTAATTTCTTTCTTAATCTCATCTCTGACCCAGCTATCATTCAGCATAAGGTTATTTAACTTCCATGTTTTTGTATGGGTATGCAGATTCCTGTTGTTACTCAATTCAAGTTTTATTCCATGATGGTCCGAGAAGATGCATGGAATAATTTCTATTCCTTTAAATTTACTGAGGTTAGACTTGTGACCTAAAATGTGATCAATTTTGGAGTAAGTTCCGTGGGCTGATGAGAAGTATGTGTATTCAGTTTTGTTGGGATGAAATGTTCTGTAGATGTCTGCTAAATCTAAATATTGGATGGTTAGGTTTAAATCTAAGATTTCTTTGCTCAGCTTCTTTCTGGAGGATCGATCCAACATTGCCAAGGGAGTGTTGAAATCTCCAACGATTATGGAGCTGGAGGAAATCAAGTTACTCATGTCTGTTAGAGTTTCTCTTATAAATTGAGGTGCATTCTGGTTGGGTGCATAGATATTAATAATTGAGATCTCGTCATATTGAGTATTACCCTTAACAAATATGAAGTGACCATTCTTGTCCTTCCTTACTTGTGATGGTTTAAAGCCTACTGTATCTGCAAATAAAATTGCAACACCTGCTTTTTTCTGATTACCATTTGCCTGAAATATGGATGACCATCCTTTCACCCTGAGTCTGTATTTGTCTTTTAAGTTAAGATGTGACTCTTGTATGCAACAAATATCTGGCTTGAGTTTTTGTATCCAGTCAGCTAACCTATGCCTCTTTAGAGGACAGTTTAAGCCATTCACATTGATGGAGAGTATTGATAAGTCTGGTGGAATTTTGGGTATCGAGTTTTTCAAAGGTCCAGTGGACATTTTTAATCCTTTCGCCAGTGTGGAAGTTGGAGCTTGATCCGACGTTTCTGAGTGAGTTTACTTTTGTGGTATAGGATTGGGTTGGTCATTGTGGAGGATAGGTCTGAGAACATCCTGAAGAGCTGGTTTACTTATGGCAAATTTTTTCAACATATGAATGTCATTGAAGTATTTAATTTCTCCATCATAGATGAAACTCAGTTTAGCTGGATACAAGATCCTGGGTTGAAAGTTTTTTTGCTTTAGGAGATTAAAAGTTGATGACCAGCCTCTTCTTGCTTGAAAAGTTTCAGCAGAGAGATCTGCAGTTATTCTAATATTCTTACCTTTGTACGTTATAGTTTTCTTTCGCCGGGCTGCTTTGAGAATCTTCTCTTTCATGTTAACTTTAGTGAAGCTAATTATGATATGTCTGGGAGATGGCTTTTTGGGGTTGAATCGTGCTGGGGTTCTGAAGCTGTCTGCTATCTGAATTTCAGATTCTCCAGGCATGTCTGGAAAATTTTCTTTCATAATTTCATGTAGAAGGGCCTCTGTGTCCTTGGCAGCCACTTCATCATTCTCCGAAATTCCTATAACCCTTATGTTGTTTTTTTTCGAATTATCTGAGAGCTCTCTGAGTGAGTGATCCGTTTTTGCTCTCCATTTCTCTTCCTCTTTGAGAGATTGGGAGCGTTCAAAGACTTTATCTTCAATGTCAGAAATCCTTTCTTCTGCTTGCTCCATTCTGTTACTGAGGGATTGTACTGTATTTTTCATATCTTTGAGGGCTGTAAGTTCTTGTTTCAGTGTGTCTAAGTCTTTGGTGGTTTTGTCTTTAAATTCATTAAATTCTTGAGACGATTTTTGAATTTCTCCTCGAATTCCTAATTCCATTTTATCAATCTTGTCTGCAAACCAAATTCTGAATTCGACTTCTGACATCTCAGCCAGTTGTTTATGAATGGGATCTTCAATCACATCTGCCGTATCTTTTCTTGGGGGGGTTGATCTGTTCTGGTTATTCATGTTACCAGAGTTTTTCTGCTGATTCCGCCCCATGGTTTACTCCCTTTGGTTTTTCCCCTGGGGTTTTATCGAGGGCCCGTACAGTGTTGTGGCCTGAGAAACTGGGGCCCTGTCTGGTGTGGTGGAGCAAAGTGGTTCTGTCTTGTTTTCAGCTGGTTTCTGTTCGATCCTATTGCAACTTCTACTCTGGCTTGAAGTCTCAGCTGTGTGGAAAAATCAGCAATTAAGTCACCCCGCCTGCCCACCTCTGGCCCCAGTTGGAAAAGGAGAATCAAACCTTCCTACAATCGCACACCCAGGGCACCGCCTGAAGAGTCCTCAGTCTATTAGCCCAGTTCAAAAGGTCCGAATCAACTGTCTCAATCGGCACTTGTCTCGGGTGGAAGGGTTCAAGAGGTCTCTGGGAACTGGATCACAGGGGCCTGGTGACTCCTCTGACACAGCTCACCCCAGTGCAGCGTGGAGTCAGGAGGAGCCACCCAGCAAACAGAGCAGTCTAGGAAGGTTGACGTCTTCTTCCCCACTTTGCCCCTCCGTCGGACCCAGTCACTGGTATCTCTGCAGATGGCTAACCCAGTTGCCTGCAGTGAACAGACACTCCAGGGGTTTGCACCTGCCTGAATCGCAAGGAAGTCTGCCAGGCCCCCGCAGACTGCCGCTATCTAGCAGGAGGAGATGGGGCCTGACATCTTTGAGTGTTTGATGCAGGTGATGGGAAGGAGGTGTTCACTCAGGCTTAGCCCCGTCCCTGATGCATGCTGCTAACAGAACAGAACAGAACAGACAACTTTGTGAGGTTCTGTCTCTGTTCCTGTCGTGGCCTACAGAAGACGGGCTGTTTTGAGTTCAAACGTCTTTGCTGCTGGAGAATTGCGTCTGAACACCTCTCTGGGTCGGCCCCGCCCTGGAGGCTTCCGGGTTTGTGAGCTGTGTCATGGGTGGCCTCCTCTGGTTGCCCAGGGAGACAGGGGGTGTGGCCTCAGAATATCCAGAAGTGAGCGTTCTGCCGTTAAAGAAAAAACGGCTGTTGATCTACCTCCAGGGAACTGCTGCTCTGGTGTGGGCACTCAGGCGACCCTTTTCTCCTCTGTCCCGCGCCCCAGAGTCAGCACTGAGCGGCCGCAGTTTGTGCTGGGTCCACACCCCTTAAGAGATCCCCCAAGAATCAGAACTCTTGGGGGATGGGCCCCCAGACCCCGATTGGGAGTGGGGCGGGGGGAAGCTAGAGTTTCATTCAGTTTCACGCAATACTACGGTCCGGGGAGGGCTCCTGCACTGCACCGCAGGGAAGTGCCGCCAAGGCTTGATTTCCCCTCAGCAGAGTGCCCTCTCCTCGCTCACGTATCCCAGAGTCAGCGCTGACCTGACGCAGCTCAGGCACTGTGCACTCCCCTCGAGAAATCACCCAAGGAGCCGAACTCCTGGGGGATAGGCCCTCAGACCCCGAGTGAGAGTAGGGGTTCTCAGCTCTCAGGGGGAGGCCAGAGTCTGATTCAGTCTTGGGCCCCTTATGCCCGGGGAGGGTTGGTGCACTGCACCGCAGGGAAGTGCCGCGAGGCGTGACTCCCCCTCAGCCCGGTGCCCTCTCCTCACTCGGCGCGCCTCAGAGTCAATGCTGACCAGTGGCAACTCGGGGACTGTCCACTCCCCTTGAGAAATCACCCAAGGATCCAAAGTCCTGGGGGACAGGCCTCCAGACCTCAGTGGGCGGGAGGGGAGCTCCGGGGATTCAGGGTTGCTGGCAAAGGATTCCCAAAGTTTTATTCAGCCCTATGTCCGGCAGGAGAACGCCACGGCACCCCAGTAGGGGAGGTAGGTCCAGTTTTTAGAAGGTCTCTCCCGTGGAGTGTAGTGGGAGGGCCTTTAATTTCTGCCCGCTTGTTCAATTGTGGGGCTCTAGAGCCGGTCTCATGGGGGAGGGGGACTCCCGTCCGCTTGGTGGTGGATTTTGTACCTTTTGTTTGTGTCCTTGTGATCACAACTTGCCTCAGTGGTGTTGATGTGCGTTCTTCAGCCTTCTCTCTTGGTGAGGCTCAAGTCCACCAGGATACTTACTAAATTCCTGTCCCTTAACTCTCCTTCTGGATGGGAGCCTTTGTTGAAAGCTGGCTTCAGTCCGCCATCTTGTCTCCCCACCAATTTTGCCCTTTCTTAATGACTGCTTACATGGAACCCTTTTTATTTACTTACAGACCGTTTGAAATCTTCTTTGGTGAAGTGAATTAAAACTTCTTTATGTATTCTGGATATTTGTCCAAGTTAGAACTGAGAAGACTTTACCCTAGTGTGTAACTAACTGGCTTTTAAAATTTTTCTTATGATGCTGCTGAATGTGCAGAATATTTTTCAGTTTAATGATGTTCAATGTGTCAAGGTTTTTCTTTAGTGGTTAGTGCTTCCAGATCCTGCTTAAGTAATCTTCACTCACTCCAAGGTAATAGAAACATTGTCCTATGTTTTCTTACAGAAGCTTTTTAATTTTTAATTTCATATTCAGGTCTAGAATATGTTTAAATTGATATTACGTATATTACCTAAAGTAAAGGTGAAGGTTTCCACATCTATGCACCCCCCAATAATCAGGTGCTCCAGTAATGTACTGGAATGCCCTATTTCCCAAATGAAAGCATACAGGTGCCTATGTCTAAAGTAAGCCGTGTTATGTCCAGTCTATGTCTATACTCTGTATTCTGTCCTATGGATGTATTTTTCCATCCTTACACTAATACTACACTATCTCAATTAATGTAACTGCAAAATGTTTGTTCCTCTATTTTCTGAAAGTGTTTGCGAATGATTAATATTATTTCTAATACTTAACAAATATTTCCTAATACTATGTTGTAAAACTCACCAATGAAACCTGGAGCTTTCTTTGCAGGAATGGTTTTAATTATAAATTTAATTTCTTTAATACGTAACAAAACTATTTCAATTTTTTTGTTTCTGAAGGAGGAGGCCAGCCTCCACATGCAGCTCTTGTGGAGAGGATTGAAGGTGGAAAGTGGATATCCACCTTCAGATAAATCATCTCAGAGAGAACATTGTGAATCAAAAGAGAGATGACAGGAGGCACCCAAAGTGAAAGGGAAGGAAGTGAGGCACCTCCTTTGTGGTTTGAAGGTACACAGGGCAGATGAGCACACACATAGCAAAGACATATAGGGAAAACACAGAGGGGGGAAACCTGGGGCTCCAAAATCACCCCTTGATCATTGCTGTCAAACAAGCAAGAGGCACCCTCCACTGCAGAAAGCTGCAAAACTGACATAAGGAGCTACCTAGAGACTGTGCAAAAGCAGTGCTTCAGAGACAAGGTATAGCCATGACCTACCTCTCACAAACACTAGGTGCTGAAGCTGGCAGCATTTAATAACCCTAGATGCAGGCAGCACCCGTAGCTCAGCGGGTAGGGATCTGGCCACATACACCCAGGGTGGTAGGTTCGAACTTGACCCAGCTAAAAAACAACAATGATAACTGCAAACTGCAACAACAACAACAACAACAACAACAACAACAACAACAACAAAAATAGCCTGGCATTGTGGCAGGCACCTGTAGTCCTAGCTACTTGGGAGACTGACGCAAGAGAATCAGTTAAGCCCAAGAGTTTGAGGTTGCTGTGAGCTGTAATAGCATGACACTCTACCCAGGGCACCAGCTTCAGCCTCTGTCTAAATAAATAAATAAATAAATAAAAATAAAAAATAAAAACCCTACCTTCTGCCTCTACCTGATAGGGCCAAATGTAGGAACCTGCCCAGGAAAGAACGTCCTGCCAAGGAAAGAATAAATGCACCAATCCTGACCCCCAAACTCTTATATTTCCACCATGCTCCCCCCTTTAATAGACATGCTGACTTCTTTTTATAACCCGGCCTGTTGGCACCAGAGTGAATAAAGGCCACATTGCCCACACAGAACCTGGTCTCTGCCTATTTTAGTTTAGATCCCATGCTGCTGGCTTCCTCGGTATCCCTTCCTGTATGGGGAAGGAGATAAGGGTGGGAAGGCCAAGGACTCCCATAGGCAAGTGTCAAATGCATGGGGCACCACAGCCTGTGAAAATGGGTGGGGCAAATAATACGGATAGGATTGAAGATAAAGTTGAAAACAAACACAAACAAGCAAAAAAAAAAATTTCAGGACAGGAATGAAACTGCTAAAGGGATAGAGATGTTGGCGTGGATGCGGAGAAAAGGGAACACTTCTGCACTGCTGGTGGGAATGCAAATTAATACATTCCTTTTGGAAAGATATATGGAGAACACTCAGAGATCTAAAAATAGATCTGCCATTCAATCCTGTAATTCCTCTGCTGGGCATATACCCAGAAAACCAAAAATCACAACATAACAAAGATATTTGTACCAGAATGTTTATTGCAGCCCAATTCATAATAGCTAAGTCATGGAAAAAGCCCAAGTGCCCATCGATCCACGAATGGATTAATAAATTGTGGTATATGTATACCATGGAATACTATGCAGCCTTAAAGAAAGATGGAGACTTTACCTCTTTCATGTTTACATGGATGGAGCTGGAACATATTCTTCTTAGTAAAGTATCCCAAGAATGGAAGAAAAAATACCCAATGTACACAGCCCTACTATGAAACTAATTTGGGACTCTCACATGAAAGCTATAACCCAGCTACAACTTAACAATAGGGGGAAGTGGGAAAGGGGGTGGGTGGGTAGAGGGAGGGGAATCGGTGGGATCACACCTGTGGTGCATATTACAGGGGTATTTGCGAAACTTGGTAAATGTAGAATGTAAATGTTTTGGCACAGTAACTGAGATAACGCCGGAAAGGCTATGTTAACCACTGTGATAAAAATGTGTCAAATGGTTTATGAAGTGAGTGTATGATGCCCCATAATCATATCATTGTATACAGTTATGATTTAATAAAAAAAAAAAGAAATTAAAAAAAAATAAAGTGAAAAAAAAAAAAGAAAATATGTAACAGAATGTAAATAAATGAAAGAGTCATTTAGGGAATTTGAAAATATACCAGAAAGCATCAACAGTAAACTACAGCTAAACCAAGCAGATGGGTGTATTTCAGAACCCGAAGACAAGGCTTTGAATTAACTATGTCAGTCAAAGTTGCAGAATAAAAAATAATAAAGAAGGAATGACCAGTAAGAGAAATATAGGACTATGCATAATGAACCAATACAAGAATTACAAGTATCCCTGAGAGAGAAGAAGAAAAAGCAAAAAGCATGGGAAATGTCATCAAGGGAATTATTGAGGAAAATATCCTTGATTTCAGCAGAGATTCAGATTTTCATATACAAGGTGGTCATCAAACACCAGAAAGATACACAGCAATTGGATATATATATTTTTTTATTGTTGGGGATTCATTGAGGGTACAATAAGCCAGGTTACACTGATTGCAAGTGTTAGATAAAGTCCCTCTTGCAATCATGTCTTGCCCCCATAAAGTGTGACACACACCAAGGCACCACCCCACTCCCTCCATCCCTCTTTCTGCTTGTCCTCCCCCCCACATAACCTTAATTGTCATTAATTGTCCTCATATCAAAATTGAGTACATAGGATTCATGCTTCTCCATTCTTGTGATGCTTTACTAAGAATAATGTCTTCCAATTCCATCCAGGTTAATACGAAGGATGTAAAGTCTCCATTTTTTTTTAATAGCTAAATAGTATTCCATGGTATACATATACCACAGCTTGTTAATCCATTCCTGGGTTGGTAGGCATTTAGGCTGTTTCCACATTTTGGCAATTATAAATTGAGCTGCAGTAAACAGTGTAGTACATGTGTCCTTATGATAAAAGGATTTTTTTCCTTCTGGGTAGATGTCCAGTAATGGGATTGCAGGATCAAATGGGAGGTCTAGCTTGAGTGCTTTGAGGTTTCTCCATACTTCCTTCCAGAAAGGTTGTACTAGTTTGCAGTCCCACCAGCAGTGTAAAAGTGTTCCCTTCTCTCCACATCCACGCCAGCATCTGCAGTTTTGAGATTTTGTGATGTGGGCCATTCTCACTGGGGTTAGATGATATCTCAGGGTTTTTTTGATTTACATTTCTCTAATATATAGAGATGATGAACATTTTTTCATGTGTTTGCTAGCCATTCATCTGTCATCTTTAGGGAAGGTTCTATTCATGTCTCTTGCCCATTGATATATGGGATTGTTGGCTTTTTTCATGTGGATTAATTTGAGTTCTGTATAGATCCTAATTATCAAGCTTTTTTCTGATTGAAAATATGCAAATATCCTCTCCCATTGTGTAGGTTATCTCTTTGCATTGGTTATTGTCTCCTTAGCTGTACAGAAGCTTTTCAGTTTAATGAAGTCCCATTTGTTTATTTTTGTTGTTGTTGCAATTGCCATGGCTGTCTTCTTCATGAAGTCTTTCCCCAGGCCAATATCTTTTAGTGTTTTTCCTATGCTTTCTTGGAGGATTTTTATTGTTTAATGCCTTAAATTTAAGTCCTTTGTCCTTCTTGAATCAATTTTTGTGAGTGGGGAAAGGTGTGGGTCCAGTTTCAGTCTTTTACATGTAGACATCCAGTTCTCCCAACACCATTTATTGAATAGGGAGTCTTTCCCCCAAGGTATGTTCTTGTTTGGTTTATCAAAGATTAGGTGGTTGTAAGATGTTAGTTTCATTTCTTGGTTTTCAATTCGATTCCAAGTGTCTATGTCTCTATTTTTGTGCCAGTTCCATGCTGTCTTGACCACTATGGCTTTGCAGTACAGACTAAAATCTGGCATGCTGATGCCCTCAGCTTTATTTTTATTACTAAGAACTGTCTTAGCTATACAGGTTTTTTTCTGGTTCCATACAAAACGCAGAATCATTTTTTCCAAATCTTGAAAGTACGATGTTGGTATTTTGATAGGAATGGCATTGAATAGGTAGATTGCTTTGGGAAGTATAGACATTTTAACAATGTTGATTCTTCCCATCCATGAGCATAGTATGTTCTTCCATTTGTTAATATCCTCTGCTATTTCCTTTCTGAGGATTTCATAATTTTCTTTATAGAGGTCTTTCACCTACTTTGTTAGGTATTTCATTTTCTTTGAAACTATGGTGAAGGGAGTTGTGTCCTTAATTAGCTTCTCATCTTGATTGTTATTGGTGTATACAAAGGCTACTGACTTGTGGACATTGATTTTATATCCTGAAACATTACTGTATTTTTTGATGATTTCTAGGAGTCTTGTGGTTGAGTCTTTGGGGTTCTCTAAGTATAAGATCATGTCGTCAGCAAAGAGGGAGAGTTTGACCTCCTCTGCTTCCATTTGGATTCCCTTTATTTCCTTGTCTTGCCTAATTGTATTGGCTAGAACTTCCAGCACTATGTTGAATAGTAAAGGTGACAGAGGACAACCTTGTCTGGTTCCAGTTCTAAGAGGAAAAGCTTTGAGTTTTACTCCATTCAGTAAAATATTGACTGTGGGTTTGTCATAGATAGCTTCAATCAGTTTTAGAAATGTGCCACCTATGCCTATACTCTTCAGTGTTCTAATTAGAAAAGGATGCTGGATTTTATCAAATGCTTTCTCTGCATCTATTGAGAGGATCATATGATCTTTATTTTTACCTCTGATAATATGGTGGATAACGTTTATGGACTTGCATATGTTAAACCAGCCTTGCATCCCTGGGATGAAACCTACTTGATCATGATGAATGACTTTTTTGATGATAAGCTGTAATTTATTGGCTAGGATTTTGTTGAGAATTTTTCCATCTATATTCATGAGTGTGATTGGTCTGAAATTCTCCTTTTTGTTTGGGTCTTTTCCTGGTTTTGGTATCAGGTTGATGTTTGCTTCATAGAATGTGTTGGGGGAAGATTCCTTCTTCCTCAATTTTTTGGAATAATTTCTGCAGTACAGGAATAAGCTCTTCCTTGAAGGTTTGATAGAATTCTGGAGTGAAGCCATCTGGACCAGGGCATTTTTTGGTTGGAAGATTTTTTATTGTTTCTTTGATGTCAGTGCTTGAAATTGGTCTGTTCAGGAGGTCTATTTCTTCCTGGCTAAGTCTAGGGAGAGGGTGTGATCCCAAGTATTGATCCATTTCCTTCACATTGTCAAATTTCTGAGCATAAAGTTTCTGGTAGTATTCAGAGATGATCTGAAGTGGTCAAGGGAAAATTGGTCAAGGGAAAAATACAAAAAGAAGATGTTTCACTTCTAAATATTTATGCACCCAATTTAAATGCTCCCAGTTCTTGAAACAGACCTTACTCAGTCTGAGCAATATGATATCTGATAATACCACAATAACAGGGGACTTTAACACTCCTCTTACAGAGCTGGACAGATCCTCTAAACAGAAATTAAACAAAGATATAAGAGATTTAAATGAGACCCTAGAACAACTGTGCTTGATAGACGCATATAGAACACTCCTTTGCAAAGATAAAGAATATACATTCTTCTCATTACCCCATGGAACATTCTCCAAAATTGATCATATCCTGGGACACAAAACAAATATCAACAAAATCAAAAGAATTGAATTTTTACCTTGTATCTTCTCAGACCATAAAGCACTAAAGGTGGAACTCAACTCTAACAAAAACGCTCGACCCCATACTAAGGCATGGAAATTAAACAATCTTCTGTTGAATAACAGATGGGTGTAGGAAGAAATAAAACAGGAAATCATTAACTTCCTTGAGCATAACAACAATGAAGACACAAGTTACCAAAACCTGTGGGATACTGCAAAAGCAGTTTTGAGAGGAAAATTTATCGCTTTAGATGCCTACGTTCAAAAAACAGAAAGAGAGCACATCAGCAGTCTCACAAGCCATCTTATGGAATTGGAAAAAGGAGAACAATCTAAGCCTAAACTCAGTAGAAGAAAAGAAATATCCAAAATCAAATCAGAGGTCAATGAAATTGAAAACAAATGAATCATTCAGAAAATTAATGAAACAAGGAGTTGGTTTCTTGAAAAAATAAATATAATAGGTAAACCATTGGCCAGACTAACGAGAAATAGAAAAGTAAAATCTCTAATAACCTCAATCAGAAATGATAAAGGGGAAATAACAACTGATCCCAAGAGATACAAGCAATTGGATATTTCTAAGACACATCGTAATCAAACTAGCCAAAATGAAGAAGGAAATTCTACTGCTGCAAGAGGAAAGCAACAACTAACCTGGTAAGGAAAATTCATCAGGCTAACAGCAGACTCTCAGCAGAGACTGTGAAAGCCAGAAGAGATGAAGGGATTGAGACCCAACTTGTAGTCTTCTTTAAGAAAGCAACTGCCAGCCAAGAATTTTGTATCCTGTAAAACTAAGCTTTATAACTGATGGAAAAATACAAAGTTTTCCAGATAAGCAAACCCTAAGGGAATTTGTTACTACTAAATTTGATGGACAGGAAATATTTACAACTGCATTACATATGGATTTGGACAATAGATAGCTATCAGTGTGAAAATGCTCTAAAGTTAAAACTTACAGCTCTAATAAAACAATAGCAAAGAGGGAAAACCACACAATAAAGTATCATCCAATATGATGAACAGAACAGTATTTCACACACCAATTCTAAAATTGCATGTGAATGATCTGAATGTCCCACTTAGAAGACACAAACAGGCTGAATGGATAAAAAATATATACTCCTAGTATATGTTGTCTCCAAGAAATACATCTAACTCACAAGGACTCACACAGACTCTTGGTAAAGCAGTGGAAAAAAATATTCCATGAAAATAGAAACCAAAAGCAAACAGATGTAGCCATTCTGATATAAGATAATATATAATTTAAATCAACAATGGTAAAATTGGCATTTTTTTTTTTATTGTTGGGGATTCATTGAGGGTACAATAAGCCAGGTTACACTGATTGCAATTGTTAGGTAAAGTCCCTCTTGCAATCATGTCTTGCCCCCATAAAGTGTGACACACACCAAGGCCTCACCCCCCTCCCTCCATCCCTCTTTCTGCTTCACCCCCATAACCTTAATTGTCATTAATTGTCCTCATATCAAAATTGAGTACATAGGATAAAATTGGCATTTTATAATGGAAAGAAAGCATTCAACAAGAAGACATAAAATGCAAAATATATTTGTACATAACAGAGGAGCTCCCAGATTCATAAAGCATATTCTACAAGAACAAAGCAAAAAACAAACAAACAAAAACCCCAGAAAGTAATTGTAATTGCCAGAAACTTCAACACAATACTGATTGAAAGGGACAGATCATCATTGAAGTAGAAGATCAATAAGAAACACTAAATTTAAATGGGACCCTAAAAAAATTGACATAGCAGACTTTGACAAAACATTCTACTTGACACTGGCAGTTGTTGGAGCATGGGATGTTCAGGGGGCGGAGACAAGATGGCTGACTAAAGCCAGCTTTCCACAGACGCTCCCGTCCAGAAGGAGAGTTAAAGGACAGAAATTTAGCAAGTAACCAGGTGGATTTGAGCTGCACCAAGAGAGAAGGTTGAAGAACGCACATCAACACCGCTGAGGCGAGCTGAGACCCCAAGGATACAAACAAAAGATACAAAATCCATCACCAAGCAGACGGGAGTCCCCTCCCCCTTGAGAATGGCTCGGAGTGCCCCACAAACAAATGAGCAGAGTTCAAAGGTCCTCCCACTACACTCTACGGGAGAGACCCTCTAAAAACTGGACCTACCTCCCCTACTAGGGTGCCACGGTGCTCTCCTGCCAAGCATAAAACTTTATAAAACAGCATATATTCTCTACCTGCAACTCTGAGCTCCCAGCACTCCCCTCCACTCTCACTCTGAGGTCTTGAGGGCTGTCCCCCAGGAGTCCAGATTCTTGGGTGATTTCTTGAGGGGTGTGGACAGGGCCTAAACTGCAGCTGGTCAGTGCTGATTCTGGGGGCACAGGAGTGAGGAGAGGATGGTTGGCTGAGAGGGAACCACACCGGAGTGGCGGTGCCCTGAGGCGCAAAGCAGCAGCTGTCTTTTAGCAACAATAGGGCTCACTCTCGGATATTCTGAAGCCACACCCCCTGTCTCCCTGGGCAACCAGAGGAGGCTGGGCATCTACTCAGGTGGCAACCACCACGGAACAGATCTGGGATGGAAATGTAGGCCCCGTGAGTAAAGGGTTTGCCTGAGGTGGTACCGGCCTGGGTGGAGTGCGGGGACTAGAAATGCACACGCAGAGCCGGAAAGTTCCCAGGGTGGGGCTGACCCAGAGGACCATTTTACTGAGCCTAAGACGCACCCGGCCTCAGGGGATTGTCAGCCTATAGACAAAGAAAGACAGGAGGCTAGAACTGACAGGTAACTGAATACAAACGTGCAGGAGCAAAGACCGGGCTGAGGTGTAGGCTCTGGGAGTTCAAAATAGCTTCTCTTCTGCAGGGGAATTTAGCAGGGACAGAAACAAATTCCTGCAAAGTTGTTCTGTTCTGTTCTGTCAGTAACATCAATCAGGGGCGGGGTAGGAACTGAATGAACACCCCCCAACCTCCATCAAGCGCCCGAGGTTGTCAGGCCTCACCTCCCCCTGCTAGATAGAAGCAGAGAGCAGTGGCTTGGCTGAGCAGAAATATATTTCCTTGTGATTTAGGCAGGTACAAACCCCTGGAGTATCTATTCACTCCTGGCAACAGCATCAAAACCCAGTGAGACTATCAGTGACTGGGTGTGACAGAGGTGCAAGGTGAGGAAGGAGGCATCAACCTTTCCAGACTGATCTATTTGCTGGGTGGGTCCTCCTGACTCCACAGAGAACTGGAGCAAGCCATATCAGAGTAGTCACCAGACCCCTGCAATCCAATTGCCAGAGACCTTTTAAACTCTCCCACCTGAGACAGGTGCTGACTGAGACAATCGACTTGGACCTTTTGAACTGAGCCAATCGCCGGAGGACTATTCAGGTGGTGCCCTGGCTGTGTGGTTGTAGGAAGGTTTGATTTTCCTTTTCCAATTGTTGCCTGTGGAGGGCAGGGTGACTTAATTGCTGGTATTTCTTCACAGCTGAGACTTCAACCCAGAGTAACTGTTTTGCTAGGGTCAAACAGAGACCAGCTGAAAACAAGACAGAACCACTTAGCCCCACCACACCAAGCAGGTCCTCAGTTTCTCAGGCCATTGCACTATACAGGTCCTCGACAAAGCTCCAGGGGAAAAATCAAATGGTGTAAAACAATCACGGGGCAGAATCAGGGGGAAAATTCTGGTAACATGAATAATCAGAATAGATCACCCTCCCCAAGGAAAGATATGGCAGATGTAACTAAAGATCTCGTTCATAAATAGCTGGCTGAGATATCAGAAATCGAATTCAGAATTTGGATTGCAAACAAGGTTAATAAAATGGAGAAAAATTTGGAATTTGAAATTCGAGCAGCAGCGGAAGATTAAAGATGGTGGCCGTGTAACAGCTTCCCTGCAACTGGGCACAGTGAGTCTGGGGAGATAAGACTCCAGGCATCTCTGGCTGGTGGGATCTGCCTATAATCATCCCTTTGAGGATACAGGGAGTTAGCAAGGGACTTCTGGACCTCAAGAGGAGTATAAAAACACTGGAAAACTGGCAAGTGGTTGTGTGTGTTCAATCAACCTAATCCTGCCGGCAACCATAAGTACAAGCAGCAGTGAGACTGCAAACTGGAAAGGCCTTACCTGTGAACTGTTTCGGTGTTTTTGGACTTGGCACTCAGTTGAACTGCCTTGGGGAGAGCTTGAGCAGGAATGTGGAGAACTTTGGGCATTGTCTGGGGCCCAGACTGAGCTGCTGAGCTGGGCCGCAGGGAGCCATTGTGAGAGAACTGCCCTGGCAAGCTCTGCCCTCAGGATCCCAGAGCAAGGATCGGGCGGGACCTAGGAACCTAGTAACCTAGTAACTTGGCAGCCTAAAGGCGGGGACTGAGCTGCCTTACAGCCTTAACCCTTAGGGGCAGAGTGGGACGGTTTTGGCACACTGGAGCCTCGGGCTGTTGCCCTGGGTAGACTGCTGTGGCATCACAGCTCATAGCAACCTCAAACTCCTGGGCTTGGTGCCGCCCAGACCTCCATAAGAGTTGTGCTGCAACCCCCAACCCACGACCTGCACCCACTGGGCCTCCACAATCCCTGACCAGGAATTGTGGGAGCCACACAACCCTGCGTCCTCCCACCTGTGTCCTCCCAGCCTCCATAGTGGCCCGCTCATCTGGCCAGGGATACTGGTAGCCATGTGCCCTCTTGACCCCTCCCTTCCTCTACACAGAGCCCTTCTCCTGGCCAGAGATTGCTGGAGCCTTGGGCTCTCTGTGCCAAAGTCACTGGGTGCCAGGCTCTCCCAGAACCATTCACACCACCTCCCACCCTGTTGCTGGATCCGGGTGTGTCACACACCGGAGCTGCTTCCACAACCAGAACTCCCTAGCTAGAGCATCCCCAGAGAAACTACACAGGGTCACTCCCTACAAAGATCCGGCAACAATAGAGTGATCCTGCTGGGGTCTAAACTCGGAGAGACACCGCCCCAACTCTGAGGAAGGCCAGAGGCAATGGTGAAAAACAATCATGAGGTGAAATCAACAGAAAAACTCTGGAAATATGAATAATCAGAGTAGATCAACTCCCCCAAGGATCAATGGGGCAGACACAGCACAAGATCCCATGCACAAACAAATAGCTGAGATGTCAGAAATCGAATTCAGAATCTGTATAGCAAATAAGATCGAATTAGAACTCCAAGCAGTAACCCAAGAGATATCTCAAGAATTCAACAAATTCAAAGACAAAATGATCAAAGATTTTGAAACATTGAAATAAGAAGTTGCATCCCTCAAAGATCTGAGAAATACAGTAGAATCCCTCAGTTACAAAATGGAGCAAGCAGAAGAAAGGATTTCTGAGATTGAAGACAAAGTTTTCGAACGCTCCCAAACTCTTAAAGAGGAAGAGAAATGGAGGGCAAAAACAGATCACTCTCTCAGAGAGCTCTGGGATAATTCAAAGAAAACTGATATTCATCTTATAGGGATCCCCAAAAGCGATGAAGTGGCTTCACAAGGCACAGAGTCTCTTCTTCATGAGATTATGAGGAGAACTGTCCAGACATGCCAAGAGATTCTGAAATTCAGATAGCAGACAGTTTCAGAACTCCAGCACAACTCAACCCAAATAAGACCTCCCCCCAACACATCATAATCAATTTCACTAAAGTTAATATGAAGGAGAAAATTCTGAAAGCTGCCAGACGAAAGAAAACCATTACCTACAAGGGGAAGAATATGAGAATAACTGCAGATCTCTCTGCTGAAACCTTTCAAGCTAGAAGAGGATGGTCATCGACTTTTAATCTCCTAAAACAAAATAACTTTCAACCCAGTATCCTATACCCAGCTAAACTGAGTTTCATTTATGACGGAGAAATTAAATACTTTAATGACATTCACATGTTGAAGAAATTTGCCATAACTAAACCAGCTGTCCAAGATATTCTCAGACCTATCCTTCATAAAGACCAGTGTAATCCTCCACCACAAAAGTAAACCCACCCAGAAAATTTTGATCAAATTCCAACTTCCACAGTCACAAAAGGATTAAAAATGTCCACTGGACTCTCGAAAGGCTTATCAACATTCTCAATTAATGTGAATGGTTTAAACTGTCCTCTAAAGAGGCACAGGTTGGCTGACTGGATACGAAAACTCAAGCCAGAAATCTGCTGCATACAAGAATCACATCTTACATTAAAAGACAAATATAGACTCAAGGTGAAGGGATGGTCATCTATATTCCAGGCAAATGGAAAGCAGAAAAAAGCAGGCGTTGCAATCCTGTTTGCACACGCAATAGGCTTTAAACCAACCAAAATAATTAAGGATAAGGATGGACACTTTGGGTGACTCCTGTGGTCTGTGGGTAGAGCGCCAGCCCCATATACCCAGGGTGGTGGGTTCGAACCTGACCCTGGCCAAACTGCAACAAAAAATAGCTAGGTGTTGTGGTGGGTGCCTGTAGTCCCAGCTACTTGGGAGGGTGAGGCAAGAGAATCGCCTAAGCCCAGGAGTTGGAGGTTGCTGTGAGCTGTGACGCCACAACACTCTATGAGGCTGATAGAGTGAGACTTTGTCTCATGAAAAAAAAAAAGTATGGACACTTCATATTTGTTAAAGGTAATACTCAATATGATGAGATCTCAATTATTAATATTTATGCACCCAACCACAACGCACCTCAATTTATAAGAGAAACTCTAACAAACATGAGCAACTTGATTTCCTCCACTTCCATAGTAGTTGGAGATTTTAACACCCCTTTAGCAGTGATGGACAGATCCTCCAAAAAGAAGCTAAGCAAAGAAATTTTAGATTTAAACTCAATCATTCAACATCTGGACTTAACAGACATCTACAGAACATTTCCTCCCAACAAAACTGAATACACATTCTTCTCATCAGCCCACAGAACATAATCCAAAATTGACCACATCTTAGGCCACAAATATAACCTCAGCAAATTTAAGAAAATAGAAATTATTCCTTGCATCTTCTCAGACCATCATGGAATAAAAGTTGAACTCAATAACAACAAGAACCTGCATACCCATACAAAAACATGGAAGCTAAACAACCTTATGTTGAAGGATAGATGGGTGTTAGATGAGATTAAGAAGGAAATCACCAAACTTTTGGAACAAAACAACAATCAAGACATGAATTACCAGAACCTCGGGGATACTGCACAGGCAGTCCTAAGAGGGAAATTTATAGCACTGCAAGCCTTCCTCAAGAAAACGGAAAGAGAGGAAATTAATAACTTAATGGGACATCTCAAGCAACTGGAGAAGGAAGAACACTCCAACCCCAAACCCAGCAGAAGAAAAGAAATAACCAAAATCAGAATAGAACTAAATGAAATTGAAAACAAAAGAATTATACAACAGATCAATAAAACCAAAGGTTAGTTTTTTGAAAAGATCAATAAAATAGATAAACCTTTCGCCAATATAACCAGGAAAAAAAAGAGTAAAGTCTTTAATTTCATCAATCAGAAATGGTAAAGATGAAATAACAACAGACCCCTCAGAAATCCAAAAAATCTTTAACAAATACTACAAGAAACTCTACTCTCAGAAATATGAAAATCTGAAAGAAATCGACCAATACCTGGAAGTTCACCACCTACCAAGACTTAGCCAGAACGAAGTGGAAATGTTGAACAGGCCTATATCAAGTTCTGAAATAGCATCAACTATACAAAATCTCCCTAAAAAGAAAAGCCCAGGACCCCGGGCATTATGTCAGAATTCTACCAAACCTTTAAAGAAGAACTAGTACTTATACTACTAAACCTCTTCCAAAATATAGAAAAAGAAGGAATATTACCCAACACATTCTATGAAGCAAACATCACCTTGATCCCCAAACCAGGAAAAGACCCAACAAGAAAAGAAAATTATAGATCAATATCACTAATGAATATTGATGCTAAAATACTCAATAAGATCCTAACGAACAGAATCCAACAACACATCAAAAAAATTATACACCATGACCAAGTCGAATTTATCCCAGGGTCTCAAGGCTGGTTCAATATACGTAAATCTATAAATGTAATCCAACACATAAACAAACTAAAAAATAAGGACCATATGATTCTTTCAATTGATGCATAAAAAGCTTTTGATAATATCCAGCATCCCTTCATGATCAGAACACTTAAGAAAATTGGTATAGAAGGGACATTTCTTAAACTGATAGAGGCCATCTATAGCAAACCCACAGCCAATATCGTATTGAATGGAGTTAAATTGAAATCATTTCCACTTAGATCAGGAACCAGGCAAGGTTGCTCATTGTCTCCATTGCTCTTTAACATTGTAATGGATGTTTTAGCCATTGCAATTAGGGAAGAAAAGGTGATCAAGGGTATCCACATAGGGTCAGAAAAGATCAAACTTTCACTCTTTGCAGATGATATGATCGTATATCTGGAAAACACTAGGGATTCTACTAAAACTTTTATAAGTGATCAAGGAATGTAGCAATGTCTCAGGTTACAAAATCATCCCCCATAAATCTGTAGCCTTTATATATACCAATAATAACCAAGCTGAAAAAACAGTGAAGGACTCTATTCCTTTCACAGTAGTGCCAAAGAAGATGAAATATTTGGGCGTATACCTAACAAAGGATGTGAAAGATCTCTACAAAGAGAACTATGAAACTTTAAGAAAAGAAATAGCTGAAGATATTAACAGACGGAAAAACATACCATGCTCATGGCTGGGAAGTATCAACATTGTTATAATGTCTATGCTACCCAAAGCAATATATAATTTTAATGCAATTCCTATTAAAACTCTATTGTCCTATTTTAAAGATCTTGAAAAAATAATACTTGTTTTTATATGGAATCAGAAAAAACCTCGAATTTCCAAGACATTACTCAGAAATAAAAACTAAGCAGGAGGAATCACGCTACCAGACCTCAGACTATACTATAAATTGATAGTGATCAAAATAGCATGGTACTGGCACAAAAACAGAGAGTCAGATGTCCGGAACAGAATAGAGAACCAAGTGATGAATCCAGCTACTTACCATTATTTGATCTTTGACGAGCCAATTAAAAACATTTGGTGGGGAAATGATTCCCTATTTAACAAATGATGCTGGGTGAACTGGCTGGCAACCTGTAGAATACTAAAACTGGACCCACACCTTTCACCATTAACTAAGATAGACTCTCACTGGATTTAAGATTTAAACTTAAGACACGAAACTATAAAAATGCTAGAAGAGAGTGCAGGGAAAACCCTTGAAGAAATTGGTCTGGGTGAGTATTTTATGATGAGGACCCCCTGACCCCTGGCAATTGAAGCAGCTTCAAAAATACACTACTGAAACCTGATCAAACTAAAAAGCTTCTGTACAGCAAGAACACAGTAAGTACAACAAGCAAACAGCCATCAGAATGGGAGAAGATATTTGCAGGTTATATTTCTGACAAAGGTTTAATAACCAGAATTCACAGAGAACTCAAATGTATAAGCAAGAAAAGAACCAATGATCCCATCGCAGGCTGGGCAAGGGACTTGAAGAGAAACTTCTTTGAAGAAGACAGGTGCACGGCCTACAGACATATGAAAAAATGCTCATCATCTTTAATCATCAGAGAAATGAAAATCAAAACTACTTTGAGATATCTTCTAACTCCAGTAAGATTAGCCCATATCACAAAATCCCAAGACCAGAGATGTTGGCGTGGATGTGGAGAAAAGGGAACACTTCTCCACTGCTGGTGGGAATGCAAATTAATACATTCCTTTTGGAAAGATGTTTGGAGAACACTTAGAGATCTAAAAATAGATCTGCCATTCAATCCTATAATTCCTCAACTAGGCATATACCCAGAAGACCAAAAATCACATCATAACAAAGATATTTGTACCAGAATGTTTATTGCAGCCCAATTCATAATAGCTAAGTCATGGAAAAAGCCTAAGTGACCATAGATCCACAAATGGATTAATAAATTGTGGTATATGTACACCATGGAATATTATGCAGCCTTAAAGAAAGATGGAGACTTTACCTCTTTCATGTTTACATGGATGGAGCTGGAACATATCCTTCTTAGTAATGTATCTCAAGAATGGAAGAAAAAGTATCCAATGTACTCAGCCCTACTATGAAACTAACGTATGGCTTTCACATGAAAGCTATAACCCAGTTATAATGTAAGAATAAGTGGAAGGGGGAAAGCGAGGGGAGGGGGGGCGGAAGGAGGGTGATTGGTGGGATTACATCTGCGGTGCATTTTACAAGGATATATGTGAAACTTAGTAAATGTAGAATGTAAATGTCTTAATACAATAACCAAGAAAATGCCAGGAAGGCTATGTTAACCAGTGTGATCAAAATGTGTCAAATGGTCTATAAAACCAGTGTAGGGTGCCCCATGATCGTATTAATGTACACAGCTATGATTTAATAATAAAAAAAAAACATTCTACTCAAGAACTGCTGAATATACATTCTTCTCATCAACACATGTGACATACTTCAAGATTGATATCTTAGACAACAATAGAAGTCTCAGTAACTGCAAAAAAAATTAAATCATACCATGCCCTTCTCAGACAACAGTAGAAAAAAAGAACTACAAATCAATTTTAAGAGAAATTCTCCAACCTACACAACATCATGGAAATTAAACAACTTGCTGGTAAATGATCCTCGGATCAATGATGAAATTTAAATGAAAATCAAAAGATTCCTTGAATTGAGGGATGAAAGAGACATATGCTTTCAAAATCTATGGTATATAGAAAAAGGGAAAAATTATAGGCTTAAATGCCTATGTCAGAAAGACGGAAAGATCAAAATTAACGACCTAATGTCATATCTGAAAGAACTTGAAAAGGAAGATCAAACCCAACCCAAAGGCCTCAGAAAAGAAATAAAGCTTAAAACAGAACTAAAGGAAATGGAAACAAACAAAAATACAGAAGATCAATGAAACAAAAAGTTATTTCTTCAAAAAGATAAGCAAAATCAACAGACGGCTAGCCTGATTAAACAGAAATACACAAGAAAGGACTCGAATAAGCTTAATAAGAGATGAAAAAGGAAACATTACAACTGATTCCACAAAATACAAAATTTCACGAATACTGTGAAATCCTCTCCACACACAAAAGGCACGCTTTTTGTCTACATTTTGTAGACAAAAAGCATAAATTCCTGAAAACACACAACTTTCCAATCCTGAATAAAAAAAATAGAAATCCGCAACAGACCAATAGTGACTAGTGATAATGAAGCAATTTAATAAAAACCCACCAGGACAACAGCAACAACAAAAAGCCCAGACTATATGGATTCACAGCCAAATTCTAACAGACCTATCTACAAAGAAGGATGGTTATCTACGTTACAAAAAATTATTCCATACAATTGAGAAAATGGAAATCCTTCCTAACTCATTCTGTGAACACAGCATCACCTTTATACCAAAGCCAGGAAAGGACACAACAACAATAACAACAAAAGAACTACAGACCAATATCACTTTTGAACCCAGATGTTAAAATTGTCTACAAAATACTAGAAACCAAATTCACAGCACATCAGAAAGGTAATTTAGCATGACACAATGGGTTTTACTCAGGGATGCCAGGATGGTTTAACAAATGTAAATCAATGAACATGATTAACCAAATCAACAGAAACAATAACAAAAACTATATACTCATCTTAATAAATACAGAAAAGGCATTTGATTAAATCCAGCACTTAAAAATCCTTCAATAACCTAGGTGTAGAAGGAACATACTTAAAAATTTAAAAAGCCATTTATGGCAAAATCACAGCCAACAAGCTAACATTATACAATATGGAAAAAAACTGAAAGCATTCCCCCTTAAGAACTGGAACATGACAAGGGTGCCTACTGTCACCAATACTACTTAACATAGTACTGGAAGACTTAACCAGAGCCATTAGGCAAGAGAGATAAATAAATAGGATCCATGTCAGGAAAGCAAAGGTCAAACTACCTCTGTCCACTGAAGATATGATCTTATATTTAGAAAACTATTAAAACTTTACCAAAGACTCCTAAGATTGACAAATAAATTCAGTAAAGTCTGAGGTTATGAAATCACTTTTCAAAAATCAGTAGCACACTAACATTATTCAAGCTGAGAATAAAATCAAGGACCCAATACCACTGATAATAGCTGCACAGAAAATGAAATGTCTAGGCATATCCTTCACAAAGGAAGCGAAAGAGCTCTACAAGAACTACTAAACTCAGAGTAAAAATTGCAGAGAACCCAAACGAATGGAAATACACTCCATGCTCAGGGATTGGTAGAATCAGTATTGTTAAAATGCCCAAACTGTCCAAAGTGATATACAGATTAATTGCAATCTCCCATCATAATACGAACATCATATTTCATAGATTAAGAAAAAAATAATTCTACACTGCTTTTGGAACCAGAAAGAGCCTGAATAGCCAAAGGAATCTAAAGCAAAAATGATAAATCTTGAGGCATCACATAACCTAACTTTAAATTAGATTATAAGGCTATATATAGTAACCAAACCAGGATGTTGATGCCATAAAGGTAGAGACATTGACCAATGGAACAGAATAGCTATGGAACCCAGAAATAAAAGTCTCTACCTACAACCAACTTATCTTTGACAAAGCAGACAACATCATACACTGGGGAAAGAAGCTTTATTCAATAAATGGCACTAGGAAAGCTGGATAGCCACATGCAAAAGAATGAAACAGAGCACCTATCCCTCACCATATACAAAATTTAATTCAAGGTGGATAAAAGACTTAAATGTAAAGCATGAAACCATAAAATTCTAGGAGAAAACAGGGAAAATCTAGATACCAGCTGAGGCAAAGAATTTCAGATTAGACCCCAAAGGCAAATACAGCAATAACAAAAATAAATAAATGGGACTTAATTTAAAAGTCTTCTACACAGCAAAAGAAATAATCAACAGAGTTAATAGCCTACAGAATGGGAGAAAATGTTCACAGACTATGTAGAATCTACAAAGAACTCAAATGAGCAAGAAAAAAACCAAGACAACCCCATTAAAAAAGTGTGCAAGACACAAACAGAAGTTTTTCAAAAGGAGATAGGCAAATAGCCAACAAACATGAAAAAGTGCTCAACATCGCTAAGCATTTGGGAAATGCAAATTAAAACCACAATAGGATGCCACTTTACTCCCATCAAAATTACCATTATTAAAAAGTTTAAAATCAATAGATGCTGGATGCAGAGAAAAAGGAACTGTTATACACTGTTGTTGGGGCTCCAAATTAGTAAAACTCATGGAAAACGGTATGGAGATTCCTGGAAGAAATAAATGTAGACCTGCCATGCAGTCCAGCAATCCCACTGCTGGATTGCTACCCAAAAGAAATGAAGTCATTTTATCAAACAAGACACCTGCACTCGAATGTTTATATCAGTACAATTCACAATTGCAAAGTTCTGGAATCAACCTAAGTGCCCATCAATTTATGAACAGATGAAGAAAATGTAGTACACACATATATACCATAGAGTACTACCCAGCTGCAAAAGGTAGGAGCAGGGGAGAAATAGAGGGGTAAAAACTTACCTATTGGGTACAATGAACACTATTCTGGCAATGGCCACACTAAAAGCCCCAAGTTAAGCCTTATAAAAAACATTTTTATATAACAACAACATCGTGTGTAGCCCCTTAATATTATGAAATTTAAAAAAATACATATTTTTTTTTCTGGCTGGGCACAGTGGCTTGCACTTGTAATCCTAGCAATCTGGGACGCCAAGGTGGGAGGTAACTTGTGCTCAGGAGTTCAAGAGCAGCCTGAGCAAAAGTGAGACCCTGTCTCTACTAAAGAATAGGAAAATTATCCAGGTGTTGGGGTGGGCACCTGTAGTCCCAACTACCTGGAAGTCTGAGGCAGGAGGATCACTTAAATGCAGAAATTTGAGGTTGCTGTGAGCTAGGTTGATGTCATGGCACACCAGCCCCGAACAACAAAGTCAGACTCTGTCTCAAAAAAAATGATAATAAAATAAAATAAAATAACTTTTTTTCTGTTTCTTCTTGTGTCAGTTTGTTAGATTGTATTGTTCAAGAAAATCATCTATTTCATCTTATTTATCAAATTTATTACATTAAGTTGTTCATTTTCCATTATTATCTAACTTTTAGTATCTATAGACAGTAGTGACATCCTCTTTCACTGTTTATATAGAAATTTCTTTTCTCCCTGTGTTTTTTCTTGATCAGTCTTGTGAAGAGTTAACACTTTTGAGACATTCCAAAAATCGAACTTTGCCTTGTTAATTTTTTATTTTATTGATTTGTCTATATATATCTGCTTATGCAAATTTATGAACACACATTGAGTTTAACATAGGGTTAGGTTCCATTGTTCGCATTTGTAAGGTAAACTCCTAGTTGTAGTTGCACCCTTCTCCCAGAAAGTGTACCATATACCTATGCATTGTACCTGTTGGGTGAGAACTTACCAAACACCCTCCCCACTCCACCCCTTCCTGAATTTAATTGAATTTATCCATCTCTTCTTTGGTTTTATAGTATTTCTTGGTATACACATACCTCATTTTATTAATCCATTCATGGATTGAAGGGTGCTTGGGTTGTTTCCATATCTTTGCAATTGTGAATTATGCTGCTATAAACATTCATGTGCAAACATTGTTATGGCAAAATGACTTTTTTTCTTTTGGGTAGGTACCTAATGATGATTGCAGGATCAAATGGAAAGTCTACTTTTAGTTCTTTGAACAGACTCCATACTTCTTTCCAGAAAGGCTGTATGAATTTGCAGGCTCACCAACAGTACATGAGTGTCCTCTTCTCTCTATACCCACATCAGCATCTGTTGCTTTGGGAATGTGAGATGTGGGCCATTCTCACTGGGGTTGGGTGATCTGAAGGTAGTTATGATTTGAATTTCTCTGATAGAGTTGATGAGCATTTTTTCATCTGTTTCTTGGTCATTTGTCTGTCCTCATGAAAAAAATTTCTGTTTGTGTCTCTTGCCCAGTTTTTAATGGGGTTGTTTGCTCTTTTCTTGTTGATATGCTTGAGTTCTTTCAGATTCTAGTTATTAGCCCTTTGTCAAATTTGTAGCATGCAATTATCTTCTCCCATTCTGAAGTTGTCTGTTTTTGTTGTTGTTGTTGTTGCTCATGTCCTTAGCTGTGCAGAAACTTTTTAACTTAACCAGGCCCCATTTTTTATTTTTGTTGTTGCTTCAATTGCCAATGATTTTTTTCTTCATAAATTCTTTTACAGACCATTAAAATTAAAAGCTTTTCCTACACTTTCTATTAGAGTTTTTATACTTTCATGTCTTAGATTTAATTATTTTATCCAAAGTGAGTTAATTTTTATAAGTAGCAAGAGGTGTGGGTCCAGTTTCAGTCTTTTCCATGTGGCTAACCAGTTCTCCCAGCATTATTTATTAAATAGGGATTCTTTTCCCAATGTATCCTTTTGTTTGCTTTACAAAAGATCAGATAGAAATATGAGGCTGGTTTTATCTGTAGGCTGTATGTTCTGTTCCATAGATCTATGTCTCTATTTTTGTGCCAATACCATGCTGTTCTGATCACTATGCATTTGTAGCATTACTGGGAGTCTTATAAAATGATGCCTCCAGATTTGTTCTTACTTCATAGAATTGCATTGGCTATTTGGCTTTTTCCCCCCATTTCCATATGAAATATAGAACTATTTTTTCAAGATATTCAAAGTATTACATTGGAATTTTTATGGGAATTGCATTAAATCTGTAGATTGCTTTGGGTAGTATAGACATTTGAACAAGGTTAATTCTTCCTAGCCATGAGCACAGTATGGTTTTCTATTAATATTCTCTGCTATTTATTTTCTCAGTGTTTCACAGTTCTTTCTGTAAAGCTCTTTCACATCCTTTGTTAAGTATATTCTGAAATATTTCATTTTCTTTGATGCTACTATGAAGTATTATATCTTTGATTTGATTCCCAGCTTAACTGTTTCTGGCATATATAAAGGCCACTGATTTTGAACATTGATTTTATAACTGAGACATTAGTGTATTTCTCAATCACTTCCAGGTTGAGTCCCTGGTATTTTTATAAATACAAGATCATACTATCAGCAAAGAGTGATAGTTTTGCCTCCTCTGTTCCTGTTTGGATATTCTCCATATCCTTCTCTTGTCTCATTGCATCAGCTAGTAGTTCCAGTACTATGTTAAATAGTAGTGGTGATAGTGGGAATCCTTGTCTGGCTCCAGTCCTATGTGGAAATGCTTTTAGTTTTTCTCCATTCAATATTATATTGGCTGAGGGTTTGTTGTAGAAGGCCTGTTTAAGAAATGTCCCATGTGTACTTATTTTCTTAAATGTTCTCATCAAAAAAGGATGCTGGATTTTGTCAAATGCTTTTTTTAAAGACACACACAAATTTTCTAACTATTGAAAATATTCTTAATTCTTTGTTGTTTTAAGGACTATGGAGATAGTTATGAGCTGACTACAAATTTTCCTCCAAGTCTTTAGTGTTCAAATAACTTTATCTTTTGTATGATAACTTTGAGGAAACTTACAAAATTTTTAAATTTCTTTTAAGTTCTAGTTGTTATATTGATTGTGAATTGTAGTCTATTTTCAGAATAACTAGTTGTTCTTTTATGTTCTTTATTGTCGTGATATTTAGAAGAAAAATCCAATGCGGAAGCACCATTATCAATTTTAGTATTGTTATGGACATTTTCAACTTGCTCAGTATTTATCTAAAGTAAAGGAAGAATTTTTCTTATAATAGAAACTTTTATTTAGTCAATTGCCATTTCCTTATTTACTTAAAGATTGTGGAGATTTGGAAGAATGCTTTGTAAACAATAATAAACTTTCTTCAATTACAAATTCTGGTGTAGCATATAATTCTATTCCCACCACAAGGCATATGATTCATATTTTTTACAGTTTATTATACTAAAAATTCATTTTTGGCTTAGTCCAAATTTATGTGATGTTAAGAACAGGCAAAGAACCAGCCAAGGTGCCTCAGTTTGTAATGAAGGTGATAGAGAAACAGATGATGCCATATTTGTGAAGTCTGTTCTTTACAAATGTATCTGTCAAGTGCGAGGGCAAACCTGGAGAAAAGACAAGTGGATTTTTATTACAAAGATGTGGCTACAGATAAGTGCCAATGTCTTAGCAGCAAACTGAGGAGATTAAATTTCAAGCCAATAGAAATAGCAGACACAGGAGGTGGAGCAAGATGGCAGCCGAGTAACAGCTTCCTTGCATCTGGGCACCGTGAGTCTGGGGAGATAGGACTCCAGGCATCTCTGGCTGCTGGGATCTGCCTATCATCACCCCCGAGAGGATACAGGGAGTCAGCGAGAGACTTCTGGACCCCAAGAGGAGGACTAAAACAGTGGAAAACCTGCAAGTGGTCGCGTGTGTTCAATCCATCTAAACCCGCCCGCAACTGTAAGTTCAGTAGCAGCGAGACTGCAAACCAGAAAGGCCTTACCTGTGAACTGTTTTGGTGTCTTTGGACTTGGCACTCAGCTGAACTGCCTTGGGGAGAGCCTGAGCGGGAGTGTGGAGAACTTTGGCCTTTGTCTAGGGCCCCAGTCTGAGCCGCTGAGCCAGACGGAGCTAATAGTGTTTGGCTCTGGGTCACAGGCAGACATTGTGAGCAATCTGCCCCTGCAAGCTCCGCTCTCAGGGTCCCAGAGCTGGAAGTGGGTGGGAGCTGGTAACCCAGCCACCAAGTAGCCGAAGGGCGGGGTCTGAGCTGCCTTGCAGCTCTAACCCTCGGGGGCAGAAGGAGACCAGTTTTGACACACAGGGTAAGTGGATAGCCACTTCAGCAGTGATTCCAGTGACAAGCACTTCCCTGAGAAAGCTTCTGCTCAGTAAGTGAACAAGTTCAAAGTGCCTTTTAAGTGGGCTGAAGAGAGATTTAGGGTGTCTACCTGCTGGGGTTTGAGAAACTAGCAGCCTCCAGTCGTATCAGAACTGTGATTGACATCTGATACCCCAGAAGACCACATGTTGCCCAGACAACATTCAATAACATATACATACTGCTTTGTTTTTGGTTGTGTATTTTTTTTTTGGTTTGGTTGTTTTTTTTGTTTATTTTGATGTTGTGGATTCTTGTTTTGTTTTTTAAGTTCAACCTTTTCCATACAGATCCTTTTTCTTTCTCAATTTTTCTAGTTTAATTATAATTTCCCATTGCTGCCTATTTCAATAATTAGAACTTCATTTTTGTTAGTGTTTATACCGCTATTATTTGGTTTTTCCAGCCAATTTTATGCCGTAAAGTTTTCTGTTTGCTTGTTTTGGTTTGATTTATAGCATTTTTGTCTTTCCTCTCTACTTGGTGGAGGTGGGGTACTGTGTCTGATCAGGTTAGCAAAGAGCTGCTGACCTCAAGGGAACCACCCAACTGGGCACCCCCAGAAGGTGTTTTTTTTTAAGGTTGTATCAAAGTACCCTACTGTACACCTATATTGCTCTCTCTCCCTCTTTCTGTGCCTCTCTTGTTTTGTCAATATTCCTTTTACCCACCCCCTCTCCTTTCTCTATTTTTCTTTTTTTTTCCTTATCACTCGGTCCTCCTTTCTTTCATCCCTTTTTTGCTCTTAAACCTTCTCATCCTTCTGGTCCTGTAACCCTTAGTCCACAGGCATGAGAACTTAAAGAGCAAGAGGAAGTGAAAGGAAAATTAGGGCAAGGAAACAGATAAAAGAAATCACCCATGAGGAAGAATCAGCAGAAAACTCCAGGCAACATGAAGAACCAGTCCAGAACAACCCCGCCAAGGGACCCCGAGGTAGCTACTGCAGAGGATTCCACCTATACAGAAATGTTAGGAATGACAGAAAGGGAATTTAGAATACACATGTTGAAAACAATGAAAGAAATGATGGAAACAATGAAGGAAACTGCTAATAAAGTGGAAAATAACCAAAAGGAAATCCAAAAACAGAATCAAATAAGAGATGAACGATATGAAGAATGTAAAAAGGATATAGCAGAGCTGAAGGAAATGAAACAGTCAATCAGGGAACTTAAAGATGCACTGGAAAGTATCAGCAACAGGTTAGACCATGCAGAAGAAAGAATTTCAGAGGTAGAAGACAAAGTTTTTGAGATAACTCAGATAGTAAAAGAGGCAGAAAAGAAGAGAGAGAAAGCACAACGTTCACTGTCAGAATTATGGGACTTTATGAAGCGTTCCAACATACGAGTTATAGGAATCCCAGAAGGGGAAGAAGAATGTCCCAGAGGAATGGAAGCCTTACTAGAGAATATTATAAAAGAAAATTTCCCAAATATCACCAAAGATTCTGACACACTGCTTTCAGAGGGCTATCGGACCCCAGGTCACCTCAACTCTAACCGAGCTGCTCCAAGACACATTGTGATAAACCTGTCCAAAGTCAAGACAAAAGAAAAGATTCTGCAAGCTGCCAGGAGTAAGTGCCAGTTGACCTACAGGGGCAAATCCATCAGAGTGACCGCAGACTTCTCTAATGAAACTTTCCAAGCAAGAAGACAATGGTCATCTACCTTTAATCTACTTAAACAGAACAATTTCCAGCCCAGAATTCTGTACCCTGCTAAGCTAAGCTTCAAAATTGATGGAAAAATCAAATCATTTATGGATATACAAACATTGAGGAAATTCGCCACAACAAGACGAGCTCTACAGGAAATACTTCAACCTGTTCTGCACACTGACCACCACAATGGATCAGCAGTAAAGTAAGAACTCAGAAATTAAAGGACAGAACCAAACCTCCACACCGATGCAAAAGATAAAACTAAGCAATGGACTCTCACAAAATAAGACAAATAGAATACTACCACACTTATCAATTATCTCAATAAATGTTAATGGCTTGAATTCCCCACTGAAGAGACATAGATTGGCTGACTGGATTAAAAAACACAAGCCATCCATTTGCTGTCTGCAAGAAACACACCTGGCTTCAAAACCCTTCTGAGTCAAGGGTTGGAAGACAATTTTTCAGGCAAATGGAATTCAGAAGAAAAGAGGAGTTGCAATCTTATTTTCAGATACATGTGGATTTAAAGCAACTAAAGTCAAAAAAGACAAAGATGGTCACTTTATACTGGTCAAGGGAAAAATACAACAAGAAGACATTTCAATTCTAAATATCTATGCACCCAATTTAAATGCTCCCAGATTCTTGAAACAGACCTTACTCAGTCTGAGCAATATGATATCTGATAATACCATAATAACAGGGGACCTTAACACTCCTCTTACAGAGCTGGACAGATCCTCTAAACAGAAATTAAACAAGGATATAAGAGACTTAAATGAGACCCTAGAACAACTGTGCTTGATAGACACATATAGAACACTCCATCCCAAAGATAAAGAATATACATTCTTCTCATCACCCCATGGAACATTCTCCAAAATTGATCATATCCTGGGACACAAAACAAATATCAACAGAATCAAAAGAATTGAAATTTTACCTTGTATCTTCTCAGACCATAAGGCACTAAAGGTGGAACTCAACTCTAACAAAAATGCTCAACCCCACCCAAAGGCATGGAAACTAAACAATCTTCTGTTGAATAACAGATGGGTGCAGGAAGAAATAAAACAGGAAATCATTAACTTCCTTGAGCATAACAACAATGAAGACATAAGCTACCAAAACCTGTGGGATACTGCAAAAGCAGTTTTGAGAGGAAAATTCATCGCTTTAGATGCCTACATTCAAAAAACAGAAAGAGAGCACATCAACAATCTCACAAGAGATCTTATGGAATTGGAAAAAGAAGAACAATCTAAGCCTAAACTCAGTAGAAGAAAAGAAATATCCAAAATCAAATCAGAGATCAATGAAATTGAAAACAAATGAATCATTCAGAAAATTAATGAAACAAGGAGTTGGTTTTTTAAAAAAATTAATAAAATAGATAAACCATTGGCCAGACTAATGAGGAACAGAAAAGGAAAATCTCTAGTAACGTCAATCGGAAATGATAAAGGGGAAATAAGAACTGATGCCACAGAGATACAAGAGATCATCTCTGAATACTACCAGAAACTCTTTGCCCAGAAATTTGACAATGTGAAGGAAATGGATAAATATTTGGAATCATACCCTCTCCCTAGACTCAGCCAGGAAGAAATAGAGCTCCTGAACAGACCAATTTCAAGCACTGAGATCAAGAAACAATAAAAATATCTTCCAACCAAAAAATGCCCTGGTCCAGATGGCTTCCCTCCAGAATTCTATCAAACCTTCAAGAAAGAGCTTATTCCTGTACTGCAGAAATTATTCCAAAAAATTGAGGAAGAAGGAATCTTCCCCAACACATTCTATGAAGCAAACATCACCCTGATACCAAAACCAGGAAAAGACCCAAACAAAAAGGAGAATTTCAGACCAATCTCACTCATGAATATAGATGCAAAAATTCTCAACAAAATCCTACCCAATAGATTACAGCTTATCATCAAAAAAGTCATTCATCATGATCAAGTAGGCTTCATCCCAGGGATGCAAGGCTGGTTTAACATACACATGTCTATAAACATTATCCACCATATTAACAGAGGCAAATATAAAGATCACATGATCCTCCCAAAAGATGCAGAAAAAGCATTTGATAAAATCCAGCGTCTTTTTCTAATTAGAACACTGAAGAGTATAGGCATAGGTGGCACATTTCTAAAACTGATTGAAGCTATCTATGACAAACCCACAGCCAATATTTTACTGAATGGAGTAAAACTGAAAGCTTTTCCTCTTAGAACTGGAACCAGACAAGGTTGTCCTCTGTCACCTTTACTATTCAACGTAGTGCTGGAAGTTCTAGCCAATACAATTAGGCAAGACAAGGAAATAAAGGGAATCCAAATGGCAGCAGAGGAGGTCAAACTCTCCCTCTTTGCTGACGACATGATCTTATACTTAGAGAACCCCAAAGACTCAACCACAAGACTCCTAGAAGTCATCAAAAAATACAGTAATGTTTCAGGATATAAAATCAATGTCCACAAGTCAGTAGCCTTTGTGTACACCAATAACAGTCAAGATCAGAAGCTAATTAAGGACACAACTCCCTTCACCATAGTCTCAAAGAAAATGAAATACCTAGGAATATACCTAACAAAGGAGGTGAAGGACCTCTATAAAGAAAACTATGAAATCCTCAGAAAGGAAATAGCAGAGGATATTAACAAATGGAAGAACATACCATGCTCATGGATGGGAAGAATCAACATTGTGAAAATGTCCATACTTCCCAAAGCAATCTACCTATTCAATGCCATTCCTATCAAATTACGAACATCGTACTTTCAAGATTTGGAAAAAATGATTCTGCGTTTTGTATGGAACCGGAAAAAACCCCATATAGCTAAGGCAGTTCTCTGTAACAAAAATGAAGCTGGGGGCATCAGCATACCAGATTTTAGTCTGTACTACAAAGCCATAGTGCTCAAGACAGCATGGTACTGGCACAAAAACAGAGACACAGACACTTGGAATCGAATTGAAAACCAAGAAATGAAACTAACATCTTACAACCACCTCATCTTTGATAAACCAAAGAAGAACATACCTTGGGGGAAAGACTCCCTATTCAATAAATGGTGTTGGGAGAACTGGATGTCTACATGTAAAAGACTGAAATTGGACCCACACCTTTCCCCACTCACAAAAATTCATTCAAGGTGGATAAAGGACTTAAACTTAAGGCATGAAACAATAAAAATCCTCCAAGAAAGCATGGGAAAAACACTGGAAGATATTGGCCTGGGGAAAGACTGCATGAAGAAGACTGCCATGGCAATTGCAACAACAACAAAAATAAACAAATGGGACTTCATTAAACTGAAAAGCTTCTGTACAGCTAAGGAGACAAGAACCAAAGCAAAGAGACAACCTACACAATGGGAAAGGATATTTGCATATTTTCAATCAGACAAAAGGTTGATAACTAGGATCTATAGAGAACTCAAATTAATCCACATGAAAAAAGCCAACAATCCCTTATATCAATGGGCAAGAGACATGAATAGAACTTTCTCTAAAGATGACAGACGAATGGCTAACAAACACATGAAAAAATGTTCATCATCTCTATATATTAGAGAAATGCAAATCAAAACAACCCTGAGATATCATCTAATCCCAGTGAGAATGGCCCACATCACAAAATCTCAAAACTGCAGATGCTGGCGTGGATGTGGAGAGAAGGGAACACTTTTACACTGCTGGTGGGACTGCAAACTAGTACAACCTTTCTGGAAGGAAGTATGGAGAAACCTCAAAGCACTCAAGCTAGACCTCCCATTTGATCCTGCAATCCCATTACTGGGCATCTACCCAGAAGGAAAAAAATCCTTTTATCATAAGGACACTTGTACTAGACTGTTTATTGCAGCTCAATTTACAATCGCCAAAATGTGGAAACAGCCTAATGCCCACCAACACAGGAATGGTTTAATAAGCTGTGGTATATGTATACCATGGAATACTATTCAGCCATTAAAAAAAATGGAGACTTTACATCCTTCGTATTAACCTGGATGGACGTGGAAGTCATTATTCTTAGTAAAGCATCACAAGAATGGAGAAGCATGAATCCTCTGTACTCAATTTTGATATGAGGACAATTAATGACAATTATGGTTATGGGGGGGAAACAGAAAGAGGGAAGGAGGGAGGTCGGTGGGGCCTTGGTGTGTGTCACACTTTATGGGGGCAAGACATGATTGCAAGAGGGACTTTACCTAACAATCGCAATCAGTGTAACATGGCTTATTGTACCCTCAATGAATCCCCAACAATAAAAAATAAAAGTAAAAAAAAGAGTATAATACTATTAAAAAAAAAAAAAAAAGAAATAGCAGACCAGAGAGAATGGAGGTTTTGGCATTGTCACCCTGTCATACCCAGCATGTATTCTTTGCCTACCCTTTCCACCCTACCTAGCTATGTGATGCTAGTAACAAGTTATTGTCTTCCAGGAATGGTGGAAAATCAGCTTACTAGGTCATTACAATCTGAACACATTCTTCTCACTCATTATGCCACAGCCACCAATTATTAACTTCCTCTTTACAGTGTTTCTCAAATTTTGGAATGCATCAGTATCATCTGGAAGGTTTGTGAAATCTCAAATTGCTGGGTTCTATCCCAAGAATATTTGTTTTTGTAGGTGGGACCCAAGAATTTGCATTTATAACAAGATCCCAGGTGATATATTTTTATGGTCTAGGGACCCACTTTGAAAACCAATGCCATATTTCATTCCTTTGACACTCACTTCAGTTCTGTTCCACTAAGGATAAATTAGTCTTTCAAGGAGATAAACAGCAAGGGAAATGAAGTGGAGAAAATAGTAAGCTGTCTTACATCTGGCAACAAGACAGGGTATAAGCAAATCAATATAGCAGATAATAATGAGGAGCTTATTAGAATTGAGCTGCTTATAGGAAGCAGAGATAGAAAGGATGTGGACATGTGCGAAGGGGTAAAGGAAGTTTGTTTACTTTGCCTACTTTGTGCCAACTGGTTCGCAGAGCCAAGAGCAGATCTTCAGAGCTAGTTAGTGTTAATTGTGATACATGTAGAACCTTTTCAGGAATGTGATAGAGTTCTTTAGGGCTGCCTAAGATCCATGTCATCTCTAAACACCATGAGTAAAGAGCTGCCACACAGAATTTCTCTGCCTATGTGGACTTAAGATAGAAAGTGATAAGTACATTTCCTAGCCTACTGGTCACTCTAATGGGGATACATCAACAGATAATTAGTTCTTCAGGGAGTAATTTTTTTATGGTTTAGTGTAACTTGAAAATGTTTTCTACAAAACATTCCCTGCCTGTGGGAAATCATAAAATCTTGGCTTCATTATCTTGCTATGTGCTATGTAATTAGTGTAGGAAAGTAGTTATCAGGCATTTCCTAAGATATCTCAATGAGTCTGCCCTTCGAACTTGGGGTGGGGTAGGTAAGGCAGTTACAACATGAAAAGCACGTAACAGTATAATGACTGAGTACTGGGCCTTGAATGAGGAAAAAGGAAAATGGGACAAGACCAAAATGTGTTAAAAAACTGGAGATCCAAGACTGTGTGTAAATGATGTGTGGCAATAAAGGAATAAATGAGTAATTTTAGGAATCAATTCCAGGTGAGATGGAGAGAATGCATTCCACCCTGTCTCCACCACTGAATACAGCTATGGAACAATAGATATTGAGCAGCTATTAGAGGGATCTGAAAATTAAGTAGTAGCAGGAAGGTTGGAAAGAAGATCAGAATCTAAAGTCCCACCAAATCAGTGGTGAGTTTACTATGTTTTTTATTCTCTGGTCCTCTTGCCTCTTGATCCAGGACAGAGGAGTAGTCACAAAAGTAAGCAGCAGAGAAGAGTAACTGAAGGCAGGCATGGTAGCTCATGCCTGTAATCCTAGCACTCTGGAGGCCGAGATGGGTGGATTACCTGAGCTCAAGAGTTTGAGACCAGCCTGAGCAAGAGCAAGACTGTCTCTAAAAAAATAGCCAGGCATTGTGGCAGGCACCTGGAGTCCCAGCTACTTGGGAGGCTGAGGCAAGAGGATTACTTGAGCCCAAGAGTTTGAAGTTGGTGTGGGCTACTCGACCCTGTCTTGACTCTGTCTCAAAAAAAAAAACAAAAAAGTAACTAAGGACCCATGTTTCTATTTACAGCACTTGGAAGGGCAGTCCCAAGGAACTATTGAAAATGTTCAGGGGAGATTATGATGATGGGAGGCCTCAGGCTAGAAACTCCATTAAATTATTAAGTCATTCAAAAGTTTACTCCAAAACTGCACATAATTGGATCTTGTGCTAATTAGCATAATAAAGACTGAAAATTGGACTAATGGAAAATATTTCTGGCTAGAACCCAAACCACGACTGAGTGATGCACACTTGAGGCAGATCTGAATAGTTCTGCAAAGGTTTTGAAAACTGAACTGTTGTTGAAAACACTTCTCTACAGAAGATGAGATGGAACTTTTGGCCTAAATTTAAGTAGGTCAATTCATTTTTTATTATTTTAATTTTCCAATATTTTATTAGGCAATTTTTCAAACACATAGTATACAGTACAGTTGAAAGAATTATAAAGTGATCACCTGTACATTACTACATATATTTTATTATGTTTTCTTTTTGTTCTTCACATGTAAGGAATTTGCAGGGAGGCTCATCACAATGACCCTAGATTCCTGTTGGGTGTGTTATAAACCCAATTCTTTTTGAAAAAATTAATTAACTAATCGTTTTTAAAATTTGAGAATATTAAGAGGGTACACAGTCTTGGATACATAATTTGCTTTATACAGATTGAGTTAAAGTTATAAGCATGCCACCATGGAATATTATGCAGCCTTAAAGAAAGGTAGAGACTTTACCTCTTTCATGTTTACATGGATGGAGCTGGAACATATTCTTCTTAGTAAAGTATCTCAAGAATGGAAGAAAAAGTACCCAATGTACTCAGCCCTACTATGAAACTAATTTGGGGCTTTCACATGAAATCTATAACCCAGTTACAACCTAACAATAGGGGGAAGTGGGAAAGGGAGGGGAGGGAGGAGGGTGGTGGGTAGAGGGAAGGGGATTGGTGGGATTATTCCTGTGGTGCATCTTACAGGGGTATTTGCGAAACTTGGTAAATGTAGAATGTAAATGTCTTGGCACAGTAACTGAGATAATGCCAGGAAGGCTATGTTAACCATTGTGATGAAAATGTGTCAAATGGTCTATGAATCGAGTGTATGATGCCCCATGATCATATCAATGTACACAGCTATGATTTAATAAAAAAAAAAAGCATGCCCAGATAGTGTGCTTTGTTCCTGTTACATGTGAATTTACCCATCCCATTCCCCGCCACACTTTATTTTCATTGAATTTTACTTCCACATGTGTACATAAGTATTGATCAGCTAGTTCCAATTTAGTATTGAGTACATGTGGTGTTTGTTTTTCTTTTTTTTTTTCTTTTTTTATTTTTTTTTTAATTTTTTTATTAAATCATAAGTGTATACAATGATATGATTATGGGGCATCATACACTCACTTCATAAACCATTTGACACATTTTTATCCCAGTGGTTAACATAGCCTTTCCGGCGTTATCTCAGTTACTGTGCCAAAACATTTATATTCTACATTTACCAAGTTTCGCAAATACCCCTGTAATATGCACCACAGGTGTGATCCCACCGATTCCCCTCCCTCTACTCACCCCCCCTTTCCCACTTCCCCCTATTGTTAAGTTGTAGCTGGGTTATAGCTTTCATGTGAGAGTCCCAAATTAGTTTCATAGTAGGGCTGTGTACATTGGGTATTTTTTCTTCCATTCTTGGGATACTTTACTAAGAAGAATATGTTCCAGCTCCATCCATGTAAACATGAAAGAGGTAAAGTCTCCATCTTTCTTTAAGGCTGCATAGTATTCCATGGTATACATATACCACAATTTATTAATCCATTCGTGGATCGATGGGCACTTCGGCTTTTTCCATGACTTAGCAATTATGAATTGGGCTGCAATAAACATTCTGGTACAAATATCTTTGTTATGTTGTGATTTTTGGTCTTCTGGGTATATGCCCAGCAGAGGAATTACAGGATTGAATGGCAGATCTATTTTTAGATCTCTGAGTGTTCTCCATATATCTTTCCAAAAGGAATGTATTAATTTGCATTCCCACCAGCAGTGCAGAAGTGTTCCCTTTTCTCCGCATCCACGCCAACATCTCTGGTCTTGAGATTTTGTGATATAGGCTAGTCTCATTGGAGTTAGATGATATCTCAAAGTAGTTTTGATTTGCATTTCTCTGATGATTAAAGATGATGAGCATTTTTTCATATGTCTGAAGGCCGTGCGCCTGTCTTCTTCAGAGAAGTTTCTCTTCAAATCCCTTGCCCAGCCTGCGATGGGATCCCTTGTTTTTTTCTTGCTGATGCGTTTGAGTTCTCTGTGGATTCTGGTTATTAAACCTTTGTCAGAGTTATACCCTGCAAATATCTTCTCCCATTCTGAGGGCTGTCTGCTTGCTCTGCTTACTGTGTTCTTAGCTGTGCAGAAGCTTTTTAGTTTGATCAAGTCCCAGTAGTGTATTTTTGAAGCTGCTTCAATTGCCCGGGGGGTTCTCCTCATGAAATACTCACCCAGACAAATTGCTTCAAGGGTTTTCCCTGCATTCTCCTCTAGTATTTTTATAGTTTCATGTCTTAAGTTTAAATCTTTAATCCAATGAGAGTCTATCTTAGTTAATGGTGAAAGGTGTGGGTCCAATTTCAGTCTTCTGCAGGTTGCCAGCCAGTTCACCCAGCACCATTTGTTAAATAGGGAATCTTTTCCCCACTGAATGTTTTTAATTGGCTTGTCAAAAATCAAATAGCGGTAAGTAGCTGGATTCATCTCTTGGTTCTCTATTCTATTCCAGATATCTACTTCTCTGTTTTTGTGCCAATACCATGCTGTTTTGATCACTATCGATTTGTAGTAAAGTCTGAGGTCTGGTAGTGTGATTCCTCCTGTTTTGTTTTTATTTCTGAGTAATGTCTTGGCTATTCGAGGTTTTTTCTGATTCCATATAAAAGTAATGGAAGTAATGTTTTTTCAAGATCTTTAAAATATGACAGTGGAGCTTTAATAGGGAGTGCGTTGAAATTATATATTGCTTTGGGTAGTATGGACATTTTGATAATGTTGATTCTTCCTAGCCATGAGCATGGTATGTTTTTCCATTTGTTAACATTTTCAGCTATTTCTTTTCTTAGAGTTTCATAGTTCTCTTTATAGAGATCTTTCACGTCTTTTGTTAGGTAAATTCCCAAATATTTCATCTTCTTTGGCACTACTGTGAATGGGATAGAGTCCTTAACTGCTTTTTCAATTTGACTGTTGTTGGTGTATATAAAGGCTACCGATTAATGAATGTTGATTTTGTAACCTGAGACGCTGCTGTATTCCTTGATCACTTCTAGGAGTTTTGTAGTAGAGTCCCTAGTGTTTTCCAGATACACAATCATATCATCTGCGAAGAGCGAGAGTTTGATCTCTTCTGACCCTATATGGATACCCTTGATCGCCTTTTCTTCCCTAATTGCGGTGGCTAAAACTTCCATTACAATGTTGAAAAGCAATGGAGACAATGGGCAGCCTTGTCTGGTTCCTGATCTGAGTGGAAATGATTCCAATTTAACTCCATTCAATATGATATTGGCTGTGGGTTTGCTGTAGATAGCCTCTATCAGTTTAAGAAAAGTCCCTTCTAGACCAATTTTCTTGAGTGTTCTGATCATGAAGGGATGCTGGATATTATCAAAAGCTTTTTCTGCATCAATTGAGAGAATCATATGGTCTTTGTTTTTTAATTTGTTTATGTGCTGAATTACATTTATAGATTTACGTATATTGAACCAGCCTTGAGACCCTGGGATAAAACCAACTTGGTCATGATGTATAATTTGTTTGATGTGTTGCTGGATTCTGTTTGTTAGGATCTTGTTGAATATTTTTGCATCTATATTCATTAGTGATATTGGTCTATAATTTTCTTTTCTTGTTGGGTCTTTTCCTGGTTTGGGGATCAGGGTGATATTTGCTTCATAGAACGTGTTGGGTAGTCTTCCTTCTTTTTCTACATTTTGGAACAGGTTGAGTAATATAGGTACTAATTCCTCTTTAAAGGTTTGGTAGAATTCTGACGTGAAACCATCTGGTCCCGGGCTTTTCTTTTTAGGGAGGTTTTGTATAGTTGATGCTATTTCTGAACTTGATATGGGTCTGTTCAACATTTCCACTTGATTCTGGTTAAGTCTTGGAAGGTGGCGTGCTTCCAAGTATCGGTCTATTTCCTTCAGATTTTCATATTTCTGAGAATAAAGTTTCTTGTAATATTCATTAAGGATTTTTTGGATTTCAGATGAGTCTGTGGTTATTTTGTCTTTGTTGTTTCTGATTGATGATATTAGAGATTTTACTCTTTTTTTCCTGATTAGGTTGGCCAGAGGTTTATCTATTTTATTGACCTTTTCAAAAAACCAGCTTTTTGATTTATTGATCTGTTGTATTATTCTTTTGTTTTCAATTTCATTTAATTCTGCTCTAATTTTGGTTATTTCTTTTCTTCTACTGGGTTTGGGGTTGGAATGTTCTTCCTTTTCCAGTTGCGTGAGATGTCCCATTAAGTTGTTAACTTCCTCTCTTTCCGTTCTCTTGAGGAAGGCTTGCAGTGCTATAAATTTCCCTCTTAGAACTGCCTTTGCAGTGTCCCAGAGGTTCTGATAGCTTGTGTCTTCATTGTCATTTTGTTCCAAAAAATTGGTGATTTCTTTCTTAATCTCATCTCTGACCCAGCTATCATTCAGCATAAGGTTATTTAACTTCCATGTTTTTGTATGGGTATGCAGATTCCTGTGGTTACTCAATTCAAGTTTTATTCCATGATGGTCCGAGAAGATGCATGGAATAATTTCTATTCCTTTAAATTTACTGAGGCTAGACTTGTGACCTAAAATGTGATCAATTTTGGAGTAAGTTCCGTGGGCTGATGAGAAGTATGTGTATTCAGTTTTGTTGGGATGAAATGTTCTGTAGATGTCTGCTAAATCTAAATATTGGATGGTTAGGTTTAAATCTAAGATTTCTTTGCTCAGCTTCTTTCTGGAGGATCGATCCAACACTGCCAAGGGAGTGTTGAAATCTCCAACGATTATGGAGCTGGAGGAAATCAAGTTACTCATGTCTGTTAGAGTTTCTCTTATAAATTGAGGTGCATTCTGGTTGGGTGCATAGATATTAATAATTGAGATCTCGTCATATTGAGTATTACCCTTAACAAATATGAAGTGACCATTCTTGTCCTTCCTTACTTTTGATGGTTTAAAGCCTACTGTATCTGCAAATAAAATTGCAACACCTGCTTTTTTCTGATTACCATTTGCCTGAAATATGGATGACCATCCTTTCACCCTGAGTCTGTATTTGTCTTTTAAGTTGAGATGTGACTCTTGTATGCAACAAATATCTGGCTTAAGTTTTTGTATCCAGTCAGCTAACCTATGCCTCTTTAGAGGACAGTTTAAGCCATTCACATTGATGGAGAGTAAGGATAAGTCTGGTGGAATTTTGGGTATCGAGTTTTTCAAAGGTCCAGTGGACATTTTTAATCCTTTCGCCAGTGTGGAAGTTGGAGTTTGATCCGAAGTTTCTGAGTGAGTTTACTTTTGTGGTATAGGATTGGGTTGGTCATTGTGGAGGATAGGTCTGAGAACATCCTGAAGAGCTGGTTTACTTATGGCAAATTTTTTCAACATATGAATGTCATTGAAGTATTTAATTTCTCCATCATAGATGAAACTCAGTTTAGCTGGATACAAGATCCTGGGTTGAAAGTTTTTTTGCTTTAGGAGATTAAAAGTTGATGACCAGCCTCTTCTTGCTTGAAAAGTTTCAGCAGAGAGATCTGCAGTTATTCTAATATTCTTACCTTTGTACGTTATAGTTTTCTTTCGCCGGGCTGCTTTGAGAATCTTCTCTTTCATGTTAACTTTAGTGAAGCTAATTATGATATGTCTGGGAGATGGCTTTTTGGGGTTGAATCGTGCTGGGGTTCTGAAGCTGTCTGCTATCTGAATTTCAGATTCTCTAGGCATGTCTGGAATATTTTCTTTCATAATTTCATGTAGAAGGGCCTCTGTGCCCTTGGCTGCCACATCATCAGCCTCCGAAATTCCTATAACCCTTATGTTGTTTTTTTTCGAATTATCTGAGAGCTCTCTGAGTGAGTGATCCGTTTTTGCTCTCCATTTCTCTTCCTCTTTGAGAGATTGGGAGCGTTCGAAGACTTTATCTTCAATGTCAGAAATCCTTTCTTCTGCTTGCTCCATTCTGTTACTGAGGGATTCTACTGTATTTTTCATATCTTTGAGGGCTGTAAGTTCTTGTTTCAGTGTGTCTAAGTCTTTGGTGGTTTTGTCTTTAAATTCGTTAAATTCTTGAGACAGTTTTTGAATTTCTCCTCGAATTCCTAATTCCATTTTATTAATCTTGTCTGCAAACCAAATTCTGAATTTGACTTCTGACATCTCAGCCAGTTGTTTATGAATGGGATCTTCAATCACATCTGCCGTATCTTTTCTTGGGGGGGTTGATCTATTCTGGTTATTCATGTTACCAGAGTTTTTCCGCTGATTCCGCCCCATGGTTTACTCCCTTTGGTTTTTCCCCTGGGGTTTTATCGAGGACCCGTACAGTGTTGTGGCCTGAGAAACTGGGGCCCTGTCTGGTGTGGTGGAGCAAAGTGGTTCTGTCTTGTTTTCAGCTGGTTTCTGTTCGATCCTATTGCAACTTCTACTCTGGCTTGAAGTCTCAGCTGTGTGGAAAAATCAGCAATTAAGTCACCCCGCCTGCCCACCTCTGGCCCCAGTTGGAAAAGGAGAATCAAACCTTCCCACAATCGCACACCGAGGGCACCACCTGAAAAGTCCTCAGTCTATTAGCCCAGTTCAAAAGGTCCGAATCAACTGTCTCAATTGGCACTTGTCTCAGGTGGAAGGGTTCAAGAGGTCTCTGGGAACTGGATCACAGGGGCCTGGTGACTCCTCTGAGACAGCTCACCCCAGTGCAGCGTGGAGTCAGGAGGAGCCACCCCGCAAACAGAGCAGTCTGGGAAGGTTGACGTCTCCTTCCCCACTTTGCCCCTCCGTCGGACCCAGTCACTGGTATCTCTGCAGATGGCTAACCCAGTTGCCTGCAGTGAACAGACACTCCAGGGGTTTGCACCTGCCTGAATCGCGAGGAAGTCTGCCAGGCCCCCGCAGACTGCCGCTATCTAGCAGGAGGAGATGGGGCCTGACATCTTTGAGTGTTTGATGCAGGTGATGGGAAGGAGGTGTTCACTCAGGCTTAGCCCCGTCCCTGATGGATGCTGCTAACAGAACAGAACAGAACAGACAACTTTGTGAGGTTCTGTCTCTGTTCCTGTCGTCGCCTACAGGAGACGGGCTGTTTTGAGTTCAAACGTCTTTGCTGCTGGAGAATTGCGTCTGAACACCTCTCTGGGTCAGCCCCGCCCTGGAGGCTTCCGGGTTTGTGAGCTGTGTCATGGGTGGCCTCCTCTGGTTGCCCAGGGAGACAGGGGGTGTGGCCTCAGAATATCCAGAAGTGAGCGTTCTGCCGTTAAAGAAAAAACGGCTGTTGATCTACCTCCAGGGAACTGCTGCTCTGGTGTGGGCACTCAGGCGACCCTTTTCTCCTCTGTCCCGCGCCCCAGAGTCAGCACTGAGCGGCCGCAGTTTGTGCTGGGTCCACACCCCTTAAGAGATCCCCCAAGAATCAGAACTCTTGGGGGATGGGCCCCCAGACCCGGATTGGGAGTGGGGCGGGGGGAAGCTAGAGTTTCATTCAGTTTCACGCAATACTACGGTCGGGGAGGGCTCCTGCACTGCACCGCAGGGAAGTGCCGCCAAGGCTTGATTTTCCCTCAGCAGAGTGCCCTCTCCTCGCTCACGTATCCCAGAGTCAGCGCTGACCTGACGCAGCTCAGGCACTGTGCACTCCCCTCGAGAAATCACCCAAGGAGCCGAACTCCGGAGGGATAGGCCCTCAGACCCCGAGTGAGAGTAGGGGCTCTCAGCTCTCAGCGGGGAGGCCAGAGTCTTATTCAGTCTTGTGCCCGGGGAGGGCTCCTGCACTGCACTGCATGGAAGTGCCGCCAAGGCTTGATTTCCCCTCAGCGGAGTGCCCTCTCCTCGCTCACGTGTCCCAGAGTCAGCGCTGACCTGACGCAGCTCAGGCACTGTGCACTCCCCTCGAGAAATCACCCAAGGAGCCGAACTCCGGAGGGATAGGCCCTCAGACCCCGAGTGAGAGTAGGGGCTCTCAGCTCTCAGCGGGGAGGCCAGAGTCTTATTCAGTCTTGTGCCCGGGGAGGGCTCCTGCACTGCACTGCATGGAAGTGCCGCCAAGGCTTGATTTCCCCTCAGCGGAGTGCCCTCTCCTCGCTCACGTGTCCCAGAGTCAGCGCTGACCTGACGCAGCTCAGGCACTGTGCACTCCCCTCGAGAAATCACCCAAGGAGCCGAACTCCTGGGGGATAGGCCCTCAGACCCCGAGTGAGAGTAGGGGCTCTCAGCTCTCAGCGGGGAGGCCAGAGTCTGATTCAGTCTTGGGCCCCGTATGCCCGGGGAGGGCTCCTGCACTGCACCGCAGGGAAGTGCCGCCAAGGCTTGATTTCCCCTCAGCAGAGTGCCCTCTCCTCGCTCACGTGTCCCAGAGTCAGCGCTGACCTGACGCAGCTCAGGCACTGTGCACTCCCCTCGAGAAATCACCCAAGGAGCCGAACTCCTGGGGGATAGGCCCTCAGACCCCGAGTGAGAGTAGGGGTTCTCAGCTCTCAGCGGGGAGGCCAGAGTCTGATTCAGTCTTGGGTCCCCTATGCCCGGGGAGGGTTGCTGCACTGCACCGCAGGGAAGTGCCACGAGGCGTGACTCCCCCTCAGCCCGGTGCCCTCTCCTCACTCGGCGCGCCTCAGAGTCAATGCTGACCAGTGGCAACTCGGGGACTGTCCACTCCCCTTGAGAAATCACCCAAGGATCCGAAGTCCTGGGGGACAGGCCTCCAGACCTCAGTGGGCGGGAGGGGAGCGCCGGGGATTCAGGGTTGCCAGCAAAGGATTCCCAAAGTTTTATTCAGCCCTATGTCCGGCAGGAGAACGCCACGGCACCCCAGTAGGGGAGGTAGGTCCAGTTTTTAGAAGGTCTCTCCCGTGGAGTGTAGTGGGAGGGGCTTTAATTTCTGCCCACTTGTTCAATTGTGGGGCTACAGAGCCGGTCTCATGGGGGAGGGGGACTCCCGTCCGCTTGGTGGTGGATTTTGTACCTTTTGTTTGCGTCCTTGTGATCACAACTTGCCTCAGCGGTGTTGATGTGCGTTCTTCAGCCTTCTCTCTTGGTGAGGCTCAAGTCCACCAGGATACTTACTAAATTCCTGTCCCTTAACTCTCCTTCTGGACGGGAGCCTTTGTTGAAAGCTGGCTTCAGTCCGCCATCTTGTCTCTCTTCTCCGTGGTGTTTGTTTTTCCATTATTGTGATACTTCATTTAGAAGAATGATCTCCAGTTCCATCTAGGTTGTTACAAAAGATTCTAGATCACCAATTTCTTTTATGGCTAAGTATTACTCCCAGTTTACACATACCACATTTTATTAATTCATTCAGAAGTTATATTTTGCAGAAACAGGCTAGAAGTTATGTTTTGCGGAAACAGCACATATTTGGTTGACTAGGACATGGCTACCCAAATTTCCTAGTTTTGCCTCAAGGCCCTTTCCAACTTTCTTGTCCAGAAGGACATAATTCTCTCTCTACCCTCCTGAAACCCATTTGATCTCCTTTCATCTCCAATCACAGACCAATTGTAATCAAATTGTTATGAATTAAAGACAAAGAAAAAATATTATAGTCAACCAAAAAAAGAGGCAAATTTAGAGGAAGTGGAGCAAGATAGCCAAATAGAACCCTTCAGCAATGGTCCTCCTGCAGGGATACCAGATTGAACAGTTATCCATACAAAAACCACCTTCAGAAGAACCAAAAACTGGTGAGTAGTCATAATGCCTTTAATATTATATCAAGGAAAAAGGCACTGATGAGGGTAGGAAAGACAGTCTTGCTTGCCCATGCCACCCCTCACCCAGCTCCTGGCAGGGCTGTACCAGTGGCAGATTGGGAATCTGTGTGCCTAGAGGGAGGGAGAGTGAAGTGATTGTGGGACTTTACATTAGAACTCAGGGCTACCCTGTCATGGGAGAACACAGGACAGGGCATAATTCTGCTAGCACCTCAGCCAGAGGGCAATCTTCTGGCTCAGTGGTAGGAACCTGAGTTCTGGCTACCTCCATCTCTAGCTAACAAAAACAACCTGGGGCCCAAAGTAAGTTTGGAAGGCACGCAGCCCACAAAGAATGAAATCCTTAGGAAGGTTCTGCTACTGCACTGGGCTTGAAGCCAGTGGACTTGTGATGCATATGACTCAGTGAGATACCAGCTGTGGCAGCCAAAAGAGTGCCTGCATCACCTTTCCTCCAACTTCAGGCAGTGCAGCTCAGGGAGAGATGCATTCCACCTGGGGAAAGGAAAGGGAAGAGTTCAGAGGATTTTGTTTTGCAACTTGGGTACCAGTTTGGCCACAGTAAAATAAACTAACAAGCAGATTCCTGAAGTCCTCATTCTAGGCCTCAGCTGTAAGATGGCATTTCTAGACCCTATCTGAGCCAGAAGGGAACCCATTGCACTGAAAGGAAAGTTACAGTCCTGACAGAATTTACCACCTACTGAATAAAGAGCCCTTGACCCTTGAATAAACATCAGTAGTAACCAGGTGGTAGTTGCTATAAGCTTTGGGCAAAACTGTGCTGCCTTCAGAATGTGAGCCATTACAGTTATATCTGTGGCAGCCATGAAGGAATTCTCACATCACCTCTCTGCCAACTTCAGGAAGCTTATAGTGAGTGAGACTCCTTCTGTTTGGATGAAAGTGTTGGGGGGAAAGTGAGAGATTTTTCTTCCTGGCAATTCAAGGGTATTCTCTCATATACTACCCAAGTTCTCCAAGGCAGTACCATCAGGAGTCTGCAAGAGCAGCAGCATTAGTGGGCTTATAGGCTCCCTAGTGCTCATACGGCTGTAGTGACCAGACTTGTATCAAAACACTTAATTCTCTTTGAATATATTGAAAGTCTTCTCAATAAGGATGAGTTCAAACAAGCAGAGATTTCAGATAGATAATTCAAAACAACTCTTTGAAAAAGCTTTATGAACTTCAAGACAACACAGAGAAAGAATTAAGAATTCTATCAGAGAGAATTAACAAATAGATTGACATAATAATAAAAAATCAAGCAAAAATTTTGAAGCTGGAAATTTCAATTGATAAACTGAAAATGTATCAGAATTTTTCAACACAAACTCGATAAAGCAGAAGAAAGAATTAGCGATCTTGAAGACAGGCCGCAAGAAAATATTCTGTCAGAAGAAGAAAAAAAGAACAAAATAGAATGAAGTATACCTACAAGATCTAGAAAATAGCCTAAAGGCAAATCTGAGAGTTACTGGTCTTAGAGATGAGGTAAAGAGAAAGATTGTGGTAGAAACAGATAATTTTCCAAAACGTAGAGAAAGATATTAATATTCAGGCACAAGAAAGTTATAAAACATCAAGCAGATTTAACTCAAATAAGATTATGTCAAGCCATTTAATAATCAAACTCCTGAATTGTTCCTGAACATTGTAGTAGATCAAAAAAATGAGTCCTAATAGAAGCAAGAGAAAAGAAAAAGAAAAGCACATAAAGGAGCCTAAATACATCTCACAGCAACATTCTCATTGGAAACCTTACAGGCCAGGAGAGAGAGGCATAACATATTCAAAGTGCCGAAAGAAAAACAATTCCAATCTTAGAATATTATATCCTGAAAAAATATCCTTCAAACATGAAAGAAATAAAGACTTTTGCAGACAAAAACCAAACCAAACCAAAACAACAACAAAAACCCAAAGCAGAAAACAAAACACAAAAGCTGAGGATTTCATCAACAGCAGAACTATCCTATAAGAAATTCTAAAGGGAGTTCTTCAATCTACAAGAAAAGGATGCTAATGAAAAATAGAAAATCATTTGATGTTATAAAACTCACTGCTAACAGTAAACAATCAGACTAATATAAAATATTTTATCATTTAATTATAATGTATAAATCATTCATATCTTGAGCATGAGGAATGAAAGATAAATCTATCAAAAATAATAACTATAACAAAATTTTAAGAGATAGTATAAAAATATATAAGTGGAAACAACAAAAAGTTTAAAAGTAGGGGTTGGATGGAGTTGTAGAGTTTCTATTATTTTTCTCTTTGCTGGTTTTTTGTTTGTTTTTGTAAGCAGAATTAAGTTGTCACCAGTTTAAAATAATTGGTTATAAGATGTTTTTTGAAAGTTTCATGATAACCTCAAGTTAAGGAACCTATAACAGATGCCCAAAACATGGAAAGCAAAAAAATCAAAACTACTAGAGAAAAACACTTTTATATAAAGGAAGACAGGAAGAAAGAAAGAAAGAAACAATGAGAGGACCACAAAACAATAAGAAGTCAAATAACAGCTTGACAGTAGTAAGTTCTTACTTATCAATAAAAATACTGAATTTAAAGGGACTAACTTCTCCAGTGAACAAACAAAGAGTGGCTGATGGATAAAAAAGCAAGACCCAAATATGTGGTTTTTATGAGAAACTTACTTCATCAATGAAGACATACCTGCACAGATAATAAAGCAATGGAAATATATCCCATGCAAAAAGAAACCAAAAAAGAACAGGACTAGCTATGTTTATATGAATTAAAATAGTGTTCAAGACAAAAACTATAAAAAGAGACAGTCATTATATTTATAATGGTAAAGGGTCAATTCAGCAAAAAGATGAAACAATTGCAAACATGTATGGACCCAACAGTGGAGCACACAGATAAACAAAGCAAATATTATTAGAGATAAAGAAAGAAACAGGCCCCAATACAATAAAAGTTGGAGACCTTAACACTCCACTTTCAGTATTGGCTAGATCATCCAGATAGAAAAACAACTAATAAGCATCAGATTTAATCTGTACTATAGACCAAAAGGACCTAATGGATATTTATGAAACATTTAATACAATAGCTGCAGAATACGCATTCTTCTCCTCAGGACATAAATCATTCTCAAGGATAGGCCATATGTTAGTCCATGAAATAAGTCTACAAAAATTTAAGAAAATTGAAATCACATCAAGTATATTCTCTGACCACAATGGAATAAAATGAGAAATCAGTAACAAGAGGAACTCTCATAACTATACAAACACATGAAAATTAAATGATATGCTCCTGAATGACCATGGATCTATGAAAAGATTAAGGCAAAAATTTAAAAAATTCTTGAAACACATTAAAATGGAAACACAACATACAAAAATTTATGTGATACAGTAAAAGCAGAAAGTTTATAGCAGTAAGTATGTAGTATCTCTGCCCACCTCCCCTGAGGGTGATTGGTGGGATTACACCTGAGGTGCATCTTACAAGGGTATATGTGAAACTTAGTAAATGTAGAATGTAAACATCTTAACACAATAACTAAGAAAATGCCAGGAAGGCTACGTTAACCAGTGTGATGAAAATGTGTCAAAGGTATAAAACCAGTGTGTGGTGCCCCATGATCACATTAATTTACACAGCTCTGATTTAATAATAAAAAAAGGATAAATCACACACACAAAAATAAATATGTAGTATCCACATCAAAATAAAATAGAGCTCAAATATCTGAAAGAGCTAAAAATAAACCAAACACAAAATTAGTAGAAGAAAATAAATAATAAATAGTAGAGCTGAAATAAATAAAATTGCAGCCAAAATACAAAGTATCAATGAAATGAAAATTTGATTTATTGAAAAGATAAAGAAAGTTGACAAACCTAAGGAAAAAAAGGCAGAATACCCAAGTATATAAAATTAGAGATAAAAAAGAGACATTACAACTGATACTGTAAAAATTCAAATATCATTACAGACCACTGTAAGCAATTATATGCCGATAAATGACAGAACCTAGAAGAACTGGGTACATTCCTAGAAACATACAGTCTATTAAGATCAAACCCCAACTATCCCAATTTGATTATTACACAGCACATGCCAGTATCAAAGAGTCACTTATAACCTACAAATACACACATAATAATAACTTTAAAAAGGGACATTGCTCATAAAGGAAGAACAATTTGAATGACTGTAGGTTTCTAGGTCTCTAACCAGAAACTACAGAAGTAAATGGCATAATATTTTTCAACTGTTGAAAGAAAATAACTGTCAATTTGAAATTTTATATTTAGCTAAAGGGCCTTTACGAATAAAGGTGAAAATGAAGGTGTTATCACATGAAAAACCAAGAGAATTTTTTCCCCAGATCTGCTGTAGAGGAGCTGTTAAAGGAGGCTTTTCAGAATAATGGAAGTTATAGCAGAAAAAAATAAAACATCAAGCATAATACACAAGACAAATGGTGAACATACTGGTTAAAATTATAGTCTACCCTTTTTATCCTCTTGAGTTCTTTAAAATATATTTGATAGTGAAAGCAAAACTAATAAAATTATCTAAAAGGATTTCCACTGTATATAGATACAACATATCAGACAATTATAACATACAAGGAAGACAGAAAAGGGCCCATAAGATTGTAAGATTTCTACATTCCATTTAAATGATAAAATATTGATTTTAATTAGCTTGTGAAAGTTAAATATGTAAATTGTAATTTTACAGTAACCACTAAAAAATCTATACAAAGAGATAGTACAAACACACTTGGTAAATTAAAATTGAACATAAAAAAAAACCAAATGACCCCAAAGAAGGCAGAAAATAGGGAAACAAAGAAATGAAAAAAGTACATCAAACAAATAGCACAATTTTCAACCTAAATCTTCATATGTCAATAATTACATTAGCTGGAAATGGCCTACACTCACCAATTAAAAGACAGAGAATGTCATGACAGTTACTGCATAATTTCATTTTATGAATTATATAAAATAGCCAAACTCTTAGAAACAGAAAGCAGAGTAGTGGTTGGGCAGCCAGAAAGAGGTAGAAAAGGGAAGTTACTCAGTGGGTGCAGACTTCAAATTTGGCAAGATGAATAGGTACTAGAGATAAGTCGCACAATAATATGTTTACAGTTAACATTATTGTATTGTACATTTACAATGGCAAAAATGGTGAATTTCATTTATTTGTATTTTTATTTATTTATTTTTAATTTCAAAATAGTAAGAGGGTACAAATGTTTCTATCAAATGGGTAATTTGTAATGCTTTAGTCAGGGCTATAAGTGTGCCTATCATCTGACTATTCTTTGTTGTGCCTCTTAGGCAGGTTTTTGCCCCTCCCCTTCTACCCATACCCCTTCTTCTTCATCTCCAATGAATTTTACATATTTATGTGCTCATCAGTTAGTTCCAAATTATTAGGGAGTACATGTGCTATTTGTTTTTCCATCCTTCAGATACTTCATATAGGATAATGGTCTCTAGTTCCATCCAAATTGCTGCAAAAGACATCAATTCATCCCTTTTTATGGCTGAGTAGTACTCTATATTGTATTATGTGTATATATATATATAGTGTGTCCATAAATTCGTGTGCAACTTTAAATTGCACACTATTTTAAATGGCATATGAACTTATGGCCACCCTGTATATATACAGAAACACACATATTTTGTTAATCCACTTGTGAATTGATGGGAATGTGGATTGATTCCACATCTTTGCAACTGTGAATTGTGCTGCTATGAACATTCAAGTGCAGGCATCTTTTTTATAAAATGACTTCTTTTCCTTTGAATAAATACCCAGCAGTGAGATGATTGGATTGAAAATTAGAACTACTTTTAGTTCTTAAGGAATCTCCATACTGTTTTCTATATAGGTTGTACTAATTTGCAGCACCACCAACAGTGTATAAGCATCTTTTTGCATCCACACCAGCACACAAACATCTATTGTTTTTGAACTTTTTTGGGGGTGGGTGGGTGGGAATTCATTGAGGGTACACATAACCAGGTTACACTGATTGCTTTTGTTGGATAAGGACCCTCTCATAATTATGGCCCTCCCTCAAAAGGTGTACCATACCCCTTGCCCCTCTTCTCCCTCCCTCCTTCCTTTTCTGAGCTCTCCACATCCCCTACTTCCCACCATGCACTAGAACCTTAATTATCTTCATATCAGAATTGAGTACACAGAATTCTTATTTCTCCATTCTTGTGATCCTTTACTAAGAATAATGTGTTCCTCATCTATCCAGGTTAATACAAAAGATGTAAAGCCTCCATCCTTTTTAGTGGCTGAATAGTATTCCATGGTATACATATACCACAACTTGTTCATTCTTTCCTGGGTTGGTGGGCATTTTGGCTGTTTCTACAGTTTGGAAATTGTAAATTAAGCTGCAATAAACAGTCTAGTGCAAGTGTCCCTGTAGTAGAAGGATTTTTCTTTTCCCTCTGGGTAGATGCCCAGCAATGGGATTGCAGGATCAAATGGGAGGTCTAGCTTGAGTTCTTGAGTTCTTTAAATTGCACACTATTGGGGTGAGGGGCAAGATGCTGACTGGAAACAGCCTCTGACAGAAGCTCCTGTCCAGAGAGAAGGATAGTGTTCAGAAAATATCCAATTAAGCTGAAGACAGGGAGCCCAGCCGAGAGAGAAGTGAGATAACTGCAGGTCACCCCTGCTGAGACAAGCTGCGACTCCAAGACAACAATCTTCAGGTACAAAACTCAACCAAGAGGAAAAGTGCCCAACCCCTCCCCCAAGAAAGCTGTGGGTTCTTTTTTCCTTTTCCTTTCATTCTTCATTTGCTCCTGTGGGTTTTCTATAGGCGAGCAGTGAACTGAGGATCTCTTGTCTCAACCCACTGGTGTGAGCAGTAGGAAGTGGGGACTACTTCCTCCAGAGGGACCCTGAGGTGACTCTGAACATTCTCTTACCAGGCAGAAAAAATTGAACTAACATTTTCCCTGCCATTCTGAACTTCCAGGCCATCCTTCTCCCCTCACCAGATAAACCAGATCCCTAAACCCTGCAGAGACTGAGAGAAGAGGCTCATGAGCAGTGCCTCCCCCTCCCAGCCTGCCTGACCGAGTGCCCAGCCCTCCACCCAGACTCACCTGGAGCCTGCACCCACACCCTTCCCCACCCTCCCTGTCTCCAAGCTGTGCCATGGGTACCGAGCCCTGCCCTTGTGCCCTCCCTGCCTCTGTGCTGTGCCCGCCAGGCTAGAGACCCGCTGAGGCTGTGTGCCAGGCCCACCCTGCCTCCGCGCCAGGCCCCAGCCCTACCAGAATCACCAGTGGAGTAGTGGTCTCCTTGCTGAAGTCATTGGGTGCTGGACACTGCCAGAATCATGTGCAGCGTACCCCTGCTGCCAGATCCACGTGCAGCACGCTCCTGGAGCTGCTCCTACAGCCAGAATTCTCTGGCTTTGATAATGGCAGAGGAGCTGAGCAGGGGCACTTCCCACAAAGATCTAGCAACAATAGAGTGATCATACAAGGGTCTAATCTTGGAGGAAACCCCCCCCAACTCTGTGCACTACCAGAGGAAACAGAACCCACTCTATAGGGATACTGGTGCTGCAGAGCAGCAGGGGCAAAGGCACAGTGGCTGAGGGAGATAAGCATTTGCTGGCCCGGTACCCCCAGGATTAGACTGAGCCCAAGTGGAACACTCACCAGTGGCTATTGAACACCCAAGGCAGGCAGGCCTCAGCTCCCCCAGCTGGCTGGTAGCCGAGGGCAGTGGCCGGGCCTTGGGAGCATTGACCTTCCTTTGACTCTGACAGACACTAAGCCCTTTTACTTTGCATTATTGAAGGGAGCAGGACTGCAGCCCTGAAGGGTCACCAGTGGTTAGGGATGAAAAAGGAACAAAGTGAGAAAGAGACTCAGCCCCATGGTCCTACTGTGCTACCAGGTGGGCCTTTCTGACTCTATAAAACACCGGAGAGAGCCAAATCTGAACAGCCAGTAGACCTGTGCCATCTAGCTGCTTGGAGACCTTTCAAACTCTCCCACCTGAGAGTTCGTACTGACTGGGTCAATTGGTTAACTTGGGACAATCACCCAAGGACGCTCTTGGGTGATTCCGTGGTTGTGTAGTAACAGGAAGGGTCAATTTTCCCATTCCAGTTGTTTTCTGGGGAGGTGGGATTTCTTAATTGCTTGTAGATTGGACAAGAACCAGTTGAATACAAGACTGAGCCACCCAACCCCACCACACCAAGCAGGTTTCCCCAGCCTCAGACTGTAATACTGTACAAGTCCTTTGCAAGGGTAAAGGGGAAAAAGCTGCAGTCATGAGTCCCAGATTCTTAACAAACGGCTGGTTAACCACAACTCCAGGAAACCCCTATCCAATCTCACCTTACCAGACCACCTAGCCAACAGTGAAAAACAACCATGAGGCGGAATCACCAGAAAAACTCTGGCAACATGAACAATCAGAGTAGATCAACTTCCCCAAGAAATGATAAAGCAGACATAGCACAAGATCCTATTCACAAACAAATGGCTGAGATATCAGAAATTGAGTTCAGAATTTGTACAGCAAATAAGATCAACAACATGGAGGAAAGGATGAAATTAGAATTTAAAGCAGAAATTCAAAAGATGTCTCAAGAATTCAACAAATTTAAAGACAAAACAACCAAAGGTTTTGACACATTAAAGCAAGAATTTACAGCCCTCAAAGATCTAAAAAATACAGTAGAATCCCTCAGTAAAAGAATGAAGCAGGCAGAAGAAAGGATCTCCAATATTGAAGACAAAGCTTTTGAACATTCCCAAGTTAGGAAAGACAAAGATGGACACTTCATTCTGGTCAAAGAAACAATACAATAAGAAGACATCTCAATACTAAACATTTACACACCTAACTGAAATGCTCCCAGATTTATGAAACAGACCTTGAGGGGTCTGAGCAATATGATATCTCATAACACCTTAATAGATGGGGACTCAACACCTTGCTGACAGAACTGGAAGATGCTTTTTTTTTTTTTTTGAGTCAGAGTCTCATTATGTCCTTGGTAGAGTGCTATAGCATCACAGCTCACAGCAACTTCAAACACTTTGGGTTTAAGTGATTCTCTTGCCTCAGCCTCTGAGTAGCTGGGAGTACAGGCACCAGCCACAATACCTGCCTATTTTTTGGTTTCAGTTGTCATTGTTCAGCGGGCCCAGGCTGGGCTTGAATCTGCCAGCTTTGGTTTACATGGCCGGTTCTCTAGACTGAACTACAGGCGCCAAGCCTGAACTTTTTAATAAGAGCTATTCTGACAAGGTGAAGGTGATAACTCATTGTGGCTTTAATTTGCATTTCCCTGATGATTGATGATGTTGAGCATTTTTCACATGTTTATTGGCAAATTGTCTGTATTTTTAAAAGCTTCTGTTCATGTCATTTGCCCACTTTTTAATAGGTTTGTTTATCTTTTTCTTGCTGATTTGAGTTCTTTGTAGATTCTGGATATTAGTCCTTACTGGATGTATAATTGGTAAATATTTTCTCCCATTCTGCAGCTTGTCTATTTGTTTTATTGATTACTTTCTTTGATGTGCAAAACATTTTTAATTTAATCAAGCCCCACTTATTTATTTTGTTGTTGCTGTAATTAATTGCCTTTCATCTTAGTCATAAGTTCTTTACCTAAGCCTGTATCTAGAAAATCTTTTCCTACATTTTCTTCTGGAGTTTTTGTGATTCGTGGCTTACATTTAATTCTTTTATCCATCTTGAATTAATTTTTGTAAGTGGTGTTAGAGTCCTGTTTCATTCTGCTGCATGTGGCTATCCAATTTTTCCAACCCCATTTAATGAATAAGGATTCTTTTCCACAGTGCATGATTTTGTTTGCTTTGTCAAATGTCAGATGGAAATATGAAGAGAGTTTAATATCTGGGTCCTCTGTTCTAATCCACTTGTTTGTGTCTCTGTTCTTGTGCCAGTACCATTCTGTTTTGGTTACTATAGCCTTATAATATAGTTTGAAGTCTGGTAAAGTGATGTCTCCCAATTAATTCTTGTTGCCTAAAGTTTCTTTGACTATATGGGTTGGTTTCTGGTTTCATACTGAAAGTAGAATTATTTTTTCTAGATCTTCAATTTTAAAGTGATGTTATTTGTTGGTGGGTTTTATTTTTAAAACGATTATTTTTATTTTTAAAAGCTCAACACCACATTTGGTTTCCCCTTTGTCCAAATAAGAATTTTGAAATAAATTCTTTTTTTTAACATTTGAAAAAAGTGATTTCCTTGATGAACAGTTCCAAAATATCCCATCATATGACCATGCCATTCTTCTTAAGGAAGGGAAGAAACTCAGAACCTTTAAAGTTAATTATTATAAGTCTAAATTAAAAGTTGCCTTTTAATCATGAAAAATATTACTGAGATTATGTAAAGAAAAAATATATTGATAGATTGGCTGAAAACATTTACACCATATATACTGAACATACTAAGGCTAGTTTTCTTATTATAATAATCTCTCCTGAGAGAAAGACATTCCAATAGGAAAATTGATGCATAATATAGAGACAATTCACGGCAACTGTACTGTTAATCATAAAAATTCAAAGTAAAGTAATAGTAAATAGTTTTATTTATCATATTGGCCAACACTTAAGTATAAAAGTTCAAGCAGAAATACAGGGGAAAAGGTCCTGTTGCTCTGCTCCATGTGTGTATAACTACAATTTTTGTGAGATAGAACCCACAGTATCTAGTGACATTAAAACACGCATATCTTTTGATTTAGCAGTCACATTTGGAGAGAGTCTATCCCACAGCTTACAACCCAACTTAATAATACATAATGATCTATGTGCAAAGATTTGTACGTCAGGCTCAGCCTCAACAGTGGTAAATTGTTTATGTGGTATGTACTTCTTGAGGCCATTGAAGTGATCAAAACTAATAAATAGGAAATGCATTTTGCAAATTAGTTGTCAATTGTATGACATATGGCAACATGGAAACACTGTTTCTCAAAGTGGATCCCAGCTTTCTTCCTTGTTTCCTCCTGCAGTATTTTCTGTACATGGTGTTTCCCCCAGTGAATCACTCAGAGGACATAACATGGGAAATAGCAGAGACAAATGTGATGGTGCAGGACAGAGGTCTTTGCTACCTCAGCCTAGAATGGAGCCACCCTGGAGAGCCACTTTCAGGACTTTGATTAACTAGCCTATTGATGTTTCTCTTGAGTATTAATTACTCCCAGAAAGTGAGGACAAAGAGAAACGTCTGGGTCTTAGAGGAAGAGACAGCCCTGGCCCTTCTTTAGGGATCCTGGAGGCTGGTCATTGTCTGCCTGTCTCTGTGGGCTTTGTTAACTCTAGGAGTTTGGCCTCCCAGAGGGTGCTTCCAGAGAGTTTAAAGGCTCTGGGGTGTTTTTAGGGACTGCTTCTAGGTGCAGGTGACTCTGAGAGTCTTTGCAAAAAATCTCTCCAACTCCATCAGGGGCAGATGGATTCAGGGGAATTATAATTACTAAGAGAAAAATCTGTAGGCTAAAGTAAATGCATGCTGGAGGAAGAATAGGGAATGTAGAAAGCCCTCTGCTTGGGAATATTACACCTTCATGTTAACAAATTTAGTAAGCAGGCTTTGATCAAAGCATGAGGGATGTGCAGTGTTTATAGGGCTTCTTCTCTCTGCTTCTTACCCCACTTTCCACTTCCTCCACCACCACCTCACTGGTTTTAGAGTGACATGGCTCTTTTTAAAACATAAGATGCAAAGAAAATGTTACTAATTTAGTTTGATAAGTGAGGTAACTAGAGTTACACGCGCAAACCGAGAGATAGAACATGTACATGTTGAATAATATCTCTCTCCAAATTCATATTCACCCTGAAATTCAGAATGTCATCTTAGAAATAATGTCCTTGCAAATGTAATTAGTTGAAACGAGGTCATACTAGAGTAAGGTGGGCCCTTAATCCATTATGCTTTGTGTCCCTATAAGAAGAGAAGAGATACAGATACTGAGATGTACAGGGAAGAGGCCATGTGAAGATGGAGGCAGAGTTTTGAGTCATATGTCTGTAAGTCCAGACTTGGATAACTGCTAACCACAAAGATATTCACCTGTGTAAGTTCTGGGTTTCACTTCAGCCTTTTTAAGTGGAGTGAAAGAAAAGTACCAAGAAAAGGAATAAAAGAATAAGTACCAGAGGAGGTGGCAAGTTTATGAAATGCAATGCTACTGAGGACTTCTCAAGTACCAGGCAAAAGCAACAAAGTACCTTGGCATTGCTCTGGGACCCCCTTTCCTGTTTCCTCAGGAAATTCCTAATATTCATTTTGCACTAGAATGCACAAGGTCCAACAATTAAGTTCTCAAACTCATCCTAGAAAAAGTGCTACATACCTCATTGTTGAAAATCAATAGTTAACTTTGAATACTCCCCCTGGGGAGCTATGCACCGACACCAATACCTAGTCCTCCCTTCAAAGCAATTCTTGAACTCTTTTTCTGGAATGACCACCATAGCTGTCATTGTATGAGGTCTGACAATTAAGTTTGTGAACTTGCTACTATGTGCTTACATTGGTAGCACTGTACAAACAATTCAATAAAATTTCATAACCTTGATATATCAGTGTCTCACAGCTATATTGTGTCCACATGTGGTGGTGTCTTGCTGAGTGGAGTTCATTATTGGTGTTGCATGTTTATGTGTGGTCACTCCTTTTTTGGGTATATAAATATTTATGCTTAAGTCTTCTTGTTAAATTATTCTCTTTACCTTTTTTTTTAATTAAATCATAGCTGTGTACATTGATATGATCATGGGCCATCATTCACTAGCTTCACAGACCGTTTACCAAGTTTCACATATACCATTGTAAGATGCACCACAGGTGTAATCCCACCAATCCCCTTCCCTCTACCCACCTCCCCCCTCTCTCCCCTCCCTTTCCCCCTTCCCCCTATTCTTAGGTTGTAACTGGGTTATAGCTTTCATGTGAAAACCCTAAATTAGTCTCATAGTAGGGCTGAGTACATTGGGTACTTTCTCTTCCATTCTTGAGATACTTTACTATGAAGAATATGTTCCAGCTCCATCCATGTAAACATGAAAGAGGTAAAGTCTCCATCTTTCTTTAAGGCTGCATAATATTCCATGGTGTGCATATACCACAATTTATTAATCCATTCGTGGATTGATGGGCACCTGGGCTTCTTCCATGACTTAGCAATTATGAATTGGGCTGCAATAAACATTCTGGTACAAATATCTTTGTTATGACGTGATTTTTGGTCTTCTGGGTATATGCCCAGTAGAGGAATTACAGGATTGAATGGCAGATCTATTTTTAGATCTCTAAGTGTTCTCCATATCTCTTTCCAAAAGGAATGTATTAATTTGCATTCCCACCAGCAGTGGAGAAGATCTCTGGTCTTGGGATTTTGTGATATAGGCTAGTCTCACTGGAGTTAGATGGTATCTCAAAGTAGTTTTGATTTGCATTTCTCTGATGATTAAAGATGATGAGCATTTTTTCATATGTCTGAAGGCCACACGCCTGTCTTCTTCAGAGAAGTTTCTCTTCAAATCCCTTGCCCAGCCTGTGATGGGATCCCTTGTTCTATTCTTGCTAATGCGTTTGAGTTCTCTGTGGATTCTGGTTATTAAACCTTTGTCAGAGACAAAACCTGCAAATATCTTCTCCCATTCTGAGGGCTGTTTGCTTGCTTTACTTACTGTGTTCTTGGCTGTGCAGAAGCTTTTTAGTTTGATCAAGTCCCAGTAGTGTATTTTTGAAGCAGCTTCAATTGCCCGGGGGGTCCTCCTCATAAAATACTCGCCCATCCCGATTTCTTCAAGGGTTTCCCTGCACTCTCCTCTAGTATTTTTATAGTTTCATGTCTTAAGTTTAAATCTTTGATCCAGTGAGAGTCAATCTTAGTTAATGGTGAAAGGTGGGTCCACTTTCAGTCTTTTACAGGTTGCCAGCCAGTTCACCCAGCACCATTTGTTAAATAGGGAATCTTTTCCCCACTGAATGTTTTTAATTGGCTTGTCAAAGATTAAATAACGGTAAGTAGCTGGATTCATCTCTTGATTCTCTATTCTATTCCAGACATCTACCTCTCTGTTTTTGTGCCAATACCATGCTGTTTTGATCACTATTGATTTGTAGTAAATTCTGAGGTCTGGTAGCATAATTCCTCCTGCTTTGTTTTTATTTCTGAGTAATGTCTTGGGTATTCGAGGTTTTTTCTGATTCCCTATAAAACGAAGTATTGTTTTTTCCAGATCTTTAAAGTATGACAGTGGAGCTTTAAAAGAGATTGCATTGAAATTATATATTGCTTTGGGTAGTATAGACATTTTAACAATGTTGATTCTTCCCAGCCATGAGCATGGTATGTTTTTCCATTTGTTAATATTTTCGGCTATTTCTTTTCTTAGAGTTTCATAGTTCTCTTTATAGAGATCTTTCACATCCTTTGTTAGATAAATTCCCAAATATTTCATCTTCTTTGGCACTACTGTGAATGGGATAGAGTCCTTAACTGTTTTTTCAACTTGACTGTTGTTGGTATATATAAAGGCTACTGATTTATGAATGTTGATTTTCTAACCTGAGACACTGCTGTATTCCTTGATCACTTCTAAGAGTTTTGTAGTAGAGTCCCTAGTGTTTTCCAGATATACTATCATATCATCCACGAAGAGTGAAAGTTTGATCCCTTCTGACCCTATATGGATACCCTTGATCGCCTTTTCTTCCCTAATTGCAGTGGCTAAAACTTCCATTACAATGTTCGAAACCAATGGAGACAATGGGCAGCCTTGTCTGGTTCCTGATCTGAGTGGAAATGATTCCAATTTAACTCCATTCAATATGATATTGGGTGTGGGTTTGCTGTAGATGGTCTCTATCAGTTTAAGAAATGTCCCTTCTATACTGATTTTCTTAAGTGTTCTGATCATAAAGGGATGCTGGATATTATCAAAAGCTTTTCCTGCATCGATTGAGAGAATCATATGGTCTTTGTTTTTTAATTTGTTTATGTGCTGGATTATGTTTATAGATTTACGTATATTGAACCAGCCTTGAGATCCTGGGATAAAACCGACTTGGTCATGATGTATAATTTGTTTGATGTGTTGCTGGATTCTGTTTGTTAGGATCTTGTTGAATATTTTTGCATCTATATTCATTAGTGATATCGGTCTATAATTTTCTTTTCTTGTTGGGTCTTTCCCTGGTTTGGGGATCAGGGTGATGTTTGCTTCATAGAACGTGTTGGGTAGTCTTCCTTCTTTTTCTACCTTTTGGAACAGGTTGAGTAATATAGGTACTAATTCCTCTTTAAAGGTTTGGTAGAATTCAGACGTGAAACCATCTGGTCCTGGGCTTTTCTTTTTAGGGAGGTTTTGTATGGTTGATTCTATTTCCGAACTTGATATGGGCCTGTTCAACATTTCCACTT